>NC_090186.1:30373945-31000195 GCF_024679245.1 Pseudorasbora parva | reverse complement strand
TGATTCAAACATTTTTGCCTAATTGTGTGGTTCATTTTTACAAGACATTATTCAAAGTCACTATCTATGCACCTCTGTTACTTCTGCTTCTCACAAATAAAATGTTAGTTAGATTTGATTAAATTCTTTTTTTAAGCATTTTAAATAACAATGCTAATAAAAAAATAAAAAAATAATAATTGTACTTACTGAGAAAATGGCATCTAGCTTTATAAGCGACTGTTCATTCTTCTCCAGTTGAGATAACAGTTTTAGAAGTTTACTCTCTACAAGAAACCCCTGAGAGAGAAATGATATCACAATAGTTTAAAAATAAAGAGCATACATGCAATGGTGATTTTTTAAATAGATTTTTTAAAAACATGTCTGTTGTAGGTTTAAAGTCATGAATTAAGAAAATTCTGATAACTTCCTTGTTAGTCAAAGAAAAACTTTTATTGACTCCAGGCCCAGCAAATGATCGATCTCAGAATGTGTCAAGCTGTGACGCCTCAACAGAAGAGGAACACCTGATTCTGTAGCCCCGCCCACCGACTCACGCCTGACATGACAGGCCTACATAGAGCTAAACCGGATCGATCTTCTAAGCAATAAACATGCCGCATAAGCTTTTTCAGATTATAATATTATGAATGCATGGATGAACCTTATTTTTAATGAATATATTTAGCTCACGTGGGGAAGACATTGTGCGTTTATTCCTTCATTTCACCACAGATTTGTTTGTAGACAAGAGACTGGATTTGCAGACAGGATGAGATTACATGAATGAATGAAGCAATACACTAATCCATGTAAAAATGTACTAGTATTGCATTGTTACAGATCGTTTGATATCTATTGATTGTGTACGTTTCTAACTGAACAGAACTTCCACAGTCACAGGCTGGAGAATCCTTTATTTGAGGTGTTGTTGGTTCATTATGGTGCAATTTGTGATCAGACTTGGACATGTTTGAGCAATGTGTTTTCCAGACAGGCTACTAAAACTGGCTGTCTGTCTTAAATAGTGAAATAACATACCTTTCTTGATGTGCGTTGTTCACTCTTGACTTGATATTTGAAGGAAAAATACAATCGCAAAGTTTTGAACATGCTGATTTGTCTGACTCTGCATTAGGCTTGTGTGAGTGTGTTATTGATGCATGCTTTATGTTCACCAATTGGGCGGGCCAAATAATAAAAAATAACATTCATATAATGATAAATCATTGTGTTGATAAAAGCATTTTGCGAGCGCTGTGGGACGAATCATTCCCGTTGCCGTTTCCCACACACTTTCAAAACAATTCCCACATGTACTGATGCTGAAGGGAAGCTGAGGCTCATAATAATATGAAAATCTTATTCAATCCTAGCCGTGGGCGCTTACTTCCAAGTTTTCAGTGCGGCACGCCCATAAAATCCGAGCCTTCAATGAAAGAGGCTCAAAACCAGGGTAGAAAATATCTGTATTTCAGGCCTGTTCCCTACCAGAATTTTTTACTTCCCTTCTATTATAGATTTATAGTCATTGTCATTGTTGAAATTAGGAGTTAAATATAACAAAATAGGGTCTAAAACTTCAATGGACACCACTGACTTTTACAACATGGACAAAACATTATAACATGTTTAAACATTATAAAATATATTCTTTTGTGTTCCATATAGTTGAATGAAAGTTATACAAGTTTGGAATGAAATGAGGGTAACCAAAACAAAATCACTACGAAATCAAAATTTATTATTCTTATTTTGTCATGGAATATTGCAGTATTTATCATAAATGATATATCCATGCACATATGTTTTTTTTTATTTATTCATACGCCCTCGTAATCCTCAAAAATAACGTCCTATCCCTCTTGTAACAACATCCCTTTTCTGATGACGTGTTTACTGGCATGAGGGCGGGACATCACAGCAATAGCGAACCACAACCATCTAACAATCCAATTCCCCATGGACAAAATCAACCCCTCCCCTAAATGTTATATTGTTCAAGAAGCCGTTTCACTCTGATATATATCAAAATAAGGAAGAAATGAGGAAGAAAAGGAAGGAAAAACTTCTTCTTCATGCTTATAACCATTTCATGCAATAACTTTGAGGCCATAACCCAAAAGACTCTGTATTCTAGGATATGTTTTTTTTTTTTTTTTTTTACATAGACATTTTCAAGATTTCAAGCAGCCAAAGGTGTCCCTAACTAAAGAATCAGCCACAAACACACACTCACCATTTCATCACATAGCAGCTCCAGAATTCTCTTCATTGTTCTCCTGTTAACTCCACCTCCAGTGTTCTCTAGGCTCTCAGATCCCTCTACTAAATTTTCTCTTGTTTCCTCTTGCAGGGTATCTGCAGCAGCTTGTGTGGCTGTCCTGATGGTCTGCTGTTTGATCGGACCGGAGCGTTCCATGAAGGGGACCGGAGGAGATACCCAAGCCAGACCCAGCTGCTGCTCGTGAAGAATTCGGTCTGTCTCCAGTGCCCTGTGTGCCAGGGCCTTAACCTCATCTTCACATATCAGCCATAACTTCTCAAAATGCTCGGCATCTAGCGCTGCAAAGTGCCTGCCCACACATTCAAACACAAGGTACGTCCAGGGAATCTCAATGTGTTTTTTAGGTCATAATACATGTAGGTTTGCTCACCTCGCTTTCTTCTGCATGTCTTTGTACTGCTGTTTGATGCGGGCATAGTCATTGCTCAGTGATTGACTGTCTGCTTTTGACTGTTTCTCCTGTTTGCTGCATTTGGACTTAAGATTGTTGAGAACATCTTGCATTCTGAAAAAATTCATATAAATTCTAAAGATAAGTCAAGAAAACTACTCACCAGTGTGAGATTACCAGACTAAATAAGATATTATAGATCCCAAAATGTCTTAAGTAACCTAAAATAATATGTTTTTTGTCTAAAGTAACTTGTTAGTAACTATGATACTTTTTAGGGTTCTTTGATAGAACCACATTTATTTGACATTGATTGGTCTTTACTGTCACTTTTGATTTAAAAAAGTGTTATATTTAATTATTAGTGTAAATCTTTCTGACCCTAAACTTTTGAATGGTAGTGTGTACTAAGATTAACCTGCAAAAATGTTGATACCTAATTATTTTCCTCTTCAGTATGGATTTTAAAATGGTGTTCTCTTCCTCTCTTTTCTTTAGCAACTCAAATTTGTACTGAAGTTTCTCTTCTTTCAAATAGTAGTTGAACTTCATCTCTTGTACCTTCTTCCTTAAATTCTGCACAGACACACAAAAGCAGAGTTTTATTCATACCTGTAGTATTACTGTATCTTCAGTCCCTGACAAAAGTCTTGTCGCTTGTGTACAAATTGACCTAAAGTGCCGCTGAAATATATTTCTAATCAAGATTTTTTTTTCCAAGAAATTGCTCATTTTAATCCCACCAGCTTTTATGATAATGTTTCAGTGAAAAACTAAACTTTCAAAAAGTATTCTAATATTCACAGCTTGGTAAAGCCCATTGAGTCAATTTTTGCAAAGACATAAGTGTTGTCACCTTGTCATATGAGATTCACCTGTGACTAATAATGGATCAATTAGGTCTCAAGTGTGTATAAAAAGAACCCCAGTACACTAGACCTTCACATCAACTGCAACTAGACCTCTGCAAACATGCCTAAGATTCACCCTGAGACTAAAGTTTTGATTATCAAGAGGCTGAAGACCAGATCCACTGCTGATGTGGCAGACACCTTCAATGTGTCTCAGTGTCAAGTACAGAGGATAAAAAAAAGATTTGAAGAGACTGGAGACGTTTTTGACAAGCCCAGGTCAAGCAGACCCCGCAAGACAACTGCTCGAGAGGACCGTTTGTTGGCTCGAAAATCCAAGGCCAGCCCATTTTCCACTGCAGCAGAGCTCCACGAGACCTGGTCATCTGAAGCCCCTGTGTCAACCAGAACAGTTTGTCGGATTCTGTCTCGAAATGGCCTCCATGGTCGAATCAGTGCCCGGAAGCCAGCACTAAACAAAAGACAATTGAAAAACCGTGTGGCATTTGCCAAGGCCCAGAGCCTGCTAAAAGGATGGACGCTGGAAAAATGGCAGAAGGTGGATTTTTCAGATGAATCTTCTGTTGAATTACACCACAGTCGCCGCAAATATTGCAGGAGACCTACTGGAGCCAGAATGGATCCGAGATTCACCCAGAAAACAGTGAAGTTTGGTGGCGGAAAAATCATGGTCTGGGGTTACATCCAAGTATGGGGGTGTGCGAGAGATCTGCAGGGTGGAAGGCTACATCAATAGTCTAAAATACCAAGAAATCTTAGCTACCTCTTATATTCCCAACCATAAAAGAGGCCAAATTCTGCAGCAGGACGGTGCTCCATCGCATACTTCCATCTCCACATCAAAGTTCCTCAAGGCGAAGAAGATCAAGATGCTCCAGGATTGGCCAGCCCAGTCACCAGACATGAACATCATTGAGCATATGTGGGGTAGGATATAAGAGGACGCATGGAAGACGAAACCAAAGAATATTGATGAACTCTGGGAGGCATGCAAGACTGCTTTCTTAGCTATTCCTGATGACTTCATCAATAAATTGTATGAATCCTTGCCAAACCGCATGGATGCATTCCTTCAAGCTCATGGAAGTCATACAAGATATTCAATTTGGATCTCACAGCACCACAACTTAATTTGCTGACATATTTTTGTATTTGCTGTAAATTTGTTCGATTTCTGTATAGGCGACAAAACTTTTGTCTTGCCAAAATTTGACCTTTCCGTCTTGATTAAATGCTAAATATTTTTTTCTGCGAACATTATTTATTTCAGTGCATTAAACATCATATGGGAGGGTTTTAGCTTTTCATATGAGCTATTTCTAACACCAATTAATTAATTAAAAGTCAGGTTAATATCAGGCATTTCGAGAAAATAGATAAGCGACAAGACTTTTGTCAGGGACTGTAGTTTATAGTTACGTGTAAGCAGTATAAGAGTTATTCTCATAATTATACCCATATAAAACTCACCTGTACTTCTGTATCTAATATAATTTTGTCTGTGTTGTATTCTTCAGCTGTTTGAACCCTTAGTTTCTGCAGCAAGTCCTCATACTCCTCAAGGAGACTTAAACCAGTCATCATGTTCCTCAGCTGCAGAGAAAATGCATCAATAGAACTTATACTTGATTTACTCCCTTGTGTATGTGTGTGTTACATATGTAACATGCTATACCTCTTTCTCACTACGTTCCTTCATCTGATGCTCCCATTTCTTCCTATGTTTGGTTAGCAACATTCTCCTCTCCTCATCAAACGAGTTCTTTAATGTTCATAGAAAATAAATTGTATATGACTGAAAACATTACACCTATGCATTCATACTTATTCCATTATGTATGTTGTAATAGCTTATTTATTTTTAAGCCAAATAAAGATTTATATCTGCAAAAATGGCCTCCAGCCAGCAGGGGGCAGTATTACACCTCAATCAGCTGGAGGTCCTCCCGGTATGACTTTTTTAGAATCGAGACCTGTTCTTCCATCCTCTCAGTCAGCAGGTCTATGTCATTACCCTGTCTTTTCAGGTCCTTCACATAGCGATCATCACTTGCTTTCAGCTCCTATATAAAAAACAACAACCTTAACCAATTCAACTCTGAAATCATTCAAAATATGCTGCATAGTTGAAGTGCTAATTTATTTAGAGACTCTATGTCTTGATAAATCTGTTGCAAGTGTGTGTTTACCTGCTGTAGCTCATTGATCAGTTTATTCTTGTCCGCTATAATCTGTTCACAGAGTTGTTGCTGGTTGTTCAGAGCATCTCTCAGATCTAGCGGGGTCTGTTTCATTTTTGCATCCGTCCATTTGCGAGTGATCTCTTCAAACTTTTCCTGACTGGATTTGGCTTCGTTTTCCAGCTTTTCTCTCCTTCACACAATCAAATGACAGCGTGAATACAAATGTCACAGGGGCATCATTTCAAAGGCTTATTGTCATTTTGTTTGTTTCTCCCAGCGTAAAATCATTTTAGTGATATTGTCTATGGAGACAAAAAAGTGTTTCATTGCATGTACCTTAGTCGACATGCTTCCTCTTGATCTGTTCTCCTGTCAGACTCTCTGGCGTCTGCAGCTACCTGAATGTTGGTCACCAGCTCTAAACCATCAGTTTTTAATTTTGTCATGTGCTGCAAAAAGAAGAGAGGGCAGTTTCCTGAAAATTTAATCTACCTCTTACACTGTAGTGTACCTTAAGTGCACAATAATCAGTATTTCAAAACTACAATACTCTCTTGTGTCATCACAGTTATTATATTTTTGTATGATAATGTCAATTATCTGAACAGACCATCATTAAACAGAATATATCCTCCTGAGAACCAGGGGAAAAAAAGTTTTGTAATTCTCCAGTATTTTGTATTTTTCCGTGTCATTACATTGTTTAGATCAAAAAAATGGAAAAATAACATTTTTGGAAAACAAACTTTTATTCATGTTATGTTCATGTTATCCATGTTATGTAGAGTAAATAAAAAGGCATGGATAGGCAAAATCAATATTTAGGTTTCAGGATTTTACAATTAAGTACAAAGATTATTATCAACTATTTTATGGAAGATATAACAGAATGATTCGATATATAATTTTGCTTAATGCAATATGTGTATGAAATGGCCATAAGCAGGTTTTTCCGATTCTATACAATGTAACGTTATCTACATTTGCATATTATTGAAAACATCTAATTTGCATATTAATGTGTTCTTGGGGCAACATGTAATTAAAAAAATAAGTGTAATAATGGGAGTAGTAATTGGTAAGATTTTTATAATATCTAATATTTTATAGGAATATTGAAATATAATGTATTTCCCTATTTATCAAGGGAAATTTATGAAATCGTTGGCCTGTTTCGTAAACAAAGTCTTATTTTGATTTGGAATATATTATTAATTATATTTCCATAAGAGTGTTACATTTGATTTGATTCCTAAATTATTGTCAGTCATTTTTAAAGTGCAAGGAGAGGCTGTCAATCTTTTGCCGTCTGTGAAAAGCCCTGAAAGTGCTGTTGACAAGGCATCCAGAATTTATTTGAGAAATGTTTTCAAATATAATGTTCTTATAAATATATAACGTTACTGACCCTTTCACTTTGCTCTACTTCCTTCTGACTTATCCGTGTTTCTTCTTTAATATCCTCCTTTTCATGGGAATCTTCACCAAGTTGTTGGCTGCAAAAAAATGATGCGTGTCATTGCACGTATAGTTTCTTTAAGATCTGAGAAGTAGACGTTTTGCTGACTTTAAGAAAAAGGGTTAACTGACTCTGAGCTAATGAGTAGATAAAATGTCTACCGTATTGTGGCCTCATTTCGTGCGGTCATGCGGAGGCGACGGGCTATAATTCTCTCCTCTTGGTTTGTAGACTCAACAGATGGCCCATGCTCTTCTGCCTCATCCTCTGCAAAAGGTTCGGGTAGCTGCATGTTCAGTTGCTTTAATAATCACTAGTCAGAAAATTAAAACATGAAGAGAAGGTGAAAGAGAGAATACTGCGCCCATTCGCCGAGTATTGTTTACAATAGCGTTGCTATGATACAGCCCAAGTGGCCGCGTGTTGATCCTGCAAGACCACATAGTAAAACTTGCTGCATAAAACTACTGTATATCATTGAACATCAGAAACAAACAAATTGAAGTACAGTAAAATTAACATGTTCTGTTTCAAAATAAAGGTATAGCCTATGGGAAATATATCAGGGAGAATAACCATTACACCTTGACGATTATCTTTTGATATTTTTTTCATCTTTACAAATTGTATGTTATTAGTCATGAATAACAATGAATGTTATTATTGTGAATATTTATAATTATATAATAGTATTATGAATTATTTTTATGATTCATGAAACTTACAATAAACACTTTGTAGACTAGGCTATATCTTCTTTTTCTTTCGGCTGTTAGCAACAGCGAATTATCTGCCTCCATCTAGACCGACGACTTTCATGTCCTCCTTCACTACATCCATAAACCTCCTCTTTGGTCTTGCTCTTGACCTCCTGCCTGCATGGCAGCTCTCAGCATCCTTTTACTGATATATTCACTATCCCTCCTCTAAACATGTCCAAACCATCTCAACCTGGCCTCTCTAACTTTGTCTCCAAAACATCTCACATGTGATGTCCCTCTGATGATCCTATCCATCCTCGTCACTCCCAAAGAGAACCTCAAAATCTTCAGCTCTGCTACCTCTTCCTCTTGTCTTTTCCTCAGTGCAACTGTCTCCAAACCATACAACTTTTATCACACAACAGACCTGACACTTTTCTCCACCCATTCCAACCTGCCTGCACACACTTCTTCACCTCTTTTCCATTCTCCCCATTGCTCTGGACTGTTGACCCTATGTACTTTAATCCTGCACCTTCTTTACCTCTTCTCCCTGTAACTTCATTGTTCCACTTGGTTCCCTCTCATTCACACAAATGTCTTGCTAGCCGTCATTCCTGTTCTCTCCAGAGCAAACCTCCACATCTCAAGACTTTCCTCCCCCTGCTCCCTGCTCTCACTACAGATCACAATGTCATCCGCAAACATAGTCCATGGAGAATCCTGTCTGACCTCATCTGTCAGCCTGTCCATTACCACCGCAAACAAGAAGGGGCTCGGAGCCGTTTCTTGATGCAGTCCCACCTTCACCGTGAAGTCCTCTGTCTCAACTACGGCACACCTTACCACTGTCCTACTGCTCTCATACATATCCTGGACCCAGTGGCGGCTTGTCAATAGAGGGCGCTGGGGCGCCGCCCCCATCACAATTCCAGAAATATACATGTATACAAAAATTATATAAAAATGAAATAAAAATAAAATAGTTTACTCATATGATGTATGAGTGGGTAATTAAGAGCCTCAGCATTTAATAAAAAAAAACTATTTTATATGTTTTTTAATGTTTCATGCGGTTTCATGGGCGAGGGACGCCGGACAAATGGATGTCTATCTCAGTCCATAAATCGTCGGGCAGCATGTGACCTGAAGCTGGTCTCTAATTGGTTTCTTAAAGATTCTCCTCCGGGCGCAGGTCGCTGCGTCCCTGGCGAATCAGAATTGCATACATGTTTTTTGATCCAATCTGATTGGTTCTCGTCAACTGTCATTCAATGTTACGCTCTTGGCCACTACTGCGAGAGAGCGTTGGTGACAACGTCACTCCGACCCCGCCCGCCTAAACATTCGTAGAGATGGCAGCAGTCAAACTAAATTCTGTGATTGATTTACAAAAAAATCCTTTCACAAGGCGTTCGCTGGAAGAAAAAATAAGAATTAAGGATCTCGGACCGGACCAGCCCGATTTACAAATTCAGCAGCAGTCCAGTGACAGAGGACGAAGCTACACTCGGAGCTTCACCTGCTCTCGTTATGAGAAAAGGAGGTGGCTGACTGGATGTGACGGTAGCATTGCCCTTTTTTTGCTTTCACTGTCTCTTATTTCAAAGTGAGTGAGAGGTGTTTTTCGACCTTGAAAAGAATAAAAACTTTTCTCAGAAACACCATGACCCAGGAGAGGCTGAATGCACTTGCATTGCTCTCCATGGAAAAGAGACTTGTCACTGAGATGACTGACTTTAATCAGAGAGTAATTGAGAAATTTACTGGCCAGAAAGAAAGGAGAGCAAAATTTATGTTCAAGTAGTCAACATGCCAGTCTGTTGTTGCTACTTTTGTTTTTTCCTTTCCTTGTTCAATTATATATGGGAAATAAATATGTAAAAAGATAAAAAGTGCAGACACTGTTTTCTCTTTAATGCTTGAATTTAGTCAACATGCTTCTTGGTACTGCTTTGTATTTATTTTACTTATTTGATTTATAAATAAGTAAAATAATTTATAAGTAATTATACTTATATATACTTATATACTTATTATTATTATTATTATTATGTATAATTTATAAGTAAATTATACTTAAATTAACATAATTATACTTAAATATACGCAATTATTCTTAAATATACGTAAATCCCCCCCCCCCCCCCCCAAAAAAAAACCCCGCGCCCCCCCAAAAAAATATATCACCAGCCGCCACTCTAACATACTTCTCTGCCACTCCAGACCTCCTCATACAATACCACAGCTCCTCTCTTGGCACTCTGTCATATGCTTTCTCTAAATCTAAGACACAATGCAGCTCTTTCTGACCTTCTCTGTACTTGTCCATTAACATTCTCAAAGCAAATAATGCATCTCTAGTGCTCTTTCTTGGCATGAAACCATACTGCTGCTCACAAATGTCCACTTCTTCCCTTAGCCTTGCTTCCACTACTCTTTCCCACAACTTCATTGTATGGCTCATCAGCTCAATACCTCTGCAGTTTCCACAACTCTGCACATCTCCCTTGTTCTTAAAAATCAGCACCAAAACACTTCTCCTCCATTCCTCAGGCATCCTCTCACTCTCTAAAACCTTGTTGAAAAACCTAGTTAAAAACTCTACTGCCATTTCCATAACTCCACTGGTATGTCATCTGGACCAACTGCCTTTCCTCTCTTCATCCTCTTCAAAGCTCTCCTAACTTCATTCTACCACCAAGTCTCCTTGTCTTCTTTCCTCCTTCCAGATGACTCACCTAGCACCTTTCTACCCGTCTCCCTGATCAATTTGGCTGTAGTAGTCCAGCCTTTCTTGACCACCTAAAGCTTGTCTCAACTCCTCCCTGAAAACCACATAGCACTCTCCCTTCTCTCTCTCTCTCTCTCTCTCTCTCTCTCTCTCTCTCTCTCTCTCTCTCTCTCTCTCTCTCTCTCTCTCTCTCTCTCTCTCTCTCTCTCTGTATATATATATATATATATATATATATATATATATATATATGTGTCACAACCAGAAAGCAACTATTTCTGATGAAATTTCATATATATATTGAACTATTTCATCAGAATATTCAATGATATACAGCAAAATAGAGAGCGCTTTGGGGAGAACTAAACAAATATTTAAGTAATTTCTAGCTAGAAATTACATCAAAAGTGGAAAATATTGGTAAAAACATACATTTACACACAAACTGACTAGCAAACAACTTTCGGACGGCACCCCCCCCCACTCCCCCCACCCAGCTTAACTGTCACTGAAAGGAAAGCATTGTGGAATATCAGTCACCTAAGGATACATGTACACTGTCAGAAAAAAAGGTACAGTTCTGTCACTGGGACGGTACCCTAAGGTACATATTAATACTTTAAGAGTATTAGTACCTTAAAGGTACATATTAGTACCTTTTCAGTTTTGTACCTTAGGGTACCGCCCCAGTGACAGATGTATACCTTTTTTCTGACAGTGTATGCTGCCTTCAAAAAACAATCAGATGAAGATATCTGAGGAGACAGGAAGTGAAGCAAACAGATTCAGTCATGGCTTGATGCCTTGGCTTTAAATGTGTCCTCTGAAGGCAGCATCTTCCAGCTTTCGGGCGCAGCCAAAAACAGGAGAACTTAACTGAAAAAGACTAGATGACAGGAACAGGAACTGGGAAAACCAAACTAAAAACGTGGCACTCCCATTGAAAACAATTCGAAAAATACATCAGCCGTGTGAAAAAACGCTTTGGTCGACCCATGGCCCAGATCAGACAGGTTTTTAAAAAACGGGGCACACCGCACTGCCTTTTTTTGCTTAATGTTTTTTAGCAAATAGCAGTTTGCTGCTTTTTTTGTGTTGCTAGGCAACCCCTGAATCAGCTGTCTTGTCAGTGTTATCGTAACCACAAAGTCCCAATCCCCATTCACACGGATCAGCGAAAGCAACCAAAGACTCTGTGGATTTCAGATTCACATTTTTGTAGTTTACACAGAGACAGTTGTATAATTTTCAAAAACCTACACTTTGACAACCGTTTTCATTATTTTGCCTTTTCAGGCCCCCAAAACTGTTGTCTGTGTACGTTTTTAGCTGAAAACGATATACAGCCCCTAAAACACAAAGAAACTAAAGACATAGAAATAACCCTAGGAATATGTAAAATAATTCAGGAGAAAAAAATATTTATGCCAAACTATTTTTCTTTTTTGTGCCATTTGGGGAAACAAGAACAAACAGAAAGAATTGCAGGGTCATAACTCATGAAAAAAGTACTACATGTCAGCAGCTCCTTTTTAGCAGCAGTGATGTTTGTGTAACAAGTTGAATGTGGCGATAATTTAGGAAAGCTGTGTTTATGGCTTTCTCTCTGTCTGATGCTTTTCCCCCACCACAATCTCTGATACCTGATATCTTTTGATATGGCTAGCATGTGTCTAGCTTTATTTGTGTGCACCTGACTAGACTTTATTCAGAGCAGCGCCATGACACGTGTATGAAAGCGCTTAACATGTTTGATAGGCTTACCATGTTTTCAGTGGCATCCGCTGTATAAAGCTCCAAAAATATTTTTACACAGCTCATGTTTTTTGTTTTGTAAAATTTCTCGGATTTTTTTTTACAGTGTTTCATCAACAGAACAATAAAAACACATTAAACACATACAGCTCACTGAAGAAATGAATGTCTAACAATTACAGCCTCACTTTCATTCCCTTAAAAATCAAAGATGGTGCTGCTGTGAATAAGTTCAGTGCCATCCGATTAGGCTTCAGACTTAATCTTATGTGACTTCTCTTTTTATAGCTGCACACTACTCCCTCTCCAAATGAGCCTTTTGCACATTCATTAAAATAGAAATCTCTTATATCAGAGATCTATGCACTGGCGCTCTTTTTTAGTATAGCGACAATTTTGAGAGGACCATATTAACAGTGTACTGGATACAAGTCACAACGTCTGGAGCTAAAGTGTTGGCACCTTGGTGATTATGATGGATGAACATTTAGCACAGAGAGCACTTTTTACTTTGCTTGACTGGTCACATTATGATCATTTGCTTGACTGATCATTATTGACATCTGCATCAACTTGATGATGCACATATATAGATCAAAGTTCATAAGTCTATGTGCATTGCCATTTACTGGATGTGTGTGTGTGCATCCATGCATGTTTTTATGGATGTGTTTAGTTTCCCTTGTACAAAGTCTTAGAAAGGGGATTTCCAACTGAAATTTTTTTTTAAAAAATGGCAGAATGTCCTTTAGTTCACACAACCCAAAAATGAGGAAAGGTCTATCCAGCAGGAATTAAACAAAAAGTCCACTCAGAGTTAAATTTTTTTCAACTTCATGTGCTCGGAGCACTCCTTCAAAAGCGCGAGGCACAGCAAACGGTTAAAACGCGAGCCGCCCAGGGTGCATAAGCAGCGCGCATAACGCTCTCTGCCATCCGAAATCCATTCAAAAAAGGTGCCTCTCGCTGCAAAAACGTGTTCAGTGGCATCGGGCCCTAACAAGGCATGATGGATCCATGTTCTCATTCTGTTTACACCAAATTCTGACTCACCAGACCAGGCAACATTTTTCCAGTCTTCAACTATCCAATTTTGGTGAGTTTGTGTAAATTGTAGCCTCTTTTTCCTATTTGTAGTGGAGATGAGTGGTACCCTGTGGGGTCTTCTGCTATTGTAGCCCATCCGCCTTCAGGTTGTGTGTGTTGTGGCTTCACAAATACTTTGCTGCATACCTCGGTTGTAACGAGCGGTTATTTAAGTCAAAGTTGCTCTCAGCTTAATTCCGTCAGCCCATTTTCCTCTGACAGCAAGGCATTTTCACCCACAGGACTGCTGCATACTGGATGTTTTTCCATTTTCACACCATTCTTTGTAAACCCTAGAAATGGTTGTGCGTGAAAATCCCAATAACTGAGCAGATTGTGAAATACTCAGACCGGCCCGTCTGGCACCAACAACCATGCGACGCTCACAATTGCTTAAATCACCTTTCTTTCCCATTCTGACATTCAGTTTGGAGTTCAAGAGATTGTCTTTACCAGGACCACACCCCTAAATGCATTGAAGCAACTGCCATGTGTACGTCTGTGTATGAATGAGTGTATGAATGGATGAATGTGAGGCAATATGTAAAGCAATTTGGATGGCCATAGGGTCTGTTGAAAGCGCTATATAAATGCAGTCCATTTACCATTTACCATTTTACACCTGTGCACAATCACCAGTAACACATAAAGCACTCCTCATTCCCACAGTCTTGGTCTGGTCTTGCACCGATCTACACCTTTGTTACACGCTACTTACCTGAAGTATACCTGCCCCTCTCCCTTATCCTCTTCATCTTCGTCCTCGTCGTCCCCATCGTCATCCTCGTGCTCACTGTCTTCACCAAGGGAAGTCTGTTGTCATTGTCCACTACTCTTCATGTCAAGATTCACCTTTAAGTTAATTCCTGTGTCCGTTACCTCTGTTCAATAAATCTCACTGAGCACTAATCCTCTGTGTCCTCGTCAATGTCTGACACTCATTTTGGATTTTGAGAGCTATACATTCCAAAAAAGTTGGGACATGTAGCAATAAGAGGCTGGAAAAGTTAAATGTACATATAAGGAATGGCTGGAGGGCTAACTTATTAGGGCATTTGGCAACATGATCGGGTATAAAAGTGGCAGTGTCTCTCAGAAGTCATGATGGGCAGAGGATCACCAATTCCCCCAATGCTGCGGCGAAAAATTGTGAGATGTGTTGATGCCATGAAATTTAAAATCAACATATTTTCCCTTAAAATTATACATTGGCTCAGTTTAAACATATATTTCATCTATGTATCTGAATAAAACATTGAAATTTGAAACTTCCACATTATTGCATTCTGTTTCTATTCACAATTTGTAAAGTGTCCCTCTTGTTACTCTCTTGTTATATATATATAACAGGAGAGTAGTATATATATATATATATATATATATATATATATATATATATATATATATATATATATATATATATATAACAAGAGAGTAGTAGGTAGAAAGAGAAAGAGCTTACACAAGGAGGGGATTAAACAAACTGGATTTAACAAATTAGTCAGGGAGCAACGAGAGAGGATTGCAGTCTGTGTTGGTCCGTTTTTCTGTGTCCATTTTCCTGTCATTTGTTTTAGGAATATTATAAAGGACTAAAGCACAAAAAGCAACACAACGGTATGACACAACAGCAGGAGAAGTTGGAGATTCTGATGAGGAGTATGGAGGTCCTGCTGAAAGAGGTGGAGCAGCTCCGTGAACACTGTGGCCATTACAACCTGGAGCTGAGTCGCCACATCACAGAGCTCCGCTTGGAGAACCGGATACTGACTGAGAAATACAACGCCCTTGACAAGGAGCTGCAGGAGGCCTTGGAGATCCTCGAGGACCTCCAGGACACCAAATACGCTTTGGATGCCAAAAAAAGGCAGGCTGAGAAGCTTAACCGACAGCTCTGATAGAACTGTAGATATTCAGTGACCAGAGCTGTATTTGTTTTTAGTTTTCAGGGTAGTCAACATGGCTTACTTAGTTGTCTCTGCAGATCTCCATTATGAAATGTTACTAGCACCTACTAGCACCTAGCACACTTAATGCAGCTTGTTGATTCATGTATCAGAGCATTTTCTTTTACGTGGTTTCTGGATCTTAGCTGTTGGAGTAGAAGTGAAGCCAATTCTGTAGGTAAATGACTCCTTCACAATGACAACCACCGACTGTCATTTTGGCTGCTGAAAAGTGAAAGGGACTAAAATAGCACCTTGCTTAGAGGGTTGAGTGTCACAGAGCGCTTCCATCCCTATGATTTAATACTATATGTTTAGTGGCACTAAGGGGAACATCTTTGGTTACAACATTGAAAACAATCTCACTGTGAGATCTTTCACACATTACACAATTATGCTTTCATAATGATATTTTGGGGCTATGCCTCCATTAGTAGACAGTGACAAGTCAAAAGTTTCTTACAGGACTTGTATCTTTCTGTAAAGCTGATTGATTTGAAACATGTATTGCGAAAAACCCTATGTATACTCGGCCTCTTACCTTTCTTCTAAAGCACTGCAAAATTATAAAATGATGATTGGGACTGGTCTAAATAAACAGATGCTGTTTAGAATGTGAACTGTTTTTCATTTTTACCAAACAATTATGAATGATGAAGTGTGATTAAGATCTCAGACTAAATCTGATTTTTGCAGAAGTCAGGCATGTTGTCTTTCAGGAGGGGTTAATTGTAACCTGATATGAGTAGTGTGTATTGCTAAGTTTGTGTACGTGTGCAAAAAAGAAGAGATATTCAGTCCTGAGTGAATGGACATCAGTGTCACAACTGTCTCGCTGTGACTGAGTGAACTTGGAAGACAGTGAGAAGGTAAGACTTTTCATGATAGATGTTTCAATGTTTTGTGAATTTGTGGTCAACAAAAATGTCTTTAAAATGTTTTTTTTTTGTGTGTGTGTGTTGAAGATGAAACTTCACTCTCTTTTCGGGATCTTGTGCTTGATCACATCAGTATTCTGTGTGAGTAAAACAACATTAATATGAAACACATGTCCAAGTATTAATATAAATTACTGCAGAAATTACTGAATTTAACTCTTAAGTAAATGTTTTTTTTTTAAATTTCCATGTATGTTCTAAAATTTTTGTTGGAACAGAGATTTGCAATGTTTCTAAAATGTCGAGGTTTGATTAGAACATTAAATGCTATGATAGTGTAAGTAAGTATATTCTCTTAACCTTTTACTGAACATATATCATTCTTTGAACATTCATATGTAACATTTCAAAAAACTAATTGTCAATATTTATCAAGTAAATAACATGTTTATGAGAATAACATTTATGAGAACATTCAAGTAAAAACAAGACTTTTCAAGAATGTACTCTCAATAACATAATAATATGTTAATATATATGCAAATATGCAAATAAAATATTACATATAAAATATTAATAATGTTGTAAGAACATTCTATAAATGTTTTTTTTGAAAATTTATATAAGCTTTACGAAAGATTAGTGAAAATTGTGGGAATGTTCCCTGTTGGCTGGGATCAGATCAACTAAATTTATGTTCTTTTCACCAAGAATGTTTAAAGGATCCCTAATTGTCCATGTCAAATGGGAATGTGTCCCCACCATGATAGATAGTGTGTTTGCTGTAGGTGAGGCAGCCGTCTGATGATTACTGGGGTGAGTATGGTCCGTTCGGAGCCTGCAGCCGCACATGTGGAACTGGAGTGGCTGTGAGAACCAGGGTCTGCAACACCATGAGGTGAGTGAGCACCTGTGTGTTTAGTACCCTTTTCTTTATAGCCTTGATAACTCATCTTCTATCTTTTATTATAAAGGACGGATGGTGGACACAATTGCGTGGGACCATCCAAGTCCTACAAACTCTGTAACACACAGGTAAACAACTTCATACACAATCAAATGCTCACACACTATGTTTTAGTGTTTTATAGAGGGCTATAACTATTCTCCTCTGTAAAGGAATGCCCTGTTGGAGCTCGAGATTTTCGTGAAGAACAGTGTTCTCAGTTTGACAGAATGGAGTTCCAGGGAAAACGTTACACCTGGCTGCCATATTATGGAGGTATTACACAAAGAGTTTCATTTTATTGATTATACAGTTTTTATGTGAGGATGGTAGAATGTTTATTTGTATATTTGAGCTGTAACAGCTAATATTTTAAAGTAGATAGCTGAATTTAATAAAAACTAAAATAAATAAAGTGCTAAATAAATAAATTCATAAATTTGATTACATTTTTCAATTTTGTTTTTACAATCTTGTTTTCCACTAAAAATGCAAACACTGTTTTCTCATTTCATTGCCATTTTTTTTAACCATGAACCTCAGTAAATTTAGTTATATGCACTTAAAACAAGAAAACAATTGTTGTTAATTATTAAATAATGAAAGTAGCTTTCTATAAAATTATTATTTTGAAGGATGTTTAGATTTTTTTTATGAAAAACTAGACAAAAATCTGGACAAAAATACTAACAAATTTATTTGTTGTCTAAAATATTTTCTCATAGACTTAAAGTGGAGCTTTAATTTGTTAAATTACAGTTTGGACACAAAGTCTTCAAAATATAATTAGATGCAATGTATGGTTAAGTCATTAAGTTCTGGATGCTTCATATTTTGTTATAATCAAAAATCTTCCTCTGGAAGTTCAGTAGACTGATGTAAAGATGTAGCTCTTAATGTAGTCACGTGACCTGTTGTGTTTTGGTCCAGCTTCAAACCCGTGTGAGCTGGTGTGTGTGCCCAGAGGAGAGAACTTCTACTATCGCCACAGACCCACTGTGGTGGACGGCACACTGTGCTATGTGGGCCGCAGAGACGTCTGTGTGGAGGGTGTCTGCAGAGTATGTGTACACTGAATACAGCTCAAAACCACACACAAAAACATTTCATTCTAACACCCTTATCTCTGCTGAAAGGCGGTGAACCATGGCGAGATTGTGGCTTTTGAGGACCACTCTCTTCCTGTCACCTCTAGACATGTCCCTGGGCCTGCTGCCCATCTGGGCACCTACAGGTAATTGATGTATGTTTTGGTTTGATATGTATATGCATCAATGATGAAATGTATACAGGGGTTGGACAATAAAACTAAAAATATGGGCAAGAAAGAGCAGATCGTGAAGGTTGAATCAGCAGCACAATAGCACAGCTATTATTGCATATTGCAATACACACAATATAATGGGAGACATATCAGTGTTCAAAAAGGACAAATTGTCGGTGCATGTCTTACTGGCTCATCTGTGACCAGGACTACAAGTCTATGTGGTGTATTGAGACCTATGATACCCATGATAATGCCACCAGGTAGGACATAATGCATCCAACAGTAGTAACTGTTGATGCAAGAGGATGTGTTTTTTTTTAAGGGATGTCCATGTTTTAACCTGGATTGTATCCAGAAAACATAAAACCACAGTTGCCCAACTCACTGAAGAATTAAATTCATGGTCAGGCTGCTATACCCAATACTTTAGACACTTGTGCAATGCCAAATATCAGTTTCATTGGTGTCAACAGTGCAAATCTTAGGCTGTCAATTCCAGTCACCTTTATTTACATTGCGCCTTTACAATGACGATTGTTTCAAAGCAGCTTGTAAAACTTGTAAACTTGTAAAACTGCAGTGTTAAACAGGAAAATATTTGCAACAGAATTTGATTCGGCTACAGCCGCTCTGGAGAAAACGGTGGTGTTATCAGCTCATTTGAATTTATCATATAGCGACAATGTGGGCAGCTCAGTAATATAGTGGATACAGTTTAGTTATTCATTTTATTTAGATAATTATTTAGTTAAACACTTTGATTGACATTTTTGTGTCCCCAACTGATTAAGCCAAGCCAAAGGCAACAGTGGCAAGGAACCAAAACTCCATCAGGGCATGATGGAGAAAAATATATATTGCTGTGGACAATGTGATGCATTGGTATTGTTCTCTGATGAGTCCACCTTTACTGTCTCTCCCACATCTGTGGGAGTTTTGGTGTGGAGAAGCCCCAAAGAGGCTTAACACCCGTTCTGTTGCATGCTGTAATGGTTTGGGCTGCAATATCATGGCATTCCCTACTGTGCTTGATGGCGCTTCACTGCCAAGGACTACCGAACCTTTCTGGAGGGCCATGTGCACCAATGGTTCAAACATTGTACCCTGAAGGGGGTGACATGTATCAGCATGATAATACACCAATACACACAGCAAGACTGGAGACAGAATGATTTAATGAACATGAAAGTGAAGTTGAACATCTCCCATAACCTGCACAGTCACCAGATCTAAATATTTTGAGTCACTTTGGGATATTTTGGAGGAGCAAATCAGAAAGCCTTTCCTCCACCAGCGTCACATAGTGACCATGGCCACTGTTTTGGAAGAGGAATGGCTCAAAATCCCCCTGGGCAGGACTTGTAATTGTCTTTTTCACTGTCAGTCCGTGCATTAGTGGTAAGGATTGTTCAGCAACTCTCTCCGATCCGACAATTATATCTTTATTGTCACTATATATCTTTCTTTGTTGTGTTTGTAGGTATACATACAGCACCTATTCAGAGTGTTCTCTTCACTGTGGTGGGGGCGTGCAGACCCGCTCTGTGTACTGCATTGATGAGAGAACATCAGCAACAGTAGATGAGTCTCACTGCATTGCGCAAGGCCTTAGGAAACCAACATCCCAGGTGGCCTGCAACCAGCACCCCTGCACCGAGTACACTGTCGGTCCATTTGGTGATGTATGTCGGCCTAAATATTCCATTTATATTTATTTATACATGCACACACAAACAAGATTTTTTTTTTTTGCAGGTGTTGCTCTTTTATTTGTAGCATTGACTGCTATTCTGTTGTCTCTTGCAGTGTTCAGTGACGTGTGGTGAGGGACAGCAGATGCGGGAGGTGTTCTGTGTCGGGGGCAGAGGAGAGCGAGTCTCTGAACACCACTGCAGGGGTCTCGCGCGTCCACATGAGATCAGATCCTGTCAGAGACCAGCTTGCCACCAAGTGTTTCGATATTACACCAATGACTTCAGCTTGGTGAGAAAAGGAAGGAGAGGAAGGATCTAAAGGAGAAAGCGAATCAGTTTATAGCTAATCAGCCTATTTTCCTCTCTCTGTCTCCTTCAGTGTACTCGTAGCTGTGGAACTGGTACTCGCGAGCGCAGAGTGGTATGCATGGATTTGGATCAAAATCCTTTTGCAGATGATAGATGTGCTTCTCTCAGCAGACCTCATGCTGTGGAGAACTGCAACACACAGCCCTGCCCTGGTGCACAAAGTGAGTTTATTCATGATCATTGACTTTGTGCTATGGGCCATGAGGCACTCATTTGTCCTTGTGTTGCTTTGGTTTAGTGGTGCCCAGTATGCAGGACCCTAGTGGTTACCAGAGCTCCTTGCTTGGATTTGTGCCTCACACCCATGATGCAGCCTCAGGTTAAAAAAGCTGTCACAAATATGTCCTTATTAGTATTGTATATGTGCTATTTATTTATCTACATTTGCTCTGTGGACAGTTCACAGACCAAGCGATCTATACCCCACAGTGACTGGTCCGCATTGTGCTCAGTCATATTACGGCTGCTGTCCCGACGGCCACACTGCTGCCTCTGGGCCTCGTGGAGAAGGCTGTGCCCACGATGACTGTCATAGGTCCAGGTACATTACATACATATTTATACATACAAAATAACACACACATGGAAACCATGGACTATGGAAAAAATTATATATTTTTATTATATTACTATTATAAATTAATAATAGTTTAAAAACCTTGTTTCTACAAATCTCTCTCTCTCTCTCTCTCTCTCTCTCTCTCTCTCTCTCTCTCTCTCTCTTAAAATGAACAGCATTCATTCGCAATATAAATCTTTTCTAACAATATCAATCTTTACTATCACTTTTGATCAATTTAACACATTGTTTGCTGAATAAAAGTATACATTTCTTTCAATAAATAAATAAATAAAATATATAAATGAATAATTACTGAATAAATCAACTTTTGAACCTTATACTGCATATTGTTACAAAAAATAATATTTTAAATAAATGCTGTTCTTTAAAATAAATAAATAATAATATTTAATATATATATATAGGTTATATAATGATCATATATATATATATATATATATATATATATATATATATATATATATATATATATATATATATATATATATATATATATATATATATATATATATATATATATATATATATATATATATATATATATATATATATATATATATATTACAGTATAAAAGGATCCGGAAAAAAGTATCATAGGTTAATATATAATTAAAATATTAAAATATTAAAAATGTCATACAGGTAAATTATGATAGAATTTTTTTTATTTTGGGTGGACTCATCCACATGCAAAAATAATGAAGACTTGTGTGTGTATGTGTGTGATTATAGATATGGCTGCTGCCTGGATGGAGTAACAGCTGCTCATGGTCTTGGAAGAGCAGGATGTCCTGATTCCCCTAGGGTATAAAAGCTCATTACATTTTCACACTCAGTATTGTCATTTATGCTTCCTTTATCATCCAATAATTTGTATTGAATTGTATGAACACTCTTTCAACACATAATTGCTTTTGTTTTTAGGACTATAGTCCAGTCCGTCAACCCTCTGCTAGTGTGTGCTCTCTGTCACGAGATGTTGGGACCTGCTATGAATATACATCTCGTTTCTACTTTGATCATTCCTCTGGATCTTGCTCTCATTTCTGGTACGGTGGTTGCCAAGGAAATGGCAATAACTTTGTTTCCAAAGAGGAATGTGAGCGGACATGTAGGACTTCTGCCAGAGGCCTTGCCCCAAGCGAATCGACATCCAGGAGAGTGCTCAACGGGGTCAGAGGTTATAGAATGAGATCCCGTGCATAATGGGGTTAAAAGAAGAGTGATTGTAATCATACAGCGAACAAATTAAACTCAAATACATGTAGACCAAACAAAAATGTATTCAAAGGTGCACACCGTAATTATGTGCTGGCTGATATGAAAGTATATATTGGGTTTATACTGGCATTAATTTTTGATTTATGGCACCCTTAAGCTTTTTATTGTAGGTTCAGATTTAAACGCATTCACTTTATAGTATTTGTCAAACATGACACCATCAAAACAGCAAGTGTTTTTTAAAAGTGTTTTTTAAAGTGTTTTTCCCCCACATTTTAATCTCAAGAGTTTCATCAATTTCATGAAAATAAAATTGCTTTAGAATTAAGCTAAAATAATTTCTCTCTTTCTATGTCTATATCCATATACTTTGTTCTTCAATTGTATACTCTTGCCAAGCCATTAAAGTGTAAACACAAACTAAAAACACTGAATGTTATGAGTCCACCCAATAATTTACATTAATAAATCTTTTGTAGCCTGTGAGAGAATCGTACATGCATTTTTTTATTTTAAATTATTTGTATTAGTGTTTTAATAGGGACAGTGCACATTAATAAACATTACAGTAACTGTGTTAGTTAGCTTACAGGTTAAAGTTCCTGTTTGTAGTACAGAACAGAATGTTACCCTAAAAACAAATACCAAATGTAAAGTCAAAATGAAGGAAATTGTTAATATCACACACACACGCACGCACGCACTCGCGCACGCGCAAACAAATATATAGCTTCTAGACCGTAAGCAAATATTTGTTGAGAATACAATGTAATTCAAAACCCTCACAGCTCTAGAATTTGAATAGTGTTTTAACGTTTTGGTGTCAACATAAATTTAAACAAATAAATGCACTTTTGTGTAATCGCGACAAACGCTTTTATTTTGAAAAGCCAAATCGTCATCACCACAACCGGAAGTGCATGTTCGTTGCACATTTATGCTCTTTCTGTTGCTGCTCTCAGTGAATAGCCGTCAGCGGTTAACACATCATTCATCGCGACTTTTAGATACCTGGACCAGACATGGTACGTATTTCAGTGCTATATTTTGTAATATGGTTTGTAGTATTGTCGTTTGTCTTGTTAGAAAACCGTGTTTTATCGTCTGCGTTGACACGTTCAAAAATGAACGCGGGTAGCTAGCAGCAGTGTAGCAAGACAACGTCGAATATTCAGGAAATTAAAGTCAGCCTGAATATTTTTAAATTCTCTTGCTACAAAGTTAAGCACTTTCTTTAAGCTGTGACTTTAAAAAAAAGATTTTTAAGTGAATGTGTGTTAGATATGTCTTTGTAAATGGTATCTAACGTTAGACTGTTTTGTTTTGGGGGATGGTCCAACAGCTGGTGTTTTCAGGGTTTTATTCATTTGTGATTCATTGTGAACATTTGAGCGAGTTGTATTTAATGTTACTTTCATGTAATAAACGAGAATATCAGATTAAGATGTCATCCATTTTATAAATAAGACCTATTAATCTCTCAGTCTGATGTCAAATAGCATTAGCACATTACTAGCTCTAGGGGGCTCCATATAATTTGATCATTTATGGAGTGTTTAAATTTACAGTCTTTCTAATCAAGTTTTTATGTATTTTTCTTTATTATGTACAACTTGTTTACCGTTTTTTTTTGTTGCTTCCTGATGTGTTAAGTCTCACACGATTCTGCTGGTGCAGCCCACCAAGAGACCAGAAGGCAGAACATATGCAGACTATGAGTCTGTCAACGAATGCATGGAGGGTAGGTTTAATTTTTAATTGATTAGAAATTTTGAACTATTTGAATGCGTTTAATTCTTAATAATAATCTCTCCCTCCAACAAAAAGGAGTCTGTAAGATGTATGAAGAACATCTAAAGAGGATGAATCCCAACAGTCCCTCCATCACATATGACATAAGCCAGTTATTCGACTTTGTTGATGATCTTGCTGATCTCAGCTGTCTTGTGTAAGTAATCACACTTTTTACATGACAGTGGATGCATAACTAACACATGAGACCTCATCAATAATGTCCATTTCTCTCTCTGGTGATTTAAACAGGTACAGAGCAGACACACAAACCTACCAGCCCTACAACAAAGACTGGATCAAAGAAAAGATCTACGTACTGCTGAGGCGTCAAGCCCAGCAGGCAGGAAAATAAGGAGTGTAAAAGGCTGAATTATTTCTATAGCTAGTCCCCAACTGTATCAGAACTACGCTACATCACAAGAGGAGCAAAGTGGTGAAGTGATGCCGCTTAGCTCAGATTTGGTTGAATGCATGTCTATTCAGTCAGTATCTCAAAGAATAGATTGAAAATATTTTGCATTTTAAATCGCATTTTTGTAACCAGAGTTAGGGACTTGGGATATTTATCAGACTAGAGGGGAAAATTGGGGGGAAACTGTTTTAGAAATGTTTTTTTTTCCCCAATCCCTCTCAATTGATGTATTTTCTTGTGTTTTTATTGTGGTCTAATTTTTTTTTATTATTCAGTAAAGTATAAAACTTACACATTTCAGATTATGGAGATGATTCTGAGTCATCTTATATCCCAACTTTTGTCCTCAATACTGTTACAGGTTTTGTTGGCTCTCTCTGTTTTGTGTATGTATCCAGTAGTCACCTCTGGAAAATAATAAAACATTTCTCACAAAATCTTAATGTCAGTACAGTTTTTATTTTATTTTAATGTTAACCAGGAAGGACCCATTAATTTGATCAAATGTGACAACAATGTCTGTTATAATGTATTTCTATTTTAAAATAAAGGTTTTCTTTTGAATCCTGAAAAAATATTAAGCAGTACAATGGTTTTCAACATTGGTAATATTGGCATAGAATGATTTATAAAGGATTGTGTGGCACAAGACTGCGTAATGGCTGATGAAAAATTCAGCTTTTATTTTAAATTGTAATGTAAAACCACAATGTTGCTGTTTTACTGCGTTTTGACCAAATAAATGTGACCTTGGTGAGCATAAGAGGCTTCTTTCAAAATTTTAAAAATAATAATCTTTTTGCATAATTGTGTAACATATTTACATTGGAACACACATGCCTTTGAACTGAATTTTAAAAGCCTTTTCTGGCTTTTTGTAAGCATTGTACACGCTTTCAGAATGAAGAGATGTTAAGCATTTCGGAGCTATTGATTCAAGTGTTAAGGGGTAAATTGATACATAAATGCGTGCTCATCTTAATATGCTCTATTTTGCAGGGTTTTATTTGACCGCATACGGTATGTCCTTTCTGTTAAATTAAGGACACTCAGACCTTGTGTGTTTGAAAACTTAAATAGATGCGTCACAAATTTGTACCCTGACCAAGGTTAAAAACAAGATTTTACTGAAAAGCCACCTCCTTTGTTAAGTAACATGGAGGGACAGTTTTAGTCAAACAGAAGGAGCTATTTTCTGGAACAAATGCATGACTGCCCTGTTTTTCTTCTGTGAAGCACACAGCTATACTGTGGCATGAATGTCCTGTTTTGCAGCTATGGGTAATTGTTCAAATAAGATCTTGCAGAACAAATTCTTGTGAAATACACAAGTCACCCCCCATCTGCTTTACCTGTTGTACAAAACCTTTTTTTTTTCTGTCTATAAGCAACCGTTTCTATTGATGTGGAAAACACGTTTTGCCTTTATTTTAATTTCTAAAGAATCTAAACAACCTTTTTCCTGTAAAGAAGCATTAACAGTAATTGTGTCACTACTGAGACCACTAGTTGCCAGTACCTATTGGAGAGACATTTGTGATCATGCTTGGTGCTGTATTGAAAACTCTAAAAGGTTTGTTTACATGATCCACTGTAATAACATTGTTCTTGGAGATACCAAAGTAACCTTTTTGTTTATGATAATTACTGGGTAACTAATAAAACTGCTGAGTACAAGGCTTCAAAGTACTATGAACACAATAACAAGATACAAGTGTAAGATAAAGCAGCAACAATTTGTATTTTGTAACAGATTTGCAAGCTGAACAGTCTAGCTCATACAATGATATTGTGCACTGGTTTCTTAGACCAATGTTATTATACTATAGCATGCAGGCCAATTCTGGCCCATCTGGGTTATTTTTACATTACTGTATTATTTTCATTAGATGTTTCTTCATCAGTATTCAATCAAAAAAATCACGTCATACTTTGGGGTCAGGAAAATTCTATCTAACTTAATCCTGTTGTAGGTCTACCATACTATTAATATCAAAGTATCATCCCGTATGCTTTCAAACATTCATGAATTCAGATTTCAGAGATACTGACAGTAGTGGATTCTGAAGATGATGATTTGTTGACCATTCTCAGCCCCCCAAGCAACACTGCCCGGCAACATTGCTCAAAAAGTTGGAAATGGTAAGTTTTGTACTTTCTAAACATTCCACAACCTGATCTCAAGAGGAAATGTAACTACTATAAGAGGTGGCAATATTGTATGTGTTAGCGTGATGTGATTAATATGTAAACATGATTTTTCAAAAAAAAAAAAAAAAGAAAAAAAAAAGGGAAGCATGAAGGTCCACCCCTAACAGTCACTAACCCTCAGTTGTACAGTTGTTGTTTGGATTGAGGCAGATCTGAATTGTGAACTTGTAAATTGTAAAAAAAAAAAAAAAAAAAGGGGTGGTTTCAGGGACTAAATTATTAGAAGTCCGGCATATGTCACCACAAAGAAGTCCACCGTTTCATTCATTAAAATCAAAGTAAAAAAAGAAATAAAACTGAAACAAACATGGATGAAATGTTCACAAGATGCATTTAGAAAACGACTATTTCAATTAGACTATAACCCTTTCAGGTGATTTTTTAAATGCCAACCCCATAGCATATCAAACACCCAAGCAACCGTCAGACTATAAACAGCATAGCCATGGCAACTTGCAACACCATATAATTGTGTTAGTGAGTTTTGCTTGGGCAAGCAACACTAAACATGAAGTTAGTTTGTAACCGTTAAAGAATCTACGAGCTGGTGCCATCTTGTTATGACTGACCATATTGATTAAGGACGTTCCAAAGCCTGGACTGGTAGACAGCACAGGATGGCCTGTTTTCCCAACAGAGGCTGATTTTGTTACTTATTATGGCTGTTGATAAAAACTAAAATATATTTGGTCTCAGTGACAAAATAGCAGCACAACTGTACGCATCTGCGTTTTATTTTCTGTATGAATGACAAAACATATGAAGTTTATTATCTTTACGCGCGCTTCAGCAGTCACTCGCTTAAAGAGCTGCGCATGCTGCGCTTACTTTCACCCTAATTCACATTCCTCTCCATGTCCCTTCTTTCCTTTCACCAGCAGTGAGTGTTTGATGTTACGAAACAGCCGTGTGTCTGCGCTGGTCATTTTGGCGCACTGTGTCTTTAAACTGTGGCGGCGGCCCTGCGCCTGCAGCACAGGAAACCCCGTAGCGACTTTCTGAGGGGACCCAAGATGGCCGAATCTTCACAGTGGGGCTAATAATTACTTTTTGTCAGGTCGCTGCTATTTCATGGTGCTCGACGGTCGCGCTGGCCATTCGCCATCCCGGAAAGCGAAACGAGCGATTCTAGTCGATTAGTTGCATCGGGGAATGTTTATCTTTGTGTGAAGAGACTGGCTGGTCCATCCGCGGCCCTTAGCCAGAATATGGCGGAATACTTGGAGAAAATATAGCTTAGCTTATTATGAACGCGCTGCTTTATACACGACTCTTCCCGCATTTTCAACGACCGCGCGCGAGTATAATGATCAAATAGCGTTATCGGTAGGTCTTTGGAATTCATTCGCGCACGTTTCGAACGTTTATTTGTTAAAATGACTCGCGCGAGGAGATAGCCTGCTAGCTGAGGCGCTAGCTACGCTAACCCCGTTTGACTGAATTAGTCGCAGCGTTAGCTTAGCCTAGCTAGCTTAAAGTAAAGGGGCACGGAGAAAAATAAACACATTCGTGCTGTGCATGCATACTTTTAAACGAACCTCTCACCGTTTCATTCCTTTTTAGAAACGGAAGTGCTTTTCGTTGTCCCGTTTATAAAGAGTTCAAAATATTGGGTATGTTGTGGAGAGTCTCGGCTGCACACAGCAGCTAGCTGACCAACGCTAGACTGGTCATAATATTTTCCTGGACAGCACAAGTTTTCTGTTATAGACCCCACAACAACATACTGCATCAGCTTTGAGACAGCTTGCCAGTGAATGCCACACATTTCAGCTTGAAGTTGACAGCAGATTCTGTTTCTCTTGCAAGGCAAGGACGTTGAGATTTATTTTATTAAAGGCAAAAGCCTACTTGAGAGGTACTTGCAAGGATGACTGACACTCGTAGACGAGTAAAAGTGTACACTCTGAATGAGGATCGCCAGTGGGACGATCGGGGGACGGGACATGTGTCATCCGCTTACGTGGAAAGACTGAAAGGCATGTCTCTCCTGGTGCGCGCCGAAAGTGATGGTAGGTTTAAAAACAATACAAAAATAATGTACATGTTGAATTTTTTTCCATTGACATTGCAATTAAGATCTGCCTGTCCTTTAAAACAGGATCACTACTGCTGGAGTCAAAAATAAACCCTAACACCGCCTATCAGAAACAGCAGGTGCGTTTGAAATGACACGATCTTATTGACAATTCATTAGTGGTTTTGTGAACATTAAACATAATTATCTGCTTTAAATGTCTTGTTTAAAACTAATCAAGTATACGTTTAATGCACAGGTCAATGGGATTAATAAATATCACCAATCATACTTCCCCAGTTGAAGATTCATATTACAATAACATGTTAAACATGTGATATAATAGTAAGCAACAATTTCAGAACAGATGTATAGTAAGAACAGTTTATTGATGTATTATACAAATATTAGTACAAAGTTTGCATGCATGTTTTGTTTTGTAAATCATATTTGACCCTTCAGGCTTTTATGGCCCATATAAAATATGGAGCTTTTATTCAAAGGTCCAAACTGAGCAATTTGTTAATGATGTCATTTTTATGATGCTATTTATATGTCCAGAAAGTCGTTGAAATTGTGATAGCTTGTAATTTAAAGCAATACAATTATGGCAGACTAGTACTAACCAAAATGCAACAATAGCCTAGTTCGTAGTAAGATTAAATCCTTTGTTTTATGATCAAATCTCTTTATTTTTAATTGTAGGGGGCAAATCATATGATGCAGTGCCACACAATAGTTATGATTGAAAGTTGTACAAACAAATGTTCCAAAAGCCTGATGTGTCATTATTACATATATTTTAACATGATTTTTCAACAAAAAAAGATGTATGGATAATAAAGTAAACCCAATTAGCTTTTAGAGGCCTTAGCAATTGTATCTATTAAACGATACAGTAGGCATTATAGGGTTATGACAGTTGTTTGTATTACAAGTATACTAAAATGTTTTAAATATGTTTAAATATGTAAATATGTTTAATTAAATAATTCTAATAATGTACTAATTTGCATACATTTCCAGAACAGAAATCTGAACTTTGGATAAAGCCTGGTTTGAAATTTATCTCTCTTTTCAAGGTTTTCACAGAGGGGGATTTTGGATCTCATTTTATCATGCCATAAAAAAAATTCGGTAGAAAAAAGGTTTTTGATCGTTTTTAAGAAATAAAATATATAAATCATGGCAATTATATATAAAGTAAAAACCTTTAGAGTAGAGAATTATAAAGTTGCTTGTATGTAATTGATAACTGAAATGGAGATTTCTGGCTCGGTGCATAAACTAATTTTGAAAAATCAGCCTTCAAAGATATAATGAACACATAATGTAACAAAATAAATACTTAAGAAATTATCTAAAGTATATTTTTATCTACTGGTCTAAAAGAAGCCTTAAACTATAAATCCCTGTATGTTAGTACTTGTAGAACAACACTTCCTTTGTGACATTAACCTGTTCTTTAGGCTTTTGCTGATGGCGTTTGTATTTTTCTTTGAAGGACACATTAATAGTCTGGTCTGAGGCTGAAAATTATGACCTGGCCCTCAGCTTCCAGGAAAAGGCTGGTTGTGATGAGATCTGGGAGAAAATATGCCAGGTGATTATGCCTATCATATTGATCATGATGTACATTGATAATATTTTCTCTAGGTTTCTCTAAGTACTGCATGTTGGTGAAGCCTTTTTTTTGTGTTTTTACAGGTCCAGGGAAAGGACCCCTCGGTAGACATCACCCAGGAGCTGATAGATGAGTCTGAAGAGGAGCGCTTTGATGACATGTCTTCTCCTGGCCTTGAACTTCCACCATGTGAGCTCTCCCGGCTAGAAGAAGTGGCTGAGCTGGTGGCCTCATCATTACCGTCTCCGTTACGACGGGAAAAACTGGCCCTGGCGCTAGAGAATGAAGGCTACATCCGCAAGCTCCTGGAGCTGTTTCGAGTGTGCGAGGACTTGGAGAACCGAGAGGGCTTGCATCACCTCTATGACATCATCAAAGGCATTTTCCTCCTCAACCGCACGGCGCTCTTCGAAGTAATGTTCTCTGAAGAATGCATCATGGATGTGATCGGGTGTCTCGAGTTCGATCCGTCGCTACCCCAACCGCGGAGGCATCGAGAGTTCCTGACCACGACAGCACGGTTTAAAGAGGTCATTCCCATTTCGGACCCAGAGCTGCGGCAGAAGATTCACCAGACGTACCGAGTGCAGTACATTCAGGACATGGTGCTGCCCACCCCCTCTGTCTTTGAAGAAAACATGCTCTCCACGCTGCACTCCTTCATCTTCTTCAACAAAGTGGAGATTGTTGGCATGCTGCAGGTGGGTTTTCCTACTCAGCCGTGTGTATGTGATCAGTAGTGAACTTTGTTTCACTGTTCTGAGTGAAACAAACTATATATGAATTCTTCTCTCTGGCTTCTAGCGTCGTATCTTACTGGTAACATACGTTGTCAGGCTCGCTGTCTCATTGTGCCTTCCCACCACCATTTTCAGAGCAGCAACTTCCGTCTCAAATTCATTGTATCCTCTGCAAAAAACCTTGTTTGCAGAGGCTGCAGTGAATACATTTACATGTTTGTGCTGTTGTAGGACATCCATGGTGGGTTGTAATGTGGTTCATTGCTCTAAAGGTCATCATATGTTTCCCACACCAAAGGATGTAGATCACACATTTAGGGATAATAGGATTTTTTATTTAGATGCATGCAATCATATTTAGTAAAAAAAATCCACAACAGTATGCCTCGATAGTACATTTCAAGACTAAAGTGGAGAAATTATCTAAGATGTTTTCATCATTCAGTTAAATTGAACTGCAGTTATAGCTAAATGGATTTAAAAAGTATATTTTATGAAAATGGTTTCATATACTTGCTTCTCACCTAAGCCTTACAGTGGAATTGTTTGATTCTGGGGTTGGAGATAGGGGAAGGGGCTAGTTTCCATGGGAACAGCACCATCATGTTCTTTAGAGCCATATCATGTGATGTCACAAACGCTTGGCAGGCATTCTGGATGATCATTTTCTCCAGCCTCAAGCCAGCTTCAGTACAGTATTGTTGTTTCATCCATATTTGCAGATAAGGGTACTCTATTGTTTTAATATTACCATATCCGATTACTACCTGAATGTAGAGGTTAAATAAACTGGCCATAATGCTAAAAGCTATTTATTATGATTGTCTGAGCAATTAGATGTACTTTCCCATGACAGTGTAATCACAATGTTTTCGTTCACTCGACTTGTTCCTCTTTTTTTGAGGTGTAATCTTTTATGTCCATGACAAGGTGATGCGGGAAAATACAGTATCAGTCACGTGTCTAACCTTAGTGTCGACATGCATTGTTTAAATATACGTCACACCACCCTCGTTCAGCTAGAGGTCAAGTAAAGTTGCAAAACAGATTTAAACCTCTTTGTGATTCACTTTATATTGCGCTGATATGACATTAGGGTTAATATATAGACAAAACAGGTTTAATGTGGCAAATCTGGCAAATCAAAATGTATGGTTGTAAGAGATTAGAGATTAAAGAGATTAAGTATCAGACAATGTATTTGAATGTTGTGAATACAGGCTTAAAATATTTAAATAAATTGCTTCCACAGGGAATTTTTAGGCACTTCACTTTAAATCTGTACATTTTTATTTATTTAGGGCTTAACACCAAGGATTTTTTCTACAGGCCCAGTCAGGCTAGTGATTAATATTAGCTTGCCCTGCCGACATTTTCACTTACCCCACCCCACCAAAAAACTTTTTTTGATCCATGTAACACTGTAGGGCTGCATGATTTGGGGAAAAATATTGAATTGGTTAAAAAAAAAAAATATATATATTGGTAATCTTGTCAACTGTATGCAAAATTTAGTACACCGCTGTTGTGTAAACGTACCCTGAAGGCACACTCACACCAAGAACTATAACGATAACGAAAGATAACTGTATATTAGCGGATAAATTGAGCCAGAAACACCAATCTATCCCGGCTTAATCCAATATCCTAGTTTTGTGCAATAGGCCCCAGGTTTTTTGTGCTTGTTTATGTAGGGCTGTAACAATAGTCTCGTCGCTTATCTATACAAATCGCGATACTGTACTCATGATCTGTCATATTTTAAGCCACAATAAAAATTATTATTATTAATTAGGGGTGTGCACGAATATTCGAATATTCGATCTGTAATTAACATTCAAAACTAAAAATACTATTCAAATTTTATGGCGTTGATTTGCTGGCTGTAAATGCAGTGAATCCATGAGAAATCCCTCCAAATCTCGCAGTTATAACTAAATCCACTGGGTGGCTCTGTGGAACAGGTTAATAAGTTACTTAAGTGCATTTGATCAAAATGTCGTCTGCCTCGCGATGTTTGGAATTACTTGGATGATTGAAAATGATGTTACAAAAAAGAGTTACTTTTGATGAAATCAATTACTGAAACTGAGTTATCATAATATCACTACCACAAACGAGAATCACATGAAATCCAAACACCAGTGGTAAGAGCGATCACTGCGTTCAGGAGTAGTGATCGACCGATATATCGGATTTGCAATATTTTCCCGATATTTAAGCATTTTCCCATAATCGGGTATCGGTTTTGTAATATCGTATTTCCCGATAATTCCCCGTCTTGTGGACGTTTTGAGATTTGCATACAAGCGCGCCATTAACGGACTGTCTGAGGGGAGATGAGTCAACAACGGTGTTTAAAGGTAAAATAACCTGCATCCCTTAATTAATAAACTTTGTTTGACATAACATTAATGCACAATTGAGATATGCACAAATAAGATGTTATGAAATGATATTATATAGTTTAAACTTGGCACTGTAGAGACGACTCACTGACAGAGTTGTCAGGTAATCCGTTATGTCACAATAAAGACGTAACTTCACATGAATGAAACAAAACAGCCTTGAATGAGAGCATGTTGGAAGTAAAAGCACCGAATTTCTTTCTTTCTGTGTGTTTATGCTCAGTTGCATTCAGCCGTTCACTCACTGAGTTGTTGCTCCAGCATATATGCTAACGTTACCGTAGGCTAAACAAGACCGACTCGTTTAAAACTCCTTAAATTATAATAACGTCTGCTATATAACATTTATATAATAAACTAGGGATGGGCATTTTCCCAAAATATTGTATTCGAATATTTGGGCTCATAAAAATCGAATATTCGAATATTCGTTTATTTAAATTAGGTATTTTGAGAAAATAAGAGATGTTTCTTTCTTTTTTTCTCTAAACATGTCGTCACCATTTCTGAACAAGCTTATGATTAGGCAATGTACACAACACGCTTACGTTATATCTTAAGGTTTTTAAAACATTAAACAGTGTGTAAAAAAATGCCTAAAGAACAAAAGCATTATAAGCTCAAGGAGCACGAGCGCAGAGCGCGTCAGTTAGCGTGACGTATACACACACACACAAACGTCAATAGGCTATAGCCTACCGACCTGTGTGTGTGTGTGTGTGTTTGATATGGCTGATGTGTTTACTTTGTATTGTTTCACATTTTCATGTAGGGATAAACTATAATATTATTGGATTATGATATTATTCTCGGGTGAGAAAATGCGCCACTGACAGGCGTTGCGGAGACAAAGATATCGGTTAAGTGAAGTCTGAGTGAAGAACTTTGTATTTTCTGTTCATAAACCCTCAAAGAACTTTAAAGGAAGCATTTGTCTCGAGATCATTTTGCTATCATAAGTTATCTCACTCGCACTCGGGGTAACTTAGCTACAGATGAGCTTACCTGCACTCCTGAGCAGTGATCGCTCATTCCACTGGTGTTTGGATTTCATGTGATTCTCGTTTGTGGTGGTGATATCATTATAACTCAGTTTCAGTAATTGATTTCATCAAAAGTAACTCCATTTTGTGCATTTTCATCATAGTGCAAACAGCATTTTCAATTTTCATCGAAGTAACGTTAATTCCAAACATTGCGAGGCAGACGACGACATTGTGATCAAATGCACTTAAATTATTAACCTGCTCCACAACGCCACCCAGTGGATTGAGATATAACTGCGAGATTTAGAGGGATTTCTCATGGATGCACTGTGTAGCCAGTTGCTTGTGACTTTTTATTTTATGTCATCCTACTTTTATTATTTTATTTTACCTTAACTTATTTGTGTTGAAATAAATATTTTTGTAAATGTTTTAACTTCATCACAACTTAATATTACCCTTTCATTGTTATTTATGTTTAATTTTCAATGGTTCCAGTCGGGAGTTCCTACCAATTGTTGTAGGTAGGGCCTTAATTAGTGGCGCACCTTAGGATGCGTTATCCGCTTCCCCTTTAAGCGTTCGCGCTCAGTCTGACTGAATGCAGCGGGGGAAGTGCGGAGTGAAACAGTAGGCCTTCCAGTGTGTGTGTGTTTTCTAATTTTGCTCCAACCTAGTTTTTCTTTAAAGTAAATTAATGTACATCCTTCATCTCATCCATGTTTGGCTGTCCTTCTGTCCTGAGGGTACCACTTGATATCTGCTACAACTGCATTTACTGCCAGCCAATTAACAAAATAAAATTCGAATAGTATTTTTAGTTTTCGAATGTTAATTACAGATCGAATATTCGACTATTCGAATATTCGTGCACACCCCTATAATAAACATCTTATTAATTACAGCTCCGTGAAAATGAATTATTAGGCCACCATGAATGAGAGCATGTTGGAAAGCGCTAAACTTATTTCTCTCTCTGTGTTGTTTATGCTCTGTCGCATTCTCTCACGGAGTTGCAGCTCCAGCATATAGGCTAGTCACCGTATGTAAACAAGACCGACTCGTTTAAATCTCCTAATTATATAAACGTCTGCTATATAACATTTATATAATAAATATCTAATTAATTACAGCTCCGTGAAAATGTATTATTAGGCCTATCTCCGCGAGATGTGTAAGTTAAACGCAGAGATGAAAACAGCACTGTCGTCAGCATTTCATAGACATACACAAACATTCATTTTGATACCGTACTAGATGAGATAAGAAAAAGAAACAAACCCGCGAATACATCATAGCTATTACAATTCCAGAGAATATTCAATCTTTAGTCTATTAAACACATAAACCTTTTAAAACTGTAGTTTAAAATGAATGCTTATATTTATGCTCATAGTTATGGGGATTTGATAGACTCAACTCTCATTTGTTCTCCATTTGAAAATATTAGACTTTATATATGTATTTTGCCTGTTGTTAATATGGCTGCATTTATAAATAAAAAGTTGAAACAGCATTAATGTTAAGACTGCACTGTATTTAAAAAAAGCCAATTTTTTCAGACTGATTGATGTAGATGTCTTTTGTTCTGTATGTAAGGGAGTGAAACCGCAAAAATTACAGTGTTTAAAAAGCGCAGTTAAGCGCTGTTGCTGTAATTGTAAAAAACAGAAATAACACAATAAATAAATATCGGTTCTATATTTGGGGTTATCGGCACATAAACATCAAAATAATCGGTATAGGTTATAAAAAAATCAATATGGTCGATCACTATTCAGGAGTGCAGTAGGGCTGGGCGATAAATCGATTTTATGGATTAATTCGAGTTTTAAGTTTACGACGATTTTTGTGAATGAAAATCGGTTTTCTCTTTAAAATCCGGCGACGCTCCCCTCTGGGCTCCCGTAATGGCTCAGCACTCCCCGCGCGCGTTTGCCACAGAGGTACACAAACAACAAGGATAGCGTCAACATTCAGTTTTTCACAGAACAATTAACAATACCCCGCTGCAAAGTGTGTTTGAAGTCTGAACGGAACCGCGGTAGGCGCTATAGCCGACTCATTTAAAGCTGCGCTGACACGAACGCAGCGCGAGCTCTCACACGGGCCAATCTCGTGACAGACACGATACACAGCGCTGGTGATCCAGTGAGAGACCGTTTAAATCAACACACCATCGCTACTGTGATCTAGTGGAAGCGGTCGGCGCACAATTCTGTTATAAACCACAGATATCAGATGAGATCAAACAGAGCTGAGCGAAGGTCAGGGGTTTCAGTCACAAATCACCAACATTCACCATGATTTACTGTAGTAAAACCACATGGATTTAATGTTGTTGTTGTTGTCATTATTTATCTCAGGATTCGTACAACCTTTTGAGATTAAAATTCAAGCACTTTCCAATGGTTTTCAAGAGCTTCACACTTATTTCCAGCACTTCAAAGCTCTAAATATCCGATTGTAATGTTATTTTTAATGTGATGGTTTGTAAAACTAAAAGTTTAAAGGGGGTCTTGTGAAAGAAATAGTGGAATGTTTTTTTAGTTTATTTTTAAAAAATGTGTAATCCATTTTGTAGCATTTTTATTTAAAAAAAGATATGAAATGCCCACCACTATAACCAGCAGAAGAGTACTTATTGATTTATTAGCGATTTCCACTCCCTAATGTATGGAGAAAAGTACGAAGTCACAGTCTCAGGAAAAACTAAACTTTTCTTCAAATTGTGACTAAATTACAGTAAAGTAAAGAGCTCCTTTAATAATCACTGAAGCCGTCGATCAGTTCAGTATGAGACTATTGAAAAACAATGCTAATCTATATTTAATAAGAGCATAACAAGTAAATTTTCCCTATACTTTTTTTGCACATTACTGTTGTTAATAAAAGTTAATTTTATCTGCATATCAATTCATAAACCTTTGATATGTATACTGTATATTGCAAAAGATATGGTGCCCATTTATACTGTGGAATAGTCGGGGATTATTCACATGCTGAAAGTTTTGCACCCCAGGTAGGCACTTCTACCAAGCCGCAAATATTTAATTTTACCTAAACAAAATAAAGTTAAAACTTGTTTTGAACAATTTCTTTGTCATCTGCAGATTGATTTTAAGTAGGAGGGGGAAAAAATCGTTTTAAATCGTAAATCGAATATTTGGTGAAAAAATCGGGGATTTTTTTGGGGGGCCATATCGCCCAGCCCTAGAGTGCAGGTAAGCCCATCTGTACCCCGAGTGAGAGCGCGATAACTTATGATAGCAAAATGATCTCGAGACAAATGCTTCCTTTAAAGTTCTTTGAGGGTTTGTGAACCGAAAACACAAAGTTCTTCACTCAAACTTCACTTAACCGTTATCTTTGTCTCCGCATCGCCTGTCAGTGGCGCATTTTCTCACCCGGGGCCGATAATAATATCATAATCCAATAATATAGTTTCTCTCTACATGAAAATGTGAAACAATACAAACACGACAGCCATATAGCCTACCGACGTGTGTTTGTTTGTGTACATTCTGCACGCTAACTGACGGGCTCTGCTTTATAAGTGTTTCTTTCCGCTTGCGGTCCTTGAGCTTATAATACTTTTGTTCTTTAGGCATATTTTACACACTGTTTAATGTTTTAAAAACCTTAAATAAACGAATATTCGATTTTTATATGCCCAAATATTCGAATGCAATATTTTGGGAAAATGCCCATCCCTATTAATAATAATAATAAAATATTATAAAATAATAAAAATGATTATTATTATTATCAGGATACACAATTATTCCCCCATTGTACTATTATTAATTATTTTCAACATTATATATAATAGTTTAATGTCACTGAATATCTGTAAACAAAATATTTTTTCTCCCTCAATACTTGTGTACATAATTTTATTAACTGTAGTTTTACAATTAAAACAATGTGATATTTGTGATTTTTTTTTTTTAAACATAATTTAAATCACCATATCACATTTTTAGTAGTATGATAATTCAAAGCGTTTTCAATGGTTTGTTCTTGTAGTGCATTCATAGCTGGAGAGACAGGACATAGTGAGCACTGGGAGAGTCTGTGTGTGCGCGGCTTGTCTGAGATTTTACTCTGAGAGTAAAAAAATATGCGCTTCAGATAATCAGTGCAATCAATCACAATTCCAATCGTAAGAAAGCAAAATTACTATTCCCAAAACTGTAAATGGTAGACACGTTGGTTAATTCAAAATTTTAATTCTGCATTTACTCATGTTGTTTTTCTGCATCGCCGAAGCATTTGAAAGTCTGCGTTTTCTACAGTATGTGTTGTCATATTGAGCCCTTGTGTCTCTAGAAGTCTTGAATTTGGATTAGACCACTCAAGCAATGATTTTTCATGATCCTTTATATAATTTCTTTTTGGATCTTTTAAGTTTTAGAGGAATGGACTTTAAATGGAGGGACTGAAATCTCTCAGGTTTCATTTTTGGGTGATTTATACCTTATGAATACAGTAAGCTGATATTGGAGATATCATTACATCAATAATGCGTATCGTTGCAGTTTTATATCACAATAAGAATTCTTGTATATTTCTATTTTTACCCAAAATAGAATAATAATAAAAGGACAATTTTCGACAGCATGACTCTGGTTTCTTCCACTAAAGGAAAATAAAGTCAAAATATCCCAGAAATGGTCATTGCTAGGGTTGCCCCCTAGTAGTTGACTAAACGTTATTAGACTAGAATAGGCTTATTTGAGATGAATTTTATTAGTCGGTTAGTCGCTGGGTGAAGTTACACAGTCCGTGAGGGACAGATTATTTGCGGCTGAACCTTAGTTGTAATTACAGTATGTCGAGCAGGAAATCCAAATTTTTGCCTATCACCGTCCTCAAATATGGCTAATCATTTGAAATATGTAGTAGCAACTTTACTTAGCATCAAGTTGGTAGACACGGTGGTTAATTAAAAACATTTTTTCTGCATTTTTTTTTGTATCGCCGAAGCATTTGAATGGCTGCGTTTTCTTCAGTTATGTGTGTTGTCATATAAAGGCCTTGTATCTCTTTAGAAGTCTTGAATTTGGATTAGACCACTCGATCAATAATTTTCGACAGCATGACTCTGGTTTCTTCCACTAAAGGAAAATAAAGTCAAAATATCCCAGAAATGGTCATTGCTAGGGTTGCCCCCTAGTAGTTGACTAAACGTTATTAGACTAGAATAGGCTTATTTGAGATGAATTTTATTAGTCGGTTAGTCGCTGGGTGAAGTTACACAGTCCGTGAGGGACAGATTATTTGCGGCTGAACCTTAGTTGTAATTACAGTATGTCGAGCAGGAAATCCAAATTTTTGCCTATCACCGTCCTCAAATATGGCTAATCATTTGAAATATGTAGTAGCAACTTTACTTAGCATCAAGTTGGTAGACACGGTGGTTAATTAAAAACATTTTTTCTGCATTTTTTTTTGTATCGCCGAAGCATTTGAATGGCTGCATTTTCTTCAGTTATGTGTGTTGTCATATAAAGCCCTTGTATCTCTTTAGAAGTCTTGAATTTGGATTAGACCACTCGATCAATAATTTTTCATGATGCCTTTATATAATTTCTTTTTGGATCTTTTAAGTTTTAGAGGAATGGACTTTAAATGGAGGGACTGAAATCTCTCAGGTTTCAAAAAAGAGCTTAAAGGGTTAGTTCACCCAAAAATGAAATTTCTGTCATTAATGACTCACCCTAATGCCGTTCCACACCCGTAAGACACCCGTAGAATCTCTTGAAGCATCGAAAATACATTTTGGTCCAAAAATTAAAAAAACTACGACTTTATTCAGCATTGTCTTCTCTTCCACGTTTGTTTTCAAATCTCAAATAAAGATTAAAACGGTAATGAATCAGTATTGGTTCATGATTTGAAGATCTTCAAGAGATTCTAACTAACTAACTGATGTCACATATGGACTACTTTGATGATGTTTTTATTCCCTTTCTGGACCTGGACAGTATAGTGTGCATACACTTAGACCTGAATACTCGCCAGACCATGCATTTTTACACGTTTGACCATTCAAACTCAAACAATAATCTGCGAAATAACTGAATCGTGCGACTGTTGTCTAAAAGGCGTGTGCGCACGCTTCAGGTCAGAGTCCGGTAGTCCCAAGCTGCGTCTCGTCTTGTCACACCACAGATGTGCTGCGTCTTCTCATGCACGCATATGTCTGTTTCTTTCTTTAACATGCGCTGCGTGTTATATTTAGATCTTTTACTTTCATGTTTAGTGAACGGTGGAAGCAGAGCTCACACGTCCCGACACCACATGTTTAGCGCTGTCCTCCTTTAAGTACCGGTACTAATAAAAGTCCATATCGTACCATTTGTAATAGCAGGGTATCGTAATACTTTTTTAGTACCGGTATATCGTGCAACACTAGCGTATAGGCTACTTGCCTCACAGACATGAGAGATGTATATCTATAGAAAGCTTGAAATGTCTACAAAATATCTACTAAACAAATACTGAAAGGAGCATTTCTCTCTAAAGACACGTCCATTATACTGGGGAGATGATTCAGCATTGTCAACTTCATCTTTGCAATCAACACTGAATAAATAATTAAAATGTCTCCTTGCAATTTTTTTTTCTGGCACATTCATAAAAATTAGTTTTACAAGCTTTGAGAATGGAATAGGCATATATTACGCCTTTTTATATGTTAAAGGCTCATTATGGTTTAGTATTCCACCAAGTGTATATTCAAGTAATTAAATGAATATAAATGTGATATTAGTCGACTAATGGCTAATTAATAATAAATTAATGAATGCTAAAAACAATCTTTAGTCGGGCCATAAAAAGCATGTCATAATATATAAAAGTGCATTTTTAACCGCTTGCGCAGTCGCACATGAACTCAAGCCGCTCATCACTAAGCAGGCCTGATCATTCGAAAACAGCTCTCTCTCTCTCTATCTCTCGCGCTCTCTCTCTCACTCTATATCTATCTACATATATGCCTACTGCCTTCCATACTAGTTTCTGAATTGTTCAGAATTGTTGAAGAGGGAGATAATCACTATGCGTCGGGGAATTGAGGTTGTCAATTCTAGTGTCATTTGAAGTTTAGACTGATATATCAATAAGAGGTTAATGTAATAACCAGAGCTCTATTTCTTTGTCCTTTTTTCTTAGGATGATGAGAAATTTTTGACTGAGCTCTTTGCACAGCTAACGGATGAAGCTACGGATGACGACAAGCGGCATGAACTGGTATGATAGCAGCATTACTAATGGATTACTAATGGATGCCTCCTCCTCAACATAATGGATACATACAAAACTCATATTGTGTGTGTCACATCCAGGTAAATTTCTTGAAGGAGTTTTGTGCATTTTCGCAAACGTTACAACCACAGAACAGAGATGCATTCTTCAAAACGCTTTCCAACATGGGAATCCTGCCAGCGCTGGAAGTTATTCTTGTAAGATATCCTTGCTGTTTCAAAGAACTTGTTTATTGTCAGATGTCAGTTTGGTGGTTTCTTTTTTTCAATTTAAAACTAACATCTTTACTCATGAGTACCTCAGGTATCATACCTTATGTATCTGAAATGGTCTCTGACTTGCTTGAACTTCATCAATGAAAACTGTAACCTTAGCATGCTTCTGCTTCCCTGCTGTATTTCCTAATGTGTGTGTACTTTGTTAAAGGGCATGGATGATGTGCAGGTGCGTGGAGCAGCCACTGATATCTTCTCCTACCTGGTGGAGTACAACCCCTCTATGGTGCGAGAGTTTGTTATGCAGGAGTCCCAACAGAATGATGATGTAAGTCAGACAAGCCTACTTGACCCATGTGATCATTCTATCTACCTGTCGTCTTTACTACTTTTTTTTTTTCTTCCAGGACATTCTATTGATAAATCTGATCATTGAGCATATGATCTGTGACACTGACCCAGAGTTGGGTGGAGCTGTACAGCTAATGGGATTGCTCAGGACGCTAGTAGACCCAGAGAACATGCTGGCAACTGCTAATGTAAGACCTTTATTAATATAAATGTAGTACAATGTATTCATTGTCAGAAAAACATAATTGTATTAACTGTCTGTGCCCCTGCAGAAAACAGAGAAAACTGAGTTCTTGAGTTTCTTCTACAAGCATTGCATGCATGTGCTCTCAGCTCCACTTCTTGCCAACACAACAGAAGAAAAACCCAGCAAAGGTAATGATGACGGTTTTATGTGACTATGCATGCTTGCTTGTAGGATGCATGCAGACTAGACTTTGACAGCCCTTTTTTAATCATTCCTCAAATTAAATATGCATGCCTATTTAAAGACATAACATCTGCAAAATTTCTCACTCTGTGTGTTTGTCTTGTCAGATGATTTCCAGACCTGTCAGCTGCTGGCTCTGATCGTAGAGCTACTCACTTTCTGTGTTGAGCATCACACGTATCACATAAAGAACTACATCATCAACAAAGACATCCTCCGCAGAGTACTGGTGCTCACTGCTTCTCAACACGCTTTCTTAGCCTTATGTGAGTATATGCACACTTATAAAATTCATAGTGTCAGTTGTCGTTAATGTCATCAGAATGACAGTAAGGATTTTTGCTGGCTTGGTCGTTCAGTAGCTAAAATTTGTGATTGTCATGTCACCATTCTCACTTCAACAACAAAAATATATATTTTAATTAATTTTAAAATTTATAGGTTTGCATTGACGTGTACATTATTCAAAGTCCATGTAAAGGCAAATCTGAGATTTGTTTCTAGTGTTTAAATTTTTTTTGGTGTTTAAATGAGATTTGTTTCTAAAATTTGTTTCTAATTTTTTTTTTTTGCGGGCCTAAAATCATGGCTTTGACGCACTGGAGCCACTGACATGGCCCCTCCCCTTACACTATAATAGCTAAAGCACATTCGGATCAGTTTGCCCATTCAATCATGAGTTAGTTCAGTACCGTTAGTTACTACAGCCTACAGTTTGCTAGCTAGCTATGCCTTCGTCATGTAAATGCATATTACCTGGTTGCAGTAACTTACAAAACAGCTTGTATCTTTATTTACATTTCTGAAAAACTATTATATCAAGAAGAGGTAGATTAATTTTGTGACGAGCCACCTTGATGGAGAGCTGAGTATCATCACCAAGACCCTGCGCTCAATGCCTCTGTAGTGATCATTTTACACCTGATAGTTTTACAAACTTTCATTGGAGACAACTGGGATCTACTTATCTGCTGTTACTGGTGAATGGGGTATCCAACTATCTCCTGTCCCGGCCTTCATCCTCCTGTCCTGCCAACCACTGGTGATAGGGCTGTGCCGACTATCTCCCATCCCGCCGACCACTGGTGATTGGGCCGGATCTACTATCTACCGTCCTGGCCTTTATCCTCCTGTCCCCCTAACTACTGGTGATAGGGCCGGACCGACTATCTCCCGTTACGGCCTTCATCCTCCTGTCTCGCAGACGTCTGGTGCCATCTTTCCTGGGTGTAGGCGTGTTTTCTGTGCTGTCAGTGGACATTCCCCTGTGTTTGAGAGCAGAGAATACTGTTCATTTTTTTTCTCAAGATTTTGATAACTTATTTTATTTACTTGCCAGTTTTTTTTAATCCTTCAAATTTGGCAGGCTGGTTAATAAAACACTTTTCTGTAGTGTGACAAACTCAGACAAACACAGTTAATATTGCCTTTACATGGGCTTACATGTTTATTTGAAAATTATTTATATATTAAGTTTTTTTCTTCAAATGTTTTTTTTTTTAAAGAAATTTATAAAGTAGTAAAATACATTAAACCCATGTGGCTGACTGGCTGTTTCCTCATGATGGGAGTTCCATCTCTTTTTAGAGATCTGAACTGAATATTTTGTTTCAGCTCAGTAATAAGAGTATACTTGGTGTGATACTCATCTAGATTTCTGACCCAATATTATGCGTGCATTGATTTTTTTGCCACTGTGTTTGACCACAAGCACTCCATGCAGTAACTGATTGTTTTGTAAATGTGTAGCCTACTGTATGTGTGTGAGACGGATCGAGAATGATGCCGGTAACGTCGTCATGTGAACGCACACACATGCACTTCAAAATGGCTAAGCACTGTAGTGTAAGGACAATCATATTATTCTGTCTAATATATAAAAAGGTAGAATGGCTCAGAGAGAGCCAACTTGTTTGCAAATGACATCGCTGCTAATGTCGTTTTATTTACTGTTGGTTACTAGGTTACCATACCACCATCGTCCACTCAAACAACTCGATGAAAACCAACATAATTCACATTTGTTCGTTTTTTTTTTTTTTTTGCTTCACGCTTGAATGGAAACCCAGCTTGTGACACAGATCAAATCCTCTGCTTATCAACAGTGGTTACAGTGTGTTTTTTTTAGTCACTTTGTTGTCTGCGTTTTACCATTTTTAATCTGCTTTTAAAAATATTATTTTTATCCCAGTTTTCAGCTTAGTTTAATTTTAATTAAGAACAATTAATTGCCACGGCAACCTTTCTATTTTTTGTTTTTCGTCTAATATTTCAGTTAAGAACAAAGCTAGTTAATGATTACATCGATGAACTTAGAGGGGTTTTGAAAGACTCTAAACTAGACTCTGAAAGATAAGTAGTACTAGACAAATCACATTGGGCGTAATTAGTTACGCCACTCACCATGGGAAGATTCAAACTGCATAATCAATAACAGTAACTCGCGCTGATCCGTTTCTACAATGAAAGGCTCTGTTGATAATGATTACAGTTACAATGTTATTTAAACACATGCTGGGCCAGCAGCATTAACAACCACTGATTTATTTATACCAAGCACTCAATGCTACCCCACTGACAGACATCAGATATAACTTGGCTGTTAAATCTCTTTGTACCTTTTTCAATCATTTCTCTTGTTCAGGTGCTTTGCGTTTCATGAGGAAAATAATTGGCCTGAAGGACGAGTTTTATAACAGATACATTATGAGGAACTTCCTGTTTGAGCCAGTGGTCAAAGCTTTCCTCAACAATGGATCGAGATACAACCTCATCAATTCAGCCATCATAGAGATGTTTGAGTATGTCAGAGTGGTGAGTACATTTATCCAAACACCACATTTCTTGATGCTCCTGAACACAATGTTGGACTCATATATTGTTTATTTTGCTGTGTTTTGTGTGTGTAGGAGGATGTGAAGTCCCTGACTGCTCATATCATAGAGAACTACTGGAAAGCCCTGGAGGATGTAGACTATGTTCAGACGTTTAAAGGACTGAAGCTCCGATATGAACAGCAGAAAGAAAGACAGGACAACCCTAAACTTGACAGGTCAGTGGTCTTCACACCATTTTCATCTAATCAAGGATGCAATCCCCAAATTTGTATGGAGAATCATTTATAAATCTGCTATAAAGTAGATTTGGTTTAATATTTGAAAACTATTGTTACTTTTGTTTTTTAAAATAACTTTTGTAACTTTACAGTACAATAGTATAATTACTATAGTAATCCATTTCTTTTTATTTTAATAAAATATTTTAACAGTAACAAAAATAGCTATTATAATTTATTATTTTTGTATGGCCTTGTTGAATGGGTTCCATTAAACAACAGTATGTGACCTGAGACGATTGAAATATTTTCTTTTTCTCCCCTAATAAAGCTTGCATTTCTGACTATTAAAATCAAATTTGCTCAGATTCATTGTGCAGTTGTAATGGTTACTTTCAGGTGGATGTACCTTTTGATGAATGTGTTTTTTTGTGTGCGCCTGCATGCTTGTTTTCAGTATGCGATCGATTCTAAGAAATCACCGTTTTCGCCGGGATGCGCGGACGCTCGAAGATGAGGAGGAGATGTGGTTTAACACGGACGAGGAAGACTTGGAGGACGGTGAAGCTGTGGTGCCGCCCTCAGATAAGATGAAGAGTGACGAGGACCTGATGGATCCCATCAGCAAGTTCATGGAGAGGAAGAAACGTACGTTACTGCTACATACAGATGCCATTATGTTGATGACCAACTACTATGATTCCCTATCTGATTGCTAGATGCTTTTATATAATTTGCGTTGCTTGGTGTGTTTTGGTTGATTGTACTTTTTTTTTGTTTTTTCCCCCAAGTGAAAGATTCAGAAGAAAAGGAGGTGTTGACAGGGAAGGCGAGCCTCTCAGGACGGCAGAGCCCCAGTTTTAAACTCTCGTTTTCCAGCTCTCCAAAGCCTAGTCTGTCGTCTCCTCCAACTGCATCCCTCCATCCCGGCTCACCTGGATCTCCAAGCTCTCCCGGGACAGGAGCCCGGAGTTCCCCACCTACGGCAGCTGTCACCACCAAGGTAATTATGCAGGCTCCAACACTGAAACGATGCCCCAAAATCGTATTTCTTACCGCTTGCTTGTTTTTGATGGCATCTTTATCCCATTTCAGGGAGGTCTAGTGGGGTTGGTGGACTATCCTGATGATGATGAAGAGGATGAGGATGAAGATGATGCAGACAGTAAAGAAGAAAGTCCTCCGCTGTCCAAGAAGTCCAAGCTGAGCTCTTAAAGCACTCCCTTGTCAATCAGCACAGTCATGCTCAAAGGGAGCTTCATCCAGAGACTATTGCAGCGCTCAGCCTAGAACTCAAAACTGAAACTAAATGAATGAATACATAAATGAATGGATAAATGAACGAATGCAGCCCCCCGCAGGAGTCCATGGGGCGCCATGTGAGGAATGGAGAAATGGAGAGCAAGAGAGGGAGAAGATTCGGTCACAGAGCGAAAAGGTGAATGTCTCCACGTGGAGTTTGTCCAAGTGCCAATCTGCAAGAGAGAGAGAGAGAGAGAGACTCGTGGAATGAACGGAGAGATTGAAGACGAGATAAAACTGTGGTCTGGACAAAGAATAAAAAAAGGATTTAATAAGAAATTAATTTTGACAGCTAAAGTACTGGGGGGTAAAAATGACCTCACAACACAGTTAGTCACTCACAGACACTCAAACTGTTACCCCACAGAGCGTCCCAGGTTTGGACCAGGACACACTGCCCCCCCTCTCAGGGAAGGACCTCACATGACCCAAACTGGGCCAGCCAATTCACAACTACCACTCACCTTTGCTGACATCATCTCCATTTCTTTCTCTCCTTCCTCTAGCCCTTTTTTTCTGTTGGCCTTTTTTCCTCTTGATTATTTTTTTTTTTTTGAGTTTCTAGGGCCAGACGGGACACTAGGGAGCAAAGAAGTCTGTCGTCATTGTTTATGATGTCACCGTTGTTCTCGTGGCTCAGCGGAAGTTCTTCCTCTTTCAAAGCCAGCAGTTCCCTCCTTTTTCTTATTCTGTTGTTCTCCTCTCTCATTTTTTTAAATGACACAAGAGACCTGCCTTTAAATGTTCAGGACGTTTTCAGCCGCACTTGAACAGGTTTTTAAAACCTCAGTGGGGGGAGATAGTTTTACCCTTTTTTTGCCCTTCAAAACTGCAGATTTTTTGGAAAATTTGTAAGCCCGTCTTGATTAAAGATTGAGTGGAACTCTAGATGTGATCGATTTTTGTCATATCTTCATTTTCTTTTCTTTTACATGAGTGTACTCTTAGTTGTTCAGTATATTTGGGACCATTAAAAAGATCTTTGCTGTAGTAGCTCTCTCACGGTTGTGCTGGTTCCCTGTATCATGTCAACTGTGCTGATATTTTGTCTTTTGAAATGGGATTTTCATCACTGAAATTATCCTCCTGTCTGCTCGTCTGAATACGTCAGTGGAAAGTCCTGCCTCCGCTGATGGAAGCTTTCTAAAAAAAAAACAACCTGCACACGATTAAAGATCACAGTTTTTATTTTCTGAAATATCATTTGTTTCCATTTGTACTTGATAAATGAGAATGCTGTAATCCTGCACTAGAGGGCGTACTTAGCCAGAAAGGAACTGTCTATATCCATTACCGGTCAAAAAAAATATTTTGGTCACAAACACAAAAAGGTAATATTGTGAAATATAACAATTTAATAGTACTGTTTTCTATTTTATTATATTTTAAAATGTAATTTATTCCAGTGATGGCAAAGCTGATTTTTCAGCATTGTTACTCCATTCTTCAGTATCATATGATCCTTCAAGATCATTCTAATATGATGAGTTAATATTGTAATATTAACTTGATTGTTTTTATCAATGTTGTAAACTTAACATTGTGTTAAGGATTCTTATATGAATGAAAAAAAAAACCTGCAATAGTTTTAAATATAGAAGTTTTTGTAATAAGTTTATTTACTGTCACTTTTAATCAAATGAATGCTTTCGTGTAGAAAAAAAGTATTATGTATTTTATGTATCACTATATTTTGAGCACCTAATTAGAATGAGTTCTGAAGGATCATGTGGCACTGGAGTAATGGCTGCTGAAAATTCATCTATCATCAGAGGATATTACTGTTTATACTGTATTGGAGAAATGCATGCTCACCAAGGCTGCTAAGAGACTTCTTTCAAAAGCAATCTAACAGACTTGTGACAGGTGTATGGAATTCAGATGATATGCTGTAAAAGTTAAAGACATTTATTTTTCCTCGTTTAATTTGCACAAATGAAAACAATTCTCAGCATGTACAGATCAATCTTGGTCTGTTTTCTGTTTTAGCAAGCAATGCATTTGATACAGCCCTTCTCTATTTACGAGTTTGCCCATATGTTGTTCCACTTCATCTCTTCTCATCATTGCCTGAATGCAATATGTCTCATCTTTGGGGAGATTATGCACACATAAGCAACACGCACCTGCCAGCGTCCTGGCACTAATGTGGCTTTTAATTAGAAAGTTAACCATGACAAATCAAGCCACACAAACTCTCCCAGATTTCAGCTCATCCCCATCCGACGCCAGTCAAATCCAAGAGCTCCTGGCAGTTCCTCAAAGGAGACGCGCCGTGCCAACATCACCGCACGGGCTGAAGTGTCTCCCTCTTCGTGTGTGGTGGTCTGAGCACATTAAAGCTGTGTTTTATTTATTTGTTGAGGATTATTGGTCCTTTCCATTGGCATGCGGCAGTGCCAGTGCGCATGGAGCCTGTTAGGATGCCAATGGAGAGTTTCTACAGATGTGCCCTTTGATGTGAAGCCACCCAGATACTGAGTGATTCAGCTCAGATCAGGATCTTTACAAATATCATTCAGCCTATCAAGAAAGGGCTGATGGTTTAACTTATTTGTTTTCAACTATCCCAGCTGGAAAACCAGCTTTGCAGTCCAGTAAAACTAGCATGAGCTTTCTTTAGAAATTTGGTTGACCTGGTTAACTAACATGGTTACGAAGTCTTGAGTGAGCCAATTGTGTGGTTAAACATGCTTGGATTCAGTGCATGCTTTAAAACGCTGGACAATGATATACTTAAATTAATTGCACTTTATGAAACATGAAACATGAAACTACACTACCATGCAAAAGTTTGTGGGTCTGTATTTTTTAAGAAATTAATTTAAGCAAGTAGCCTATGTACTAAAGTTCAAAAGTAACTATTTCAAATAAATGCTGTTCTTTTAAACTTTCTATTCTTCAAAGAAACCTGAAGAAAAGATCATGGCTTCCACAAAAATATTAAGCAGCGTGTATCCGTTTTCATCATTACTGATAACAAGTAGGCCTAGCTATCATGATGAGCACAAAATCAGCATATTAGAAACACTGAAGACTGGATGCAATGGCTGCTGAAAAATCAGGATTTTCTTCAGGGATAAATTACATTTTAAAATATATTCAAAACAAAACAAAAAACAGCATTTTGTACTATTTGTGTTTTAGTTGATCACCTTGGTGAGCATAAGAGACATATTTTCAAAAACCCCAACCCCAATAATTTATTTGTACAAGGTTTATTTTTTCCGATTAACCTGATACATGAATATATATAGTGAATTGAGGTTGGTTAGGACATTTTTCCCCAAGTCAATTCAAGGGCAAAAAAGTGTCCCAATCACCCGGAGTTCACACTATTTTAAGTGTCGTTTAAAAAAAATCAATCGTCGTTTTTATGTTACTGTTAATCTTTGCCTAAACCTACAATCCATTTTTCTGTACTTATAAAACATCATTATAGAGTGAAATATTTGACAAGAAATCTGCTCAAACTAAATTAGCAGTGAATTCATATCGCCCTGCTGTCAAGTCACGTGCACGTCCTCTAATCCACCAGTAGATGGCGGGCGATGTCCACATCCCTACTTCCCCAGGAGAAAGGTTTTTGTGACAGATTGTATAATCGTTTAAGGGCAGTAAAGTCTGCCGAACAGGAAATCCTCAGCGTCTCTCGTCGAGGTTGTCAAAACAGCCGCACAATGTGCACTTTCATGTGCACAACTGGACCCTGTCGCCCCTACCAACAATCGCTTGTGTTCGCTGCACAAAGTGGCCTCTGTGTCGGCCGGGCCGCCTCCTTATGGCCCGGCGGCCGCTGTGGAGGTGATCAGGGGGCATGTTCAGCATAGCGTGTCTGTTTGTGTGATTAATCACCGTGTAAAACTGCAGCGTATCCGTTTCGGTGGGAGCGAGGAGCCACGGGCGCCTCTCCGTTTATGCGTCATTGTGTCTAACGGTGCCCGGTAGCTGAGCACTCAGAGCAGAGGGCAAAAGTTTGAGCATATGGTTGAGATTAAGGCGTTAAAGAAACTGGCTGATTCACATGATTGGGATTTGTTTTATTTTGAGTTTGGCTGATTACTGAATAAACGTCTTAAAGTGATTGATCTTTGGGAATACTCACTAAAGCCTTTTGTTCAGTGTAGCATGATCATAAACATTTATTCCAAATCCAAAGTGTTGCTTGCTTCCTATATGTGTTTACATCGGTTGAGTTTGGCTTTAGGCTATTTGCATACTGTCATCATAAACCATGGTTGATTCTAAAGTCTAAATGATCGTCTCTTTTAATACAGCCATATTTCTGCAAGATGCTACAGTAGGGTTTGAAGGTATGCGCAGAATACACAAATGGCCTTCAAAAGGTAGGCTATTCAGTTTTTAGAATCTGAGGATTCCTCTCTCCCATCGCCTCATATAGTTACAGTTTTTCTCAGTCGCTTAGGTACATTTCTCGAATCAAACTCACAATTTGCAAAACAGTAAGTGCATTTCTCAAAACAATTAGTACAAATAGCAAAACACCATGGATAACCTGCAAAAGCCACTCTCTTCCTCAAAATCCTTAGTTCATCTCTCAAAAGTAAATATCTGTGTCAATGAACATGCCAGTGCCATCAGAATGACAAGTCCTTGTGTACGGATAATTTTTTAGTCATGTTGTGAATATAACAGTTTACTCTGGAGGGATGTTCTGATGGAAACTATGGCTAAAGTTTTGATGACAATTATTGTAGATTGTAAGTTACATCTTAGTGTATGTGTGAGTGTAATTGCAAGAGAATGGAAAAGATTCAAATTTACACTCTATCTGCTTGTACTGTATTTTATGACAAAACATGTCATTGAGATACAGAAATGAAAAGACAGCACTGAATAACACACACACACACACACACACACACACACACACACACACACACACACACACACACACACACACACACACACACACACACACACACACACACACACACACACACACACACACACACACACACACACACAAAACCTAAAGAAGAAATGCGAACATATGGTGCTGTATATATGTATATATACATATATGCTAGCATGTCAGTCCCTGCTAGTTGATGTTTCATGAGAAGCACCTTCGTTAGATGAAGTATAGATTCCCCTTGGAGCAATTTGCCAACTTCAGGACAGATTTAGAAAAAAGTCTAATGGAAATATAGAAAGTATAGAAATATGCTTGACATATTATGATAACGTGTTCAATCATTTTGCATGTAAAGACTTTGATCAATGACATATATAAGCAACTGATAATGTAGGAAACAAGAGAGAATTGTACATAATCATTTGCATGGGTGTACCAAAGCATTTGCAACTTGTTCAAAGAAATGAGAAACTGCTTTTTTGATGTGCACAAGTGACACAATGATGTGAGAATTGAACAGGTAGTTTTGAGAATTTCAATTCTGATCTGAGAAATGTACAAAAAGGGACTGAGAAAAACTGTAAGTGTCCAATGGTTACCTGCTTCATAATCTCAGTAGACACCTGAGTATTTGTGTGCCTACTCTTTCTCAAATACTTCATATTCTCACAATTTTGACATAATGCATATGGCTAGGCCTACTCTTTCTTTCTTTCTTTCCTTTCTTTCTTTCCTTTCTTTCTTTCCTTCCTTTCTTTCTTTCTTTCTTTCTTTCTTTCTTTCTTTCTTTCTTTCTTTCTTTCTTTCTTTCTTTCTTTCTTTCTTTCTTTCTTTCTTTCTTTCTTTCTTTCTTTCTTTCTTTCTTTCTTTCTTTTTGTTTTGCAGTTGCAAATAACTAACCAAGTTTGCAGAGGCTGTCAGGGTGTCATCAAACAGGAAAACTCAATCTCACTTTTACAGCCTTGTTGTGTAGGCTACTTCTGTTCTAGCAAACTATTCTAACTCAAGCTTTTCATCTGGTTGATAAAAGGTTAGTTCACCCAAAAATGAAAATTCTCTCATTAATTACTTACCCTAATGTCGTTCGACACCTGTAAGATATTTTTGTTGAAATCCGATGGCTCAGACAGGCTTTCATTTACACCATTGTCATTTCCTCTCTCAAGACCCATAAAAGGCACTAAAAACGTCTTTACAAGACCATCTCACTACAGTGATTCTACAATAATTTTATGAAGCGACGAGAATAGTTTTTGTGAGCAAAACACTAAATAACGACTTATATAGTGATGGGCCGATTTCAAAACAAAGTTTAGAATTAGCATATCATTGATTCATGACTGAACCGGACTGAGTGAAGAAGACGCGCTGAAATAAGCGCACGTTCACTTTCTGACAGCAGAGGGCGCAGATGGAACTGCAGAATGCAGTGGTTACCCTGGAAACACCGCAAGCAAAAACATTCAATTTCGGATTGCGTGTCAAACTGCTGAAATCATGTGACATTGATTGATGATCCGGATCATGAGTTCTCGTTGCTTCATAAAATTATTGTAGAATCACTGTAGTGAGATCGGCTTTGTAATGACGTCTATAGTGCCTTTTATGTTCTGAAGATGAACAGAGGTCTTACGGGTGTCGAACGACATTAGGGTAAGTAATTAATGAGAGAATTTTCATTTTTGGGTGACCCTTTAAATAACATGGTTTTGGAAGATAAGTGGTGATATTTAAGTCATTGTGACCATTTTGTATTTCAATAGAGTGGCGCAGGTGACATCACTATACCAAAACTCGGAAACAAGTTAGCATTATAGCACTTCCGGTTACATTGCCCTGAAGTAGCCTTAGTGTTTTATTGTTTTGTTTTTTAAATGGGATTTTGGTTAAACGGCTGAAATAAGATCACACAGGACACTTTCAAGTTTTATTCTATGGCATAAAGTACATCAGTAGGGCACTAGGCCTATTACCCCAATGCTAATAAGTGGCTAAAAGGGACTACAGAGGCTGTCGAGGAGATTAGATGTCATAACATCAATTCAGTCTGCTTTTACAGCCTAATTTATGCTTATAATTGTGCTCTTCTAACTCAAGCTTTCTGTGAAAATGTTTTAGATTTAGAAGCTTAGTGGTGTTGATATTCATGTAGTCCGTTTATAACCTAGTTAACTTTTTACTTCTGTCAACTGCATTTTGCCTTCAAAATGTATTAAAGTTGTGTTCATCTGTGATAATTATCTCAATAGACAAAACGTGTAAGTATCATTTTTCATGATCGCAGAGCTTGTTTTTGTTATTGCTATAATTCAAAAGCAAATGGAAAAATTATATTGGGGTTTTGTTTAGGGAACCAGTGTGATGCTAACTGCTGACAAAGTGATGTCACCTATGCAGTGTTTATGCCGTGTCGTAATTACCGTAGGCTCGAGATGACAACAGTTCTATTCGGAACTGGTCACATCCTCTGACTGGGAACTATGGTTTTTGGTGGCAACACGCTAATAAATCTGCAGCAGTCAGGTGCAGTCGTCACGTGGTAAAAGTAGCCCTCAGTAAATTCTCATCTTACAAGCTTTACAAGGACGCGAATTCTTTTTACAAGTTTAAATCTATAATTGGGTGTAAATACAATATGGCGTTTAAAGCACTTTAGATTTTACTTCTGGAACAAATCACAGCTGCATCCGAAATTGCATAAGTAGGCACTTTTTTTTGACTAAGGAATTACTTTGCAACCACTAAAAAGTATGTTGTATGTAGTATGAATTGTTAAATGAATCATATCGTGAGTAATGTTTTCTTCAGTGACTGGTAACCAAGATCGAACACTATGGACCTCAACCTCATGAACCACCCACAGTCTTCTCCAGCTTGGCTTTGCATAGAGACTAAACAAACTCTGATTACACAGAAAACAAATTTGAACAAGGTTTATTAAATTCACATATTGGTCTCTAGTGTGGGCTAAACAGTGTGGTCTTCTGGTCTAGTATGGCAGGACAATCTACCATGTTAAATTTACCTTGTATAATGTTACATAAATGGACTAGTGGGTGTTTTTATTCTCAATCAATAAACACATTTGAGCAGGCATGACGAGGGAATGACTTTATGGGAAACACACACAGACACACACACAGACACACATACGCGCCACACACGCCATACGTGTGTGTGTTCTCACACACACACATGTCTGGTGTGCTATCTTTCTGGGGACTCACCATAGACATAATGGTTTACAAATGGTATCCTACAAACCATATATTCGATCCCCCTACACTGCCCCTACCCCTAAACCTACCCATCACAGAAAACTTTCTGCATTTTTACATTTTCAAAAGAACTCATTCTGTATGATTTATAAGCTTTTGTACCCATGGGGACCTCAATTTAGGTCCCCACAGTAACACGAGTCCTGCATAAGTCTGTGTGCATTTAGGTTAAAGTCCCCACCAGGCTAGAGAAACATGTACACACACACACGGACGCACACACATTTTTATACTGTACAAACTATATATTTTATCCCCACTGACCCTACCCATCACAGAAAACTTTCACCATTTTTACATAAAAAAATCTCATTCTGTATGAGCTTGTTTCCTCATGGGGACTTCAATTTAGTTAAGTTCTCACCGGGATAGAAAAACATGAACACACTCACATACACACGTATTTGGATCCTTGCCTACCGTAGTTCATGTTCAAGTATAAATATAACCTGTAATTCTTGTTAGAGGGTAAATATAACCTATACAGCTGTGGATCTGTGCTGTTCTTGGCAGCGCCATTGGATTTTTAATGTTAAAACATCACTATTAAACTTTTACAGACTTCGCTATTAATATATTTAAATTGGGGCTTTTTTACAACTTCCTCATAGATCTGGATGGTGTACGGCGTTCAGCTGTTGGCCGTCGCGACAGTCTGTGCGACGGGTCACGACTGTTGCAGTCTCTCTCCGAGTTGCTCGGCGAGAGATAAGAGAAGCATGTCAGTCTCTGCTGTTCAGCATCTCTCTTTCTCTCTCTGCTGTCAATAGCCTAGGGGTCTCTGTTAGCCTGGGCACGAGATAAGAGAAGTGTGTCAAACTCTACTGCTGTTTAGCACCGTGATACTCCGTTTCATGCTCTATCTCTCTCTGAAAGGGGGTGGGTGACAAGTCCCAGACCAGCGCTCTCTCATTAGCACATGTGGCGTGCCATCACATGGTACCTTTGAAAAAATGCTTTTCAGAGGCCACTGTCAAACACCGGCATGTTAAACTCCTTCGACAAAGGTGTCAGAGCCCACGTGTTGTTTACACTCACAGATTTGCACAAATTGCTACACCAGCCCAGAGCTCTGGGCATGGATGAAAATTAAATTGAATTAATTGCATGAAATATATGTGTTTTTTAAGGCTGGTATGTAATGTCATCAACATCTGTTAAAGAGCTATAAAATGTGTTTTTGCAGGCCGCTGTGTCTGAAGCACGGATCTATTCTCTCTCTCTCCCTCTGTTAATTTTAAGAGCTCCTCTGAGTGCATCATAAAAACAACAGCATGAAAGCCCAGTGCTGCTCTCAGTGCTCTCATATCTGTCTCATAACCCTTAACACACACGCACACACTCTCACACACAATGATGCTTAAAACAGGTTGTTAACATTGCTTTGCAACCTGAATCAGGTCTCCCACCATCATTGATTACATTGGGCAATTTTAATTAATTGAATAATGAATAATTTTGGGATCTTTTTATTGTATGCTGTAAAATGAGAGACACTGTGACAGGAATTTTGGTCATTCTGCATTTGTGAATAATTTGTCATTCATATTTATCAAAAAAAAGGTCAATCCTTTTGTCGTCATGCACATAAATACTTTATTTCACATAGATGTCAATGTTAACTTGAAATGCATTTTTACAATAAAAGTAAAAAAAAAAATCTTTCAAAAATGGCAGTACAATATGCACTGTAATTTAAAAAAAAAATGTTCTAGTTACTGATCACATCAAAATTTTTCAGTTGGCCAAAATTAATTTCCTTGAATTAAATTGCATCAATTCACATAAATTCAATTTGGCGAACTGAAAAAAATAGATGAAATCAATCACTAGAAAATGTTCAATTGGAGACATATATATATATATATATATATTTTTTTTTACAGTATGGCAATCAGAAAACAAATAACATAGACTCCTCCATATCATTACACTTATGATCTTTAGATCAATTGCTCTTTATTTGAAATGCAATTTTTTTTGGAATTCGGCAAGTATAGATTGTCAGAAAAAAGGGTACATTGCTGTCACTGGGGCGGGACCCTAAGGTACAAAACCAAAAAGTTACAAATAAGTACTTTTATGGCACTAATACACACTCTTAAAGTACTGATTTGTACCTTTAAATGTACTAATATGTACCATTTAGGGGCGAGGAAGGTACAAAGATGTATACCTTTTCACTTTTCTACCTTAGGGAACCACCCCAGTGACAGAACTGTCCTTTTTTTCTGAGAGTGGCAGAAACAAGTATATAGCAGAGTCCCGTCTTTAACAAAAGAGCTCAAATGACTTTTTTGTTTGATGACGCTGACATTTTTCATGTAATTTCAAACATGTTTGACTTTCAAAATGATATTTTGATTTATTTATTTTGTCCATAAAAGGAAAGGCAGTGGGGTCCAGTGTTGTTTTGGACCATATTGACCTTATTGACAGGCTTTAAATGATCTTCTTTTGTATTCCACAAAGTAACACAGGATTGGAACAGCATGAGGGTGAGTAGATGATAGAAATTTGTGTGAACTAACGATATAAAACGGACTATGGTACAATGCACGCTATTCTTTCTACCTTTTCTTTTGCATGTTTGCATGTGGGTTAAATCTATATGACTTCTTTAAAAGTTCGGAAACACGGTTAATATGTGTCGATTTATGTGTTGAGGGAGAGAACAGAGTCATCTCTGTTAAAGTACATCAGGGGCGTTGAGATCTCTCTCCTGCTGTCCATAAAGCCTACTGCTCAGATTGTAAAATGGCCTTTCACGAGATGACACAGGAAGCACTCCCTAGCTGAGGCTCAGCCGTTCCCCACCGACCACAAATCACTGCGCACCATTCAGCTCCTCTGACAAACCCTCTCTGGGTCAGAACTGGTACAGTAACAGCTGGTTTTGAATTTAAAGGTGCAGTAATATATTTGCAGATTTTATGGCTGGTTGAAGATCAGTGATTTGTTGAAATGTAATTGTCTACTGTCTCCGCCGGTGGTCACGGGCTAACAGGTCAGCACTGGTCTCAGAGGAAGAGCACTGCTAACAATCAAATCCATTGTGCAGGTCTGCTTTAGTTCACGTGTCTCACTCTGTCAGGACTTCACATGCTAATCAAAAACATGTTTAATCGCAGTCCGTTCTATGACCTGGGGCATATAGGGCCACAGCATGAAAAACCTTTTCTTGTGGCTTTTACCTTCATCTGTGAAAGTGACAGTTGCAGCAAACCCTGGGAATGGCATTATTTATAAGTAGATATTTGACTTTTTGAATTTAGGTAAGATGCAGAAACCTGTACATTTTTCTATCCTGCTTCTGTTACAAATTTGCGTGGACCAATCACAAACCGGTTTATCCACCCGACACGCAACTTGTGATCTGATTGGTTAAAGGATTATCCAATTTTGTAGTCATTTGAACTTCCCCTCTGATCATGCCTCATGTGGAGTAGAAAATACAGAGCAGTCTATCTATGCATCTATCTCTGTATCTATCTATGTATCTATGTATCTATCTATCTATCTATCTATCTATCTATCTATCTATCTATCTATCTATCTATCTATCTATCTATCTATCTATCTATCTATCTATCTATCTATCTATCTATCTATCTATCTATCTATCTATCTATCTATCTATCTATCTATCTATCTATCTATGTTCTAAGTATCTATCTATCTATGTATCTATCTATGTATGTATCTATCTATGTGTCTATCTATGTATCTATCTATGTATCTATGTATGTATGTATCTATCTATGTATCTATCTATCTATCTATGAATCTATCTATCTATGTATCTATCTACCTACCTACCTACCTGTCCGTCCGTCCGTCCGTCCGTCCGTCCGTCCGTCCGTCCGTCCGTAATCTAATATATAAGTATTTATTTGTTTTGTTCCAGTTTATAATGAAGTTTATAGCACTTACCTTCCAGGTTTCTATAATTTATGTCATTTTGTTATTATTTTATTTGATTATTTGTGACGTACTGCTGCTAGGAATGATATTTTGTCCTTTTTGAAACTGAGACAGGTTTAATTGTTAATGGAATAAATTTTTTTTCAACTATTTAAGCCAGTCTTTATATATATATAGTTTTACATAATTGACATTGATTGTATATCCTTATAAATACCATACAAATTCATATTTCTCATCTCTGGAATTTTTTTTTAATTAAATGGGTTAATTGCGAGCCAGTGCGAGTGTTTTTTGTAAAAAAAAAGAAGCAAATATTCGATTAAATAGGATGAATCAAATTAGGTAATCATTCAGTCGGTTAACTTGGCACAACTCATGACTATGGGACAGTTATTTGCTGCATAACGCATCAGAACTGATATCGTTTGGTAGTATTTGTTTTATTTATTATCACTTTGTCTGCATCAGACCCACATCAAGATGTTTGGTCTGGAAACTCACCATTGACAGGGCTCAATCCGAGGGGGCGGGATAAACGGCTGTCTTTCAAACTCCCTCTGCACGCGATTGGATAGTGCTACAACCAACCAGAGCAACGAAGGTGAAGCAGAGCTTGTTGATAGATTAAACATTCGCCGTATCCGGTCGGCAAAACTCCGAACTCCGAATGACTTCAGTGACGTTCTTTGTTCTTTTCTCAGAGAAAAGCTTAACTCCAAGTCTTCCAGAGTCGCGGTCAAAGCTGTTTCGAAAGACCGCCGTTCGCGAGTTTCTGTGTTACTAGAAGCACACAAACGCAACTCGGCCGTCGTCATTATGGCCCCGCCCATCGACTCTATACACGATGTGATTGGCCCGGCAAGAGTTAGGCGTTTACAGCTCAGAAGGGTATTGAGAGTTCCTAGACGACACTCGTGGGCAGATTAGATTTGCTGCCGCTAGGGTGCGTCTAGATTTCTAGGCTAGTCTACTGGATCTCCAGACAGAAAAAATCCACAGCACTGGTAAGTTACTGTTGCTCGTCATTTTAAACTCTTTATTTTTAAACGGTTCTTTTGACAATGGAAAAGTTTTTGAAAAATAGCAAATTCTCTGTCTAGTAACTAGTGCGCTATCCAGCCTCACACATGCCAGGCCCTTCAGTATTGTTTCCCCTGAGTGGAACAGACTCTAACCTTTGGTGTAGTAAGTTAAATACTCAAAGTTTTCAACAAGCAGTCTCGTTTTACTGTGTGAGAAGTTGATGTTTGTGATTTTTGGTCGACTTTGCCCATTTTTATACGGCTTTCCCTAACTCCAATAAAGCATGAGGCGATTCGTGTCAGAGGCACAGGGTCAGCGCTGTAGGATAGACCTACATGACAGATCATTTCCTGTCTATGAGTGAATATGAACATTTTCAGTCATCACTCTGTGTCTGCACTAAATCTCACACCAGCTGATTTTGTCAGTTGTCAGCTGATGCTGCACAAATGTTGTGTGTTTGAAAATGAAGGGCTGTCTCTATATTTCTATTTCATTTATTTGCTCTGTAAAGTGAAAATATAATTTGCACTGTCAAACCAAGTGTCCCAAGCTGTGCTCACAAATCACCCTTTATATACTGCGCTATTCCAGGGAAGGCCATTTGAAATGGTGTCAGAAACCATAGTGGACATTAAAGAGCGTACTCCCATGCAAGCTAGAATTATTGTACAATGTACACTCGGTGGGTAACGAATATCCATTAAGCACTGTGAGGGTCAGGGCGAATTAAAGGGTTATCTAAAACTTTAAATGATCCCATAATTTACTGACACATGAGGTATTGACAAATGGAAAGAGCAGAGGATAGAGCAAAACAAAACACCAGTCACGAATTAGAGGTCTAAAACAAGATTTTTTTAAAGTGAAAGGTTGGGGGGGCTTGAGTTTGCCAAGCCCTGCTTGTTTAAACTGCGAGAGGCATCTATCCTGTCGTACGTCGGGTCAGAGGTAACTCTTCCACCACAACTAGATTTGCCATTATAAAACTTGGAAGCCAGGACATTTTTTTTCATATATCTCAGATTGTGTTTGGATGAAAGAAGAAAGACATATACACCTAACATGGCTTTTGGTTGAGTCAATTATGGGATAATTTTAAATGTTGTGTGAACTAACGCTTTAATTTCTGTGTCTGTGACTAGATGTCATCCATAAACGATCATGGAGGTTTTAATAGATTTTTAATGGTTAATTAAGGTTGATACAAGCGTTTCTATGACATATCATGGTAATCCATTTCATTAGAACTTTCTCTTAGAACTTAACAGTTAGCTAAGTGTCGAGTTATTATTAAAGGGATGACCCCATGATTTGCTCACCCTAAAGCCATCCTACTACATTCCTCTTTCAGACAAATTTAATCAGATATATTAAATCAAATGTCCTGTCTCTTCCAAGCAATGGCAGTAAATGGAAGCCCAAAATCTCAAGCCAAAACATGTGCATCCATCCATTTAAAAGTAATGCACATGGCTTCAGGGGGTTAATAAAGGTCAATGGGATTGTGTAAAGTGGCCAGTATGGATTTTATAATGGATGGATGCACTTTTTTGGGCTTCAAAAAGCATTTTCACTGCTATTATAGAGCTTGGATTAACAAAGAAATGTTTTAATGTAACTCTTATAGCATTCGTCTGAAAGAAAAATGTCACATACACCTAGGATGGCTTGAGGGTAAGTAAATCATGGGCTAATTTTCATTTTTGGGGGAACTATTCCTTTTAAAGCCCGGCCTAAAAGTGGCAACCCTTAGTGCGGTTTCCCGGACAGGGTTTAAATGAACCCAAGAGTAGGCCTTAATCTAGAATAGTTAAGCGTGACTTAAATAATGGTTTTACCAAACACAGATTAAGTACAGATTACTAACACTACGGATTCCTGAACTAAAATAAACTAGATTCATTTAATACCAACTGAATTAGCATGACCGACGTTGCCTATAAAACATGGAATGGACAAATAAAAGCTTAAAATCGCATGGAACTGAGAAGCAAATCTAAAAAAAAACAAAAAAAACAATTATAGCAGAAAAAGATTGCAATCATGAAACATTTTACTGAACAAGAGAAAACTCTTTTAAAGCAAATAGCAAAGGAAAACGGCACACATCAGCTGTGGAATATACAAAGCACTTAAAGGGACATGGTGAAGGAAAACTAAAATAAAATGGGACAAAAATTACTTGTCAATTTTTGCATTCTCTCACAAATGTTTTGGAGATCCCCCAAGAAACTTTGCGTTAAGAAAAATTTCGAGCAGGATTAGAGTATGGTGTCAGTTACTAATGCACCAGTGAAGTGAAGTTTAAATGCATTGCTCTTACTAGCTTACACACACACACTTAAAGGCACAGTTTTTTAGTAGCTTGCCTCTCACCCACTCACTCACTCACTCACCCACTCACTCACTCACTCACACACTCACTCACTCTCTCTCTCTCTCTCTCTCTCTCTCTCTCTCTCTCTCTCTCTCTCTCTCTCTCTCTCTCTCTCTCTCTCTCTCTCTCTCTCTCTCTCTCTCTCTCTCTCTCTCTCTCTCTCTCTCTCTCACTCACTCACTCACTCACTCACTCACTCACTGTACATATACGTGTGCGTATATATTGATCTTTACTGACATATCCCAATGTCTTCTTTGAAACACAACATTAATCTGAAGTTAAATTAATTTAACTTTAACTTTAACTTTAACTTAATTAACTAAGGCATTAATCTGCCTCCTGGTAAACTCAGGAAATCTGTTTATTAAACTCTGGATTAGACCAAGTCCAGGACTATTTAAAACATGACAGAGAAAGCAGATTTCTGTTCATCTGGTTTCAAAGGCCATTTAAGTCCAGGACTATACTTAATCGCTGTGTAGGAAACCGCCCCTAGGTGTCTGGATTTGTTCAGTTGTTTTTATTCACTCCTTACTATATACAGGTCCTTCTCAAAAAATTAGCATATTGTGATAAAAGTTCATTATTTTCCATAATGTAATGATAAAAATTAAACTTGAATTTTAGATTCATTGCACACCAACTGAAATATTTCAGGTCTTTTATTGTTTAAATACTGATGATTTTGGCATACAGCTCATGAAAATCCCAAAAATTAGCATATTTCCTCCGACCAATAAAAGAAAAGTGTTTTTAATACAAAAAAAGTTAACCTTCAAATAATTTTGTTCAGTTATGCACTTAATACTTGGTCGAGAATCCTTTTGCAGAAATGACTGCTTCAATGCGGCGTGGCATGGAGGCGATCAGCCTGTGGCACTGCTGAGGTGTTATGGAGGCCCAGGATGCTTCGATAGCGGCCTTAAGCTCATCCAGAGTGTTGGGTCTTGCGTCTCTCGACTTTCTCTTCACAATATCCCACAGATTCTCTATGGGGTTCAGGTCAGGAGAGTTGGCAGGCCAATTGAGCACAGTAATACTATGGTCAGTAAACCATTTACCAGTGGTTTTGGCACTGTGAGCAGGTGCCAGGTTGAGCTGAAAAACGAAATCTTCATCTCCATAAAGCTTTTCAGATAAGATAAATCTCCTGATAGCTAGCTGCATTGACCGTGCCCTTGATAAAACACAGTGGACAAACACTAGCAGCTGACATGGCACCCCAGACCATCACTGACTGTGGGTTCTTGACACTGGACTTCAGGCATTTTGGCATTTCCTTCTCCCCAGTCTTCCTCCAGACTTTGACACCTTGATTTCCGAATGACATGCAAAATTTGCTTTCATCCCAAAAAAGTACTTTGGACCACTGAGCAACAGTCCAGTGCTGCTTCTCTGTAGCCCAAAGTGGCTTGACCTGGGGAATGCAGCACCTGTAGCCCATTTCCTGCACACGCCTGTGCACGGTGGCTCTGGATGTTTCTACTCCAGACTCAGTCCACTGCTTCCGCAGGTCCCCCAAGCTCTGGAATCGGTCCTTCTCCACAATCTTCCTCAGTATCTGGTCACCTCTTCTCGTTGTGCAGCGTTTTTTGCCACACTTTTTCCTTCCCACAGACTTCCCACTGAGGTGCCTTGATACAGCATTCTGGGAACAGCCTATTCGTTCAGAAATGTCTTTCTGTGTCTTACCCTCTCGCTTGAGGGTGTCAATGATGGCCTTCTGGACATGGTCAGGTCGGCAGTCTTACCCATGATTGCGGTTTTGAGTAATGAACCAGGCTGGGAGTTTTTAAAAGCCTCAGGAATCTTTTGCAGGTGTTTAGAGTTAATTAGTTGATTCAGATGATTAGGTTAATAGCTCGTTTAGAGAAGCTTTTCATGATATGCTAATTTTTTGAGATAGGAATTTTGGGTTTTCATGAGCTGTATGCCAAAATCATCAGTATTTAAACAATAAAAGACCTGAAATATTTCAGTTGGTGTGCAATGAATCTAAAATATATGAAAGTTTAATTTTTATCATTATATTATGGAAAACAATGAACTTTTATCACATATGCTAATTTTTTGAGAAGGACCTGTAGATTAGATAAGGGTATAGGGACCAGTTTCGGATACCGCCCTAGTCTTTGTTTGTTGTGTACTATTTCTGTACTGCTTACTGTAAACTTCACTGTATAATAAACACTGCTGCTTACTGTTCCTTATATTCTGGAAAAAATTTCCCCAAAGCCTATAAGTAGATCATAGAAACCATTGACATTAATTTGCTTATAGAATGTCTTATAATACTTTTGGGAAACATGACGTCATTACATTGCATGTTAATTCAGGTAAATAACTAGGAAAACTATTTGCACAACAAACCAGTGCGTTAATGATTGCATTAATACATTGAAATTATATGATTAAAAAGCACCCGTTTTAGGTGGATAATGAATCATAAATTGTAGTTGATGACGTTGCTTCTGGGCCATTTATCACTGAAAATGAGTCATTAGGCCGGGTAAGCGCATTGAATTTTGAGATACAGCATTCCACAGTTTGTTGTATGATGCACATTTTTGCCAAATGTAGAATGTTTGGCTGTTCCATGAATATAAAAAATATGATTTTCTTTAAAAAAAAGCAGGTAGTATGCCATTCCAAGCACACCTGTCCTTTCTTTTTAACTGACGAAGCGTTGATCGATCAGATCAAAATGTCAATAATGAACGATGAGCTGTTTTCTCATAAGCACCACTAACTGTTGTGATCTGATGCACACTCCATTGACTGGATTAACCCAAACTCCATTGCCATTCTGAAGGTGAGAGGTCACTGGTATTATAGTTCCTCTCTGCATTATTTTGGAACAGGAATGTCAGTGACCATAAAACATTGCTTTGGCCAGATGATCAATGAAGTCCAAACGCAATCCGTTAAGGTCAGGGTTGAAATCCAAAAAAAGTGAATCAGGTCAGAGGTGATCGTGAGGCCACATGCTGTCTGCTCAGTCATGTGTGAAGTTTTGAGAGTCATGTTTCGTTCTGTTTATTTCAGATATATATGCTTGTGTCACACACAAAATACAAAAACCCTGACAAGGTGATGCAAGACTGACCCTGTCGCATATATTTTGCAATAATGTACATACATTACATATTTAACTGTTTAACTTATGTGACCTATTATTCGATCCAATCACGTATGACTTACATGGAACACAAAATAATAAATTTTGGAAAATGCCCCCATCCACTGACAGTCAACGGATCCAATCCCAATGTTGTTTTTGACCCATTGACTTTCACTGTATGGACAAAAACGGTTCTTTCTCAAAAGCAGTCTTCAAAATATCTGTTCCACAGAAGAAAGAAGGGGCATGATGACAGAATTTTCCTTTTTGGATGAACTATCCCTTTAAAAGAGGGAGTTTTAAAGGGATAGTGTAGTGTTTGTGTGTGAGTTTTGCAGTGGCAGAACTGTAGCAGGTGGTCATCTGTCAGGTCGGACAGATGTCCTCTGGCTTGTGGAGGTCAAAGAGAACAGACTGAGCTCCGACCTCCGGTGTGCTGAGAAGGCGAAATTCTATCGCAGTCTCTATCCTCATTGATCGGCCACACTTGAGCACGCATTAGGTTGCATCCACACAACAGCATGCTTTAATGAAATCAATCTGCTGTGGAAAGAAAAGGAGGATTTAGAAACCTGTTAATGTACCATCAACATCTATCAGTTAGGCTTTTCATAGGTATATATACTGAGTGTAAATAAATGTGTACGTGTATGTGAATGTGAATTTATATGAGAGGAAGAGAGTTTACATCCTAAATGGAACAGCATTAAGTGGGAGCGCATGCATGGTAATATTCAGAATAGCATACTACCTTACTACTCATATTACCCCCTCCCCTCGAGTATGTGGTATATTATGCACAACATGCAGATTTTTTTCTTTGTATGGAATATTCAGATGCCATACTACAGTTGCCTAAGTGTGAGGTACAAAACAAAGTGTACTGCATAGCTGCATTGAAAATGATTATGCACCCATTAATACTTTGAATAAGTAATTACTTCATGACCGCTAAAAAAGTTTGTTCAATATAGTATGAATGTGTGTAGCATGAATGTAATTTGGGCGTACATTCGCCATGTTGTCATTATCATGTGACCTATCAGTGTCAGTTACATGGCTTCACTGCCATTCATCAATCCTCTCCCCTGCCCTCATGGGATAGTGTCCATCTTATGCATACTTCAGCATATCTCTAGCAAAAGTAAACACCACAGTAAACGCCACAGCCCTTTTTCTGTCATGTCTTTTCTTTGTCATTTTGACAGACACATTTGAAATTTGACAATTAAGGCTCGAACAGGACGTTTCTGAATGGTTGATTAACGCAATGTCACTTTGATCTATCTTTATATCTTCTGGCAGGGTAACGTTAGCATAGTGAAATATGAATGCTATGTGTTTACTGATGCATACGTTAGTTCATTGACAGATTGATGTTATAGCTATTGCCAATAAAATGTTTTTTTTCCGGTAAATGTTGGCTTGTCAGTGATGCGTAACGTTATCTATGCAGTGTAATAACTGTTACAACACGATTTATTTGTTACAACAACAGACACCGTTATAAACTACAAAAGTAACTGTAGTGTGATCACATTCACTTTATCACCTGCGTACACAGTTTGTAATAACACAATAACCATAGCGCGTTGTCGATTATAAACGTGAGGTTATGAATTATATTGAGAACGTCATACATATAAAGCATGTCGTGATCTAACTTACCCTGTAAACTTTAGTCGCATTCATCGCGAAGCGTGCAAGCGTTTCAAACGTTACACTCACTTCTTCTGGAGGTGCAGCAGAAACACGAATAATTGGTAAATATCCTTTATTCAGGAGCAGCTTTTTAGCAAAACCTGCTTTATACTGACCCTCATTTATAAAGCAGTCTGGTGAGAAATGCTTCATGGTTCGCGCAAACATGAAAGCATTGACGTTGATCGGGAATATTCCCTTTGGAAACAAAACTCAGACACTGCGTCTTCATTGGTTCGGATTTAGGAACATCAAAATGGCTGCTGTGTTCCTTATTACACCAAGAACAGAACACCACAGTCTCTTAGACGGCATTCTACTCCAGCGCATCAACAATGGCGGACTATGATGATATGTCGTGGGAGGGGTGTCCGACCCTGTGGTGTCACACGTCGAATGGCTTGATGTGAGACAAGAGAAAACATATAAGGAGATAAAAAAAAAATACTGGATGGATTTTTATCACTATAGGATGGTTGTGTGCAGGAACTGCCGACACGCATTTCCATATATCAACTTGTAAAAGTGCATGTACTCTTATATGACCCCTCTAAACACAGATCTTAGCCAAGGCTTAGTGTGTTTGTAAGACACATGTACATAACATTTATACAAAATTAAAAATCACAAATATTATTTTATTATGAGATAATAGCCTAGTAAAACAATTAACAAATAATTGTTTGGATAATTTCATATATTTGTATGCACAAGAGAACTTTGCACATATTACATGGCCAAACAATCTCTATGAAATAGCATTTCCATAACCTTATCTTTAAAGCCGTTTTCAGCCAAGCCAAGTTTTCCATTCTCAAAACCAGTTCAAACACAATTAACACCTTTTAGACCCAGATTATAGATTACAGACAGCATTAAGTGATAATGCCGCTTTTCTTACCCTTTCACTGTAAGGTGAAAGATCTATATATAAAATTTTATTTTAGCACAATTATAAGGCCATCCAGAATATGGGATTTTTGCAAAAGTGTGGTTTCAGTTAATCTTACCCCCCCCCCCCCATGAATTTAAAATACTACGAAAGTTATTAGTGCATCATGATTATTTTTTGTAAATTGTTCGTAAAATTTCATGCACACTGTTTCTCAAACCTCTGTGAGAACGTCAGTGTTCCATTCCGACCATATCCCATGTCTATTTCACCCCGTAGCACAGCTCAGTGACACACAATCTCCGGCTCTAGACAAAGTAATAAATATCTCGTCCGTGAGATAAAGGGAGAGTGTGTGAGATGATTACCCTCAGATGTGCCATATGTGTGAGTTTACCCACAGTACACGGAGAGCCGTGAGGATGAAGGGAGTGGAACCTCCCCACACTTGTTCTTTTCATCCCTTTATTCTTGAAGGAAGAGGCACATGTATATTTTTTGGGGGGAGGGGGGGGGGGCTGTGAGTGGTGTGTTTTCTCTCAGTAGGGATAATGCTAGTCATTAATCATTGTGTCTCGTGCTGAAACGGCCTCCCGCTTGAAATGTCACCGGGATCCGCTGTGCCCAGCGCCCGCTACCGTTCATCCGCTCCGTTAACCGTTCCTGGGAGCCTCCTGCTGTTTCACACACCTGGACTTGAGCCAGCCGACCGGGATATTTTTAATTCCTCTTCCCCTTTACCTCAGCGCTCAGGAATGCTCTCCCACCTACATGGCGTCTGCTCGCCATTACTTTTATTTGAAATTCAGATCTATATTTGCTCATCAGAAACACATGCTACGGCGGGTAAAATGCACACAGAGCGCTTACAATGAGGAACATCTTGGAGCCCATAACTTAAGCTCGTTGTTAAATTGCTCCGAACCATGTGAATATGTGTATCTGTGTTACAGGAACACAGGAAATACCGTCCTGTTATCCAGGTTTTTGATCTATATATGTCCATACACAAACTCTCGATGGAGGCCCGTGCTATTAAAATACATTTAGACCAGAACCAAAGATACTGAGAACCAGGACAGTTTCATTCAAGCTTACACACAATACTTCCATTTACAGTGAGTTACAGACACTTGTGTGACATTGACGTGGATTCCTTAAGCTGGAGTGATGATGTATGGCATCTGTGCACTTCATAAAGGGCTCATGCTCACGGGGGTCGTGTTATTGTTGTAGTGGGAAGTTCTTCACATCATAAATACACCCCTGGGAAACAAGGTTTGGAGGAACTGAAACATGTTTCGAGGTAACGCGTAATTTACACACCACACTTTCCCTAGGGCAGATGCTTCGCTGACTGACTGAAAGAGCAAATTGTGGAGAAAATGGCCACAGGCTTGCTATATTTTTTTCCCTTTTTGTTTGAAACCGGAATTTGAAACGCATAAATAGGACAAATGTGCCCGGTTTTCCTCCTGGACCCCATCTTGGTAAGTTTGGGGGAAGTTTGTGTGATCAAAAGCACTGAAAAACGGTTCCAGGGCAGGATACTTTCACGCCGTGTTCTCAGGTTTAGATGGAGGAGGAAGAAGAAAGGTTTACCTTTCTTTTTTTCTGTGAACTTCTGAGGGGAGACCCCAAAGTTTTTTTTCTTTTCTTTTCTTTTCTTTTTTTTTTCCTCGGGTAACGCTACATTCCACTGCAGTCAGTTGGGGTGGTCTCGTGTATGTTTGCATGTCTTCATGCTTGTCTAAATGGACTGCATTTGGTAAATGGTAAATGGTAAAATCCCTAAGAGACCCAATGAAAGTTCAACCCTCATGATCGGTTGAGATTAACTTTACTGTCTTAATCTTTGGGGTTCCAGACATACCTATGATTTATTTATAAAATGTCAAATCAAGCGCATTTTTTTCTTCTTTTTTTTGAAGGAAGATTCACATAAATGATGCAAGCCAAACTGTTAAACGAATTAATGGATTCATTAATAATTCAAAAGAACAGCATTCATTTGAAACTATTTTTTTTTGTAATGATGCAAAAACCTTTCATGTCTCTATTTAATGTTTGCAAGATGTTAAAAAGTAATCTGATCAGATCAAATCTTGAAAAATGGTTTGTTTTGAATCTGAAATCAGATTGGATCACAAAATCCAATCTTGGTTTTAATCTGGATCAAATTAATTTATTTAACAAGGTAAGTCAAATCATCAGTTTGTGTTGTTAGCAAGATTGGGATAACTTTGACAGGAGCAAAAATGTAATAAAACTTTATAATTGGTCAAACAATACAACATTTGAATCAAGTCATATAATGTACACAATCACAATCAATTTTACTCTAGTTTAACTGTTAAAGTAATACATTAGAAGTAAATATAGGATATTAAGCTTTTTGGTAGTTTACAGTAAAAACAAATAATAATTGGTGGCATAAAATAATCCCTAAAGAGCTGTAAATATCAAACAAAAATTATTTTTAATGTAAAGTTTTTATTTTTATCACTGTGTTTGCATTGGTACAATTATAAGAGATGACCCAGTAAAAGGTTCTTTGCAGGTGAATGCAAACTTACCCGGGTGAACACTACGCAATTTTTTTTTGAGAGAACACAAAGTATTTTTTTTCCTCATCTCTTATTTTTTTCCATTACCATGTCCCTTTAGGAGCTCCTCAGATTTAGTAATATGAAAAAGAGTGTATCTGGATCAGGGTGATCCAATCCAGTTTTGCTTTGAAAAAAACGGCACAAAAGTAAAAGAAAAACTGAAAATAAAGTATTCCAAAAAAATAAAAAAATAAAATATATTACCTGGTCCTGATCGCAAAACATGGTATTTCCAAATCCAGATCATTCTGATCCAGATTCAACTTTTTGAACAACTGTGAACTTGTTTTACTTGACATTTAGTATTTTATTTTATTTTTTACCATCCATGATTTTAATATGCTCCTCTGAATTAAGTAGCTTTAACCATCTAGCCATGTATATCAGGGGTCTCTGAAACCTCAAGCGTAGTTTTAGATATCATAGTTTGATCCATGTTGTCTAAATTTAGTTTTGCCAGTCCTTTTGGAAATATCACGAAGTATCAACCTGAGATGTTTAAAGGGCATTGGTGTCTCTGAGACCTCAAACAGAACTTGAAAGTTGTAGCTCTGTCCATTTTAAGCACGACCATTTATAGTTAACATGATCAATGATGTGTAACTCTGAAATACTTCTTGATTTCTGTGGTTTGCCACCAATCATTAAGAATATAAGCCGGCCTTTGATTGGCTGACAGCTCTCTCTTGCAATAATTAGGATTGCTTTAACAAAGTGCCCACTCCTCCCCCTGTTTTACATATGTACTCTTTATTTAAATTGGCCCTGTCATATGCAGATAAGCGGCCGCATTGTTGCGCGAGGGTCGACGAGTTTCACACTCGTGTTGAAGCAGATGAGGCTTTCCATCCTTTGACTGCACAAAAACAAAACGTGTTAAGCAAAGGGAGGAGGAAGCTGCCAATTAGAATCTACAGGCCTGTGGAGCTTTGGCTGCTGATTGGCTAATTGGATGTCTGAACAGAGAGCTCTCTCAAGCAGACCTCATGCCTCAAACATTAGCGTCACGCTCTCGAGGTGTCTTTTGTGGCTTGATTTATGGATTGTTGTTTGTTTCTCTTTATCCTTTTGCTTCTCTTGCTTTCCCTATAGCACAGAAACACTTAGATCATGTCCTGTGATGTCAGTAAGGTGATGCTGTTCATCATGATGTCGTCTGGTATGATTTGTCCAATGCCTGGCAAAAACGACTAGAGATGACTTATTCATTTTTCAGAACTAATATTAGTTATTTTTTGGTTTTATGAATCAGGTAAATTATATTCAGAAACATTTTTTAATACTTTTTGACGCAATCATAGCTTAATCATTCAGGAGCAACAATAAGAAAGAATGTGCATTATGAATATTTTAATGAAAACAACACTTAATATTATTACTATTTTATTACATTTTAGTATTAATTAGTTATTTTACTAGGGTAGCATTAACTATTTTTTTTTATTCTGTGGTAAAATGTTTTAAGAAGAACATGTTTGCTTCAAATTTCTCCAGAATGTGTCAGCTCTGCTTCTTTGTAATTATTCACCTTCTACATACATACGCTTACATATTATGTAATCAAATAATAGTGACTTCTCTGTAAAATGTGGGTTATGTCAGGTGGAATATGATTATGGGATTGACAGAACATTGGCAGCCAAACATGTTTCATTATTAGAGCAGGTCGGTGATACTGGAAGATTATAAAAGCTTTATGATTTCATCACTGAGACTGAGTTAGGATGATCTGTCAACAGCTAACAGTGACGGTGGCTTCTCTCCGTCAGCATGCACTCACTCACCCCTGATATACATAATACAAATGCAGACTATTTTTATTCTGATGCATTATGTATGTCACCGTCTGTGAGGAAGCTGCAGAGGATTTGCTCATAGCTGTGATGGAGAGAAACAGAGCTGACTGAGGTTGTGTGTGTTTGTCTGGTTTTGTCGTCTTCCCTGTTTATTGGCTGCTCAGGATATTTTAAACCGACATTTCATCCCAAAATTTAATTTGCATCATCATTTACTCATTCTCATGTTGTTTAAAAACTGTAAATTATTGAGGATTATAATTATATCCAAAATGACAAAAAAGGAAAAACATGTTTTTATAATAGTTTTTATTATAACTAAGTGACTCTGGTCCAAGTTTTTAAATAAGTACTTTTTGTGAGGAACAGTCCAAAATGTACACTGTAAAAAAAAAAAAATTCAGGCCCCAATTGAACATTTTCTAGAGACTGATCATATCAGATTTTTCAGTTGGCCAAACTGACTTTCTGTGAATTGATGCAATTTAATTCACAGAAACTCAATTTGGCTAACTAAAAGATGTAGATGTGATCAGTCTCTAGAAAATTTTCAATTCGGGCCTGAATATTTTTTTTTTTTACAGTGCAAGTCAAACGTTCACTCAGGTGGCCTGTTAACCATTGCAACTTGACCCTTAGGTAAATGGATGGTAAATGGACTGCATTTATATAGCGCTTTTATCCAAAGCGCTTTACATTTTTGCCTCACATTCACCCATTCATACACCGACGGCGATATCAGCCATGTAAGGCGCCATCCAGCTCGTCGGGAGCAGCTGGGGTTAGGTGTCTTGCTCATGGACACTTCGACACTTGGTCAGGTGGAACCAGGGATTGACCCACCAACCTTCTGGTTTGTAGACAACCTACATGAACCACTGAGCCACTGCCGCTGGCAGTGATTTAGTGAGGTAATGAAATCCTATTAAAGTTCTGTTTATATTAACCCTAAACGTTGCAATCTGATTTACATTTTCATTTCCATGTGCATTACGCATATATTTAGAGCACAATTTGTCCAGTCGTAGTGTCCTAAACCGAAAAAAAGCTGCTGTGATCATGCCACCAGACTACCATGAGTATATTACTATTGCCTTGATGAAATATTTAAAAAAAAGCTGACATGTAGAGTTGTCAAACATATCGGTTTGTATGATTACAAATGATTATGATTTCAATTGCTCTCATTTGTGTTTGTTTGAATGCTTCCTGAGCTTCAGAGGTTTCTATTTACAGCAGCGTTGCTTATTTTAGCCAATCCCAATCACATCTTTTGAGCGTGTGAATGCAGTGGCCTATCAGAGGTGCTCATCAGTAAGTCTGAATTAGTTTACACTGCTGAAAAGGCACAAGGTTTTGTTTATTGTGAGCTGCATGTTTGTGAATCCTTTTATCCTTTAAACACAATATAAATAGATTCATTAGTTACGACATCACCAACCGCCTTGGTTATTATTCTCTTTTATTGCTTTTTGTTTATTACCCATTTACAATCTGAATTCAAGTGTTTCATTCTGTTAAGTACACTGCACAGTTTCTGGATTGACAATCTGAAGGTGCGATGATTGAAAAAAGTTTACTTAATTCAAAAGGTTTTGCTCAACCCGATCACACATAAATGCGTATAAATAGTACGAGTGTGCAATGTCGTGGAATGTATACGCCAAAACTCATTTTGGTGTGCATATTATACGCTGTTTGTGTCATATGCACGCGAAAAACAGCGTGCCATAGACACGCCAAAATGAGTTCCCTTTCGAGAGAGGTTCCTCGTAATACGTATGGGAAAAACTCCTTTTCTCGAGAATGTGAAGCAAAATTTTATTAATAAAGGTATCTATGTAAAGCGCAGTGAGCTGCATGGCCATAGCCCAGCGCGAGGAGCGCTCTGATTGGCCGGGCCGCGGCAACTGCAGGAACCTATGGTGAGGCGGCTGAGAGGAACGAACCAATGGGGGGCGTTCCAGAAGCCCGCCGAAAAAGGTGCTTATATTTGCATACAGGAGGCTATATAAGACCCTAATTCGCCATAGGTGTCAGATTTTATCTCCTTCAGCGATACCTTCGCTGATCTCCGGAAGAAGCACCGCCGTTGAAAAGGCACCAGCGGAACCTGCAGCTGAGGACGACGGACTCCCTCTCCGCCTTCTCTGCCGTTCCAGCTACGCCATCCGGCGTTATATATCCTTTAAACTGTGTCTATGTTGAGTGTTGTAATGTGTTGTGTGTGTGTTGCCGCTGCAACGCCACTTCTAGAGCTTACAGGCTTGTTCTATTCGAGGACTCTCTCGTTCCGCCGCGTCGTTAAGCGCCGCGGAAAGACGGAGCTCTTTCTCACTCTCCCTCTGCTCTCGTCCCGTCGCGCTGAATAGCGCCGTGGAAAGAGAGAATGTTAGAGGACATGAGCACACTCAAGCCGAAGCTCTCTTCACTCTGCCGCCGCCGCGGCTCTTCTTCCGCCGCTGCCGCAGAGTTGTCCTCACTCTTCTCTCATTCCGTCGCGCTACAGCCACGGACAGAGAATACTAGAGTGAATAGGCGAACTCGAGCCGAAGCTCTCGTCACTATACCGTCGCGCTGAGGAGGCGCCGCGGACAGACAGAGTTTTTCCTCACTCTTCCTCTTCTCTAGTTCAGTCGCGATATCGCCGCGGACAGAGAATACTAGAGTGAATAAACTAACTCGAGCCGAAGCTCTCGCCGTGCTGAAGAAGCGCCGCGGACAGAGTTTTTCCTCACGCTTCCAATTCTCGTTCAGTCGCGCTGTCGCCGCGGACAGAGAATACTAGAGTGAATAAACAAACTCGAGCCGAAGCTCTCGCCGTGCTATAAGCGCCGCGGACAGAGTTTTTCCTCACGGTTCCAATTCTCTCGTTCTGTCGCTCTATCGCCGCGGACAGAGAATACTAGAGTGAATAAACAAACTCGAGCCGAAGCTCTCGCCGTGCTATAAGTGCCGCGGACAGAGTTTTTCCTCACGCTTCCAATTCTCGTTCTGTCGCTCTATCGCCGCGGACAGAGAATACTAGAGTGAATAAACTTACTCGAGCCGAAGCTCTCGCCGTGCTAGAAGCGCCGCGGACAGAGTTTTTCCTCACGCTTCCAATTCTCTCGTTCTGTCGCTCTATCGCCACGGACAGAGAATACTAGAGTGAATAAACAAACTCGAGCCGAAGCTCTCGCCGTGCTATAAGCGCCGCGGACAGAGTTTTTCCTCACGCTTCCAATTCTCGTTCTGTCGCTCTATCGCCGCGGACAGAGAATACTAGAGTGAATAAACTTACTCGAGCCGAAGCTCTCGCCGTGCTAGAAGCGCCGCGGACAGAGTTTTTTCCTCACGCTTCCAAATCTCGTTCTGTCGCTCTATCGCCGCGGACAGAGAATACTAGAGTGAATAAACTTACTCGAGCCGACGCTCTCGCCGTGCTAGAAGCGCCACGGACAGAGTTTTTCCTCACGCTTCCAATTCTCTCGTTCTGTCGCTTTATCGCCGTGGACAGAGAATACTAGGGTGAATAAACAAACTCGAGCCGAAGCTCTCGCCGTGCTAGAAGCGCCACGGACAGAGTTTTTCCTCACGCTTCCAATTCTCTCGTTCTGTCGCTCTATCGCCGCGGACAGAGAATACTAGAGTGAATAAACAAACTCGAGCTGAAGCTCTCGCCGTGCTAGAAGCGCCGCGGACAGAGTTTTTCCTCACGCTTCCAATTCTCTCGTTCTGTCGCTCTATCGCCGCGGACAGAGAATACTAGAGTGAATAAACTAACTCGAGCCGAAGCTCTCGCCGTGCTCATTCTACTGCCGTCGTGCTGAAGCGCTGCGGACAGAGAATACTAGAGTAAGTTAGACGAGCGAGCTCGGGCTGTTGGGTATGTCAAGAACAATGTCGCTGCAGCGCTCGCTTACTGCCAAGGAAGTTGTAATGGCTGCCTTGTCATGATAGCGCGCGCGCGCCCCTTCCACAGCGCGTTGCTGACTAGAGCGCGACTTACGTCATAGCACGCGCTCACTGTCAGAGCATAAGGGCGTCGGAAAATGGCTGCCAAGCTAAGCCCTTTTTTCACTCTATCACTTCCAGTCCCCTTTATTCAGGCGGCTGGAAAGGTTTTTACACTGTAGACAAAGTGTCCACTACACAGTGTGCACCCCTACATAAGCACTGTTAATTCAGCCTCACAAAATCACAAATAAATAATAAATCCCGCCGCGGCCGGATTACACCATATAAAGTCAACTAGCCTTATTGCAGTCAACTAGCCTGTGGTCAAACACGCTTGTCTGCATGCGCGCTTTCAGTCTAGACTAGAACATAACGGCATTGTGGAATGGCTCACATACCACCCGCACTTCCTTACATTCTCCCAGTTCCCTTAAGTTAAGTGACTGGAGATGAAATATTGCAGTCAACTAGCCTATGTTAAACACGCCCGCCTGCACACTAATGCTGTGTGCGTTTACCCCTGTGGATTTGCTCACTGGTTTGCACCGTGGGTATTCTACGTAGGTTGTGCGCCACTACACATTGTTTACACTACACACAAAAGAGCTTTCTATGTAGGAAATGTGCCCACTTTACAGTCTGCACTCCTGCACCCAAGCACTTTTCACAAAGTTCACTCTCGCACACACAATATAAATGTGAGGCGCGCGCCCACTGCAAAGCCTGCACCGCCAAAACTAACACTATCCCCACAGTGTTACAAGCAGTGTTACAGCACAAGCAACCCGGCTAACAGGCCCCTATTACTAAGCGGCCAGCCCCCGAATCTAATTCAACCCCTTGGCTTCACGAGCCCAGGCCTGGCAGGCCATTCCTGGTATATAATATTGGGTGTTGAACATATAAAACGAGGTTCTCGCTACAGTTTTGCTCGCAGACCCCGCGATTCAAGCCGTGGTCGAGCCCTCAGTAAGAAGCAGTGTCAGTCACGTGCTTTTCGCTGAGGCATTGAAACTGTTAAAGGAGAGAGCGGCGGAAACAGTACACCCGACGCTAGCGAGTCAGGTTTTTACTGTCGCTAATTCCTCATGCCGAAAATGGATGGCGGTCTCAGGCCCATTTTCCAGGCATCTGAACAAAGCACTTATGACACGCTCGTTTCAAGGTGCTGACGGTGAAACAAATCCTCGCGCACATTCGCCCCGGGGATTGGGTTTTCTCAATAGATCTGAAAAACGCATACTTCACGTTACGATAACCCCCTCTACAGGCCATTCTTGAGATTCGCCTTCGAGGGGCAGGCTTATCAGTACAGTCATTGTCATAGACTCAAGACTCAACGAGCGTCTTACGGCATAAGAACCTCCACGTCTTGATAGCGTACATAAAATCGCTAGGGCAGCCGAGATCAGACTCTCTTCACTGCATGGCTAAGCATCTCCTTTTATGGGCCTATGTCCGATCAGCTGTTCAAACGAACCGACTCTTCCGGTTCTTCATTCCCCTTATAAGCCGCCTCTGTCGGTCTATCGGGGGTTTATTAACATGTGCTTTGGGTATACTGGGTCAGTCAGCACACACGGCGCTTTACATTGTGTTCCCATACGTAATACGAGGAACCTCTCTCGAAAGGGAACGTACTCGGTTACTTTCGTAACCTCGGTTCCCTGAGAGAGAGGAACGAGTATTACGTTCCGTGCCGTGTTTATGCTTCTCAGGTATCGCTTCAGTCGATCTTAAAACCTGACACCTATGGCGAATTAGGGTCTTATATAGCCTCCTGTATGCAAATATAAGCACCTTTTTCGGCGGGCTTCTGGAACGCCCCCCATTGGTTCGTTCCTCTCAGCCGCCTCACCATAGGTTCCTGCAGTTGCCGCGGCCCGGCCAATCAGAGCGCTCCTCGCTCTGGGCTATGGCCGTGCAGCTCACTGCGCTTTACATAGATACCTTTATTAATAAAATTTTGCTTCACATTCTCGAGAAAAGGAGTTTTTCCCATACGTAATACTCGTTCCTCTCTCTCAGGGAACCGAGGTTACGAAAGTAACCGAGTACGTTTTCGCGTATACATTCCACGACATTGCACACTCGTACTATTTATACGCATTTTTGTGAGAATACCCTGGGTATCATCTACTGCAATGCCACTAATATGTCAGAAGAGTTTTTGATTAATTTATATATTTAGTCAATATTTAGTCACCTCCTCTGATCAGTTTGTTAGATGTACATAAACATGCATTTTTGTAAGATGAAAAAAACAAATATGCAACCACAACATGCGCATCATGGCACATAACAAAGTTATTCATGTTGTTTATTAGGCGTTAAAATGATGTGGGTGCATATGAAGAGATTCATGATCATTCTGATTCACGAACGAATCATTTTGACTGTTTCTGTGAAAGAATGATCCGCTCATGATTTGTACATCTACTTCTCTTAGACACAATTGCTGTTGTATGACTTCGGGAGACTTTGAACATAGTTCACAATTCATATCGAACAATTGTATGATAATGTTATGGTTCCTTTTTGAGCAGTTATATTATAATTATAAAAAGAGTGACAGAATATTCTTCAATATTTTGTGTTCCGCAAAAGTCAAGCCAGCGAAAAGTATTAAAGTGTGAGGGTAGAAGAGAGAAGGACCAAACCACTATTGAAGGAAAACTGAAAAGAGGAAGAGGGTAAAAATGGTGGAAAAATGCAGCTCTAAAGGATTTCGCTTGAGTTCTGTGCTTTATATTGAGATCTGATGGCTTTTGACAATAGTGAGCCCCCTCCTCCCCCTATCCAGATGCCTCTACCCCTGAGGGGGATCTCGGAGGCCCATGGCGCGCTGCTCCTGGGAACTACCGTGGGTGATTGGCCCCCCGCCTTACCCACCTACGATGCTCGCCTGAACAGAGCGCCGTGTGTAGGACAAGGCGAGCGGGCCGACCTCAGGGCCTCCTAATAAGCAACAGCAGCCATGGAGCCGGACTGCTGAAGAGATCCAGCAACAATGATTGTGTAATGATATGGAAATGACAGCAAAACTTGAGCTCGGCTACCGGCAGCGCCTTGATAGGAGACTTGTCCAAACTCATTAGGGTTTCTGTATGTGTCCCTATTCCTTTTTTGTGGGCATGCCCACTTCTGATCGGACTGTTTTTTTGTGTTTTTTTTAACGCAGTGGTACAAAACCCGGTGGGCTCAGTGGGCTCCATGCGTGTGTTTTTTTCGATTGGACTGTGAAACTGCCCCAGCTCGGTTGGGCCCCTTAGCATGTACAGCACACAAATTACGCAAAACAGCATCCATCTGCCGCACAAATAGAGCTCCAACTCGAACCGGCGCTCTACCATTGTTCTGGCCGCTCGCCGCCCCACCCGGGGTAATTCATGTGCCCCGCTACTCTGCTCACCCGTCACTGGCTATTCACTTAAACCTGAAACATTTCCATGGGCACAAAGGCTTCAAACATGGCAGTGACAAAGGAAAGGATTTTTGCGTTTCTATTCTTTTCCTCCTCTGTCTTTCTCCTTTCTTCAAGACATTGTGTTGTTTAATTGGTTGTGCTTGGTAATTTTGTCTCTTGTCTTCTCCCATACTGAGTGATTGTGTGGGGACGGACGTTTGCTTTGACTGGATCGGACAGGAGCGGGCTTCCCTCCCGTATGCTGTGAGCCGTTTACCTTTGTTAGGTACGCGGAGTTCGGTTCGGGCTCCGTGTGTGGTAAGGTTTGGGAATCCTGCACGGATGTCGTGGGAATGCAGAGGAAACGTCCCTCCTCATACCGCTGAATGACTGAGATGACCCCTCCGTGACGTGCTCAATGAATTCATATCTCTGGTCTCGCTGGTGATTAATGATTCTTGGCGCTTTCGTGCCGGATCCATTGAAAAGCCCAGCAGTGAGCCTGTACTGTACATTTTCTTTGTTGTAGAGACTGTGTGTGTCCTAACATGCTTTTTTTTTTTTTTTGGTGAATTCCATACTGTATTGCTGGCTGAAAGAGCGTCAAGGTTAATGAAGAGAGTGGAAAAGCAGGAGAGGGCGAAGGAGAATAAGGGAAAACGACTTTGGCTTTGTCTGTGCGCAAGAGGAGGTGTGTGTTTGTGTGCTTGAATGTATGCATGTACATTTGAGAGCGAGAGAGAGAGAGAGAGAGAGAGAGAGAGAGAGAGAGAGAGAGAGAGAGAGAGAGAGAGAGAGAGAGAGAGAGAGAGAGAGAGAGCAAAAAAAAAAAAAAAAGAAGGTTCATCGGGTTTATTACCTGAAGTCAGACTAGCTCATCTCAGCCAATCCTGCAGCGCCTCTTTATTGTACAGCATGTGGTTGTGTAATACACTTTTCAGCCGGATCTGGGATTCTTTGTTCACTGCACCTGGGATTCTGCAGGCTTTGTTCTACACATCCAGTATATGTCTTAGAACATATAAAACACCCTATAAAATAATAATAATAATTATTATTATTATTTAAAAAAATCTATATCCTATTCATATATGTATATTTATCAATCATATATATATTTTTTTATTATACTGCACAATTTATGTGTGTTTGAATACCAATTTTTGGGCTGCTTGGTCTTTTTTAATTTTGTTCTTTTTAAATATATATATTTTTTTGTTATCTTGATGAGATAGACTGGAGATATAAAACGCAATAAATCATCTGACATTCGTGTAATTATGTGGGGCATTGTAAATGGCATCTTTGGAAAAGCACATTTGTTATTGTGCAATATATAAGAGACATCTAATGGTTTTTAATTTAAATTATTTATTGGTCATGATTTTTGTCACCTTGACAACTAGATTCTTAAATGTACAATAAAATGTGTGTGTGTGTGTGTATATATATATATATATATATATATATATATATATATATATATATATATTATATATATATATATATATATATATATATATATATATATATATATATATATATATATATATATATATATATATATATATATATATATATATATATATATATATATATATATATATATATTGTGTGTGTGTGTTTTACGGTAATTCTTAAAATTCTATTATTATAATCATTATTGTTTATATTTCATAATTTATATTTTTTTCTGCAATATATGAACACAGAAAACAATTACTGTGACAATATGTTTTGTTTTTTAAAATGAATGAAATTTACAATTTTATCATTTTAAAATGTACATTTATATATTATTTTGGGTGGTTGCTGTAGTCTTTGTTTCATAGAGCCATTGTCTGTAACTTGAGCAGACTGCATGAGTGTTAGGAAAATCAATATTTATTTATATAGCATGAGCTGAATGTGCATGTATAAATGTGAGGATATGAAGAATTCCAGACAGTACATGTTTCATGTGTCCTTGCAAAGCCTCGCAGTACCCTGTCTCCCCTGTCCTCTCCCCCCCTCCATCTCTCCCTCCGTCTGTCTCTCACTTGCATAATGGCAGTGTGCGAGGCTGGATGTATAGTGAAAACGGATGATCTCATGTACAGCTCGTTGCTGAAAAGCAGCCAGGATTTCATCATCCCTCTCTCCTCTCTTTCTTTCTCTCCACCCCTATAGGATCTGTAATACTCCAGTCTGCCTCACTGGGGTGCCATAGACTAATGATCAAACCAGGGTACCACACACACAGCACACACGCTCTTGCAACCCATTAAACCATAAGCCCCGTGCATACTGTGTGATTTCCACCCCCCAACCCACCCACAATTATGCCATCTTAGACGCATTTTGGTATCATAAAAGAATACTTTGATTGTAGAACAACATTTTACATCACTTAGTGTGGATACTTTTATAATGCAAGTCTAATGAAGTACCGAATAAACATATTATTTAGCATTTATTTATTTTTTACCAACCATCTCACCATGCTCATATTTTACAGTCTGAATAAACAAACAACAAATAAAAAAATTGCACAGTGTGCATCAGGCAAACAACAGAGACCAAGGCACGAGGGAGAGAGCGCTGATGTAGAGGTATGATGACAGACTGCAGAGAAGGGATGTGAGAAAGAGAAAGACTGAGAGAGCGAGAGAAAGAGGTGTGGTCAGGTGGGCTGCATTGTTAGAAGCAGAATAAATCAGTCTGGTCAGTGTCTGCAGGGCTTTATCGTTCTGGGATGCAGAGTGTGAATCTGTGCGCATAGTTGTGTGTATGCTCTGTTTCAAGGTCATACTGCTCCCACAGCTTAAAGCTTGAATTATGTAACCCAGATATTAATGCCTTCAGTCTATCTCTCCCTTCATTTCTGACATGTTGGGATACCTTGGTTGACAGAAATCAGATAGATAGATCGATCGATCGATCGATCGATCGATCGATCGATCGATCGATCGATCGATCGATAGATAGATAGATAGATAGATAGATAGATAGATAGATAGATAGATAGATAGATCTAAAGTAAAAAGTAAGAATAAAGAAAAATATCAAAAATAAATGTTATGTCATCCACCAGTTACTGTCAAACTGAAAATTATTCAGACGCCAGATGTAATTTTTTTACTATTAAGTGTAGGACACTATAGTTGATTTATGTAAGTGAGGATAGAAAAATAAAGTAAACTGTGACATACCCAAATATTCTTCCTACAGTGGACTGCCAGTAAATGTATAAAACGTTGGGAGCAAAATTATTCACACACTTTGACCTGACCATGTTTTGCTTAAATGTTTTTTCTTTAATTGCTAATGCGACCTTTTACACCACAGATCGAAAAAAAAAAAAAAAAACGAATCCTTGCTTGATAATTGGTTGACCTACATTGGTCTTAACTAATTGTGTACTTAAATTAATAGCAGACAGCTGATTGGTTGATTGTAATTGTCATTACATACCTTTCTATCAAAGTTTTCCGACATTATCAAGATGAATTTGTTCTGACAGTTTAACGCTGAGTTCTTGTCATGTTTTATTACCATTTTCTAAACTATAGCGAATAAACTGTGATAATGTGAGAAAATATCGGTCATCAATCATTCTTTAGTCTAAAGCTGCGGTCACACTAGACTCTGAGCACATGAAATTTCTACGGATATAGTAACAGTCGTGATATGACGTCACACTCTGCACCATCTTTTTTATGAACATGGATTGACGTGTGACATGCCGTGACATATCGATCTTCTACTAAACTTTCGAGCGCAGCAAAATGCGATTTTTTTTTTTTTGCTTGAGCTTGTAGTTCCGGTTTGGTACTATTCACATGTGTATGAATGGACAGACAATGAAACTAAATGTATAGTGTGACCGCCCCTTAAATATGTTGTAATGAGGGAGTTAGTATGTCCTTTATAACATGTTATTTCCGCACAGATCTAAGGCCTTTTCTCCTCTTGACCCGGGTGTGCAACATTTTGACCTGTTAAAGTGTCTGGCAGGGGTGGCCCATAAACCAGCAGGGTGTCCGAGAAACCCTCAAGTCTCTGCACACTTCAAGCCTTTATTAGAGAAACAGGAAAGAAACGAGGGATCAGGAGAGGAAAAGGGGAACCTTTGCTCTTTAGTAGGCCACAGATCCATTTTCAAGAATGAACATCACATGCTTCAAAAACCTATAAGAAATCACAAAGGCTCTTCGTTGAACCCGGTGCTCTGCAATTACCTCCACACGTTCTCTCCGGTTCCCACACACACCTGGTTCAGTGAGTGCAAACCTGGCTAATCTGTCTGCCAAACCCTTCCCCCGCCCCTTCCCCTACACCCAGCAAACATCTCATCATCTTGACTGAAGTGTCATTGTGAAATCCCTGAAGTCATTAACAAATAATTAATTAGCAGCCCCCTGAGGGAATGGATTAAGACCTCTGCAACGATGTTTTGTTGCACTCTTGGGAAGAGAAAAGGGAGAAATGGAGGAAGAGCTTTACAGGTTCATGACTCAAGTCATCATCTCACACAACAAGACTCATGCTTAACTCTCATGTTATGATTTATTTTAGCTCCTTTAAAGGTTATAACGCTAAACACGCTGTGTGTGTGTGTGTGTGTATCTATGAATATATATATATATATATATATATATATATATATATATATATATATATATATATATATATATATAATATGTATAATATATATAATATGTATATATATATATATATATATATATATATATATATATATATATATATATATATATATATATATATATATAATATGTATTACTAAATTTATTAGTGTATATATATTTATTTATATTTATTACATATTGTTTTTAGTAGCAACTGGTAATATGATTATCAAATTATTGCTCTCTTTATATATTTATACGTGTGTGTGTGTGTGTGTGTGTGTGTGTGTGTGTGTGTGTGTGTGTGTGTGTGTGTGTATCTATGTTTGCAATATCAGTGCTTGGGTTTCTGAGGGTTGAAGGACATAAATGTGTCAATCGAGAAAGATCTGTGGGTTAATATTTAAACAAATCCCTAATTAGACACATTATTGAAATGAGGCAGAAAAGCAGCAGTAAAGGATCATTAAAGTTTACAACAGGACTTTTAAACGTCGTAAACGCACAGACACCGACAGGCTTGGCTTTAGGGTTGTCAGGTTCACCCTTGACCTTAAGAAAACTCACATATGTTGATGAAGCCATTAGCTCCACGGCCCATCTCTCTCTGTCTGTCTCTCTCTCTCTCAGACAGCTGAAGAAACTGCCCTCATCTGTCCCGTCTCATTCAAATGACCTTGTCCTGCTCGACCCTGACTCTGCCCACTTGTCTTGCCAGCGTGAGTGACATCATCACATGGCTGGATTGCAAAGTTTTAGCAGCTGTCGCTCTTAAATCCTTTTAACCTCCTGTCATCCCTCTCTTCCTCTTCTTTCTTCCTTCTCACTTCCCTCTGCTGCTTTTGTTGGATTTTGATGGTGGAGATCAGGATGGATGAATGACGGCCTCCCAACTCGCCTATAAATCTTTTGTTTCTGTTCGGATGAGTTTGGAACACACACGCACGCACGCACACACGCACCCACGCACGCACCCACGCACGCACCCACACACACACGCACGCACACACGCACACACGCACACACACACACACACACACACACACACACACACACACACACACACACACACACACACACACACACACACACACACACACACACACACACACACACACACACACACACACAGGTGTGTGTGTATGTCCTGTGGTGTGTCAGTCTCTCAGCTGTGATTACAATAAGCACTGACCCTGGTGTCGTGGTGATAGTAGTGCTCTAATGAACACTAATGAATCAGATGGTTGACAATGTGAGCACCAGGAATCTTTTGTGTTCATGTCACCTCAGTCATGATGAAGAGGTGTGTGTGTAGCCTAAAGCTATACGGCCAAATCAATCTGGAGATAAAAGAATCAGAGGCGCACGGGAATAGATGGAGCTTTAGACAATAATTCGCTTGGCTATGCTAAACCTTTGCTAATTCTCGCCAGAGTAATTGCTCTGATGAATCATTTGGGTTTTGTCTTTCTTCTCTTTGTATGTGGCTCTGTTCTGCAGTAGTTTCTTTTTGTGTATTTTGGTGTTCCTTTTGTTCATCCTCATTGTCGCATATGTCTCCATTAGTAATAGCACAGATTTTTACCGTAGTGAAAGCAGCTTCTCAAATTAGCTACAGAAACAATGCTTTTTTTGTTCACTTACTTTGCAAAGACTGAATTATTTTTCATGTTATGGCTGACGATGACTGATTAAGAGACAGACATTAAGATTCTATTTTTGTCTTAAAAACAACTAAAATAAACTGTTGTAAATGCTACAGTGAATTTAGGCAACACATTATAATCTAAATTGGATATCCATTTTGAGCTAAAGATTGTATTACAGTGCAGTGCAGTGTAGATACAAAATTTTAAAACAGCACTAGGTAACTTCTCAACCTTCATAATATATTTTCAAGACTCTTGTGATGATACATCGACTTACAATAGGTTGAATGACACGTCTGCCATAGCTTGATGGGGTCTGTATCGTTTTTAATCGTACTTTTACACTTCAGGTTTCGGGTAGTAACCCGAGAACAAAAAGAACTACAAAATTCGACTGCTTTACGGCATATACGTCACTTCCACCAACACCCACACTTCCTTAAATTCAGACGTGCGAGCTTAACTTTGTTCGTCGGATAATATAGTCATGTCCGAAGCAGCACAGACAAATAAGAAAGAAAAGGTTTTGTTGGAGGAAAGCAATAAGAAGAAACGAAAAAGTGATGGGATTAAAGGCAGGACGAGGATCAACATTGGGCCAGCGTTTGCTCGTCGGCGTGAGCTGAAGGAGGATGAGGCGTGTCCGACCGATGCTGTCATGCTTGTTATGGTGATTACCTACCACTCAAACATTGAACTGAAGGATCATATAGATTCTGTAAAACGGTAACCAATAGACTACTATAATGACTCTGGCTTGTAAACGTGAGCATCGCGATTATTTGGCGTTTGAAAAAAATAAAACCCATGAAATTATATTCATATGACATGCTGAAACATATGCCACTGACTGTAACGTTACCTGGGATGAAGACATTTCACACGCGACGCCAGAAGAACACCTGCATGTGAACTCCTCCTGCAGTGTTCAGGGGAACTGTTAGTGCTGCACCAACCCACGGGCCGCTTTTATGAAGTTATTTGGCCCGCCCCGCACCCCTGTATATATTTTTACAACCAGCCCAGCACCCGCGACCATTAAATAGACATACGGGGTCCGCGGGTTATTAGACGACCTGCGCATTACTAGTTCAGAGCTATCAGGGTTGTCATGTCAACAAATGCACGCGCGATGGCATCCCCTGTTGTAGGGTGACAGAGCTTACGACAGTTGTTGAGGACATTATTTTTTCCCAACTGTAGGGGGACCCCGAGAGCAAAAGTTGCCAAGTGCTGCTTTAAAAGATTAAGTTAAATGAGGGCAAAGGTGTAATATCAACCCGATCTTTCAACAAGTCATTCGTATTTTACGAGGTGGCTAATTCGTTCAAATTTGTATGTTTTTTTGATAAATCATATTTGACGAGTTGCTTAATACGTATGATTTCGTAAGAATGACCTAACTTCAAACCCCACCCCTAAACATACCCATCACTGCAGTTTAGACAAATTGTACAAATTCATACGAGTGAGGTCATACCAATTAGCCACCTAGTACAAAAATGTATGAATTCAAGTTGATAATATAAATGTTAAAACGGGAAACGAGAATGCGCAATTAAATACTGACTGATAGCCTATATGTTGAATGTCGACTGATAACAACTGTATAAATTACCAATAACTGCATGATATGGTAACAATAAATGAATACAATAAATTAAATATAAAAGATTATAAAACTAATATCTTTTAGTTTTATATATCGTGAATTTAAAAGAGTACTTAACTTCAGAATTAAAATGGACTGAAAATGTACTCATCCAAGATGTTCATATCTTTCTATCTATAGTCAAAAAAGAAATGAAGGCCTTGTGACCTTTCCAATGTGACTATGTAATGCCTAGCTCATCTTAGAGATTATATTATATTATATATGTAAAAATTATCTTTCTTTCTTTTTTAAAAATTTGCTGATTGTTTCGTTAGATAATAACTTTATTCCTTGTCTGGAATCATGTCTAGTGCTGCATTGAAACTGCAATTTGGATCTTCAAACCGTTGTACCCCAATGAAGTCCACTATATTGAGAAAAATCCTGGAATGTTTTCCCCAAAACTTTTCAACTAATAAAAGACATCTTGGATGACAGTATATATTGTACAGTATGAGAAAAGGTTAAATATTTAAATGTGAAAGTTGGGAAAATGAGCAATGCACCTTTTAAATATTGAATACCATCTAATAGTGATAAGAAATATCTATATTTCGGCCAATAGCCAATATGCTGCACTCAAAGTTGCATATTTTTTTGGATAAACTCATTTAGTAAATAAAATAATATCATGTGATAAGACTTTTCTGTTATGAAAGTTATAAAAGTTGTCATATTGATATTTACTTCAGTCACTATTTATAGGCATTATTTATGTATCTGCAAGAATAGAAAAAGGGCTTGACTTGATTTATTCATTCAGACCGACAGTAATTAAGCTGCTCATGTCAGCTGTTGAACAGAAAACAAATGAAGTGATTATAGTAAATGTTGTCAAACACTGGCTGAGCAGATGAACTTAATGATGCTCTGAACACAGCTATTTCAGGGGGATATGGAGAAGTATGTGATTAAATAAAGCCTCTATTTGAGTTGTGTAGAGATGTTCAAGGGGATCACTGAAGCATATTAGGCCTGGAGGTTGACCTTGATATGGTAAATGGATTCATTATTGCTAATGATGAGAGTGGCCTCATTTGCATCTTTGCACAGTTTGACAGAGGAGCGCGTTAGTTTCTCTGTGCTCTTATGGAAGTACGTTGGTAAAGTCAGATTTAATGCATTGTCAGAGTTTGGGCGTATGCTTTATTATTATGTAACCAGTAGCACTATGTTGTGTGAGTAATTTCTGTATTGCTTGTAGCGCAAGTCCACACACACACACACACACACACACACACACACACACACACACACACACACACACACACACACACACACACACACACACACACACACACACACACACACACACACACACACACACACACACACACACACACACACACACGCTAATAATTATGTCAGTGCACACCCTACACACTCCCCTCACAGTGTCACATCTAATGCCTGCACTGTGACTCAACAGATGAACAAAGAAATTAATAAATGAAGCATAACGCTAATAATAACATTCATTTACTCATTGTGTAAGCTTAATTCTAATTGTTTATTTAATGAGGCCAGAGTTATGTCAGTGAACAATAAAGTAGTAAGTACATGTTCGTACCAAAATTTTTTTTTTTTTATGGAATACATTTTTCACACATATATTTATTTATTTATTGCAGTAAACTCCCCACAATTTTTTTTTGACAATTAGGGATGCAGTTTATCGATTCCTAGTTTGTGCACAAAAAACCCCCCAGTGCATTATGTTATAAACATTATAAATGTTATCACTTTTGACATTTTGACGTTTTTTTCACTTGCTCACACACTAAAATGAAAACTTTCCCACAAATAGCAAAAACTTCCACTCACGGAGCAAAACAGCGGCCTAGATTTGCACAACTGTAAGCACGTTGTTAGCTTCACACATTTTGCAAAACATTACACACAGTGATTTACAAAACACAAACAAATCAATTTTTCAATATCTCTGGAAAAAAAAATCCAGATTATATAATTTTACAAGTGTTTAAGATTGAGAACAGCAGTGTTTAATTGTTTCAAAAAGATTGAAGTCATATGAAATGTGTGTATTTTGTACGGTAACAAAATATTGTTTTTATAAGTTGTGTATAGTTTTGACAAAAGTGTTCCATTTTGCAAATGATCTGAAGTGTTGCGCTATTTTGGTGTAGGGTTGTGTTAATTGTGTGTAGTGTTTTGACAAACCAGGCCCTGTTTTCAAAATTGTGCTTAAGCAATTGAAAAAAAACTAATGCATCAGTGAAAGTATTAATTACTTCCCCTATGTTTCATTTAGATCGGACAGATTTCTTTGAATATTGCCCTGTATGACATCATAAAGGGCGGAATTACTTGTATGGGCACTTCTCCTGGATGAGCGTGTGCGCAAGTCAACCAGAGCGAGAGCTTTCGACAAAATCAACAATGTCCCTTAAAAGGATACTTCACCGCTTTTTCATATTAATCTATGTTATTCCCTTAAAGGTGCACTATGTAGTATTTTTGCAGTAAAATATCCAAAAACCACTAGGCCAGTGTTATATATTTTGTTCAGTTGAGTACTTACAATATCCCAAATGTTTCCAACTATTTGTAAATTGTGAGAAAATAGCTATTTTAACCAAGGACCCGGGACGTGTCCGCATAGCGTTTGAGGGAGTCGCCTGTCAATTGCGTCATATCTGCGTTACCCTCGGTTTTATTTGGCAGAAGCGCTTTACTCTTAGCAGTGTGAACATGTCACAGCAGCGCAGACCGAACGCTCAGAGTATCGTTTTAAACACACTTAAATGTATCTAATATGATAAACAGAGCTGCTTTCCCTTATAATCATGACCTGAAGCGTGGAAGTGCGGGCGCCCGGCGACTGTGACACGACTACCGTCCCGTCATAATAAAAGTCCCGGTGCTCGCGAAACCTTGTGTTTGTGTAAAAATCGCTCCAGCGGCCGTGCTCAGCTCCACAACACTCGGTCCTGCTCTGCTTTACACTACAGTAATGTTAATAACCGCATCCATGAACATGATTTCTGCCCGTGCCCTATTTTCCACCGGCTGTGAGGTGAAAACCACATGTCCCAAGATACTGCGCTCAAACTTGGCATCATCAAACTACGCCTTTGTTTTGAATAGCCGACCCTAGTGGATGGAAAGTTGCACAGTGCACCTTTAAAAGGGTTACTTCAGCGATTAGCATATGGCTTTGTATCAGTAGTATAATCAAATGATTGTGCTTCCCCCCCCCCCCCCCCCCCTCATATCCCCCTTAGAGGAGAGATTTATGCATTTTATTTTTGGAAAAATTCCCCCCGTGATGCAAATTGACGATATTTGCGTCATCTTTAGAATGTTTGGCCAGAGGCTAAAGACTACAGCCAGCAGAGGGAGCTATTTCCACATGTTTTCAACTCGCACAAGGGGAATGGGAGATTACACTCACAGCTCAGCTCAGCAGCAGGCATTCATTTAAACGGATGCTAAGCAATGTAAGTGTTTAAACATCTCAAATTAATTTCTATGAATTTCTATGCTTCCAAAGGCATGAACTGAAAACACGCCAGACTGAACTCGCGTTGTGAATGTATGCCGCGAGTGTGGTCGTGATTTCCTCAGCTCTCATCACGAGAGCTCATCAGCTCATTTATGACGTTCAATGTAATCTGACTCCTAATCTGAGTTAGTGCTGTGAGACTCACGCGGCGACTCAATCGTTATATTGAACAGACACGTTCAGTATTTACTTGTAATATCTGTTCTCTAACTCAGTCACTGTAATCCAGTAGGTGGCTTTGGGAATGGCCTCACAGGGCAGCGAAGCATTCTGGGAATTGTAGTCTTTCATCCCCATGAGACAAAAATACATTTTCGGCCTTTACTCAGTCTAGAAGGCACCAAATTCAAAAACAATTTAACATTTCTTTCTACTACATTAATGACCCAGTTTAAATACAGATTCATCTTTCCAGCACTGAAGTAGCCCTTTAAGATGAGTTTATACATTCCTCTCTAGTCTCAGTGGGTGCACTTAATCGCTCTGACGCTCCGCGCAGTAAAAAGTCCCGGCTGAAAAATCCTCCCTCACATCTCCCCCTCCCCCCTATTGACAGAAATGAGAGAGGAGGGGGAGATGTGAGGGTGGATTTTTCAGGCGTGACGTTTTACTGCACCGAGTTGAAGTACTCTCAGATGTGCTATTCCGCCATACATTATAGTTCTCCTTTTTAATCCACTTAGAAAAGCGCCATGTTTTATTTTATGTAATCATACTTGATCGTTCAACTATTCGTGTAACTGCATTTAAATAGGGGAAACGTGGAGGTGTTTGGTCGCTTCTAACTTGATCTCTGTTTGGTACCATAATGAATGAACTGGGTTTAGTGGGCTAAGCTAAATGCTATCAGATCGTCACCGCGTGTCAGAGAGATTAAGTGCACACACTCAGACCAGAGAGGTATGTATCAACTCGTTTTAGTTAAGGGAATAACATAGTTTAATATAAAAGTGAAGTATCTCTTAAATCTGTCCGTTTTTGGTTGTGAGGGAAAGGTAACCTTGTTCAGCTTTCCAAACAACCCAGCGTCAAGGAAACCATGGATGCGGTTTGTTTTTACAGATCAGCAACCGAATTCTGCAAGTGTTTTTGTTTGTTCCCATTCAATTGAAACCACAGGCGGTAAGTGAAACTGCATCAAATGTCGTTGTTTTGTTGGTCATATAATGTAATGTTTGTGTGTGTGTGTGTGTGTGTGTGTGTGTGTGTGTGTGCTCATGACTCTTTAGCTCCGCCCACTGCATGCCTGAATCTGTATAGCGCATCTGTCTTTTATAAATATTATTAAACTGAAGACTCTTCAGAGATATGAAGGATGCGATACTCTAGGTACTCACCATTAACAAGAGATTGGCAGAAACCATGTGTTATATATCCTTTAAACGAAATTTTAGCAAATCTCAAAATTAATATCCATTTTTCATACTGTGCTGTACTATATTGATTATAATGTTAGTGTTTTGTTATTTATATGACCAAATAGAACAGAATTTTAATTTTAATATATGCATTAAAATGTTATATATACAAACACATTTGTTGATCAACTAATATCGGGGTCCATGCTTGTATTTGTGCTGTTGTGATGACTTTTAGCATGGCTGGGATTACTGGCATCCTTGCTCTTCCTTAAATACAGTAGATGCAGTTGCAGTGTGGTCTGTTGGCACTTGAGGTGGCAAACGCACTGGAGGCAAGTTGTATTTTAAGAGTTCTGTCAGAGTCACCTTGTACTTTAAGTGCCCCTCTGTGCTTTATACAGCAGCTGTTCCGTATAGATCCCCCTCCTCGCTTTATACACACACACACACACACACACACACACACATACATCAACGAAACTGATCTGCCACCCTGGGCAATCAGCCAACAAACCCCCCCCCCCCCGTACCACCTTAGAAAACACACACACACACACACACACACACACACACACACACACACACACACACACACACACACACACACACACACACACACACACACACACACACACACACACACACACACATACACACACACAGCCACCACAGCCCAAACCAACAGAACATTCCACTGGTTCCAATGTTTAGCTTTAATCCCATAATAAGACCCTCAGCTGTCCAGGAAAAGAAAGAGGACTTTCCGCTGCTGAAGTCAGACACTCCAGTCTTCTCCTCTCTTATGCTCTTCCTTTTCATTCTACCTTTGTTCTCCTCTCTTTGTTTTAATTTGGAGCATTTGGCCCTCTCGAGTTGGCTATTGTCCTCTTTTGGTTGAAGTCTCTTTCTTTCTTTGTTTCTTGCTCTTTCCTTTACTTCTCGTTTGCAATGACTTATAGATAATCGTGGATTTGTTCAAGACCACACACAGACATGGATGATAATATAAGCATATGCAGTCTTGCATCCCACGTTGACATTTAAGATTGAACCCTGGCTCTTTGAATAGTCTTTATGCTGCTTACACTGAAGATGCAGAATACTCGACGGCACAGCACTAAAGCTAATGATGTTCTGTGTGCTGTTTCGTCATTGGGTCAGTGTGTCATGACCTTTTTTAAAATCGAGGCTCTAATACACCAGCATGAGCTAAGGTACTGAAGAGCAGTACAATGCCGTCTTATGTGTAATCTTAAATACGATTACAATCTGCAAAGCTTCAGGACTGAGACTTGGCCTTAAATTAGTAGCACTAACTTTTGTAACTAATAATAATAGAAAAAAGTTCTAATTTTGGCAAATATAGTAAATGTGAATAAGCCTCAGGCTGAAGGAAATGCAAATTTACACCTGTACAGTATAGGGCACAGCTGTGCATTTCTGGATTGCATGAAGAATAGGATGCAGTAGAAGAAATATAAAAACTCTTACTCCAGCAATAAAAAATAAATAAACACAGATGTGATGTTTAAGCTATCTAAAATCATTTTGAAGAGTGATTTTTGGATTATCGAATGTAAGACGCAAAGACTGCTGGTTAATAAAGTGAGATTAAGCACATAAAGTATATTTGTGTTATTTAAAATTTTTAATTATGGCAAGTTTGTGTAATAGTCTGAGTTTGTGTTTCCCTGTTTTTATTAATTTTGAAGAATACGGAACTGTATTTGTGCCAGTAAGATGAGTAAATGCATGCTCACATTTAGTCTAGAACTACAATAACCATCATGTTTACACAGCGCACACACCGCTTCTGTTCTTACTCTCGATTTCTTTTAACATGGAGATAGGAGATAGCCTGGGAAAACCCAGACAACTTCCCGCAAATTTAGATTTGCTCTGCAAAGTTAGTCTGGCAAAGAGCTCATTCAAGCCCATTTCTAAATCCGTCGAAATCGCGGCACCAACAGAAACGTTGGGGCGGGCTTTACACGATGACGACAGCGCAGCGACGGTGAAGGAAGCAGATTTTGTACATTACAAAGATAGATTCCGCCGTGGAACATCACTCGTCACTCGGAACATCATTCGAATCAGCTAACATATATGTTTTAAGCGATTTAAGCGAAAAACTTTTATTTTTCATTAAAACCCGAGCAAAGGACAACACTCGGCTAGATGTGGATTAACGTTACACCGGTGAAGCAGTCGATTCTGTTCCCTTCCGGAATTCCTGTTCCCCCTCAACAAAGCATGTCTGTTGTTGGCACAGCTGGGTGTACGGAAAGCAAAAAAGGCCAAAAGTGTTGGCGCTACTTCCAAATGTCAAAATGTAAAATGTGACAAACACCTGTGACCATCTAACCAAAGCCTTAGTAAATACATTGAAATCGATAATATATTTTAAAATTCACAAGAAATAAGCAGGGTTAAACTGCGCTTCTAAAAACCAGTTTTCAAAAAAAAAAAAAAAAAACTTTTTTTAACCTTTCGGCTTCCCGTTCGTCCAGTTGTGCTTCGTGCTCACGTTATTTCTGAGGAGGATGGGGAGTGTGAGCATGTGCTAACGCCACACAGCAGCTCTGGATCTGGCCTTGTGCTTATTTCCTCACACTAGATCTGGTAATTATGTAAAAATTGCAAATAAATTTCTAGCGTAACTATGCTCAAGTCTGAAAATGTTCTAACACATCTGAAATGACTTATACAATAATGACAATACAAATGCCTTACAATGGGGGCAAATGCGATCAGAGCTTGATGTTTTCTGTTCGACCGTCAATCCGAGATGTTTCAGTCGGTCTGAGATGCTATTAGGGTTTCCAAATTTTGCAAAAATGGCGGTGGGCACTATTATCAGCTATTATCATATTCCTTTTACAACAACGGCAAAAGTCATCAGAAGCTGTTGCAACATCTTCCTCGAAATCACAAACAGAGAATTGCTGTCAGAGTCTCAGATGTTTCTCCGTCACTCTGCAATCGTCATCTCCTTTATCGTTCTGATTAGTTTTAGGTCTATCCAATTGCGCCCAGAGGCATTTGAGCGACATGTGTTGGTGACGCCCCTTTGAAAATGATTTGTCTCTGAAGCTTTGTCAGTCCATAACTCAGTTACTACTGAGAATGGTCTGGTTTTAACCAGGCTATAGGAGAGGTGTCAGTCAACAAATGGGAAAACAAAGAAACTTGTGTTACTCATTTGAAAAGTAAATTAGATATTTTGTAAAAGTAATGTTATTTTACGAGTTCATTGCACGATTTTCAAATTCGTCAGATAACTTCTTTTCACACTGCATGACGGTAGCATTCATTCACTGCTAAGTTCACACTGCACAATTGATTGGCAACAGAGGGTTTCACACTGCATGACTTCTCAATGGGAATAATCACTGGCGAAAACTAGGCATACGTTTTGCAAACCAAACACACGTGAGGTGTGACAAGTAAACAATGTGAGTTCAAGCGTGCGTCGGAGTGGAGTTGTTGCGCGGGACTGGAATTGTTATTAAAAATGATAAACTGCAGAACTTTTGTGATCCAAATTGTCTGTGTGCTGATTTGCAGCGGAAAGGAGAAAGAGAAAAAGGAAGCAAGGATTGTGTTCTGCAAAGAGTAGGGGGTAAATAAATAATTTAGCAATGTGCTGATGTTGCAGCTGGTCAAGCAAATGTTTGTGTTTTGTTTCTGTTTAATTGAATTGTTAAAATGAATATACTGATATTCTGCTTTATAACTCCTCCCTAACCTCCCGCTGCCCTGAATCTTGCTCTCTCACTTTGGCTGTAGGTCATCGGCGATGTCATTTTCAGGTCAGAACACATTTCACACAGCAGGAGTTTGAATCGCCAACAACTAAAAATATTTAGCATGCCAAATATATCATGCTGAGTTTACACTGCATGATTTTAGCCGTGATTTTGACTCGCGAACAGGCAAAATCGCAGACAAATGCCGAAATCATAGGCAAATCGGTGCTCGTGCATGTGAGTGACAATCACGCAGTGTAAATGTTCAAAGACGTGATCAGAGAGACTCGCTGATGAGTCCTTTACCTCCAACTATCTTTGCAGAACACAATCTCTGTCTCCCCAACAATTTCCTCCGCCATAACTTTCTGCAGTTCATCATTTTTAATAACAATTCCAGTCACGTGCGAGAACTCCGCTCTGATGCACGTGTGATCTTGCGTTGTTTACTTGTCACATCTTACGTGAGTTTAGTTGGGAAAGAGAGTTTTCTCTTTTTCCTCTTGTAGTCATGCAGTGTGAAACCTCCTGTCGCCGATCAGTCGTGCAGTGTGTGAACACAGCAGTGACTGAATGCTGGCTCAGATAGTCATGTGGTGTGAAAAGAACAGTGTGACCTGACGAGTTTGACAATCTTTGTACCTGACGAGTTTGACGCTGAACTCAGCATCACGGGCATCGGCGTCTTGTCAGCGTTTCTCTCGGGTCATGTCTTTGATAATTCACACTGCGTGATTGTCACTCACGTGCACGAGCACCGATTTGCCTATGATTTAGGGAAACGAGTCAAAATCGGGCAGTGTGAACTCGGCAACTTGAAAAAAGCAATCTGTTTATGTAGCTTATAGGGTAGCCCGAGTACAGTACAGGGGTACTTTGAGGCAAATAACTTGCATGCGCAACAAGTCTGATTTGTGATATTTGGTTCGTACATGCGTATTAGCATCCTCTTCAATCGTAGAAAATGTGAGTTATGTGCGTTTCTCCAGTCCGAAGATATCTGTGAATTTTTTTTTTCTAAGCAGTTTTACAGCATTACGGATGGGTGTCTCAACTGAACTCGGGTACTGTTCCAACTGTACCCATGTTGGAGCGAAAAAGCGTATTGTGTTTATGAGCTAACTGTGGCAAATATGACCCACTTATGGATGTTAATAATTATTAATATTTTAGTAGAGTAAAGGAAATATCCTATGAAAAATTCACTTATCAGTGTGTTTCACGCTCAGTATTATTCACTTTTCAGACCTCCGTTTTGGTGTGGTAACTGAAAAAGCAAAAAGTGTACCAACTGTCCTCCTCAATGAAAATTCAAAGATTTCCATGGTTCTGCTATGTATTTAAAACACTTGGTAATTTTATTAAAAGTGAAATAAAAAAGTTTTTGGCAGCTTTTTTTATGTTTTTATCTTATTTTTTTAATAACTTTTTTAGTTGTATTACTCAAACTACAATTAAAGGGTTAGTTTACTCAAAAAGGACAATTCTGTCAATAATTACTCACCCTCATATTGTTCCAAACCTGTAAGACGTTCGTTGAACTTCAGAATTTCAAATTAGGATATATTTGATGAAATCGAAGAGCTCTCTGACCCCTCCTTGACAGCAATTTAATTAAAACTTTCAAGGCCCAGAAATGTAAAGACAGCATTAAAATTGTCCAGTTCCGAAGATGAATGAAGTTCTTACGGGTTCCATTTTACTACAACCTGACAAGCCAGACCCACATCAAGGAAACTCACTGTTGACAGGGCTCAATCCTAGAGGCGGGATAAACGGCTGTCTTTCAAACTCCCTCTGCACGCAATTGGATAGTGCTACAACCAACCAGAGCAACGAAGGTGAAGCAGAGCTGCGGAGCTGATAGATTACATTTTCACCATATCCAGTCGACAAAACTCTGAACTCATCTTCCCTTTTTAAGAATGACTTCAGTGCCATTCTTTGTTCTTTTCTCAGAGAAAAGCTTAACTCAAGTCTTCCAGAGGTCAAAGCTGATTCGAAAGACCACCGTTCGCCAGCTTCTGTGTTTTCTAGTAGCACGCAAGCGCAACCCTGCCGTCATTATGTTAAGCCCCGCCCACCGACTCTATACACGATGTGATTGGTTTTTACAGCTCAGAAGGTATTGAGAGTTGCTAGACGACACTCGCGGCATATTAGATTTGCTGCCCCTAGGGTGTGTCTAGATTTCTAGGCTAATTTTACTATGGCTACTACAAAACATTTCTATTTCAAATAAAGGTTGCTCTTTTCTATTAATCAGTGAATACTGAAAACATGTGTCACAATTTCCACATAAATATTAAGCTCACTGCTGAAAATTTAGCTTTGCCATCACAGGAAAAAACATTTTAAAATAAATTAAAATATAAATATTTTTAAATTGGAATAATATTTCACAGTGTTACTGTTTTTACTGTATTATTTATTAAATAAATGCCTTGGTGAGAATATAGAGACTTCTTTTAAAACATTTGAAGAAGCTTACCAACTCTAAACTTAAAACTATCGTTTTTTAAGTGCTATTAGCACATATATTTGTCCAAGTACACTTGTGTTATCTCATTGAGTCATTTTAGTGTTTTTAGTTGAGAGAGAGAGAGAGAGAGAGAGAGAGAGAGAGAGAGAGAGAGAGAGAGAGAGAGAGAGAGAGAGAGAGAGAGAGAGCGCTATTAATGAATCTCAGTTCATATAGGAAACACTGACAAGACTTCCTGCTCTGCCTGAAGATATGATTCCGTCAATAGCGAGATCACATCTAGAGATTAACCTGCACAGATAACACACATCCACAGACTCTGTCCATCCACTTCATATTACCCATTGTGTAATTGTAAAGCTACATTAAATGATATATACTTGTGCCAAATGAGTTTACAGTAGCTCTTAGCAAAGAGAGACAGTTGGGTGAGCTTTAAAACGTTTGCTCATTGTTTTGTGTATATTCGTCCAGGTGGTGATGGAGGGATTTAACAGGTTAGAGAAGAATACCCCACCAGATGGACCTGTCTGCTGTCTGTAACCTAGATTCTACTTTACTAATCCACAGTCGCAAACAATCTCCGACACTCTGCGAAGGAATGTTAAACCGAAACATCGGAAATGTATAAAGTGCGACGGAACATTTTCCAGTGTCACTGCGTGCTCTTATCTTTTTGATTAAAGCCATTGCATTAACGCTGGGGTGGTTGGAGATTAAAGGAGTTTGGTTATGTTTAGAACACAGTGGAAATACAATCATGAGAGCTTTAGGTTGTTAACGTGGCATGTGTGAAAGAAGGTTATACAATACATTGCCAAATTATTATTGGGACACCCGTGCAAATCATTTAAAGGGGTGGTTGATTGCCCCTTTTTACTGATGTAAAATAAGTCTCTGAGTGTGTATAGCCGCATTTCCACCGCAGGAACTTTCCCCAGGAACTAGGAACTTTGGGGTGGTACTCGTTATGTTTCGACCACAGGAACCGGGATCTATATGAAATTCCGGGTAAATATTTCCCCCTCCAAACGGCCCTGCTCACGAGGTAGTACTTTTTCAAAATTTTGGAACTTTTGAGGGCGGGACTTGGGCTGATTGGTTAATCTCACGCAGCCTTTTATTTCAACCAGCATTTTTAAAAGCTTTTTGCAAGTTTTGTTCTGCGTTCATGACAGTCTTGCTCTTTCTGTCTGATGGCGCGCGTTCGTCTCAGCCATCTCCCTGTAAATGTTCCTAATAGCTGATAATAATAACTACATTGTCATTTTAAATCTAGCTTTACAAGTTTTCAAAATACGCTAGTGCTGTTTTCCGCCAGTTTGTTAAAGGGTTACTTCAGAGATTAGCATATGGCTTTCTATCAGTAGAAACCCTGGAGTATATTCGAATGATCATGCTCCCCCATCTCATATCCCCCTGAGACGAGCGATTGTATTTTATTTTTGGAAAAATTACTCCGGTGACACAAATATCGTAAATTTGCAGTAATTCTGCTAGGTAATTCTGAAATACCCTTTACCAGTGGTAATCTTTTTATTTCGTAAGAAGTTATGAAGATAATAGCCTGGCTACACCTTCTCATCTTGACAGCGTATATTGTTCCAGGCAGTTTTTACTTCAACTTAACATGAAAGAAGAATAAATTTTTTCTGAGATGTTTATTGAAATTTACAACAACAAATAAATAGCTTATATAATACCGTTTTAGTCATGGTGGCCGTTAAGAGTTGCTATGGCTACAGCTAACACATTCCAGCTGGTGGAGAGGACAGCGTCGACATTTTTGATGCGGCAGACAAACTGCATGTCACAAAATGATTGCGATTGGAAGTCAGCACATGTAAACACCAGATCGGTTTAGATAACTCCTCATGTAAACAGTCCACTCAATCTTTCAATCAGAATTATTTTAATCGGAATGACAAAAAAGTCATTCCAGTCATGCATGTAAACGTGTCCGTTGCTGACTGGGAGGAGCAGAGCAGTCCTTCATCACCGGACTCATTTGCATAATCTTTACGGTACTTTAGACTGCGGTGGAAACGCAGACAGTAGCAGGTCTTTACAAGTTCCTGTAAAAAAAGTTCCTGGTACAAATTGTTCCGGGTAATTTCGGTGGAAACAGGGATTATGGGAAGTTTTATCTCAAAATACACCACAGATAATTTTTTTATAGCATGTTAAAATTGTGTGCCTTTAAATGCAAATGAGCTGCTGCTCATGGGGTGGAGCTTCAAGAGCTTGTGCTGGCAGCTCTGATTACCTCACGCAGACAGGCAATGAAACTGTTCAGCCTTTTATGTTCAAACTGGAGTCAGACAATAATAGAGAGTGTTCAGACTCAACGTCGGTCACATCACGTGCACACCGTGGCACTGCCAATTAAAATTATTAAAATAATTTAGTTCAGTTAGAGAACAGACATACAAATAAAAACTGAACGGGTCTGCTTAATAAAGCATGATCCGAACGAGAGTCACAGCACAAACGCAGCAGGAGTCAGATCTCATTCAGCATGAGTGGGGAGAGCTGACAGACAAGATGAGCGCAAGATGAGAGTAATAGGCTAATGGGCCCACAATCCCCGAATTGGTGCTAATTCAAATCCGAAACTAAAATGCGCACGGCCACACAGAGCGCGCTTTTACGGACTAACTGTCATTCATGGTGTGCGCGCACTTGTGCATTTTCAGTTCATGCATATATATATGGAATCTTAACTTTCATAGGAATTCATTGAAAGCACTCGCTTTGCTCCGCTCCGTTATTAATGCCCGAGCGGCTGTGTGCAAGTTATTTTCGGTGATACCTGTATTACCAGTGTTGTCACATGTTGTGTAACCGATGGGAAAATTTCCTCACTGACACATCCCTACTTTGAAGATATTGTTCATGCGCAAACTGCAACAATATACACTAAATAAAGTTCAAAAAGTTAAATCATAATCAACCACCCCTTCAGTTCAGTTGTTCCAATCACTTCCATGGCCACAGATGTATAAAATCAAGCACATAGGCATGCAGACTGCTTCTACAACATTTGTGAAAGAATAGGTCGCTCTCAGGAGCTCAGTGAATTCAAATGTGGTACCGTGATGGGTTCCCATCTGTGCAGTAAGTCCATTTGTGAAATTTCCTCACTACTAAATATTCTCAACTGTTCAACTGTTAGTGGTATTATAATAAATAATAAATGTGTAACAACAACAACTCAGCCACGAAGTGGTAGACCACGTAAAATCACAGAGCAGGGTCAGCGCATGCTGAGGCGCACAGTGTGTAGAAGTGCCTGACCTCACAAATGCGCTTTTAGAAGAATGGTCAAAGATTCCTATTAACATACTCCTAAACCTTGTGGAAAGCCTTCCCAGTGTGGGTGGCTGTTGAAGTGTTGAAGCTGTTATAACTGCAAACGGTGGGCCAACTCCATATTAAACCCTATGGATTAAGAATGGGATGTCGTGAAAGTTCATGTGCCTGTAAAGGCAGCTGTCCCAAAACTTTTGGCAAAATAGTGATCTTGTGTTATGCCTTGCTCATGAAAGGAGTTGATGGGTTTGGTCAGGGATCAGCCTTTCAGAAATGAGTTAATTGGAAATCCCCTGATTACACAGCACAACTCTTCTTCTTCTTCTTCTTCTGATAGAGAGAGAGAGAGAGAGAGAGAGAGAGAGAGAGAGAGAGAGAGAGAGAGAGAGAGAGAGAGAGAGAGAGAGAGAGAGAGAGAGAGAGAGAGAGAGAGAGAGAGAGATTACATTTGCAGGTCATTGCTGATTTTAAGTGTCGTATTCAGCCTTTAACCTGAAATGTGGGATTTCTTTTCCACTTGTTGCACCAAACAGAATTGCAATAATAATGACTTTTCAAACAGGTTTCTCGAACACGCCACTCATCTTTCATTGACCAAACAGGTAGCCCTGCTACAAACACATGCTATTGGTTGGAACGCAAAGTGGCAGAGTGTTTACAAGTGTTATTTTAGCATTATTTTTATATCATCATCATCATCATCATCATCATCATCATCATCATCATCATCATCATCATCATCATCATCATAATCTTCATCAAACTAAATGTATTTATTTTATAAATACATAAAATAAAATAAACAAAATACAACAGAAAAAGACACACACACACACACACACACGCACGCACGCACGCACATCACACACACACACACACACACACACAAATCACCAACCGTGTTAAAAAAATATAACGGTACCGTACCAGTGTCTCCACAACTCTTTTTCTCTTCTTTTTTAAATTTCACTTGCTCTATTTAATGTGAATTGATTCAAATGATTTCTGTGAGATCTTTACTGAAAGAGACTCCTAAGAGTCATGTGAGGTTCATATTATATAATTATAGTAATTCAAATGATATAATTAGTTAAATATGCTCCTTGTTGTGATGTGTTATTCCTGTTTATTACATCGCTCTGTGAAATACTTGATTCTGATTGGTCAATCGCACATTCCAGTGGTTGCATTTTTGCAATTTTTATGCATTTTTATGGACTTCAAAAACAGCTACAACTATTGCTTGGATTAACGTTAGCCTGGACTTTTTAAATATATCTCCGATTGTTTTCGTCTGAAAGAAGAATGTCACTATGATAACTTGAGGGTGAACCAACCCTTTCAGCATTGATTTTCAACATTTAGCATATGGTAAAAACAAATCTTCAGCAAAAGGCTTAAAGCAGTTTGGAACTGTTTTTCTTCGCGGAAGCTTTGCTTAAGAGCTAATAAAATATTTAATCTCAAGACAATATTTTGTGTCTAATTTATTTAAGACTAGTAGCCGTGTAATAAGCGGGATAATGTACACCCAGCCGGTTGTTAGCGCAGAATAAACCCCTTCAGAGTGATGCAAGAACCCGACGCGAATCACCCTGTCGGGGTTTATTCTGCGCTAACAACCGGCTGGTGTACATTATCCCTTACTTGTAAGTATTGCTGCTCTTTGAGTTGGACGTAACTTAAGTTGCAAGAAAAACAGTGAACTGTTGTCTGTCATGCGTTAATGGTTTGCTTCCCACCAAACTTAACTGACCGTGTTAATGGATTACTAGGCATTGGGAATCAGACAGTCAGTCAGGCAGGCTTTGGGGGTCCAGAAGGTCAACCAGGACACCTCCGCCTATGAGACCAAAAGGTCGTAGACTTGCCTCTTTCCCTTTGAATGTCAAAATATGCTCCATATTGAATCTGATGGCTTAAGAACTCATTATCGTATATGCAAAAGTAGTTGTCAAAATGTACTGCTAAAATGGTATGTTTTCTCCTTATATAGGGCATGGATATGTCATTTTTGTCCTCTACAGTATAGGGCTGCATGTGATTTTTATTTAAATGTTATTTTCAATATCAATTTTGGCTTCCAATGATTATGAAAACAAGATAATCGAGTTACAACTATTATTTTGACCTTTTGTTTTGTAATTATTTTTTTTCATTCTATTGTGTTCTTATTGTCTTCAATAATTGTTTGAGGACTTTTTGCTTGTATTATTAGTTTTTGCCCACCAATAATCATTAAATGCTTGTTAAATAATGCTAAATATTGACCAAAATAACTGATTATGATTTTTGCCATAATTAAGGATCTGTCCTCTAGAGCCAGTAGGCGTGGAAGTTTATTAACACAATTAATCCGGTGAATTAACCTGTAATTGTTTGCGTCTCTTTATTGGATAATCTGATGTGAACAGAGTGAAATAAGGAGTTTTGTGACCGGGAAACCTGATAAATCAATAAGTGAAAGAGAGGCTTTGTGTTTTGAGAACACCCTGGAGCAGAGCTATTAGGACATCTTCAAAGCACACAGCTAATAAGAGCTTAGGAAAAAGATAACCAAGGCGACACACAGACCGCTCTATTTCTGTAATCTAACACCCTCACCTCCACACAGCAATTCATGTATCTGTGTTTGGAGGTCACACAGCCTGGCATCTATTGCCACACACTGTAGTAGAAATTCCTAGGCTTAATCCGTCTCTGTTTACTTCTTATCGTTAAAGTAAACACACAGACACTCACACAAACTGATTTTTCTGATGGAGTTGAGATGAAAAGGGGTTGAAGCTTCTCTTGTCTTTGTTTTACGATGTGTCTGATTCTGACGTTTGAAGGTCAAAGGTCACTCAGCCCCTCCTGCGCTCCGTGTCACACTGATTCTGAGAGCGCATACATGCCTGTCGCAACACACTTTTATAGCTGTCACTTTCTCACACAGTAGGACACACTCATTCACACACAAAAAAAGGATGTTTGCAAAAAAGGATTTGTTTGGACTGAAATGTTAAAATTACAAGTCATTTCCAATGTGAGACTTGGTATTAATAACCTGATTCGTGTATTTTAGTTATGTAAAATAACACACATTTGTCTTTGCTGTTTAAAGTAGAAAGTAATATACACCTAGGATGGCTTGAGGGTGAATAAATCATGGGGTAATTAATTTTTTGGGGGGGAACTGTGTCTTTAAAGGGGGGGTGAAACACTCAGTTTCAGTCATCTCATGTCAATCTTGAGTACCTATAGAGTAGCATTGCATCCTTCATATCTCCGAAAAGTCTTTAGTTTTATCATATTTATAAAAGAAATATAGGCTGTACCGAGTCTTTCCGGAAAAAACCGAGCGCCTGGAGGCGTATCGTGTGGGCGGAGCTAAAGAATGACGAATGTGCACAAAGCGGTGACGTACTCAAGCGTGGAGAAACCCACCGCTATCTCAGCTAATACAGATAATGATCCACAATCAAATCTGAGGCTGAAATAAATTGAACAGGAGAAACGGCAACATCAGGACGTCCGTCTCTGTGGTATGTACTGTATTTAGGGGCCTTTGTGTGTCTTTATGCGCAGTTTATGAGGACATGATTCGGTTTATGGACTATTGTATGTGACTAGACCTTTGACCTGCAAAACCGTTTTGCTTGCTACCTCTGAGTCAGACTAGTGTTATACAGAACAACAATGGAGTAACCGTTAGCGCATTTGAATGACGAAGCACGCGATCGTATCGTTTACTGATGTTTACTCATGCTAAGGTAGCCAATAGCAGAGACATTTGAAGTTGATTTACTCACCGGCTGCTTCCAAAGCAGGACCGCTCTGTCAAAAACACACTTCTTTGGTATGATTTGGTGAAGTCCTGTGACAGCAGTGACCGTGGAAATCCACTTTGCGACGCGACTGAAGCGATGCCTTGAAGCTTCCCATCATTTCTGCTTTCAAATCGGTTCAAATGCAGCGCTGCCTTCCCGGAATGCTGTGCTGAAGCGTTGAAGTCGCTCGACGTCACCCATAGGAATAAAGTGGAGCGCGGCACGTCATAAGTGTTCACGGACGACTGGATCTGCACTTGAGAGACTGTTTACAGCGTGCATTTCCTCTCTCTCGATCTAGTCACGCGCGCGCGCACCCTACCGGGAGAAGAGCCCGTACAGCCCATACAAGGACCTTCCGATCTATTTAACGTCAAGTAGACCCATACTCGAAAAAAACTCGCCGAAACTTGTGAGAAACCGGAAGGAGTATTTTGTAACACAGAAATACTCCATCAAACGTCCAACATTAGTTTTTGAAACTTTGTCTATGTCTAGGATGGGAATCCAAGTCTTTAAAGGTGTAAAAAGCTCAGTATGCATGAAACAGCATTTCACCCCCCCTTTAAGAATTTTATTGGTCATGCTGTATGTTTGACTTAGAGCTGTTCTCAGAACTCATTCAAAAAAGTTTATGAAATTAAATTGGACTAGAATTACACCTATTGTGTTGCAAAAATAACTGGTTTATAAGAGTCTATCATTGTGTATTCTTTCTAGCATAGAAATCTAGACGCACCCTAGAGGAAGCAAATCTAATCTGCCCGCAAGTGTCGTCTAGCAACTCTCAATACACTTCTGATCTGTAATCGCCTAACTCTTGCCGGGCCAATCACATCGTCTATAGAGTCGATGGGCGGGGCCATAATGACGACGGCCGAGTTGTGTTTGCGTGCTTCTAGTAAACACAGAAACTGGTGAACGGCGGTCTTTCGTATCAGCTTTGACCGCGACTCTGGAAGACTTGGAGTTAAGCTTTTTTATCATTTTTCAAAAGGGAAGATGTGTTCAGAGTTTTGCCGACCGGATACGGCGAATGTTTAATCTATCAACAAGCTCTGCTTCACCTTCATTGCTCTGGTTGGTTGTAGCGCTATCCTATTGCGTGCAGAGGGAGTTTGAAAGACAACCGTTTATCCCGCCCCTCAGATTGAGCCCTGTCAATGATGAGTTTCCAGACCAAACATCTTGATGTGGGTCTGGCTTGTCAGGCTATATTCCTTCAGTCCTAACTGTTAAAGGTGTAGTGTGTAATATTGACAGCTAGTGGTTGAAATGGGTACTGCAGTCAAAATTGAAAATGCTGGAGAGAATTGTTTGCCTGACTCCAGCCCCTTCTCCTCAGACTCAATACTCCAATGGGCTGCCAGATTAAGGATTTGCAACAGGAAGGAGAGCAATTGGTGAGTTGATTTATCTGTGTTTTAATTTGCCTCTGGTCATAGAGCTGTTTTGGTCATCTAGAATCTGTGATCTCTTACCCAGTTTGATTGTTGGGTCACATGGCTGTAATACGCAGTATTTTCCACCAACTGGCAACCCGGTTTGTCGAAATACTATTAGTAAATTGCAGTGGGCGGGATCACACGGACAAAAACCAAAAACAGACATTACATAGAAAGCCATTTAGCATCCACAGAAAGCACATTTTAAAGCAGAAATGCTTTTCTGCAGTAAAAAAAATGCATGCAGGAACTTTAAGATTATTCGAGAAATGACTGTGTTGCAAATACAAGAAAAAAAGATATATGTTTTACATTTCTTCTTATGTTGCAAAAAATATGTGCTAGAGACTTGAAAGACATGCATTAATAGATCACCAGAATGCCCAGTAGCAGAGACCCAGTTAAAACTGGGACATACATCCAACATGTAATCTCTATGGGAAAGCTCACATGTATCAAAAATGGTCAGCGGTTGCTAATTTTAGGACTGTGTGTAAGTAGGTCTCACGGTCTTATCTCACTTTTTCTCTCTCTCTCTTTCTCTCCCTGCTTCCTTCGGTTTTTTCTTTTCCGCCGTCGGGAGGGTCAATCGGTGCATGTGGTTACTGTGGTAATCATTAGGTGAATAAACGTCAGGGAACACGGCCTACCATCAGAGGTTCCAGGGGATTGTGTGAAGGCCCATATTACCCCGAGACTGGATCAGGTGATTCCATAAATAATTAAACAGCTGTAATGTAGCCAAAACCAAATTTAAAGCAATTTCAGTTGTGTGTCATTTTCATAACATAATCATAACTAACCCATATGTTGCTATAATTGCAGAAATCGTCTCAGGTTACGTATGTAACCCTAGTTCCCTGAGGGAACGAGACGCTGCGTCGAAACGCTGTGAGAACGCCTCTGCGTTAATGCGTCGTGAAGCGCCTGTAGAACCATTCCATCGGAAAAAAGATCGATCGTCGCCGACGTGATGACGTCGCCGACGTGATGACGTCATCAACCGGAGACTATAAAAGGTCCGCGAACACAAACAGGAACTAGCTTCTGATAAAGCCTGAAGTAAGTGATCACGGACACGCCGGGAGTATGGCAGAGCGACGCAGCGTCTCGTTCCCTCAGGGAACTAGGGTTACATACGTAACCTGAGACGTTCCCTTTCGGGGAACTCGAGCTGCGTCGAAACGCTGTGAGAACGCTTATACCCACATCGCCATAGGACCAAGTGTCTCGTATGTGTGAAGCCGAAGCGCACACGGTTACGAGAGTACCTGTGCCCCAACTGTAGATGCCAGGTCTAGGTCATAGAACCTGACGAAAGTTAAAGGAGACGACCATCCGGCCGCGTTTACAAAAATCGTGGAGGGACGCTCCCGACAAAAGTGCTTAAGAAGCAGCCATACCCCTGGTTGAATGCGTCCGGACAGCCAGTGGAGACTGCTGCCCGGCAGCCTCATAAGCAAGTGAGATGGCCTCGACCACTCACTTGCTCATCCTCTGCTTAGATACTGGGGCCCCTTCTTAGGGGGCCCGAAACAGACAAACAGCTGATCAGTTTTCCTCCACAGTTTTTCTTGGCAGCTCTGTGGACATAGTATCTAGTGCTCTAACAGGGCACAGCAGATTAATCTTCCTGGTCTGACGTCGTGAAAGGAGGAGGACAGAATGCTTGAAGAGTAATGGGGCCCCGTGGGCTCGTAGGAACCTTGGGGACATAAGCCGGCCTGGGATGAGAAAACCCCGGCGCAAACTCTAGACATGAGTGCATAACAGGCCTCAACCTTAAAGTGCCACGGAGGAAACGTGTAATCAGAGGGTGTCTTCCCAAGACACTCCACCCAAAGGGACGTGGACGGCACCCAAGGCCGCCACGTACGCCTCTATTGTGGAGGGGGTCAACCCTGCCGAGAACCTTGCCTGCAGAAACTCCAGCACTGTACCAACCGGGCAGTTAACTGGGTCCCACTGGCGTTCTCTGCACCATGCTGAGAAAAGTTTCCCTTTCAGAGCGTACAGTTTCCTCGTGGACGGAGCTCTGGAGTGAAGGATGGTCTCTACGACCTCGGCCGAGAGACCTTCCTCTATGAGCCTAGCCCCCTCAGAGGCCAGGCCCACAGTTTCCACATCTCTGGGCGTGGGTGCAGGAATCTCCCGCCCGCCTGAGAGAGTAGATCCCTCCTGGTCGGAATCTCCATCGGAGAGCCTTCCAGGAAAGATATCAGGTCCGAAAACCATACTCGGGTCGGCCAGTACGGAGCCACTAGGAGTACCTGGGCCCCGTCCCGGCGTACCCTCTCCAGAACTCCTGGAAGCAAGACAATCGGGGGGAAGGCGTACAGAGGTAGCCTCGGCCACCCCTGTACCATGGCATCCACCCCAGCGGGGCTGGATGGGTCAGAGAAACCACTGCGGGCAGTGAGAACTCTCTGCCGAAGCAAATAGCTCCCATATACCTTCCATAGGAGCTCCACCACTTCTGGGTGGAGTCCCCATTCCCCGGGCCTCGGCCCCTGCCTCGACAGGCTGTCTGCTTCCTGATTCAGGACCCCCGGGATATATACTGCTCTGACTGACAGCAATTTCCCTTGGGCCCACAGGAGGATCTGATGTGCCAATTGTCCAACGGACGGGACCTCAGACCCCCCTGGTGATTTATATAGACGACCACCGATGTGTTGTCTGCACATGGTGGCCCCTTGAGGTCGGGCAGGAACTGTTTCAATGCAAGAAACACTGCGAGCATCTCTAGCCGATTTACGTGCCAGTGCCGCTGATGTTCCTGCCATAGACCCTGGGATGAGCGACCACTCATGGTCGCCCCCCCAGCCCGTGAGAGAGGCCTCTGTCGTTAGCGTTACGCGACGAACATGAGCCCCCAACACGGGACCCTGAGCGGGTTTTTCCACATGACCAGAGCATGTAGGCATCGCCGCGTGACTTTGATCGTGCGGAGCGGATTTCCCCTCGGGGAGAACCCTTTTGTTTTGAGCCACCACTGCAGTGGCCTCATGTACAGTAGGCCAAAAGATATCACGTTGGACGCTGCTGCCATGAGACCTAACAGTTTCTGGAACCGTTTCACAGTGACGGCTCGGCCTAGCTTCTGTTCTTTGGCGGCTGCCAGGATCGATGCTATGCGTGTTGGCGATAATTACGCCCGCATAATTACCGAGTCCCAGTTCACACCTAGAAAAGTGGTTCTCTGAGCCGGAGAAAGCACACTCTTCTTGGCGTTCAGCCTCAACCCCAGCTTCGACATATGGGCGAGAACAGCATCTCGATGCTGAACCGCCATCTGCTCTGTATTCGCTAGAATCAGCCAGTCGTCGATATAGTTCAGTATGCGGATGCCCTGTAGACGCAGCGGCGCCAGAGCTGCATCCACACACTTGGTGAACGTGCGGGGTGACAGTGCTAGACCGAAGGGAAGTACACGATATTGGTATGCCTCTCCCCCGAAGGCAAACCTCAGGAACTTCCTGTGATGTGGAAGGATGGAGACATGAAAATACGCATCTTTGAGGTCTATGGTGACAAACCAATCCTCCGATTTGACCTGCGCTACAATCTGTCTGAGTGTAAGCATCTTGAATTTGAGCTTGGCCACCGAGCGATTCAATAGCCGCAGATCTAATATCGGGCGTAAGCCCCCATCCTTCTTCGGCACGATGAAGTAACGGCTATAAAAGCCAGACTCCCTGCTGGGAGGGGGAACCCTCTCTATAGCCCCTTTTTGCAGGAGTGTCTCTACTTCCTGTGCCATTACCAGAGCCTGCTCCGGGCCCACCTCTGTAGGTAGGACACCGCAGAAAGGAGGTGGCCGACTTCTGAACTGAATGGCGTACCCCTTTTCTATTATCTGCAGGACCCACTGAGATATATTCGATAGACGTTTCCACTCGTCTAGAAAATCTACTAAGGGAACCAGCCTCTCGAGGCTGGCCTCTGGTGTATTTTGAGCAACAAGCACAGTGCCCTGAAGCGGCGGACCGGCAGGGAACGACTGACTTGACTGCTCGGGAGCCCCCCGAAGGGGGAGCGGACCACCCTCGAGTGGCCCGCGGGGACCGTCTGCGCCCCGGCATTGCGGCGGGGTTGGCAGCGCGGCCCCCAGAGGGCGCTGCAGGACAACGGGTACCGTAGGCAGAGGTAAACACCGTTTCCCTTCGGAGGGGACTACCCTCAGCGTCCTTTTGTTTCCCCTGCCCTCCGAGGAGGGGGCGGACCACCCTCAGGTGGCCCGCGGAGACCCTCTGCGCCCCGACATTGCGGCGGGGTTGGCAGCGCGGCCCCTTGAGGGTACCGAAGGAAGACGGGTACCGTATGCTGAGGTAAGCACCGTCTTCCCACGGAGGGGAAACTAAGGGAACCAGCCTCTCGAGGCTGGCCTCTGGTGTAATTTGAGCAGCGAGTGCAGTGCCCTGAAACGGCGAACCGGCAGGGAACACCTGACCTGACTGCTCGCATGCCCTCCGAGGAGGGGGCGGACCACCCTCAGGTGGCCCGCGGAGACCCTCTGCGCCCTGACATTGCGGCGGGGTTAGCAGCGCGGCCCCCTGTGGGCACCGAAGGAAGACGGGTACCGTGTGCTGAGGTAAGCACCGATTTCCTTCGGAGGGGAAATGCCAGGGACGATGCAGCTGAAGGCGAGAGATAGCTCGCAAGCGTCTCTTCGATCTTCGGCATCGCCCCATAACCATAGTGTCTCAGCCCAAATATATTACTATATGCAGATGTATGTGGGCTGAACACTCTATATGATACCGCTTGTTTCCTCCATGACCTAGAAACCTCGGTGTGCAGGTCAGGGAAGAATGGCAGGACGTTGATGCTTTGCACGAGAGGGCAGGAATCGCTCATCTAATTTCGTTCTCTCTGATTTCGATGGGATTCAGATATTTCAGCCAGCCAGTCATTTCTTATTTTTATATTTAACCTGGCCACAGCTCTCGTGAGAACCTCAACTCACTAGCGGGTGACTGAAGTGGCGAGTCTTCAGTCGCGATGCTCTCAACGTCCACCTCCTCAGAGCTGGATAGTTGGAGCACCGGTGCCCCGCCCAGGGAGGAAGAGACCGCAGAGCGGGCTTCCAAACCCCGAGACGAGACACTGGACGATACAGGTGAGGGCTGAGATAAGGCTGGGCCCGTCTCAAACCCCTCTGTAAAGTCCACTTTTTTTTTTTTTTTTTTTCACTCGCAGGGGACTGAAGTGGCGAATCTTCAGTCGCGATGCTCTCAACGTCCACCTCCTCGGAGCTGGATAGTTGGAGCACCGGCGGCTCTCTCGGGGGGGAAGAAACCGCAATGCGTGCTTCCAAGCCCCGAGAAGAACCGCTGGATGGAGCAGGTGAGGGCAGAGATAAGGCAGTGCCCGTCTCAAACCCCTCTGCAACATCCCATTGTGAACCCCACGACTGCAGCCTCCGCTCTGCCTCGGCAGCAGCGGGACCAGAGCCGCGGGGAACACGAGCCGAGGCACCCTCCTCGAAGAGTGCCCGGCGGGAGCGCAGCGTTCTCAGTGGCATACGCTCACAGTGCTCGCAAGCAGCCCCCTCGAGGGCTGCCTGGGCATGCTGCGCTCCCAAGCATGCAACACAGAGAAGATGTGTGTCCCCGCCCGTGATGTAGCGTGGGCAGGGAGGAACACACTTTCTGAAATTGCTGCTTTCACTCGCCATTTCTATCTATTTTATTTTCTCTTTTTTCTGTTAATATATGAAATATTTAACAAAAGGGTGGAAAATCTCTGATAATAGACAGACAAAAACACCAAATAGACAGACAGGTTCACACAGATCGCTTACTGAAGGCACAGAAGCTAGTTCCTGTTTGTGTTCGCGGACCTTTTATAGTCTCCGGTTGATGACGTCATCACGTCGGCGACGTCATCACGTCGGCGACGATCGATCTTTTTTCCGATGGAATGGTTCTACAGGCGCTTCACGACGCATTAACGCAGAGGCGTTCTCACAGCGTTTCGACGCAGCTCGAGTTCCCCGAAAGGGAACTGTTTTTCTCAATAGATTAAAGACTGAATGTGGGAAAAAGGGAAGATTCATTAGCCTGACCTTGCTGACGTACATACTCACAGAAAGTAATTTTGTTGCTGTGTAGCGTTGCAATGAGCAGCCAATCATATGACCTTTTTGAATATTTTCTATGCAAATATTTGGCAGAAACCTGGGCTAAGCGTAGACACTTATTGAAAGCTAACAGCTTTATAAAACGAATACATATTTTTTAAAAGTTCAATGAAATAATACAAAAAGGCTGGGAATGTGTTGCCATTTTCATTCGTTTTAGTCAATTTTACTTTGACTAAAATACATCTAAATACAAAAAAAATCTAATTGTTGACCAAAATAGCATTTTAGTTGAAGAGAAAGTGCAACATTTTTATATATTTATCACTCACAACATGTGAAAACATGCCATTGTTGTGAAGAACTTACTGTCTAAAATTATAATGACATCACTAGTCTTATACAATGCTGTGAATTCATGAAGCTTTAGTTATTTATCGCTTTAGTCTGGAAACTCACCATAGACAGGGCTCAATCCGAGGGGCGGGATAAACGGTTGTCTTTCAAACTCCCTCTGCACACGATAGGATAGCGCTACACCAACGAAGGTGAAGCAGAGCTAGTTGATAGATTAAACATTCACCGCATCCGGTCGGCTAAACTCCGAACACATCTTCCCTTTTTAAGAATGACTTCAGTGCCGTTCTGTCCTTTTCTCAGAGAAAAGCTTACTCCAAGTCTTCCAGAGTCGCGGTCAAAGCTGATTCGAAAGACCACCGCCGTTTGCCAGTTTCTGTGTTTACTAGACAACAGAAGCAAACGCAACTCGGCCGTAGTCATTATCGCCCCGCCCGCTGACTCTATACATGATGTGATTGGCCCGTCTAGATTGTGAGGAATACAGCTCAGAAGGGTATTGAGAGTTCCTAGTATTTTAGTGCTTTATTATGGGAAGTGCATACTCATAACGTGCCATATGTATTGTATATATCTGACTAATCTTATACTGTTTTTATAGGACACATTTATGTAGATATTTAAGGTTTAATCCCCAGTGTTATTTGTTGTGATTGGATTATTTGAAACAATAATATTCATTGTTAGTGCTTTTTAAAATATTTTTTTCATGGTTGTGTGTCATAGTTTTATATGGGTTAATTAAAATTAATTAATTATTATCATGATGTCTATTTTCCATTTTGTCTTGTTGCCTAAAAACGTGTCTCTATAGACCTCGCGCTTTATTCCGTTCAACTGAACCGACTCTAACGCTGCGTATATGAAAGCAGCAGACATGCTTACAAATGTGTATATTAGTCTTCGTCTCTCGAGTAAAGAGATCCCCAGGCTGGCGAGCAGAAAAAGGATGTTAAAAAGCAGAAAATAATGAGAAAGAATTTAGAGATGGATAAAGAGCGTTGTGTATTCCTAGAGGGAATGAAGATGGAGATAGTAGCTAAACATATCAACTGAACTTCCATCTACCTGAACCTGCCTAATAATGGTAACACTGGCAGAAATGATTGAAGTGTTTGCACAGTGACTGACACGGTGTAGTTAGATGATTCCTCTGGGATGTGCAGATCAAAGCTGAGAAGGATAAAAGCATGGCAGTTTCCTTCAGTCGTGTCAGTAATGGGAATGAGTTCCTCCAGGGGAAATTCAGGAGAAGCTAGATGCTAAAATCCTTTGGTCTAACATTTACATGAGCAGGGAACACAGATGTTAAGCCACCTGAAGCCATTTACAGTCACTAATGCTGGTGAACGAACATGTGTCCGTCGCTGAGGCGTTTCTTTAAAGAGTTGTGTGACAGAAAAGTCAAAATAACGCAAAACCAAAATGACGTTTTAAAGCTAATGGACTGTAACGGGGAGAGATGTGAAAAAGAATACTTCCCTTTTGTACAAGTTTATACAGTTTAATATCTCAATACTAATATACAAAAATTTGAAAATGATCAAGAACAAGAAATGAGATCAGTACAAGGCATTATGAAAGATGCTGATAGATAAGGTATTTCCATTTTAAAGTTTAGGGTTGGTAAGATTTTTTAAATGTTTTTGAAAGAAGTCTCTTATGCTCACTGCTTTTACTTGATCAGAAATACAGAAAAAACACTGATATTGTGAAGTATTATTACGTTTTTAATTAATTTATATATTTTAATATTAGTTGAAGCTGATTTTTTCAGCATCATGCATATTCAGTGTCATTATCCTTCAGAAATCATTATAATATGCTGATTTGGCTCTCTATTATTTAGATTCATGCTGCTTAATATTTTTGTGGAAATTTTCTTTTTTTTGTCCTGAATTCTTTGATTAGTAGAAAATTCAAAAGAACAGTGATTGGCACAATATACATATTTTATTTAAAATAATTAAGACTATTATTTGAATCTTAAAATTATAAGTTTTTTTACTGTAACATTTGATTAATTAAATACATTTTAGCTGATGTATTATGTATTAATAGAACAACTAAAACTAAAACTCTTTTGAATGATAATGTAGCACAGGGTAGATTTTGATCCCACCTTCTTTCCCTAATGGCTCATTATCTAGTATCCTTATATAAGGAGTTAGCTTGGGAAGAGCATTTATTCTTGATCGCACTCCTCCTGTGCTCTTTAAGATGTGTATAATCTTTTACCGAAACTTGGTCCTTTTCCCGCCTCCACCCTCAGTGCTTTAGGGTGATTCAGCAAAGCTCATATGCAGACAGACAGGAGATGATCTTGCACGAGGCAGGAATGAGGATGTTTAAGTTGTCCTGGCAGGGATGAGAAAAGGCTGATGCCAAGAGAAGTGTATTGTTTAGCTGCAACTTTTTTTATGATTACGGATTTTACAGGGATTTTGGAAGAATTCCACATGAAATATTATTGCGTAACATTAAACACTTTCTGGCTGCATATCAAAGAAAGACTGAAAGAACATTGTATAGCAGATATAAAAATTGGTATTGCAAAGTAGATGTAGATGTGCTCTGTAACACTTTAGACGTTTCATCTCACTTTAGTGCGTATTTGTGTTTATATGCATTTGGTGTCTTGCCAGTTGTTCTCTAACTTCTCAGTTTTGTTCACACCAGGTAGAGAATATGTTATTGCTCTCAGATATTGAGGAAATTGAATTTTTCTTTAATTTTTTTTAAAGTCTCCTATGAATGCCAAGGCTGCATTTACAAACCCGATTTCAATATTTTATTCAGAATGCAACATAGATAATATATCAAATGTTTAAACTGGGAAAATGTATCATTTTACGGGAAAAATAAGTTATATTTCATGGCATCAACACATCGCAAAAAAGTTGGGACTGCACTGTGTGGAACCCCCTCATCTTTTTATAACAGTCTCCAAACATCTGGGGACTGAGGAGACAAATTGCTCAAGTTTAGGAATAGGAATGTTGTCCCATTCTTGTCTAATACAGGCTTCTTGCTCAACTGTCTTAGGTCTTCTTTGTCGCATCTTCCTCTTTATGATGACCATGCCACATTCACTCATGCTACCCCATACCATCAGAGATGCAGGCTTCTGTACTGAGCACTGATAGTAATGTCCTTGTCTTCTTTAGTCCGAATGACATGGCATCCCAGTTTTACAAAAAGAACTTCAAATTTCGCTGGCCTTGGCCCAGAGAAAAGGCCTGCGCTTCTGGATCATGTTTAGATACGGCTTCTTTTTTTGACCTATAGAGTTTTAGCTGGCAACGGCAAATGGCACAGTGGATTGTGTTCACTGACAGTGTTTTCTGGAAGCATTTCTGAGCCCGTTCCTGTATGTGATGAAGTGCCGTCTAAGGGACCTGAAGATCATGGGCATCTAGTATGATTTTCCGGTCTTCCCCCTTACGCACAAAAGATTGATCCAGATTCTCTGAATCTTTGGATGATATTATGCACTGTAGATGATGATAACTTCAAACTCTTTGCGATTTTTCTCTGAGAAACTCCTTTCTGATATTGCTCCACTATTTTTCGCCGCAGCATTGAGGGAATCGATGATTCTCTGCCCATCTTGACTTTTGAGAGACACTGCCAATTGACTTAATAAGTTACAAATTGGTCCTCCAGCTGTTCCTTATGTGTACAACTAAACGTTTCCTTAACTTTTCCAGCCTCTTATTGCTACCTGTCCTCATTTTTTTTGGAATGTGTAGCTCTCATGAAATCCAAAATGAGCCAATATTTGGCATGACATTTCATAATGTCTCACTTTCAACATTTGATATGATATTTATATTCTAATGTGAATAAAATATAAGTTTATGATAATTGTAAATTATTGCATTCCTTTTTTATTCACAATTTGCACAGTGTCACAAATTTTTTGCAATCGGGTTTGTATTTGATGAAAAGTAAAGTAAAAACAGTAATATTGCAAAAATCATTACAAGTTAATACTATTTAAATTTGTATTTTCAGAAACCGTCTAATATTCTAATTTGGTGCCCAAGAAACATTTAGGCAGTGAAATATGAAGTGTAAATATCATCTTAATTCTATTTACACTAAGTGAAAATAGCATATTTTCTTGGCCATGGATGATATTTACACTAAGTGCAAATAGCAGATGCTATTTACTAAGTGAAACAACATACTAAGTGAAAATAGTGAGATATTCTACTTAAACCATATAAAAGTAGCAGTTCTTTGCAATATGTGTAAATAGTAATTACATGCAATTTATACTTCATTTTGACTGATACATACTATTTGCACCTCAGTATTGTTGTACATTAACATATACAATAATAACATAGTAAAATTATTCAATGGATGCCACCTTAATTGGACCTTCCCTACACCTACCACTAACCCTACCCAATAAATGCTATTATTATTATTATTATTATTATTATTATTATTATTATTATTATTATTATTATTATTATTATTATTATTATTATTAATAAACATTTTACTTTATGTGGCACTTTATGTCCACATTTAGAACATTTTCTTGATTTCTATTGAAATTAAATGCCCTTCTGATGTGATTTGTGATGAGAAAAGGGAGAAGAGCAAGCTCTGCAAAAGGTGGATTTGAACCCGGGTAGATCGTGTCAAAACCAAGGACCTTAAGCCTTACGCTTTACTGATTGCACCGCTGAAGACATTTACATGTGTTTTAAAAAATCTTGTTTGGCCCAACCAAGCATTGTTAGGAGGCACTAGTGCGCAGAGCAATTGCCAACAAGGCACGCTATTTGCACTTGGTGTGAATAGACAATAGAGCAGTGAATAGAACAGTAGTGCTGCTTAAAAAAGTTAAATAACAGTATTGATTGCAAATAGATATCTTTTGTAATGTTAATTTAGTCTTTACTGTCACTTTTGATCAATTTGATCAATTTAATCTTGCACAATGCATCCTTGCTAAATAAAAGTATTAGTACTCTTTTTGAATGGTAAATAAAGTGTACGTTTAGATTGTGCCTTGCAGTGCTTAGCCTAGGGTTTCCATGCTCTTCTTGTTCTTGGTCTTTTTGGTTGGTATATCATCTTTTTATTAGTGTAGAAAGCTTTTTGAATGGTTAAAAAGGTTTGAAATACGTAGAAAATAACTGCCTGGAGATGTTTCAAAGGTGGCCGCCAAGTGAAATGACTTGCATAAAGGAACTGTGCCATTTGACTTCATAACTGATTGACAGCTCTTCAACCACCTTTCCCTGGGGCAGACAGTGGTGATCTTGTAAATATTTCGAATGGGAATAATGCTTACATGCCGTCACTAATTTTTCAGTTGCTGTTAACAAACTGGTTTATTTCAAAGTAGGAACAACTGATCAAATCTTGTCCTGTGTCTAATAATAGATCCACAACGAACACAATTTGCCCAATCAGTTGGCAAAAGTAGCCAAAACAGAAGCAGTCCCTCTCAATATCTTTGCACCAAAACAAGCCTAATGAGCTGGTCAGGGTGACCCTTGTTCAACATCTGGTGTTGTAATTGGATGCTCAGAACTGACCCCTCCATCCTTTGATTAAAATGGGCCTTGATTTTTACGGGCCAAGCTAACGGAATCCAGACCCCCAGCACTACGGCTCCCATCGTCGTGGGAACGGCAGGTTCCCTTAACGACATGCGGATTGGCCGCTATCAAGGGGGTCAGCGTGGGTAATAATGACATTTTTGTCCAATTAGAGCGCAGCGCACTTCAAAAGGCCATACCTTCAGCACAGCAAGATGCACATGAGAGAGGAAGAATGGGATAGACAGGAGAAAAAAAAGAAAGAAAACCAGAGAAGCCGTGTTTTTGAGTGTTAAGGACTCAGGAGGAGGGTCCATAGTCTTTATAATGGAGCCATGGCCTGAGTGTGTGTGAGGCTGGGTTATTGTCAGAGCTCATATAGAGACTAATGGGGTTTTGAGGGTCGGAATTTGTAGTTGGTAATAACTGAGGTCAGGAAAGGTCCGTCTGAAGGAGTGAATGGGACAATGGGGACAAATAATATGTTCCAGAACTTTCATTATTTATCATATTGGTTTTGTAGATATACCAGTAAGGAAGGGGAAATAAGTCAACATTAAGAATAGAAGAATTGGCTTCCTTTTAATTCATGAGTGTGAAATTTTGAATTTAATTGGCCACATCTATCTATCTATCTATCTATCTATCTATCTATCTATCTATCTATCTATCTATCTATCTATCTATCTATCTATCTATCTATCTATCTATCTATCTATCTATCTATCTATCTATCTATCTATCTATCTATCTATCTATCTATCTATCTGTCTGTCTGTCTGTCTGTCTGTCTGTCTGTCTGTCTGTCTGTCTGTCTGTCTGTCTGTCTGTCTGTCTGTCTGTCTGTCTGTCTGTCTGTCTGTCTGTCTGTCTGTCTGTCTGTCTGTCTGTCTGTCTGTCTGTCCATCCATCTTCAATTGTATTTAAAATTCACAAATTTATTTCCAATTTAAAAGGCATTTTTACTTCAGTTCTGAATAGTGCACACTCCTGCAGTGAGGCTTTTTTATATGTTGGCTGATTCATTTTAGTTCAGGGTTTTACATCAAAATCACGCCTTCCGTACTCTTTAATTATCAGTTTTTCTGGTAATATGATGTCACTCTCATTCACTCACCTGAAATCATCAGTATGCCTTCTGGGAATGAAGGCAATCCTTGGCCTCTCACCCCTGCAGCCGCTTCAGCAGATTACTAAAGGATTTCAGTCTGTTTACTATGCAGAGGATCATCCCATTAGTGCTTAATCTGAAGTTTTAAAGTGTTTTAAAATTTCACCTGCTTCATTATGAAGTAATTTTTCAAGAATATGTACAAATGAGCCACAGCTATATGCTTAGTTGACCAACAAATGCCTGCAATTTCTGATGTGTTTAAGTCCAGGAAGCACTGTTTGTGATGATACTGGTTTTAACTTGCGAGGGTCAGAGTTAAACTCTACCTTTGAGCTAGTTATCTCAGATCTGGGGTCAATTTGGGGTGCTCTGCTATCTGCATTGAGGATTTGAAATGCCGGGAGTTCATCTACTGAAGTCTGCATGTCGCTAAAACCCCATCAGGCTTAACTGTGCCCTGTATACACACACGCGCACACACACACACACACACACACACACACACACACACACACACACACACACACACACACACACACACACACACACACACACACACACACACACACACACACACACACACACACACACACACACACACACACACACACACACACACACACACACACACACTGCAGATGCGCTCAGGGCCGTCCATGCTTCAGCGTATCAGCCCCCTGGCGTTCTCACTGACCCAGTGACAACACACATAGTCTATTTCTTAATCCTCTGATAGGTCACCTATAGCCCCTGGTGTACTTTGACACCAGTCTGTCCATCCGTCTGTCCGTCTCTTCATCCATCCATCATAGTTTGATATACTGCTTGATTATTTGGATATAAATCCAAATGTACCCGGTTGTGCACCATTCAGAATTTAATTGAGAACGCTTTTTAAATTTCTGAATATGAATGAATTGAGGTAGCAAACTGGTTGCAGATATTCAATATGAATTTAATTTGAGGAAATTCATAGAAATTCATAGGACTGCAGTCATTTTTTAACTAGAAAAGTAAGGTTTGTGAATACATACTTTTGATGACTTGTTTTTATTTGTGATTACTTCTTATGTTTAACAAATGTATGGATCATTCCAATTTTAAATTAGTTCTTTATTCTGAAGTCACACTTTTTTATTTTTGAAAATGGTTTTAAAAAAGGTCATATTTGAATAAAATAAATAAATAAATAATTCGTCGTCCTGACTAAGGGTGAGGAAAGAGTTATTTTTCTTTACGCTTAGTAGTTCAAGTAATCCTAGAGTTATCTGTGAAAAGGCATAAATGTCAGAACCAGACATACCGCATTCCACTAATGTTAGAAGTGTTGAAACACATGCTAAATGCATGTGCTCATCAATAAAAGCACATACAACCCTGCAAGGTATGTGTGCACAAGAGCAGTCTGAAATCAAACGGTCCACACCAGTTCATTATGGGAGTAATTATCAGGTCATTTTCCTCCAAATTTTCTGCAAATAGCTGAGGTTTCAAAGGATGAGCCCCATAATACGCCTCTATGCGTTGCCATAGAGATGGATCATTTTTAGAGTTTGACCTATGATCCTCACCTTTCACCCCCACTCAACCAGACCCCATAATACCTTCCTGTCTCCATTAGGGCTGTGCCAGGGTCACAGGCGTTCGAGGTCAAAGAGGAAAGTTCATCCTGCCACTCAGGTCACATCAGTAAATAGGTGCATTGTGATATTTTTCAGTCAACTTTTGAGATGTGGAAAAGCGGATAGAGAGAATGTGAGTTTGTTGTAAACAGACAAATTAGTTGCATTTGACAATAGTTACAATTAATTGACCATCCATTCCACTGCAATTGAGGATTCAAAACTTCCTTTCACAGATGACTGAGAAGAGTGTGTTGAGGTTTAGTGAGTCTGAGGGTCGGTCCTTTACGGGGCCTTTGAAAGAGGGCTGAGGGTCCGACAACAGTTATGTGTGAATTCTCATTAGTCATTTACCTTGTCAGTGGAATGGAGGCGGTCTGACAGACAGGAGATAAGACTGGTGTGAATATGCCTACATCCGTACAGGTGAACTCCTATATAGCACCAGCATTTACACATTTTTTAACAGCTTTCTTTGAGACACACACACACACACACACACACACACACACACACACACACACACACACACACACACACACACACACACACACACACACACACACACACACACACACACACTCACACTCACACTCACACTCACACTCACACTCACACTCACACACACACACACACACACACACACACACACACACACACACACACACACACGTTGGTCTATGTGGTTTACAGGGACTCTCTAGGGGCGTAATGGTTTTATACTGTACAAACCGTATTTTCTATCCCCTTACACTGTCCCTACCCCTAAACCTACCCATCACAGGAAACATTCTGCATTTTTATTTTCTCAAAAAAAAAAAAAAAAACATAATTTAGTATGTTTTTAAAGCTATTTGAATTATGAGGAAATTTGAAATGTCCTCATAAACCACATTTATAGTGTAATACCAGTGTAATACCCATGTAGTTATACAAATTTGTGTCCTCATAAACCACATAAACAGGCTCACACACACACACACACACACACACACACACACACACACACACACACACACACACACACACACACACACACACACACACACACACACACACACACACACACACACACACACACACACACACACACACACACACACACACACACACACACACACACACACACACACACAATATTATGAAAGTCAATTGGGCCTGTTTCAACTGTTTGGCTAATACCATATAATATAGAAATAAATGTAAACAGATTGAGGGTGAGTTAATTATGATTTGTTTTATTTTTGAAAATGCAGAACTTGCCGATCACAGGTGAGAGCAAAAGCGGGCCGGTATCACCAACCTTTTCACCCACTGTTTGGCCACTAAACAGAGACTAAGTTGCGATTATTTTGCTAGTCCTGAAATGGGAAATGTTATATTAACTTGTTATTTTTTGTGCTTCAGATAAACAAAAACGTATTGATTATCGTGCGTTTACTTCAAATATCTTTAGAGAGCAGTATTTTATTTTTTGTTTACCCAGAATAGAGCGATGTGAGCAATATGGAACGCTAAACACTCACATGTAATTTGTTTTATTCATAATTGGGTGTCTTCGTGCAGAACGTCCATAAGTGAGACTCATAGGAGTAATACGACTTTTGACGTTCCAGGAAATGCCTAATGGACAAATAGATCTACCTAGCACTCAGCTTTTCAAAATGTTAATAACAAAAGTAAAAAAAAAAAAAAAAAAAAAAAAAAAAACAATCAGCTATAACTAGCTGAAAATAATGCAATGTAGAGATTCTTAAAATAAATAAATAAATAAATAAACTAAGGAAAGATGAATTTGACTAATAGCATTTAATTTTTTCAAGATTTCTATAGATATTGCAATATATCGTGAATTATATTGGCCACGATAATCTTGTAGTGAAAAATCTGATATCGTGACAGCTCTTATATAATATTGTTCTATATTTGTATTTGTATTTATATTTATTTTTAGATTTATAGTATTGAGTACATGTCTCCCAAGTATAGCTTTTATATTACTTGTTTTTAATTTGTTGATTTAAAAGTTGGCTTTTAAGGTTTCTCAAGCTCTGAGTGTTACCACAGACCTTATATAAAGAAAAAAAAACAAGAATAAAACTATTTCTAAGAACAATACAACTCTACAATAAACATACAGTACATCATATTTCCAGTTTGACCTAAAAAATGACATCATGACTGAACAGCTCTAACAATAAAACTAGAGCTCTTCTATTATCTTCAGCGAAACCGTTTACAATGCAAACGCATGAGACTGTCAGCAAAGTTATCTTTTTCGCCAACATAAAAAAAAAAAACAGTTCTTATCTCAATTTCCATCCCTTTCATTGTGTGATGTTACCTTCCACAGGTTTACCAAACTCCCCAAATGAAAATGTGAGTCACGAAAATGTCAGCATTTGGTTGTCACTCTTGTTTATAATGGAACGGAAATTTACAGCAGTGCTGTATTCTGCTGCTGTGTGGATGTAACCAGTGTGAAATGAGCTTTTTGTGAACTTTCGTGAGTTTATTGCTCTTCAGACAGAATGGGGGCTGTATTTCATTATCTCACACACAGCTACGGGGTATGTATGGTTCTTACTCCATATAAAGGTAATATTTATCTTACCGTGGCCTTAACAGTCTCCTAACCACCCACAGACTGTATCCACATCCATGCAATGAGGGCACTTAAGGACTGACTGTGTGTGTGTGTTGTCCACCCCTATATCTGCTATACACTAACTCATTTTATCTTAGACCTCAGTGCGTATTTCCCCACCATCTGTAATGTTGTGTTTCATCCTGTTCCTGTCCCTCATCGAAACACTTCAGAGATGAAAGCTCTTGCTCTTTCTGTGTATTATAAAAATGATTATTTAAAACTTGCCCACAGTGCTGTCTGCCTCCATAAAGATTCCTGTGTGATGACATGGCAGAACAGACTTGTAATACAGCCATCAGAGAGGGTGATTGATTGACCGGCGCTCACCCCAAACCGAACTCTTACATGCTGGATCTGTAGCGACTTGCCAGGGCTGAAAGAGGTATTAGGGTGTGTGTGAGAACCAGAGGAGAGAGAGAAATAGAGTAGGAGGAAGCAGACTTTGAAGAGGGCAAAAAAAATACCTGTAGCCAGGTGTAAAGTGGAACCTCTGTCTCTTTTTTTGTCTCTCTCTTTACTCATTCCTCATTTGGAGCTGGTCTCGGGATTGTGCAGTCTTTCTGAACACACACATGCACCCACCCCCTCTCTCCTGGGCTCTACCGCCTGCCTGGTGTGATTTATGTGTTCGGCATACAATAGCAGCGAGGCTAGAAATGGAGACAGAGCATATTTAATTTACTGTTAGAACAGTTCGCTGTGACAGTTTGCCCAAAGCACCATAGGTGGACAATCCCCTATCCTTCACCTAGTTATCCTAGGACGGATCTTTCTCATTGGCATTGAACAGCTTTTCAGCATTAGGGGTGTATGATATATCGCGATTAAAAAATTGAAAAGGATGTGGCAGATCAAAAGAAAGAAGAAAAAAGTGGAAAAGATTACAAATAGCCTGACAAGCCAGACCCACAACAAGATGTTTGGTCTGGAAACTCACCATTGACAGGGCTCAGTCCGAGGGGCGGGATAAACGGTTGTCTTTCAAATTCCCTCTGCACGCGATAGGATAGCGCTACAACCAACCAGAGCAACGAAGGTGAAGCAGAGCTAGTAGATTAAACTTTCGCCGTATCCGGTCGGCAAAACTCTGAACACATCTTCCCTTTTTAAGAATGACTTCAGTGCCGTTCTTTGTTCTTTTCTCAGAAAAAAGCTTAAAGCCGGGTGCACACTGTGCGATTTTGCCCACGATTTGGCCGTCTGAGACAAATTGTTCAAATCCTAAAAGATTCCTCTGATCCTAGACTAAAATTTGACGTCTTTAATCGTTAGTTTGACATGTTCACCGGCAGCCGATTAATGACCACTGCGATCAAATCTTACCTCAGACAAAATTCTGGCAGTGTCAGAAGATTTGACACACAATATCTCGGTTTTTCAAGACAAACTATGAACAAAACGAGAGCTAGAGATTTCTTTGTAACCAGCATTTCAGTCTTGCGTGTAATGCAGCTCACTGTCACTGAACGCGTCAATAATTGATGATATAAACTCTGGACGAGTTTTCTTGTATGCGTCCGTTTTTAGCGCGCCTTCACTATCGTGCAGTCTGACATTAATGCCAACTGAGATCTTACAGTGTGACATGGCTTACATTGGGGATCATGTTCGTACAGCCTGACAAGGGACTTTCGCAAAGGATTTTGAAAAATCGCACAGTGTGCAGGACCCAAAACTCCAAGTCTTCCAGAGTCGCGGTCAAAGCTGATTGGTGAAAGGTTGGTGAAAGGCCGCCGATCCCCAGTGTTTACTAGAAGCACGCAAGCGCAACTCGGCCGTCATTATGTTAAGCCCTGCCCACCGACTTTATACACAATGGCCCTCATTTATCAATCTTGCATAGAAACTGGTGTATATGTTGGTGTAAAATTATGCTTACACTCCTCTCACCGCCTGATTTATGAAGCTGCGCACACCTCTGCAATCCAGGTGTACGCAATACTTGCCCTTAATTAATGTGGCGGCTGAAGACGATCGTCATTAGAATAACACGCCCCTCTATATTTAAGTCTCCGCCTCTCCCACGCCCTCATTTTACGTCATGGACAAACAGAAGACGGCAAAGAAGCGAAACTTCTCCGACGTGGAGATCGGGCGCGCTCAATCATCTCACTATTCCACTAGTCAGGGCACTGACTAGAACATAAGTCAATGGGCTGACTCCCTGATCAGTGCTCTGACTACTGAACTAGTGAGATGATTGAGACGCGCCCATCGAGACCATCATCAGTTGTTTTATTTGGGAGTTTAAAGAGTGGGATTAAAGGCACCTACAAAAACAAAATATGGACCCAAATTACGAGTACTGTTAATAGAGTGGAGGAAGCGCACTCCAGCAGTTTAAATAGCTGTTTGGATGAGAAATTACCATCACAATGCATTATTTTACAGCACGTTTTGAAACAATTAGCATTTAATTTCGTATCACGGCACATGTATTGGGGTGTACAATAGTGATGATGATGTGATGTGGAGCACCATTTATTCACATTAATAATTACATGACAATTTGTAAGATTCTTATAATTATTATTATGATTATTATTCTTAATGACGCTTGTTATTTAGAAGAAGTATTGATTTTATTATTATTTAAAAGAAGAAGGTCATTTTTATTATTTTGTCAGTCTGAATTATTTTAGTCCCAGTCCGTGCGCAGCTGCCAGGCCAGGCGGGCCTGAAACGTCAGATAAAGCGCACAGGCTCGCGACTGGAGGAATACATATGCCTACAGATCAAACGCTTTGGTAAAGTCACACAAATTAAACATTGACGTTCATGTTGCACAAAAATAAACACTGAATGTTGTTGTTGTGGATTTTAACAGTGTCATAATATAGCATATCTTGTAAGTGTGTTTTGTGGTGTTAGGAATTGTTTTTCTGTGCATTTTCGCACTAACTCAAACATGCGTACACCACCTCCTGAGCTGGCGTAGGATTTGAGCGTGCCGTACGCCAACGTCCATATTGATAAATCTCAAAGTCACCGTGGTTTTGGGTGTACGCAAGGTGTACGCTGGAAATTTGGTGTACGCACTTTTGATAAATGAGGGCCAATGTGATTGGCCCGACCAGAGTTTGGTTTTTACAGCTCAGAAGTGTATTGAAAGTTGCTAGACGACACTCGCAGCAGATTAGATTTGCTGCCACTAGGGTGCGTCTAGATTTCTAGGCTAGATTACAAATAGAAAAACATTAAAGTCAGTCAGTCAGACAGGGAGGAAGGAAGGAAATATAGGAAAGAAGGAAGGAAAAAAGGAAGGAGGACATCATTGTAAAATAATAATATTAATAATAATGGCTCCAATTGAAAATTTTCAGGTGACTGATCACATCTAAATTTTTCAGTTGGCCGAATTTAAATTCTGTGAATTGATGCAATTTAATTCACAGAAATTCAATTCGGACAACTGAAAAATTTAGATGTCATCAGTCACCTGAAATTTTTAATTGGAGACCTGAATTTTTCTTTTACAGTGTAAGGAAAGGTTGGAAGGAAGGAGGAAAGGAAGGATAGGAAAGATATGAAGGAAGGAAGGAAGGAAGGAAGGAAGGAAGGAAGGAAGGAAGGATGGAAGGAAGGAAGGAAGGAAGGAAGGAAGGAAGGAAGGAAGGAAGGAAGGAAGGAAGGAAGGAAGGAAGGAAGGAAGGAAGGAAGGAAGGAAGGAAGGAAGGAAGTACAGATAGGAAGACAGACAGACAGAGAGAGAGCATGGAAAAAGGAAAGACAGACAGACAGACAGACAGAGAGAGAGCATGGAAAAAGGAAAGACAGACAGACTGACAGACAGACAGACAGAGAGCATGGAAAAAGGAAAGACAGACAGAGATGAAGATAGACAGAGGTTTAGAGAGTAGAAGTTAAACAGTTAGAAAGGAAGGTAGACAGACGATAAAAGTTAAAAAAAAGAAATCGAATGAAGGAAGTCTGACAAAAAGAAAGGAAGTTGGAAGTTAGACAGGAAGGAAGTTAGTTAGTTATACATATAGTAAGCAAGAAGAAAAATAGGCAGAGAGGAAGTAAGTTAGACACAAGTATACATAGAGGCAGAAAGAGAGGAAAACAGACAAGCAGAAAGGAAGAAAAGAAGGAAGTTAGAGAGGAAGGAAGAAAGACAGACAGACAGACAAACAGAATGGAAGAAGGAATGAAGACAAACAGACAGAGAGGATTGAAGAGAGGAAGTTGAACAAATGGGTAAAAAGGAAGGAAGTAAAACAGTAAGGAAGGCAAACAGAAAGAAAGACAGACAAAAAAACGGAAGCTGGAAATCAGACGGTAAGGAAAACAGACAAACAGAAAGGAAGGAAAGAAGGAAGGAATTTAGAGATGAAGAAAGACAGACAAACAAAATTGAAGAAGGAATGAAGCAAACAAACAGAGGAGAGAAATTAAACAGAAAGGAAAGGAGATAGAAGGAAAGAAGAACATCAGAAACAGACAGACAACAGGGAATATAGACGGAATAGAGATAATACAGAAACTAATAAAAATGGAAGATGGATGGTAGACATAATGGAACAGAAGAAGTAGAAACGACAGGAAAGAAGAAATAAAGTGTGTGTGTGTGTGTGTGTGTGTGTGTGTGTGTGTGTGTGTGTGTGTGTGTGTGTGTGTGTGTGTGTGTGTGTGTGTGTGTGTGTGTGTGTGTTTATGAGAATCTATATCTGTGTGATTGATGATCTTGAGCGCTGCTTCTCCTGCTTGTAAATAGTTACTGATTGAATGAAAATCTGAAAAGAGCTAAACTCAAATCATTCTTCAAATACAGGCCTGTCATAAACCCACAGACTCTGTTTCGTCACTCATCTCTGTGTAAGGCCACACTCAGTGACCCAGTGTTCACAAATTTACAATTTAAAGAATTGGCTCGCTTTCGGTTCATAAAAGTGAATTCGAAATTAAACTGGCCACAGCACAGTGAGTTGAATTGAGATTTGAATGGTGAGAAGGGAATTTCAAAGAAACAAAAAAGTCACTCAACAATTCCCGTTGTTAGTTGAATTAGTTTAACATGGCCACCTTTTGTTTGTTTAAAGTTTCCATTAAAAGCCTCATTCATGTTTCTGGCTCTGAATTGATGTCCTTGGGTTACTTTTCATTTTGAGCATTCTGGGAAAAGACGTGTTCATCTATCATGATCAATAAAATGTATGTTTATTTAAAGGTTTATTGGTTATGATTTAACTTTTTAACTTTATTTATTTTGTAATGTTGCTGTTTGAGCATAAACAATACACTCCTGAACAAAATCTTAAGACCAGGGATTCATTGCAAGTTTTACTTGTAAGTGCTGCATGCTTCAAAATGCCAAAAGAAGAAACAGGAACAAGAGACAAAAAATAGAGAGTAGGCGCGAGGCTGAACGTTTTGGCATAGCAACGTGATACTTCCTGCCTGTGTGTCCTACAAAGGACGTCTCGTTTAAATCTGATTGAGGACACTCCATACTGCATCCTTTACAGGATGTGTCCTCTGGAGAACGCAGCCTTCAAAATTTAACGAAATGAGACACAGCTAGAGATTATCATGACAGAGTATGCTAATCCATGACTTGAAGATAACTCTACATTTTAGGATTGAACATAAAAGGCTGAACAGTTTCGGACATTTTCAGTGCGTGTGTCTTAAAGCTACACAGTGTGATATTTTCCCCCATCTAGCGGTGTAAAGATATATGACAATTCAGTGAATATTAGTTTCTGTTCCTCTCAATTCCGATTTCGTTTCAACTCCTGCGGTGGCCGATTTAGTCCAAGATTAACATGGCTTCAAGTTCGACCTCGTCAATGAGTGCCATCGAGTGTTAAAATTTCGAAAAGCGAAGCTTGAATTTACGGGTATGTCCATCTTTGGCTGATGTACTGTCAAGATGGAGGGCCAACATGGAGACCGGCATTGGAACCCCTCACCCGTATGTATTTTCAATGGCATATTATAAACTTACTAAAATACTTTATTACTTGAAATAAGTAAATATACATCAAAGGTGCACTATGCAGCTTTTGTCCACTGGAGGGCGCCTATGCAAAACAAATGCGTAGTTTGATGACGCAAAGTGTGAGCGCAGCATCTTGGGAGATGTGGTCTTCTCATCGCAGCCGGTGAAAAATAGGACTCGGGCAGAAATCACGTTCATGCATGCGGTTATTAACGTTACTGTAGTCTAAAGCAGAGCAGGACCGAGTGTTATGGACCTGAGCAAAGCTGCTGGAGCGATTGTTAAACAAATACCCGCCTTGCGAATACCGGGACTTTTATTATGACAGGACGGGACTCATTTGCCGGGCGCCTGCACAGATCCGCTCTTCCGGTTATGATTTTGAGGTAATGGAGCTCTGTTTATCATATTAGATACATTTAAGTGTGTTTAAAACGATGTTATGACGTTACTCCGTGCGTTCAGTTGTTCACACTGCTAAGAATAAAGCGCTCCTGCCAAATAAAAGCCGAAACCGAGGGTAACGCAGATATGACGCAATTGACAGGCGGCTCTGTCAAATGCAATGCTGCAACGTCCCTGTCCTTAGTTAAAATAGCAATTTTCTCACAATTTACAAATAGTTGGAAACATCTGGGATATTGTAGGTACTCAACTGAACAAAATATATAACACTGGCCTAGTGGTTTTTGGATATTTTACTGCAAAAATACTACATAGTGCACCTTTAATGAGCACATATTTTTGAAAGAACTAAGTGTTTTTAGCTAAGAATAAACTGAAAAAGTTACACAGTGTAGCTTTAAAGGTAATCGGAACTGCTAACACAAGCTCTTGAAGCTCTGCCTTCTTCCTAAAAGAGGGCGGGGAGCAGCAGCTCATTTACATTTAAAGAGACACGCATTAAAAATCTGCAGACCCTCAAAATGTGACAATTTTAACATGCTGTAAAAAATGATTTGTTGGGTATTTTGAGCTAAAACCTCACATACACTCTTGGGACATCAGATACTTATTTTGCATATTGTAAAAAGGGGCATTATAGGACCCCCTTTAATATAACACGTTATATTGCTGTATTAGAACTCCAGCGGCCTGTACTTGAAACAACATTTCTGCCATCTCTGTTTTATAGAGCATGATTTGGTCACAACAGAAGCAGTCAATACATAAAAAGCTCAGTGAACGAATGAGTGCTGAGAGCACTGAATCACAAATCAGATTTCCTCTGTGGATATTGAGTAATAGTGCTGGCCATGTGCATGTGAGTCAGACGAAAGCTTTGTTCACACTGGCAGCCCAAATCTAATTTCTTTTGCACATTCAATTCAAATCAGATTATTTATTGTTTGAACAGCAGAAAAACACATGAAATTTGATTCTTACAGAGCTTACAGGGCAATACTATATTGATTTCACCAATTAATTTAGCTCAAGTCGTTTAATGTTCCACTTTAACCTTAGACGTCTGTCTGTATATTCTTGCATTAATTACACAAATTACAAATGTCCTTCAAATGTCCAATCTTTATTGGTAATGGGATTTGAAAGACTGTTTTTGAAAGAAGTCTCTTATGTTCACTAATGCTTTATTTGATCATATGTATAGTAAAAAAGTAAAATCATTTTTACTGTAACAAATATAGCCCCCCCCCCCCCCATTTATATCATTATTAAGTTCAAAAGCATGTTTATCGCTTAGTTGGTCGATCCAATGTAAGTGTCACGTCTGTTTTTTACCTTCTACTAAGCTACATTTTGTGCTCAAATTAGTGGGTGGGGCTACTGAACTTTAGGGTTTGTGATGTCACCAACCCAGGAAGAAGCTTGTTTTAGTCCCTACAAGCTGTTTGCTGTATTCCTTAAAAAATATATTTTTAAATCTCCCTTTGTATAACTTTGAGTTCCCTTTCGGGGAACTCGAGCTGCGTCGAAACGCTGTGAGAACGCCTCTGTTCAAATGCGTCGTGAAGCGCCTGTAGAACCATTCCATCGGAAAAAAGATCGATCGTCGGCGTGATGACGTCATCGACCGGAAGCTATAAAACGTCCGTGAAAACAAACAGGAACTAGCTTCTGAGCCTTCAGCAAGCGATCTGTGTGAACCTGTCTGTCTATTTGGTGTTTTTGTCTGTCTATTATACTAGAAAGCAGAGATTTTCCACCCTTTTTGTTAAATATTCAATATATTAACAGAAAAAAGAGAAAATAAGATAGATAGAATGGCGAGTGAAAGCAGCAATTTCAGAAAGTGTGTTCCTCCCTGCCCACGCTACATCACGGGCGGGGACACACATCTTCTCTGTGTTGCATGCTTGGGAGCGCAGCATGCCCAGGCAGCCCTCGAGGGGGCTGCTTGCGAGCACTGTGAGCGTATGCCACTGAGAACGCTGCGCTCCCGCCGGGCACTCTTCGAGGAGGGTGCCTCGGCTCGTGTTCCCCGCGGCTCTGGTCCCGCTGCCGCCGAGGCGGAGCGGAGGCTGCAGTCGTGGGGATCACAATTGGATGTTGCAGAGGGGTTAGAGACGGGCGCTGCCTTATCTCTGCCCTCACCTGCTCCATCCAGCGGTTCTTCTCGGGGTATGGAAGCACGCATGGCGGTTTCTTCCCCCCCGAGAGAGCCGCCGGTACTTCATCTGTCCAGCTCTGAGGAGGTGGACGTTGAAAGTATCGATACTGAAGATTCGCCACTTCAGTCCCCTGCTAGTGAGGAGCTAGTTGAGGTTTTGACGCGAGCAGTGGCCAGGTTAAACATCGACTGGCCCACTGAAAGATCTGAGGCAGGAAGAAAACGTCATAGTAAGCTAGACGAACGCTTCCTGCCGTCTCGCGCCTCAGAACCTCAGCGACGGGGCCTGCCGTTCTTCCACGATTTGCACACCGAGGTGGCAAGATCGTGGAAGAGACCGGCTTCATATCGTGTCTTCAGCCCGCAGACTTCGGTCTACAGCAACATTTGCGGGCTGAGACAGTATGGTTATGGGGCGATGCCAAAGGTTGAAGAGACGCTTGCGAGCCATCTCTCGCCTTCCTCGGCATCGTCCCTGAAGGCCCCGACTTTACCCACCAGACCTCTAAAAACAACGTCGGCTATGGTGGGTAAAGCGTACTCGGCGGCGGGTCAAGCGGCTGCATGCCTGCACACGATGGCTATCGTGCAGGCATACCAGGCTGACCTGCTGAGGGATTTGGACGGTAGTGATGCTGTGGGGGGTGATATTATCGCTGAATTAAGATCGTCAGCCGATCTAGCTCTCCGGGCCACCAAGGAGACGGCCAGATGTGTTGGCCGCTCCATGGCAGCATTGGTGGCTACGGAGAGGCATCTATGGCTAAACCCCACAGACATCAAGGAGAGGGAGAAAGCCTTTCTGCTAGATGCGCCGCTTTCTCCTGGAGGCCTCTTCGGTGACGCAGTTCACACTGTCACCGAGAGGTTCCAGGAGTCGAAAAAGCAAGCTGCGGCGCTCAAGCAGTTCCTCCCTCTCCGGGTCCAGGTCCCTGGGGCTGCTGCTGATACCACCAAGCAGCCCAAGCCGAGTACGAGCTCCTCCTACAGGGCTCAGCAGAAACAGAGCGTCGCTGCCCGAGCTCCCCCTCAGCGTGGGGACGAGGGGCGGCGCTCTCAGACGAGGCCTTCGAGGGGCAGGGCTGATCTGCGGACAGTCCTGATCGCCAAGAAGGCCTCGTCGAAGCGTTCCTGACGCCAGAAGCGTCAGGACGCTGAGGGTGGTTCCCCCCGTAGGGAAACGGTGCTTACCCCTGCCTACGGTACCCGTTTCCCTACGGCACCCTCGGGGGGCCGCGCTGCCAACCCTGCCGCAATGCCGGGGCGCAGTCGGTCTCCGCGGGCCACCCGAGGGTGGTCCGCACCCCCTTCGGGGGGTCCCCGAGCAGTCAAGTCAGTTGTTCCCTGCCGGTCCGCCGCTTCAGGGCACTGTGCTTGTTGCTCAAAATACACCAGAGGCCAGCCTCGAGAGGCTGGTTCCCTTAGTAGATTTTCTAGACGAGTGGAAACGTCTACCAAATATATCTCGTTGGGTCCTGCAGATAATAGAAAGGGGGTACGCCATTCAATTCGGAAGTCGTCCACCTCCTTTCTCCGGTGTCCTGCCTACAGAGGTGGGCCCGGAGCAGGCTCTGGTAATGGCACAGGAAGTAGAGACACTCCTGCAAAAAGGGGCTATAGAGAGGGTTCCCCCTCCCAGCAGGGAGTCTGGCTTTTACAGCCGTTACTTCATCGTGCCGAAGAAGGATGGGGGCTTACGCCCGATATTAGATCTGCGGCTATTGAATCGCTCGGTGGCCAAGCTCAAATTCAAGATGCTTACACTCAGACAGATTGTAGCGCAGGTCAAATCGGAGGATTGGTTTGTCACCATAGACCTCAAAGATGCGTATTTTCATGTCTCCATCTTTCCACATCACAGGAAGTTCCTGAGGTTTGCCTTCGGGGGAGAGGCATACCAATATCGTGTACTTCCCTTCGGTCTAGCACTGTCACCCCGCACGTTCACCAAGTGTGTGGATGCAGCTCTGGCGCCGCTGCGTCTTCAGGGCATCCGCATATTGAACTATATCGACGACTGGCTGATTCTAGCGAATACAGAGCAGATGGCGGTTCAGCATCGAGATGCTGTTCTCGCCCATATGTCGAAGCTGGGGTTGAGGCTGAACGCCAAGAAGAGTGTGCTTTCTCCGGCTCAGAGAACCACTTTTCTGGGTGTGAACTGGGACTCGGTAATTATGCGGGCGCAATTATCGCCAACACGCATAGCATCGATCCTGGCAGCCGCCAAAGAACAGAAGCTAGGCCAAGCCGTCACTGTGAAACAGTTCCAGAAACTGTTAGGTCTCATGGCAGCAGCGTCCAACGTGATACCTTTTGGCCTACTGTACATGAGGCCACTGCAGTGGTGGCTCAAGACAAAAGGGTTCTCCCCGAGGGGAAATCCGCTCCGCACGATCAAAGTCACGCGGCGATGCCTACGTGCTCTGGTCATGTGGAAAAACCCGGGGTTTTTATCTCAGGGTCCCGTGTTGGGGGCTCTTGTTCGTCGCGTAACGCTAACGACAGACGCCTCTCTCACGGGCTGGGGGGCGACCATGAGTGGTCGCTCGTCCCAGGGTCTATGGCAGGAGCATCAGCGGCACTGGCACATAAATCGGCTAGAGATGCTCGCAGTGTTTCTGGCATTGAAACAGTTCCTGCCCGACCTCAGGGGCCACCATGTACTAGTCAGAACAGACAACACGTCCGTGGTGGCCTACATAAACCACCAGGGGGGTCTGAAGTCTCGTCCGTTGGACAAATTGGCACATCGGATCCTCCTGTGGGCCCAAGGGAAATTGCTGTCAGTCAGGGCAGTGTATATCCCGGGGGCCCTGAATCAGGAAGCAGACAGCCTGTCGAGACAGGGGCCGAGGCCCGGGGAATGGAGACTCCATCCAGAGGTGGTGGAGCTCCTTTGGAAGGTTTATGGGAAGGCAGAGATAGACCTGTTCGCTTCGGCGGAGAATTCTCACTGCCCGCAGTGGTTTTCTCTGACCCATCCGGCCCCGCTGGGGCTGGATGCCATGGTACAGGAGTGGCCGAGGCTGCCTCTGTACGCCTTCCCCCCGATTGTCCTGCTTCCAGGAGTTCTGGAGAGGGTACGCCGGGACGGGGCCCAGGTACTTCTAGTGGCTCCGAACTGGCCGACCCGAGTGTGGTTTGCGGACCTGATATCTCTCCTGGAAGGCTCTCCGATGGAGATTCCGACCAGGAGGGATCTACTCTCTCAGGCGGGCGGGAGATTCCTGCACCCACGCCCAGAGATGTGGAAACTGTGGGCCTGGCCTCTGAGGGGGCCAGGCTCATAGAGGAGGGTCTCTCGGCCGAGGTCGTAGAGACCATCCTACACTCCAGAGCTCCGTCCACAAGGAAGCTGTACGCTTTGAAATGGAGACTTTTCTCAGCATGGTGCAGAGAACGCCAGTGGGATCCAGTTAACTGCCCGGTTGGTACAGTGCTGGAGTTCCTGCAGGAGAGGTTCTCTGCAGGGTTGACCCCCTCCACACTTAAGGTGTACGTGGCGGCCTTGGGTGCTGTCCACGTCCCTTGCAGTGGAGTGTCTTTGGGAAGACACCCTCTAATTACACGCTTCCTTCGTGGCACATTAAGGTTGAGGCCAGTTATGCACTCGAGGGTCCCGGCATGGGACTTGGCCATTGTTTTGAGGGGCTTGTCCGGACCTCCGTTCGAACCTCTGGAGGAGGTTTCGGATAAGTTCCTCACTCTAAAAACCATCTTCCTTTTGGCCATTTCGTCTCTTAAAAGGATAGGAGATATTCAGTCTCTGTCGGTAGAGCCCTCATGTCTAGAGTTTGCGCCAGGGATGGTGAAAGCATTTCTGCATCCCAGGCCGGGTTATGTCCCCAAGGTTCCTACGAGCCCACGGGGCCCCGTCACTCTACAAGCCTTCTGTCCTCCTCCATTTATGACGTCAGACCAGGAAAGATTAAATCTGCTGTGTCCGGTGAGGGCACTGGATACTTATGTCCACAGAGCTGCCCTGTGGAGAAAAACGGAACAATTGTTTGTTTGCTTTGGACCCCCTAAGAAGGGGGCCCCAGTGTCCAAGCAGAGGATGAGCAAGTGGGTGGTCGAGGCCATCTCACTTGCTTATGAAGCTACCGGGCAGCCGTCTCCACTGGCTGTCCGGGCGCACTCAACCAGGGGTATGGCTGCTTCTAAAGCACTTTTGTCGGGGGCTTCCCTCCATGATATCTGTAATGCGGCCGGTTGGTCGTCTCCTTCTACCTTTGTCAGGTTCTACGAACTAGACCTGGCATCTACTGTAGGGGCACAGGTACTCTCGTAACCGTGTGCGCTTCGGCTTCACACATACGAGACACTTGGTCCTATGGCGATGTGGGTATAAGCGTTCTCACAGCGTTTCGACGCAGCTCGAGTTCCCCGAAAGGGAACGTCTCGGTTACGTATGTAACCCTAGTTCCCTGAGGGAACGAGACGCTGCGTCGCTTTGCCATACTCCCGGCGTGTCCGTGATCACTTACTTCAGGCTTTATCAGAAGTTAGTTCCTGTTTGTTTTCACGGACGTTTTATAGCTTCCGGTCGATGACGTCATCACGCCGACGATCGATCTTTTTTCCGATGGAATGGTTCTACAGGCGCTTCACGACGCATTTGAACAGAGGCGTTCTCACAGCGTTTCGACGCAGCGTCTCGTTCCCTCAGGGAACTAGGGTTACATACGTAACCGAGACGCTTTGTTCACTGTAAACCCAAATAAGTTGGCAAAAAAAAAAAAAGGTAATGTTACAGTTTTTTAAGTTAAAAGATGAATTGCTCTTTTGTAATTACTCTTAAAATTTGAGTAAGCCAATTCATGCATTTAACTTAAAATTATTATCTCAAGCTACATATTTTAAGTATTGGAAACTTGGCTAGGTTTATACCTTATTCAATAAATAAGGCCAATGCTCTAATAACATTTGCATAGCACTTGCTAATATAAAACATTTAACATGTATCCTTTCTAAATGTTCTAAAGAAAGTTCTAAATACTCATAAAAGTTCATTTGTTCGAACTGGTTCATTTAATTTGAGTTGGCTCTACTCAAACCAATTCCTTATTTTAAGCTTTAGGGTTTACAGTGTATATTTGCAGGTGCTGTTTATGCCCAAAGAGCAACATTACCCACTAACTAAAGTTAAAAAGTGAAATCATAATTAAAGACCCCTTTAAAATGAACAGAATATTTAAAATCCAGCAATGCCACGTTGCAAATTAAATTGCTATTGATGTTTTCGGATGTTTTTTAGTACATAAGGGGTTAAATAATATGTAACTGTAGATGCAATGACTGAACATACAGACAAAGAGTGGAAGAAGGAAGTTGTTACTGTATTTGAAAATCTCAATCATCTGGAGTGTGATTTATAAATTCCTAAATGAGAGGACGGACATAGAAACAAAGTGAACAAGTTAGAGTAACACATAAAACAACTGCTTTTCACAGCCAACCACACCATTTATCCCACCAGCATGCAACACTTGTGAAAATAACCCACTGCATAAAATCACACTCATTTGCAAGTTTCACTGATTATGTAAGCAAGAATCAGTAATTACCCCACTTATCTAAAAGCTCGTTCTCTGCGTGGCTCCTATAGTTCCAACAATAAATGTGAACTCTTTCATTGCATTTATGTATTATTCAATCAAGACTCCATATGCACTCATTTAGGAGCCATTGAGTCTGATGTATTGACACGCTGACTGCTGGCCTCTTTGGCTGTCTGAACATGTTGAATGGGTCTGCTGGACACTGAATGCATATATAATGGAGCTCTAGATGTGCGGACAAAGACACTCTCTCTGTCTCCATTGCCTCTGTCTTTGCAATTACAACATTACAGTAATGATGTTAGCGGCTGTAAGCGTGGAAACACAATGGGGGAGCAGTTATATGTTCTTGAATAGATTTAAATGGTCAGCACTCCAGTAAAGATGGTGGGGGAATTCACTAAGCTAAAAATTGCACCCGCTGATAGTACTGTTTATTAGTATGCACTGCCATTATTGTTTTAGCACCCTAATGAATTATCTCTTTTAAAATGCCGAAAGTGCCCCTGCCGTTTGAAAGTTTGGAGTTTTTTTTCTATTCTATAACATTATCCAATAATTTTACATACAGTTATGTAAACCCTTAATACATAACCTAATGCAATGCATAATTCAAAATATATGTAAAACACCTGTAAAAAAAAACTAAACGGAAAATTCCTTTTTTTTTTACAGTACGTTGAGCCCAATTTTTATGGATTTTTTAATAGCGCTGTTTCCACAAAATGCAGCCTTATCAGAGTGATTGAATGAAAATTAATCAATACTTTTTAAAATATATTAATTAACATGAAAAAGTTCATTTAAATTTCAATAATATTTCACAAGATCACTGTTATTTCTGTATTGATCAAATAAATGCAGCCTTGATGAGAATAAAAAAACTGTAAAAAAAATCTTCCTTTTGAACAGTAGTGTGCGTTTGACTTTGAAGTGCCCAACATTTGGTAATTTATTTTATGATTTACAGCAAATTTGTCGATTTACTGAAAAATGTACATGAAGCTGCTATTCAATGCTTTGCAGAAAGTATAGTTTTGTAAATATGTTTATTATATCCTTTTTACATTTAATTTGTTTTGCACTGAAAAGAATGACAGTGGGAGAGTGCATTCAGCAGCTGGTTCAATTGCTGCAGTTATTTGCTATTTTCGGATCAATGGTTGTGAGTAGTTTGTGTTTGTGTGTGTAAGTGACATTTAGTGTGGGTCACTAAGAAAAGGAGATGCATGGAAAATGTCCCGACACAGTGTTTTTTTTTCCACTCCGCTCCGCAGTGAGCGAGAGAGCATGAGCTGACTATGGCAAAAGTGCAGAAACACACATGCAGGCTCAATTCTGCTGACACCTCGGCTTTTGGGATGTTAGTTGCTCTGACAAAAAACCTGCACTGAGTAAACTACACCTCTATACACACACATACATGCACTGAATGACCTCTAAATGCTTGCTATTACTGATCTGCCAAGATAGATCTATAAATCTCAGTTCACACTTTCTTTCCACATTTTATTCTTTAATGGCAGCTTTGGAATGATGTTAAGAGAGAGTCTCTTGCATTTGCTTCCTCACCCAGCTGCGTTTATCCTTGATTAAAGGCCTCCAATTTTCCATTTAAAATATTTCAGTATCTTGTAAATGTGCGTGATGGAAAAGCAAGCCAGCTTTAGGGGACTTAAGTGTGTTTATGCGAGTGTGTGCGGGGTTACAGAGTTCAGGTGTTTTGTGTGCATGTTGGTACGAGCGTGTGATTGTGTGTGGCGTCTCTCTCAGACCAGAGGTAGGGGAAGGGTTGAACTTTTGAACTGGCTCTCTGAGTTTAATATATATAGTCGGAATATTCGAAAAAGCGTAATAGGGCCACTTTAATAAACAAAAAGGGTCCAAATGGTTTTTGTCTCCATTTTAAACAAAACATACCAAATGTATGCATTTGTTTGGAAAGTGTTCTTGTGCCATCGAAAGCAATGACATTCAGCCATTTATTATTGTCTAAAATACTTTTTGATGCCAGTTTTTCATCTTTTTAATCTGTAGTATTTCTCATCTAGGTTTCGGACATGTTCTCAGCTTGTTGGGCTGATATAAAAGTATAATTTTTTGGCATTGTTTATGAATGAAAATTGGTGAATTAATCAATGAAGTGGTGAAAAGTCACTGCTTGTTTTGCATGCTTTAGGGCCTCTAAAGCAGGGGTCACTGGGGTCAGTCTCAATGTCAGCATGTCAGAAGGGTGTGTCGTTCAAATACTTCCCCTACTTGAGAGAAAGAGCCCATAATCTTGTGTGCGATTAGCCTATTCTCTGTTTAGACAGACACACTCACACATAAGCTAACCTGTATGTTTTGACAGATACGTCCTGATACCGATCAAGGAGTGCGTCTGACCCGTAGCTCTTTTCCATTCACAGAGGAAATACAGCCTAATCTCTTTCTGCCTTGAGCAAAAGTTGATCTGAACCACACACAAACAAGCACATTTCTATAGTGCCTCCTCCAGACACCATTCATTTCGAATTAACAGAGACAGACTTTAGGCCTGGCTGCCAGTTCATATTGTTCATGGCCAACTGTCATGTGGCATCTGGTGAGAGTGGAACTGGCACAGCGATGAACCACCATCAACGCTGATCAAATGAACTGAACAGAATCGGCCCATCTGCAGTCCCTGTCTCTGATAAAACTCAATAATAAAATCAATTATCAGGACTCCGTGTGGGATTCACTTTAGTTATGGAGACAGTGACATGTAGAGAGAAACAAAAAGAGAGACTGAAAGAAAGCTGGATGCTGTCACATCACAGTCTGATGTCTCTCTCTCTCTCTCTCTCTCTCTCTCTCTCTCTCTCTCTCTCTCTCTCTCTCTCTCTCTCTCTCTCTCTCTCTCTCTCTCTCTCTCTCTCTCTCTCTCTCTCTCTCTAGACTCTGATTCAACATTCTCAGATTCAAGTAATTTCATTCAGCAACACTCAATTTCTATTTTTATAGATTAAAAGTTTGTCGTCTTCTATCAGAATCATGCAGATTATCCTGATTTTTCCACAAAAAGTAAAATAATTATATCAAAATGATTGCCATGATCAGATCCAAAGTCAAATATGGACATTATTGTAGGCCCACTAAAATCAAAAGTTTTTTAGATGACTATGTTAAGTAAGCTGTGTGTTCCAAAACAATGACACAATTTGCATTTAGGAGATATAAGCATTCAAAATGTACAGTCTCTCACTTCCGTTAAAACGAATCACAGATTTTGATGACATCATCGGAGGCTTCACCTTCTCATCAAATCTTCTGTCCAATCAAAATGCTCTCTAGAATCTAAAGCCCGCCCCTTACACTGCTGAATTTGCGGCTAAAATCAGTCAGTTGTACATACATTGACTAATGGCGAAAATGCAGCATTTCAAAGCGATATGGAGGAGATTATTATGATAAAATGGTTAGAGGAAAGAGGCTTTACTAAACAGAAAGGCTCTAGTCAAACCAAGCGGCAACCTCCCGCGATCTCTCTTGAAGTCAATACGGAAGTAATGTAAACTGCAATTCCTCAACTGGCCACTAGGGACAGGCTCCAGAAGGGAGCAGAATCTCATTGAGCCCCATGTTAAAATTCTCAACTTTAAAGCAGAAGAAAAAACATGTTTACAGCCTGGTACAAATTGTGGTTTTGGCTTATAAGGCTAATTTTGATCTTCATGACAACTGTGAGGGGGGTGAATTTTTTTATAACTCATTCGTTTACGTTATAGAAAGCCTTAAAGTTCTGCATAATTAAGGGAGTGGTTACAAGTGGATAGCCATTTATCTGCCGTCTATAGTCATTGCGTCACCTAAGCTCCGCCCACATCCCGCCTTTTTGTCCATTTTCTGTTATGCGGGAGTGACACGCGATGACTCGCTCACAAGATGGCAACACCCAGCTCGCCCCTACTTTAAGCTTCAGAACGGCTTATCGGAATCCTATGGGTGACGTCACGGACACTACGTCCATATTTTTTTACAGCCTATGAGTCAAACTGTATATTAACAAAACACTATTGGCTGTTTCAAAAAAGGGGAGGAGCTTCTAACAGCTGGAGCCATTTCAGGAGAAATTACGTCAACACACTGAATAATGCGGGGCGTTTTAAGGCACTTCAGTGGGCCTCTAAATTACAATTTAAACCAACAATTTTTAGAGTAAATTGATAAATGTTTTCACATAGATAAAACAGCTTGTCCATATATAGAATAAAACAACTTGAAAACTTTTATTTTTGTTTTATTCACACACACTGACAGTTACAGTCTGATCTCTTTTAAAGTCTAATTCCCCAACCACTCCTCTTTGTTTTAAAATTAAATTCCAAATTGAGTTACTGTTCTCATTTATTCTTTCATGTGAATCCTTCACCTTTCTCTAGACAGGTTTACAAAGCGTGTGGTGTGTGTGCGTGTGTGTGTGGGAGGTTCACTGCGTTGTTCTCTGGCAAGGGAGGTTTTGAGGACTCCTGTGGTCTGAAAGAAAGAAGCTTATGCCCCTCTGATCTGTCAGGCAGAAAGACAGACACGGCGAAAGATAGAGAAACGGTATGGGAGAAAGAGAGGAAGATAAAAAGACAGAGCGAGGGGCAGAGTCAGACGAGTGGGAGGATGAGGGAGAGAGGGAGTCATTTGGAGGTTTGGGGGGGGGGGGGTGATGAGAGAGATACAGTGTGAATGACAGTGAGAAAACAAGATGGGAAGAAAGAGATGAGAGGATGAGAGCGTTCTTAAGACACACTGACAGCGGGAGAGACGAGAGGAGGGAGAACAGCGGGAAAAGGGGATCGGGAGCCACGGGGAGGGAGGAGAGCCGGCGCAGGGGGGAGGCACCACCCCGCGGATTGAGACGTATCCCACATTGCCCCTCTCTCTGGTGGCGCAGCAGGCAGGGAGCACGGGCCATGGTGCGCGGTGGTGTGAAGTTGACGTGGCGCTGGCCCTGGCACAAAGAAGCGGAGGAGGAGGGCGCCAGGCGCTGTGTGGCAGGGTTGCCCAGATACGGCCACTCAGGGTTGGCATGTTGTTTTTGTGTCTGTGATGCGCTTCCAGCCTGACACACACATGGCACGCTCGCATGTACGTCCCCACTTTTTTGCCATTTTGTCCATCACTTTATGGGACGGTTTGCAGCAGGAATTGTATAAAATAGCCATTTTGATGTAGGCCTATGTGATACTGAGGAAACATCACCAGTGGTCAAACCTTTTTTTATGTGTGTGTTGTAATTAGGTATGGGAATTGTAAAGAATTTAATAATTGGATTTCTGATTATAATAAGGAGCACAATTGCTATTATACAATTATAATACATTTCCAGAAGATAAAACGGAACACTGGATTAAACCAGGTTCAAAATGTTTGTTTCATTTTGTTGATGTATTGGAGTTAAAGGTTTTTACAGAGGGGATTTTGGACCCGTCACAATTCACCAGTGAGATTCACCACCCCATGGACTGTCATTCCATCAAAGACTACATTACCCATAATCCTTTGCCCAGACTCATCAGCACGTATTGTTTACACCTGTGTCTCATTTACCTCATTAACTATATAAACCATATTGATTGTGAAGTCTTGTTTGTTGTGTCACTGCTTTTCTGAGCGGTTTCCCTGGTTTCTTGTCTCTTGGTTTTGGCCTACTTGCCTGTTCTCTGGATTACCCTTTTTCCTGTTCGGACTGCTTGCATGTGTATGACTTTCTGCCAGTCTTTTGACTGCAATTACCCTTTAATAAAGCTGCGTTTAAATCCGCATCGTTTGAGTCTCGGATCAGTAGGCCTACGTTACAAGTGTATAACCTACTGCGTGTTCAGAATGAATATGTTCAACCAGTCAGTAACTAGTGAGATAATCAGAAATATATTGTCACATGATCCTTCAGCAATCACTCTTATATTATGATTTACTGGTACAAAGTCATCTAAAGCCTTCCATAGCTGAATGTGCGGGACAAGGATATTATATTAATATTATTTCCATCGTTAAATTAAAGTTGACGGAAACTCGTCTTCCCTCCGCTGCAATCATCATCTCCGTTCACGCATTCAAAGCGCGTCGCGTTCGGTTACGACAGTCAGCAGATAAAAACTCTCCAAGATCATATATTCCCATAATATAATACTTGATCTTGTAAATAAAGGTCTGTGGATTTGAGTTTATAGCTGTCGGGTGACAACACAAGGACTCATTAGCATCACACGCACAATAACTGGAATTTAAAACTGTGAAGAAACAAATGATCAGTAAACTGTTGGACAGATATAGATTATAGACTAGGATATACCTCTCTCTTTTTTGACCATACATGTGTTTGCATCCCTGGGTCATGCTGCATGCTTTTGATTCACTAAAAAAGTCTCAAAAGAATGATCCATGAATCGGTTGGACTATACTGGTCACTAGTTAGGGCCAGAGCACCGATGTTGTGAGGACCCTATTGGAACTGCTTTTATGTATTTGATTCTGTTGAAAGAACTGACTCATAAGAATCACGAGAGTCTGTTGGATCACACTGGTCATGTAATGTTTTTGATTCCCTGAAAAGAACTGATTCATTAGAGTCATCTCTTCAAGACGACACTGGTCACTAGGTTTTTGATTCGTTACAAAGAATCAAGCCAAAATAATCATCTGTTCCAGAATCAGTTGGACTTTACTGATCATGCTAAATGCTTTGAATTCTATGAAACTAACTGAGTCGTAACGCTTCTTGATTCCCAGTTTAATGTTGAAAATAAGACGAACATAAAATCTCCTTCACATTTTGTGACGTCACAACCAGCACATCAATTTCCCACCACTTTTTGTCTGTTTTTTTCTGCGCTATGTGTTAGTTCTCCATGTGTGTTTTGTATTAAAGTCTCGTCAGATGGGATTGCTTATGCGGTCAGAATGATTAGTCTTCTGCGAGTGCGTCTGAGGCCCGAGAATCTCATCTGTCACTCACCAATGAGAAAGTCATTCTTGCCACAACCTCTTTCCCTACATCTCTCTCTATTAACCGTTGCCCAGTGTAATCAGTGCATTGCTGCTGTCTGTTGACCTGATGTGTAATGATTACAATCCAAAGCTTGCAGGGATAAAAGGCAGTGCGGGAAAAAAAAAAATCAGACCTCCTTCCAATTGAGCCCCATTTCCTGATGCCACAGACAGAGGGGTCTGAAACGGCTGGCTGATTGGCGACGGCGCTTTGAATGGCGCTGTGTGAAGGAGGTTACTCTTACCCACGGTAACTTGATATGCGTTCTGGGCTTCAGACTGACACACGCCGGATCAAGAGAGACAAGGGAGAAGGCACAAACTCACTCACGTAAACACTCATCCACAGACTAGAGAGCACAAAACTTTTCAGATACAGGTGTACACTTGATTTTTCTTATATGTATGCCTATGTACCACAAATTCTGAGATTTTAAAGGGTAAAAAATGTACATTTCTTTTATCATTTACTCGCCATCATGTTGCTCCGATCCCATAAGACTTTAGTTCATCTTCTAAATACAAATGAAGATATTTTGAATGAAATCTGAGAGATTTCTGTCCTTCCATTGAAAGTCTATTCATCTAAAACTCTGACACCTCAAAATGTTCTTGAAGAGATATAAATTAATATGAATCAAGCTGTTTATTTTGATCTTCTGAAGAGTTTATTTAGGCTTTTTTATTCACATTGATCAGCAAAATGATAATGCTCAAAAATGGTAAACGGACGATCAACAGTACTTGCCTGATATGCGAGAACAAACCTCATTGGTTATTACAGAAGCTTAAATGTGTTGGCGTGACACACAAGAATGACCCTCATTGGTTCTCATGTATCAGTTAAGTATGATTGATAAAAGTACCATAGTTCAACATGATTCAGTTTACATACATATTAAGATCCATTCCAGATCATTTAATTTAAACTCAGAGAGTTGTATATCTGGCCTAAAACCTTTTGTGATCCAGTCGTGACCCACATGTGGCCACATCACATTTGTAGTGTACACACTAATGCGTCCTGATAAACGGATAAGCTAATGCGTCCCAGACAACAGCAAGGGACCACCTACTTACCTGTCAATCAACTTTTGTACTAAAACAGTTGTTTTAAGCTTTGCCTGTCACACACATCTTTAAAACATTTGGAATCATGTGGACATCTACAAATGGAATCATACACTCACCTAAAGGATTTTAAGGAACACCATACTAATACTGTGTTTGAACACCTTTCGCCTTCAGAACTGCCTTAATTCTACATGGCATTGATTCAACAAGGTGCTGAAAGCATTCTTTAGAAATGATGGCCCATATTGATAGGATAGCATCTTGCAGTTGATGGAGATTTGTGGGATGCACATCCAGGGTACGAAGCTCCAGTTCCACCATATCCCAAAAATGCTTGGGTTGAGATCTGGTGACTGTGGGGGCCATTTTAGTGCAGTGAACTCATTGTCATGTTCAAGAAACCAATTTGAAATGATTTGAGCTTTGTGACATGGTGCATTATCCTCCTGGAAGTAGCCATCAGAGGATGGGTACATGGTGGTCATATAGGGATGGACATGGTCAGAAACAATGCTCAGGTAGGCAGTGGCATTTAAACGATGCCCCACTGGCACTAAGGGGCCTAAAGTGTGCCAAGAAAACATCTCCCCACACCATTACACCACCACCAGCAGCAGCCTGCACAGTGGTAACAAGGCATGATGGATCCATGTTGTCATTCTGTTTATGCCAAATTCTGACTCTACCATCTGAATGTCTCAAAAGGAATCGAGACTGATCAGACCAGGCAACATTTTTCCAGTCTTCAACTGTCCAATTTTGGTGAGCTTGTGCAAATTGTAGCCTCTTTTTCCTATTTGTAGTGGAGATGAGTGGTACCCGATGGGGTCTTCTGCTGTTGTAGCCCATCCGCCTCAAGGTTATGCGTGTTGTGGCTTCACAAATGCTTCGCTGCATACCTCGGTTGTAACGTGTGGTTATTTCAGTCCAAGGCCCACCATTTCGCCTGTGGGCGAAAATGTATGCATTTTCGCCCACAGGACTACTGCATACTGGATCTTTTTCCCTTTTCACACCATTCTTTGTAAACCCTAGAAAGGTTGTGCGTGAAAATCCCAATAACTAAGCAGATTGTGATTGTAGGCAACAATAACCATGCCACGCTCAAAATAGCTTGAATCACCTTTCTTTCCCATTCTGACATTCAGTTTGGAGTTCAGGAGATTGTCTTGACCAGGACCACACCCCTAAATGTATTCAATCAACTGCCATGTGATTGGTTTATTAGATAATAGCATTAATGATAATTGCATTAAAATAAATATATATATATATATATATATATATATATATATATATATATATTATTATTATTATTATTAATATATTTGTTATTATTATCTTTTCAACTGTTTTAACTATGCTTGTTTTTTATTTTTTATTCGTCCATATGGTATTCTATTTTCTCATGCATTTGTTACCACTGTTTAAATTAATTTCTATGTAAAGCACTTTGAATTGCCATTGGGTATGAAATGTGCTATACAAATAAACTTGCCTTGCCTTGCCTTGCCTTGCCTTGCCTTGCCTAATGAGAAATTGAACAGGTGCCCATAATAATCCTTTAGGTGAGTGTAGATGGTGTGGCTAAAGTATCAGCTCAAGCATTTTGTCCACGTACTGTCAAATGTCCTTGTGTTTTTATACATGCAAACCTTTAATAAATCACAGCTTTTGTGTGGATTTGAAATGGGGCAACTCTCTGCATGTTGATTGACAAAGTATTAAAACAATAACGTGAATTTCAAAATCAGAATCAAATTCAAATCAACCAAAATCCCAATATTCAGCATCGCCTTTACATCATAATCCTCATCGTCTGCTTCCGTGTGTGTTCTGAGGGAGGGTGCGAGATGTCCCATCTCATCATAAAAGCTGCCAAGGGACAGACAGACAGACAGACAGGAAGGAGGTAGATGAGCATTCATCCAAAAATAAAAGGATGAATAAATGATTAGAAGATGAAAAGCGCAGTGGAGGGAGGCGTCGTCTTCTTTTAAAGCATGCAGAGTCATTGACTCATCCAATTACCACATCCACTCTCTCCATCCTGACTGCATCCCATCCAGAAGCCCAGTATGTGCGTGTTTGCGTTTATGCTTTTATGCACTTATGTATTTAAAATTTGAGGAAAGATTTTTCCACAGACATTCATCTGAAAAAAAAAAAAACCCAGCAAATTTTCAAGGACATTTAAAAACGTGTCTATGTGTTGTCTGTGCATTTATATAGTTTTGTATCTAAAGTTTGTGGAAAGATTTTCCACAGAAGTTAACTGAATTTGAAAAAAAGCTATTTTTCAAGGACTTTTGGAAATGTGTGTATGTGTTGTATGCATTTATGTAGTTGTGTATCTAAAGATTGAGGAATGATTTGTCCACAGAAGTTAACAATCTAAAAAAACTAAAATTCAAGGGCATTTGGAAGTGTGTACATTTATGTACTTATGTATCTAAAGATTGAGGAAAGATTTGTCCACAGAATAAATCTGAAAAAGCATTTTTTTTTTCCCTGTCACTGTCAAAAGTTCCACCTAAACTAAAAACTTTAACCCATTTGGAGCTTAAAATTAAGTATAATCAACTTGGTTCTACTTGTCATTTCAACTTAAAGTATATTAAATCACTTAAACATATCATGAACTTATAATGTTAGTATGAATCATAGTATGATTTTTTTTAAACATCTTTTATATTGTTACAATTTAGAAATACCCTAATTTTAGCCCTTTGCTCTGAAAGCTCTGTTTGAAGGGGTATGTCTGCTGTGAATGCAGTGTAAACGCCAGCTGTGATTGGCTAACATCTTTGCATATGAAATAAGTACTATTATTAAGTATTGAACTTTCTTAAAGACTTTTACTATATTAGCTGCTGAGATTAACTAATAGTGAAAAGTCTTGATTGTTGCATTATATTTAGATTTACTCCTGTTACATGAACATTTTGCAGCGATGAGCATTTTAGCCAATGGCAGTCATGTCTGTTGAGCAAAAGAATGCAGTGATCTTGTCACTGCAACATTGATTTCTGCGCTCTCACTAATGCTTTCATCTGTTGTCAACATATATGTCTGTGATTGGCTGCAAGACAGGCATCTATCTGCGGATCCCTAATATATCAGCTGATAGACGGAGCTGCTGATAGACGCCTGCTTCAAAATGCTCCCATGTGTATCTGTGTAAATGCTCAGTGAAGAGCGCCAAAGATCTATTGACAACATGTTTTTGAACAATCATTATAGCCAAACATGTTTGACACCACTACACTTATTTAAAAAATAAGTTACCTGGTTGTCGTAAAATTTTGAGTTCTTTGAAATTAAACATTTTAGTAATACAATGAACATTTTTGAGAAGCGACAACTTTATCCTAATATTATTAAAAGACTTTAATTGTGTGTGTTTTATTTGTGATGACGCAGTGAAACATGATTTATCACATTTTTTATGTGGTTCAGATACAATAATATTTTGAGTTACTTTTTATTAAACCAATTTCCTTCATTGTATCAACTCATTTTTTTTATTTCAATAAACTCAAAGGCAACAGGTTACTCACTTTTGTAAGTTAAACCAACAATATTTTTTACAGTGTACTTTCATCATGGTAAGAGATTCATTGTACAGTGTAGACATGTGTCATTGTTGAATAGTGTGATTGACAGCTCCAGTGATTATAAATCAAATTATTTTTATTGCTTTCTGTAATTGATTAAAATTTTAATTACAGATTATTTTCATGTTACTTAAAGAAAAAAGCCTGCAAAGCCTGTGCTGAAATTGCAACTGATTTACCAAATAATCCACAAACAAATAATGCTCCACTGAGATATACACATAGTTGAAAATCAGTAACCACTTTCCTAGCATTAGGATCGTTTGGAAGGTAATGTTATTTTTAGTCCAGTGATCCTGGATCTCTCTTCTCTCCTCGTCATCTCACTAAAGCTCCTTTCACACTGCACGTCGGACCCGCAATATTCCCGGAACATTGCCGGGTCGCCTTCTGTGTGAAACCAACCATGGAATTGATTACCGAATTGAACCCGGGTCGGGGACCTAGTAACATTGCGGGATTCGACCCGGGACGAGCGCTGTGTGAACAAAAGACAAAACTAATGCCGCAACGTGTACGTAGTTATCGTGCGACTTCTAGAGCTTGTTTTTTCAATAATACAACCCTGCAGTGCCAGAAGAGCTAGTCTGTGTTTTAAAAGCAGAGAGTGTTCGTATACAAAAGAAACTAAAATTAAACAAGCAGAAATGTGCTCAAACTGGACACAAGTCGAGACCACGGAGCTCCTTACTATCCGCACTGAAGCTGAGATCGCTCGCCATTATACGTCACATCCGGATGTCACGTGTCAACTCGTTCCGGGACCGTTACGGGTTGTGTGTAAAAGCGCACATATTACGGTATTTCGCTGGCAGTGTGAATGGACAAAATCTAGCGGCCCGGGAACAAATGCCGGGTCGCATTATCCGTGGATTCGCCGGAATCGCAGTGTGAAAGGGGCATAACATGCCAGTAGGCGGGGGCAAATATGCAATGATGCTGAAGTAGGCATTGATTTTCTTCTGCAGAGGAGGTATTTCGTCACACTATTGCGCTATACTGTGGCAAAAGCTGATATTAGTTCTGAGCTTGGTTTCAATAAAAGCTGTTTTTGGACTAACAAGGAAGTTTTGAGTTCTGAAACATATGGATGTTTTTTTATAGTACAATGACCTCTTACATGTCAAAAGATTGAGGCTAATTTTATTTGATGAGTTAAAGTAATGTAAAAACATAGGTTGTCATGACTTACTGCTCAAATCATTATCCACAGTGCAATTGGAAAATTGTGTCAATAATGATAATTAATCAATAGTTCATAATTATCACTATTGATAATGATCATTATTATCAATAAGCAAGTCCTTTTGTGAAATTTCCTCACTACCTATATATTCTATGGTCAACTGTTAGTGGCATTATAACAAATGTGGAAGCAATTGGAAACAACAGCAACTCAGCCACAAAGTGTTAGGTCAGTGCATATTAAGGCGCACAGAAGTCGGCAACTTTTTGTCAATAGCTACAGACCTCCAAACTTTGTGTGGCCTCAAGAACAGTTTAGAGAGCTTCATGGAATGGGTTTTCCGAGCAGCTGCATCCAAGGCTTACAGTACATCAAGTGCAATGCAAAGCGTTGGATGCAAATGTTGAAAGCATGCTGCAACTGAACTCTAGAGCAGTGGAAACGTGTTCTCTAGAGTGATGAATCACGCTTCTTTGTCTGGCAATCTGATGGACGAGTCTGGGTTTGGCAGTTGCCAGGAGAACGGTACTTGTCTGACTGCATTGTGCCGAGTGTAAAGTTTGGTGGAGGATGGATTATGGTGTGGGGTTATTTATCAGGACTTGGGCTTGGTCCCTTAGTTCTAGTGAAAGAAACTCTTAATGCTTCAGCATACCAAGACATTTTGGACAATTTCATGCTCCCAACTTTGTGGGAACAGTTTGTGCACAAAACAATGTCCATAAAGACACAGATGAGCAAATTTGGTGTGGAGGAACTTGACTAGCCTTTACGCTGTTCTGACCTTATTGAGATTAACTAGAGCAGAGACTATGAGCCAGGCCTACTCGTCCAACATTAGTGCCTGACCTCACAAATGCACTTCTAGAAGAATGGTCAAAAATTCCCATAAACACACTCCCAATCCTTGTGGAAAGCCTTCCCATAAGAACTGAAGCTGTTATAGCTGCAAAGGGTGGGCCAACTCCTTATTAAACCTTAGGAATTAAGAATGGGATGTCATGAAAGTTCATGCGCATGTAAAGACAGGCGTCCCAAAACTTTTGTCAACATCCCATTATCTTAACATTTAAATGCGTATGAGTTAGGGTTAGGTGATAGGAATTTGCATTAACTCAGTATAAAAACCAAAGAAGTCAAGGAAAAGATATGTTTGTGTCTCCCTGTTTTTGATTTTGCATATATAATTCATCTGCTTTAAAGCTGATCTCAGCTCAGTGTAACTAACAATTTTCTTTGTCTGACCTTTTACAAATAACTAAAATAGGCATGTTTACATACAGGATAAAGGCATCATTCTCTATTCACTGTGTGTGTATGTGTGTGCGTCAAAACTACGTGTGAGTTTTAGACTCCCAAGCAGATTGTCTAGTTATGTAATGCTATTTGCATGTGAAGGGAAGGAACCCGTTTTTCATGCTGCACTGGATGTGAAGTGAAGCCCCCTTTTCTCTCCTACCCCTCTTTTTCAACCGGAACGAGGGACCGCGCCGCCTCAGATGGAGGGATGCTGAGAGAGTGACAGGAGGAGAAAACATGAAAGGCTTTAAGTGTGAATTCATTAATAATGTGCACCAGTGTACCGGTGTACAATGCACGCATTAAAAAAACCCTCTCAGAATATGCAATCAGGGACACACAGGTTATTCTAAAGGCACATGAAAGCTATGGATTAAACGCATAAATCCTTGGCATATTTCCCATAATTCTCACAGTGATCGTTATTATTTCTGGTATAAATTAATGAATATTTTTTGATTTTATTAATTATATTTTTAAATAAATGTTTGAATTGTTTTCAAAATGTTAGAGGTTTGTGTGTTTGCCTAAACAAATATTTTTATTTTAAGTTTAAAAGTAAATTCTAGATATTTTACATAGCATTTATAATTATTATTACAATTACATTTTTTATTAATTTGTTTAAGGGAAACATCTATATTAATTGTAAAAATAAAAATAAAAATCCATTATAAATATATCCAAGCAATAAACTCCCTGTTTAACATAGCAATCATGTATATTGCATTAGACATTTTGTCCACTTGTCTTGTACTTGACTCAGTAGAGAAGACAATGGCAGATTCTGCCCTTTATTTATTGAACACAGCTTTGAGTCTCTCTGCCTCATAACGACAGTCGCACACAGATACATTCCGATGCACATTCTTGAATTTCTTTAGCAGGTTGACTGGCTTTGCTGAGGGCAAGATGAGGGGGAGTTTAGATAACCCAACCCCGCGTCACCCCCACACCCCACGGGGGTCACACAATGCATGTCACGCATATCATTAATCCTGGGGGTTATTTCCCCCCAGGGGGCGCCCACTGACCCACGCACAAAGGATAAAAGTGTTCTGGCATGGGATGGGGCGTTCTTAACAGTACGGCCCAGGAGCCTACAACATCCTCTACAATGAACAAAACCACATACAGTGTTAGCGTAGGCCCGTAAGATTCAAATGTGGCAGATTGTGTGTGTGGATGGTTTTTGAGTGCAGAGAAGAGGAGGAGAAGGGCCAGGAAAGAGTTAAGGAAGAGAGGAGTTTTGTTTTGCTTTGCTTGTTTTGGTTTTTATGAAGAGGGTGAAAGATCAGGCTCTTTTCTAGAGTATCTGAAATGATGCGTAAAAAAACGTTGTAGTAGTAAAAAGCTTGATACTTGTTCTTTTGTTTAGATTTTTTGTTTGTTTGCATTCTTAAAGGTGCAGTGTATAGTATTGATAAGGATCTGCTGACAGAAATGCAATATAATAACTGTTTTCAGTGGTGTATAAAGACATAACTTACATAATGTACGGTGATGTTTTTATTACCTTAGAACGAGCCATTTCTATCTTCACCCTTACAGTGGAATCAACATTTTTAGCCGTCATGTTTCTACAGTAGCCCTTAACTTCTCTACACTGGGCTAATCACTCACTGTTCTCTCAGCTTCTCTATATGTGCTTCGAACGTGAGGGTTGAGAGGTTGGTGATTGCAATTCACAACCTCACCGCTAGACAGCACTAAAATCCACACACTGCACCTTTAACTGAGGATTTTTTTTTAATATGCCATTTCTGTTCATAAAAATTTGGGGTGTCTAAGATTTTCTGTTTCGAAAGAAGTCTCTTCTGCTCATCAAGGCTGCATTTATTTGATCGAAAATACAGAAAAAACAGTAATAGTGAAATATTATTACAATTTATATAAATACTATTTTCTATTTTAATATATTTTAACGTTTAATACATTTCTGTAATAGCAAAGCTAAAATTTCAGCAGCAATTCGTTATTTGTACTAGCCTGACAAGCCAGACCCACATCAAGATGTTTGGTCTGGAAACTCACCATTGACAGGGCTCAATCCGAGGGGCGGGATAAACGGTTGTCTTTCAAACTCCCTCTGCACGCGATAGGATAGCGCTACAACCAACCAGAGCAATGAAGGTGAAAAAGAGCTCGCTGACTGATTAAACATTCGTATCCGTATCCGGTCGGCTAAACTCCGAACACATCTTCCCTTTTTAAGAATGACTTCAGTGCCGTTCTTTGTTCTTTTCTCAGAGAAAAGCTTAACTCCGAGTCTTCCAGAGTCGCGGTCAGAGCTGATTCGAAAGACCGCCGCCGTTCGCCAGTTTCTGTGTTTACTAGAAGCACACAAACACAACTCGGCCGTCGTCATTATGGCCCCGCCCACCAACTCTATACATGATGTGATTGGCCCGTCCAGATTGTGAGGAATACAGCTCAGAAGGGTATTGAGAGTTCCTAGACGACACTTGCGGGCAAATTAAATTTGCTGCCCCTAGGGTGCGTCTAGATTTCTAGGCTATATTTGTACAGTATTCTTTGATAAATAGATGAGCATTTATTGTAGATAGAAATCTTTTGCAACAAATTTTCTTCTTCATCTTAAAAAAAATTCTTACTAATGAAATGAAGTGAATGGTACAGTAGCCTACATATAAAATGTTTTAAAATATGCGTGTGTATTTTTTTTCTAAATGTAAAATTTTTTTATTAACCGTGTTTGTAGGTATTTCACATGGTGTTTTAATAATTTTATATTTTTTATTTTTTTATTGATTAGGTTTTCAAAATAAGGGAAATAATTGCATGATATGTTTATTAATCAGTATAATGTTGCACCTAACTGTTTTCCAGTAATCCCCATTTTTATCAGCAGTAACTTTGATGGCACACTTTATGCTTTGCACATTTGATAAGTCTCTTATATGTTTAATTAGCAGCTGTTTCTCGCAGGGTATTAAAAAAAACTCTTGCTGTTATTAAAGACTTAGTATGGTGTAGACCGTTGTGTCAAGTACCTCCCATCATGCATTGTATATGTGATGTGAAGTGTATGAGATGAACACACACAGTCCTCCATCCTCTCTGTGTCCTTCCTCCATTCTTTCTCTCCATCTCTCTCTCCTTACGGTGAGACCAGTCTAATCCTATTCATTGAGGCCACTCTTTTCCTCTCCTCCTCTCATTATCCTCTTTTCTCCTCAACATTCCCCTTTTCCTCTCCGAATCCATTTCTCCAAATCTCCATTTCCCCAACGGACATTTACAAACCCTTGGGTCCCACCCTTGCCATTCCTCTCTCTACCTCTCTCCTCTTTATTCTCTATCCCTTGCTCTCTATCCCTTGCTCTCTCTCTCCTCTCTCTCTCTCTCTCTCTCTCTCTCTCTCTCTCTCTCTCTCTCTCTCTCTCTCTCTCTCTCTCTCTCTCTCTCTCTCTCTCTCTCTCTCTCTCTCTCTCTCTCTCTCTCTCTCTCTCTCTCTCTCTCTCTCTCTCTCTCTCTCTCTCTCTGTGTGTTTCCGACTGGGCTTTGCTATTTAATCTTCTTGAAGCGTTCAAGATGTCACTCGCCCCTGAAGCCAGAGGGACAAAGGCCCAAATCCAGCCCTCTCTCAATGGGCCACGCCCCTCAACTGCCGGTGTGCACTTTGAAGAAGAACGGGGTGGGTGTTGGGGGGGGGGGGGGGGTGTCGAAGTCCCAAAAAAACTCCCATGGTCCGCAATTTCTGCATTGGTGGCCCTTTTCTTTTACTTGATGTGTTGAGGGCTTTGTGAATCTCATGTGCACCTCAACTAAAGTAGGCCCCTTCCACACACACACACACACACACACACACACACACACACACACACACACACACACACACACACACACACACACACACACACACACACACACACACACACACACACACACACACACACACACACACACACACACACACACACACACACACACACACACACACACACACACACTCAAATGTAGGCACTGAGGTTAGGTCGCTTGTAAGGTGAGGCCCATGTGTGCTAATTGAACTAGGCAGAGTGTTTTTTCCTCATTTTAATTATGCTAGTACATTTTTCCATCCATCCATCCATCCATCCATCCATCCATCCATCCATCCATCCATCCATCCATCCATCCATCCATCCATCCATCCATCCATCCATCCATCCATCCAAACCACCCATCCATCCATCCATCCATCCATCCATCCATCCATCCATCCATCCATCCATCCATCCATCCATCCATCCATCCATCCATCCATCCATCCATCCATCCATCCCCCACACATCCAGCACTGTAAAAAACTTGTTTTGTACGACAAATTCAGCTTTTCAAGTTTATTCAACTATTTAACTTGAAAAAAGTTGAGATAACTCAAACAAAGTTTGATTTGAATATAATTCCTTTCATTTCAGTTCAGTTCGACTCAATAAGATTAGCTTTCTTGTTGCATTGCAGTGAACAGAGGACATATAGGAAATATAAGACCACAACTATAAATTGAATTAAATCAGCAACCGCAATATTCCGATCTACGTTACAGTGCTTTGATCATTCTGATCCATTCATTTCCTATAACAGCAACACATCCTCTTTTTTCACTTTGTTGAAGTTGAGCTCTTTCCGCCAGTCAGTTTTTTACGCCTCATTCTGAATAGCATTCCAAAATTTCACTGAATAAGGGTAAAAAAGACCATCACTTCCAGGGTCTGTAACTGAGGATTGTGTTTCGACCACTGCTGGAAAAAGGATCTCACTTCAAAAGGATTACAAACCACAGTGGTATCAAATCTCCCTAATGCGGTTATCCCACACATTCACTCACTGCGCTCTAGGCTGATATCGTCTGGCCCACTGTCTTGGTATTTCCCTTTTAAATGCAGTACTGGTTTTCCTTCAAGACATTGGATAGACCTGTTAGATAAGACTATATATATTGTGTGTGTGTGTGTGTGTATGTGTGTGTGTGTGTGTGTGTGTGTGTTGTGTGTTTGTGTGCGTGTGTGTGTGTGTGTGTGTGTGTGTGTGTGTGTGTGAGCCTGTTTATGTGGTTTATGAGGACACAAATTTGTATAACTATGGGTATTACACTGGTATTACACAATAAATGTGGTTTATGAGGACATATCAAATGTCCTCATAATTCAAATGGCCTTAAAAACATATTAAATGATGTTTTTTTGAGAAAGTAAAAATGCAGAATGTTTCCTGTGATGGGTAGGTTTAGGGGTAGGGGCAGTGTAAGGGGATAGAAAATACGGTTTGTACAGTATAAAAACCATTACGCCTATGGAGAGTCCCTGTAAACCACATAGACCAACGTGTGTGTGTGTGTGTGTGTGTGTGTGTGTGTGTGTGTGTGTGTGTGTGTGTGTGTGTATCTTTATTTATTAATTTATTTTCTGCAGTAACCATTTACATCTTACCATTCACGTGTATCTATTTTTTATTCCTTTATTTTATCCAGTACACATTTTCATATTATCTTTATCTTCCATGATATGCATGCGGTTGTATCAATGTTTTTGCATGCATGTCTATAAACACACTCTTACGCTCAGTTTTATGCACCGTATTGTCTACATGCTGTCTTAACAGATCGCTCACGTGCTCTAACATATGACGTTAGTATGTGTCCATTGTGTGAACAAGCTGGTCCTCACTCATAACACGGGCTGTAAAAGTGTCAGAGAGAGAAATATATGACCGTCCTTCTGTTTTCCCATCCAGGGGGGGAATAAGAGTGGACCCCACTGATATTTCACCCCCACCAGCCTTGCCGTTAAGAACAACGTGGGAGCTCTTTTACGGGAGAACGACTCCATCCCCACATTCGCTATCTCTCATAACCTGCAGGACAAACAAAGAGCCACGCATTTCCTTTAGTGCTTGCTTCAGTGAAGGTGGATGTGAGTCTGAGGCAATTCCTGCAGGGAGGCAGTTGCTCCTCCAAAGTGCTGAATGCGAAAGTATTGAAATGTGACAAAACAAGCAAAAAAGAGTTTTCTTTTTTTATAGAATAGCATTCTTGCGCCTCCCGTGAGCTTGAGCACGATTCGCAGATTGCAAAGATGTTATGTCTAATGCTGCAATAGGTTACTTTTAATTATTAACAGCAATATTATTTTTTATATAATATACTCTTAGAAATAAAGGTTCTAAATAGAACATTAAAGGGTTTTTTTCAGATGCTTCATATAGAGCCTTTTAGGGGTTCCCATTATGCGATCATTTATGGATTAAGTAATTTTATTTTAATTACATTAAATTAAATTAATGAGTTAAACAGATCACTAGAAAAAAAAAATGAAATAACCCAATAAATATGAATGTATGCAAGAATTTAAAGGGGTCATATAAGGGTACATGCACTTTTACAAGTTGATTGTATGGAAATGTGTGTTGGCAGTTCCTGCACACAACCATCCTATAATGATAAAAATCCATCCAGTGTTTTTTTTAAATCTACTTATATGTTTTCCCTTGTTTCACATCAAGCCGTTCGACGTGTGACGCCACAGGGTTGGACGCCCCTCCCACAACTGTTGATTGACAGCAGCGTTTCAACACAGACCCGCCCTGAGCGAGCTCATCATAGTCCGCCATTGTTGATCCGCTGGAGCAGAATGGCGTCTAAGAGACTGTGGTGTTCTGTTCTTGGTTTAATAACGAACACAGCAGCCATTTTGATGTTCCTAAATCTGAACTGCTGAAGACACAGTGGCTGAGTTTGTTTTCGAAGGGAATATTCCCCCTGAACAACGTCAATGTTTTCATGTTTGCGCTGCGTAAATCATTTCTCACCAGACTGATTTATAATGAGGTCAGTATAAAGCAAGTTTTGCTAAGATGCTGCTCCTGAATAAAAGATCGGTACCAACTATTTGTGTTCCTGCTGCACCTCCATTAGAAGTGAGTGTAACGTTTGAAACACTTGCACGCCTCACGATGAATGCGGCTTAAGTTTACAGGGTAAATTACATTACATTACGACATGCTTTCTATGTATAACGTTCTCAATATAATTCATAATCCCATTTATAATGAACAACACGTTATGGTTATTGTGTTATTACAAACTGTGTACACTGATAAAGTTATAGTGGTAACACTACACTAAGCTTACTTTTGTAGATGGTTTATAACGGTGTCTGTTAAAACATTCCTGTGGTGACCTAATGTCAGTGCTTCAGCCCTGACAGTTGATAACGTTACGCATCACTGACAGCCTACATTTACAGAAAAAAGTTTTTATTGGCAATAGCTGTAACATCAATCTGTCAATGAACTATCGTATGCGTTACCCTGCCAGTACAAAGATAGATCAATGTGACATTATGTTAACCATCCATTCAGAAACGTCCAGCTCACCGGGCCATCATCTTGTTCCGGGTTCAAATTGATATGTGTCCTCAGAGACTCCAGTTGCCATTCTTTCTCCAAAATATAAGGAAACTGTTGTCAAGGGCAATACATCCCGTGTGTGTGTCAAACTGGCACACAGAACAGGGGCCGGGTGAGCAAAGCTCATTATCTTTTAAAGTCGTACGCACTGAAATGGCTTGCTGAAAACAGAGCTGTTTTGACCAGGTAAAATTAGTGTTTTCTTACAGTACTAAGGAGAATTTCAAATTAAAGAATATTACAAACTTTTCATTTAGACACTAAAGAATCATATTTACTTGTACAAAAATGGCATTATATGACACCTTTAAGATATTTCTCCTGAAGGGTTCTTTAAAATTGTGTAATAAAACCTTGTGTTCTTTAGAACATTTAACCTTTTTTAACAGTGTATTGTATAAAAGTTTGGGGTCTGTATGATCAATACTAATAATATACTTTTTTATTATTACAGTTTTTCTCAGTCGCTTTGGTACATTTCTCGAATCAAACTTACAATTTGCAAAACAGTAAGTGCATTTCTCAAAACAATTAGTACAAATAGCAAAACACCATGGATAACCTGCAAAAGCCACTCTCTTCCTCAAAATCCTTAGTTCATCTCTCAAAAGTAAATATCTGTGTCAATGAACATGCCAGTGCCATCAGAATGACAAGTCCTTGTGTACGGATAAGACAGTCAAATTGTTTAGTCATGTTGTCAATATAATAGTTTACTCTGGAGGGATGTTCTGATAAAAACTACGGCTAAAGTTTTGATGACAATTATTGTCAATTTTACATCTTAGTGTATGTGTGAGTGTAATTGCAAGAGAATGGAAAAGATTCAAATTTACACTATTTGTATATATCTAATATCACAGGTTCATGAGAAGCACCTTCATTAGAGAAAGTCAAGATTCACCTTGAAACAATTTACCAATTCAGGACAGATTTAGAAAAAAGTCTATTGGAAATATAGAAAGTATAGAAATATGCTTGACATATTATGATAACTTGTTCAACCATTTTGCATGTAAAGACTTATGCTAAGAGCTTGTGCCTAAATGTTGTGGGGGGTGAGACTATTCAACAGAGACCCAATATAATACATTTTGATCAACATGACATAAGCAACTGATAATGTAGGAAACAAGAGAGAATTGTACATAATCATTTGCATGGATGTACCAAAGCATTTGCAACTTGTTCAAAGAAATGAGAAACTGCTTTTTTGATGTGCACAAGTGACACAATGATGTGAGAATTGAACAGGTAGTTTTGAGAATTTCAATTCTGATCTGAGAAATGTACCAAAGCGACTGAGAAAAACTGTAATACTTCTATTATACTTCTATTATGCATACTTTGTATTATAAATATATAATTTAATATATTGTAAATATATGTGTATATGATCAATATTATACAAGATATTTTTTAATGTTACAAACCACAAATTCTGTTATTTTGAACTTTCTTTTTTATTAAAGTATCTAGAATTTTTTTAATATAATAAATGTTATGCATATTATGTTTTATTATTTTATTTTATATTATTAATATATAATTTAAAATATTGTTATATAATATTGATAAAATATAATAGAAGATATTTTTTGTTGTTACAAAAGATTTAGATTGAAAATGAATTATGTTCTTTTGAACTTTCTTTTTTATTTCTGAAAAGTCTCTCCACACAAAATTCTAAACAGCACTGATTTGAAATTGATAATAATGTTTTTTTATCATAATATAATAAATATTATATTCCATATATAATATTATTAATATAATGTAATACATTATTATATAATATTGATAAAATATTATATATTCATATGATTTTTACTGTATTTTTAGTCAAATAAATGCAGCCTAAGAATGAGACCTCAAGTTAGATTCCACCAGTGGAAGTAATTTCGTTTTTCATAATAATATTTATTTCCATATGAAAAAAGACTAAGAACATAGTTAATATAAATACAAAATATTTTTAAAAAATAACAATGATTTTAAAAAATCATCTATGTGTCAAAAAATAAAAGGCCTAAATGCAACAGTACAGCTATTGCGGTTAGGCCTATTATTATTATTATTATTTTGACGCAATGTAATCACAAATTAGAGACTTTGTATTAATGAATAATATGTTAATACAAACATACAAATACGGTGGTATTTTTTGCATTGTGATAGTATAAGGCAAATGGTGTTCTACAAGAACTTTACCTACTCTTTTCGAAAGTCAGTCATCCATGTAAATAATGCCTGAAGTTTACAATAAAAGCACGTTATGTAGACTCAGTGTGCGTTTAACCGTGCACATCCTTTTAGTGATGCGGCTCTTCAGAAGTTAGGATTAAATTACAGGTATATCAAACCAAACGGACTGCGTTTAATGTAATCTGCCTTACCTATTGTTCTTTTGTAAGCATTCAAATACCTATTTCACTGAAATGCAAGACTGTGGTGCGGTGAATGTCATTTCCAGGTGCTGTTTGGCCGAGTTCTGTGTATTTGGACTTCTGCCCTTTTTAAGCACATCTAAAGGAAACAACAGAGACACTGGAACAAAAGTCCATCTGCAGATGCTTCCTCTAAAATTATGTAACTGGATTTGCTTTCTGTGATGCCAGTTTGATTTGCTTCACCAGCTTTGCTACTGTAAAAATGCTCTTTATAAGATCTTCATCCATGTACAGTGTTTTCTACGTTTTCTGGTAGGCAGCAGATGGGTATGAGCGTGAACATGTTAACACTTTTTCCTGTCTGTGGTTTTTGCAAGTCAGTGAAGGTGTGATGAAGCTTAAATAGCAACAGAGAATAACAGAAATGGATTTATACATATATTTATATTACTATAGAGCAATGGGTCTTAAACTTTTTGACTCCCATGTTCACACATAGCCAAGTTAAGTCAAATGTATTAACATAGCTCTTTACAGAAACAGATTGTTTCAAAGTAGCTTCACTTTAAAGTTGACACATGCTCCCTTTCAGAAGATGTAATATAAATCTCTGGTGTCCCCAGAAAGTGTCTGTGAAGTTTGAGCTCAAAATACAGATCATTTACATTTACGCATTTGGCAGACGCTTTTATCCAAATTGACTTGCATTGCATTCAAGGTACACATTGTACATTTGGTAAGATCTTGCTTTCCTTGGGAATTGAAACCCATGACCTTGGCGTTGTTAGCGGCATGCTCCACTGTTTGAGCTACAGGAAAGCATTTATTATAGCTTGTGAATTTTTCCCCATTTGGGTGTGAGCAAAAATGCTACCTAGTTTCCTAGGTCGTGAATCAGTATATCATGTACATGAAAGTGGCCAACTTCCTGCACAGTGGAAGCATTACTTAACTAGGGAGCTGATTGAGACGCAGCCCTTATATCCAGAGCTGCTAGAAGGGGGCGGGGAGCAGCAGCTCATTTGCATTTAAAGGGATACACACAAAAACAGTATCTCTCTCTCTCTCTCTCTCTCTCTCTCTCTCTCTCTCTCTCTCTCTCTGTGCGCATGTGCGGGCGTTTGTTGAGTTGATTGAGTGGTGAGTGCGTGGTCTTTTCGTGCCCGCTGTGGCTTTAAAAGATTATTTCTTTTTCTTATTTTTCTTTTTTTTGTTATTTGTTATTTGGGTAAAAGGTTTATGTTGGTGTAAATTTTACAGAGAAGCCTAGTTAGAGCGCCTAAATCAGTCTTTGTACTGAGAGGCATGGCGACTCATGGAGCTAATGATCTAGATTCACTCACGCGGCGCCACGGAGTGAAGGTGGTGGCTGCGGGGAGTGTGGAAGAGTGTAGTGTGGCGGTTGGTGATGTGGTGGGGCATGAATGTGTCTTAGCGGCGTCTAAAATGAACAACTCAATTGTGCTGTTTTTGAGTACAGTAGATAAAGCAAATGAAGTGGTTGGAAAGGGAATAAACCTGCGTGGTTTATTTACCCCGGTACTACCTCTTTCTACCCCTGCTAAAAAAGTCACAATTTCTAATGTACCCCCTTTTATTAAGGATGAGATGCTGACTAAGGAGTTGTCACGCTTTGGAAAATTGATTGCTCCCATAAAAAAGATCGCGATAGGGAGTAAATTGGGGTTGGTGAAACATGTAGTGTCGTTCAGACGATTTACGTATATGATACTGAACGGAAATAGAACTGATCTTGACTTAAATTTTAAATTTAAGGTGGATGATTTTGATTACACAGTTTTTGTTACTACAAACACGATGAGGTGTTTTGGTTGTGGCAAGTCTGGCCACTTGATCCGTGGGTGTCCAGAAAGCATCGCTCATCACAGTGAGCAGAATGATGGCGTTAAAGATAACACAGCGCAAAACGAAGACGGAGAAGTCGCCAGTACTTCTAATGCGCTGACTTCTAATGGTCCAACGTTAGTTTCACCAGACGAAAATGTTGAATCTGACCAGACAAGACAAACTGTAGAAGTTGATGAAAGAAACGCCAAAATATCTGACATTGTAGAGAGTGTTGATTGCAATAGAAATGATGGTGGTGAGGTTTTGGAAACAACGCAAACATGTTTTAATCATATATCTGAGTTGCAAGAGAGTGTAATTCAAAATGATAACATGTTAATGGACATGGATCAGGTTGTTTTCAAAACACCCCTGAAGAGGAAAAAAAATGATAAGGGGGTGGTTTTGAAACAGGCCAGAAAGAATCAAGAAGAGAATAGGGTGGATAATGAGAGTAGTGAGAGCGAGTGCTCTGATTCAAATGTCTCAGTTTGCTCTCAATCTAGTTGGTCATGTTTTGAATATGGAGTGGATGAGATTAAAAAGTTTTTGAAAGTGACCAAAAATATGAGAGGAGTGAAAATTGATGAATATTTTCCAGATCTCAAAAGACTTCTGGAAAATATTAGGTGTTCAATGAATGAGGGTAGATTTTCAGATAAAGAAGTATATCGTTTAAAGAAAATTGTCACAAAAATTCAACTCCAATTGACTAATGATGATGAAATGGTTTAGTTATGCCCTAATTGCATGTATTGCTCTCTGTAGTGTAGTTTCTTTTTCTTTTTTAATGATGAGTGACATTCGCATTGCATCTTTAAATGTGAATGGGGCTAGAGACTGCAGAAAGAGAGCACAAATATATGAAGTATTAAATCAGAATAAAATTGATGTCCTGTTTTTACAGGAGACACATAGTGATGGGAAAAATGCAATTGAATGGGCTAAGGAATGGGGAGGTCTTCTTTTTCTGAGCCATAATACTTCAATCAGTGGGGGGGGGGTAGCAGTTTTGTTTAACAAAAATTTTGCTCCCTCATCCTTTTCAGTCGAGGAGATTGTAAAAGGTAGATGTATGAAGATTAAAGCTGAATTTGAAGATCATGTTTTTGCTTTTATTTGTGTATATGCACCAACCTCACAGATAGAAAGAATGTTGTTTTTAGATAAATTGAATACAGTAATAGAAAAGTGTGATAATGAGTTTTTGGTATTGGGAGGGGATTTTAATTGTGTTGAAAGAAACATAGATCGAAATCATGTAGAGCCACATATGGCTTCACGTCGAAAATTGATACAAATAATAGAAACGAATGAGCTTTGTGATGTATGGAGAAATTTTAATCATGATGTTAAACAATACACATGGACACATGCTCGCGACAATTTGTTGTCAATGGCACGTTTAGATAGATTTTATGTCTTCAAACATCACCTTAGTTTCTGTACAAATAGCTCAATTATTCCAGTCGGTTTCTCTGATCATGGTATGGTTGTGTGTAGAATGTTTATTAGTTCTGTTAAGTTAAATAGTTCTTACTGGCATTTTAATGTGACATTGTTGTCTGATTTACAGTTTAAAGATGTTTTTAAGTTTTTTTGGGAGTCTTTTAAAGAACAAAAAGATCAATTTTCCTCTTTACAAGAATGGTGGGATATTGGGAAAGTAAATATTAGGCAATTATGTCAACAATATACTCTAAATGTCACAAAAAATTTAACTCAGTCTATAAAGAAGCTAGAAGATGAAATTTTAAGAATTCAAGTTTTAATTCAAGAAACAGGAAATCAAGACCATTTAGACTCTCTTATTATGAAAAGATCAGCTTTGTCTGATTTTTATAAAAGAAAGGCACAAGGGGCATTGGTCAGATCACGTTTCCAGAATGTGGAGCAGATGGATGTTCCATCAAAGTTTTTTTTCGGATTAGAAAAAAAGAATGGACAAAGACGGTATATACAGAATTTACGCTCTGAAGCTGGGGTTCTGTTATCAGACCCAGTTGAAATTAGAAAAAGAGCAGTAACATTTTATAAAAATCTTTATAGTTCTGATTATAGGACAGATCAAGATGGTGAGACTGTTTTCTTTGAAGATCTGCCAAAAATTTCTGAAAATGACAATGTAAAACTTAGTAAAACTATTACCTTAATAGAATTGTATGAAGCCCTCCAGAGTATGCAAAATGGGAAAGTCCCAGGTATAGATGGGATTCCTTTTGAATTTTATAAATCATACTGGAGTATTATAGGCGAAGATTTGCTTGCAGTTCTAAGTGATAGTTTAGTTTGTGGTTCTTTACCCCTGAGTAGTCGGAGAGCAGTTCTTACTCTTATCCCAAAGAAGGGAGATTTGAGTGATATTAAAAATTGGAGACCGGTGTCATTATTATGTTCTGACTATAAAATACTGTCTAAAGTATTGGCGATTAGGTTAGGGAAAGTGTTAGATGATATAATTAGTCCTGACCAATCCTACTGTGTGCCTGGAAGATCTATATTTGATAACATTTTTTTAATTAGAGATCTGATGGATTTTTCAAAGATTTGTGGTGTAAATTTTGGCTTGATTTCCATTGATCAAGAAAAGGCATTTGACCGTGTAGAGCATGATTATTTATGGAAAACTTTAGATGCCTTTGGTTTTAATTCAGTTTTTAAAGGTTATATTAAATTATTATATAATGATATTGAGAGTATGTTGAAAATTAATGGTGGCTTGTGTGTTCCTTTTAAAGTTCAGCGTGGAGTAAGGCAAGGTTGTTCTTTATCAGGTATCCTTTACACATTGGCAATAGAACCACTTTTGCACAGATTAAGACGGGTTTTAAAAGGCCTTACACTGAAGAACTGTGAAAGTACTTTTGTTTTATCAGCTTATGCTGATGACGTTATTGTAATTGTGAAAGAGGAAAATGATGTGAATATTTTAATGAAAGCGTTGGAAGATTTTGAAATGATATCAGCTGCAAAAGTAAATTGGTTAAAAAGTGAAGCTGTTTTGGTGGGTGAGTGGCTAACAGTGACCCCCAAACTCCCTGATGGTCTGATATGGAAAAAAGACGGTTTAAAGTATTTGGGAGTTTATTTGGGAGATGAGTCTTTTCAATCAAAAAATTGGGAAGGAATGATTGAGAAAATAAAGGGTCGCTTGGATAAATGGAATTGGATTAAGAAAATTTTGTCTTATAGGGGTCGAGCCCTTATTGTTAATAATCTTGTTGCCTCATCTCTTTGGCATCGGCTGACATGTGTTGAACCTCCACTATGTTTTCTTGCTAAGATCCAAGCGATGTTGATAGACTTCTTCTGGGATAATATGCACTGGGTGGTCCATAACATCTTGTACCTACCAAAGGATGAAGGTGGACAAGGTCTTGTGCACTTACAAAGCAGGACAGCAACCTTTCGAGTACAGTTTGTACAACGTTTCCTGACAGGCCCAGAGTCTGTAAGTTGGAGACCAGTGGCAAGTGCTATTTTAAAAACTGCTGCAGATCTAGTCTGGACAAATCCTTATTTTTAACAGATCCAAACATTTTAAATGTGGAGAAATTTCCAATTTTTTATCGGAATCTTTTCAAAGTATGGAGTCTTTTTAAACTCCAAAGGGTAATCAATCCCACATCCTTGTACTGGCTTCTGGAAGAGCCATTAATTTATGGTGCAAGACTGGACATAACAAATGCATCAGTTTCATTGACTGAAGCCTTTATAAAGGCTAGAGTGGTGACTCTTCGTCAACTAATAAGTCTGGCAGGACCAGATTTTATTAAGGTGAATGCAGTGACAATACAGATGGGGTTTAGATCTGATCGAATGATTGAAAAACTACTACAAAAGTTACAGACTCTTCTTACAGTAGAAGAGACCGATCTCCTCCGAAAATATTGTCTGGGAGAAATTACTCCCAATGATAAAGATGTTTTTCCAAAGTTGATGATTTCACCTAATTTAGAGGAGGATGGTGGAGTTTTTCTAGAATCAGAAAAATTAATGGACATGGACTTTGAAAAAGTAAATGGAAAGAAATTGTACAAGTCATGTGTGAAATGTTTGAACGAAAAAGCACTATATGGGAAAATTGATACACCTTGGCGAAATGTTTTGGGTTTGGATGATGTTGTTAAGCCAAATTGGAGAACATTTTACAAGCCACCATTAGTTAAAAAAATTGGAGATTTGCAGTGGAGGATTTTACATTGTATTGTTGCTGTAAATGCTTTTATATCTGTGTTGAATCCTAATGTAAGCCATGAATGCCCTTTTTGCTCACAGAGGGAGACTGTTTTTCATGTTTTTATGCATTGTAATAGACTTAAACCTTTATTTGAGGTTTTACAAAATTTGTTTAGGTTTTTTGATGAAGAATTTTCAATGCATACTTTTATTTTTGGTGTTAAATATACAAAGACACGTCAGAGAGAGTTTCAATTGTTAAATTTTGTGTTGGGCAAAAGTAAAATGGCAATATACATGAGTAGGAAAGATAAAATTGAACAAAATCAGGATTTTAATCTTGTGTCCATTTTCGGTGCCATGGTTAGATCAAGATTGCTAATTGATTTTAGTTTTTATAAAGCTATTTCATGTGTTGCAATGTTTGAGGATGTTTGGTGTTATGGAGGGGCATTGTGCTCTGTTGTAGATGATAATCTTTATTTTACTCAATTTGTGTAATTTTTTTAAATAGTAGTTTTTAATGTTTTTCTGTGGAAATCATTTGTAATAAAGGTGTTTTCAAATTCTAAAAAATTCTCTCTCTCTCTCTCTCTCTCTCTCTCTCTCTCTCTCTCTCTCTCTCTCTCTCTCTCTCTCTCTCTCTCTCTCTCTCTCTCTCTCTCTCTCTCTCTCTCTCTCTTGGTGAAGCAGTCATGTGTAAAATGATTTGCGAAAATAACATTTTACCAACATTCTAAAAATGAAATTAAGCAGAGGGTTCCCTACACTTACACGTAGGAGTAGGGAGAAATGTAAAACAGCGTGTTATGAGAGATTGATTATGATTGATTGGGATAATGTTGTAAAATGAATCGGTATGAAACAAATTTGAATTCTGCAGTAAAGACGCTGCCTCATTTTGCATTGTTGCAAAGTTTATGAAACAACAATCATAAAAAAACAACAATATTCAAAGGCCCATGGACTTTTCCAGCTGTTTGTGATTTACTGGATAAGTATTAAGGTTTTAAAATATTTTTGAGTTGGGCATAACAAGAAAATAGTTTACTCCTTAAAGGGTTAGTTATCATTTATATTAGTTAGTTAGTTAATTACTCACCCTCATGTCGTTGGACACCTGTAAAACCTTCGTTCATCTTCAGAACACAAATGAAGATGTATTTATTCGTACATTCCCACTGACCCACTCACAAGACCCATAAAAGGCACTAAAGACGTCTTTATAAAGTCCATCTCACTACAGAGGCTGCATAATAATTTTACAATGCGACAAAAATAGTTATTGTGCGCACAAAAATCAAAATAACAACTTTATCCACCAAGTTATTGGCTTGAACTCGACGCATGCGCGAGAATAGGACGCAACTCCACCGTTCAATACACCCGGAAGAGAAGGAGCACCGCTATCACGTGAGTTCCAGGTGAGTTCACGTCAGAAACCTACACGGAAGACAATATCTTGGTGGATAAAGTCATTTTTTAGATTTTTTTTGCACACAAAAACTATACAGCCTCTGTAGTAAAATGGATTTTGTAACGAAGTCTTTAGTGCCTTTTATGGGTCTTGTGAGTGGAAATGTGCTGAATGCCAATAGAGGTCTTTCTGAAGCCTTTCTCAGCCATCAGCATTCAACAAAAATATCTTCATTTGTTTTCCGAAGATGAACGAAGGTGTTACGGGTGTCCAACGACATGAGGGTGAGTAATTAATGAAATAAATTAAATTTTTGGGTGAAGTAACCCTTTAAGACTTTATTCATTTACATGAATTGTCCAGGTATAGAAATCCATTTTTGTCAAGACAGTTGTTTTACAGTGAATTAAAACCAGACATATATAAATTTTTAGTTGTTCTGGCATATTAATGCTCTTTTTGTCTTAACTTATATCATTTTAAGTCTTCTTGTAGGTTGAAAACCACTGCTGTAGAGCAATGTTTATCCATATATTGATGCATTTGATGAATGAAATCTGATTTAATGGTGTTTTGGCTTTGTACAGGTACACTGAAACCCTGCTGCCCAAAAAATGTTCACACACATCATGTGTATGACCACCACGCAAATCCACAACTCTCTTTTAATTTATCATCCCATGAGTGAAGCCATACACTCTTGCATATGAATTCATTTCCATGCCTCCTTACTTATGTCAGTCGAGCGCTTTCATTCGTCTCTTGCATTCGTTTCAGATGTTCTCGCTGGACGCTGCCCATAATCGTGGTATTTGAAGGCCCATCTAAACCTGTTATGTATACGAAATCAGTGTTAAATGCTAGCGACCTAATCTCTGATATTTGCATGAGGAGAGGGTGATAATTGCAGGCTGAAAGCACAATAACGGGACAGTGCGCTCTGCGTTTCCCATATCAATCACTACGAGTGGGGGAGAGCCAAGCGGGGTGGCTAGTTAGCACTGGTTGATTGTTTGCGGGCCCTGACCGCGCTGCTTTTCGGGCAGGCCTGGCGGGGGGTTGACCGGTCCCTCGCAGACCTGAGCGCAGCCCCCGTGTTCATCCGTCCATTCGGATCTGTCACCCCAGGGCTAACACAGCCAATGGCTACCTTTTGTCCCTCTCCGCATTCTTCAGGTCCATTGTGTGGAGCAATACCGGTTAGGCTCATCCTTACAATTCCTTTTGTCAGGAGGACCCACAGCACAGAGCCCAGAGAGAGGGGGAGAGAACAAGCTATCAGACGGGGAGAGAGAGATACAGAGAGAGAGAACAGGGGGAAAGTTGCTATGTGGGAGAATGAAAGGACAGAAGAAAGAAAGGGATGTGATGGGCTGATTTTTGATGCTCTTTTTCAAAGCCATGGAGTGGCCGGCATTCACAGTGTGTCAAGTGTCAATGTCTGATCATGTTGGGAGTCATGAAAGCTGTTCACTTAACTTTGAGGCCCCAAACTGAGTTGATCTAACATATTAAACTCTAAACACAACACCTTTTTAAACACGCAGCCTTTCGCACAGGTTGACCAGTAGTGGTGTATCGCAGTGATACATTACTGCCAAAAATCATTTATTGATCATCATTATTACTTTGTCATTCTAAACCTGTGTAACCTTTGGCCTTTTGTGGTATATAGAAGATATTTTTGTCAAAATGTCTTTTTTGTCCATACAATGGAAAACTATTTAGTTACCAACATTCTTCAAAATATCTCCTTTTTGTGTTCCATACCGGTGTTCATTTTCATTATTTTGTAAGCAACATTTTTTCACAGACAAAAACGAGTCGATAACTAAATAAAAACAATTTTAGCTATATGATATCAAACAACTAATATCAAAATCTATTGATATTTTCGTCAACAAATAAAAACAACAAAAATGTTAGGGAGGGACGATTTGGGAAGAGAATGACATCCAGATGCGCACATTTAAATTGTAACACGCACGATGATGAGTTGTCAAACTTTAATATCATTCATATTATCAGGTTAAAGGACAACTCCGGTGAGAAATGAACCTAGGTGTAATTAACAGATGGTTACAGAGTAGATCGTTCTCTGGGATGCGTTTTCATGGAAATCGAATGCAAAGAGTTTTATCTCTAAAAACAGATTAGCTTATAACGCTAGTCTATGGGGAACAGAGTAGTGAAATTAAATCGCTAGTTAATACCACTAACAAGGCTAAAAATAGCCTCACACTAACACAGTAGCATAATGAGGGTCCCTACATGCAAACCGAAGCACTGAGAACTTTGTAAGTGTACAAACAGTTTAATAAGACGATACTTTATAAACTTAGTGCATTACGCGTTCACGGACAGGCGCCATCTTGGAAAACAGTCTCGACTCATCGAGCCACGAGCGCTCTGCTAAGTGATGAACTGTGACTTGGAATCTCATATGGTCCGTTGTTTCCGGAAGAAAACACTGAACACAACAGAAAAAATAAATAAATAAAAATAACAAATGTCCATGTTAATACATTTCACAAACTTAATTCCTATCGACCAGCTCACTTAGAACAGCGCTCGTGGATCGATTAGTCGAGACTGTTTTCCAAGATGGCGCCTCTCCGTGAACGCGTAGTGCACTGTGTTTATAAAGTATCTTCTTATTAAACTGTTTGTACACTTACAAAGTTCTCAATCCTTCGGTTTGCACACTGTAAAAAAAAAGACAAATTTTGAACTTTTGCAGTACAATCGACTTGGATGTTTAAGTTATTTCAACTTAAATTATGTTAAACTGACTTTAAAAAATGAGTTACTTCTTGTATAACTAATAAAAACAAGGTTAACCTTTCTTAACTTATTTTGATGAGTTAATACAATGTAAAAACATATGTCATAACTTATTGAACATATAATTTTTTACAGTGCATGTAGGGACCCTCATTATGCTCCCGTGTTAGTGTGAGGCTATTTTGAGCCTAGTTAGTGGTATTAACTAGCGATTTAATTTGACCACCCTGTGTCTACCCTGTGCCCCATAGACAAGCGTTATAAGCTAATCTGTTTTTAGAGATAAAACTCTTTACATTCGATTTTCATGAAAACGCATCCCAGAGAACGATCTACTCTGTAACCATCTGTTAATTACCTCAAGGGTCATGTCTCACCAGAGTTGTCCTTTAATGTTTTTTCCAGGAGTACATAATGGGTTTGGAATCTTGAGAAAAAATCTAATGAACGCCATTTCACACCAGATGTGTAATGAAAAAGCAAATATTTTGCGTCAAAACCATTCACATCAACCACCACACGAATTTGCGACGTCTGTGACGTTTCAGCGTTCCAATATTCCAAAACATTTGCGGCGACCACAGAGAACATGGACACTTCATCATCCAGTAGAGGTGAGCTACTTTCATTTTCTTTAAAAGACCCATTCTGCTTGTTGTAGCAGACAGTGTAAAGAAGCGAACTCAAGAAAGGGGAGGCCCTGCGGGGCAAAGGTAACGCCCCCTAGAGGAGCCTGTCTTGGACTGACTTGTAAGGTCCAGGAGACAGTGTGAACCTGCTTCATCTCTTCCATCTCAAATGGGGTACCCGAATTTAGAGAATCAGACTATTTATCACCATTTCATTTTTATTTTTTAAATTCTCTTTACAACTGTTTTAATTATCCTTGTTTTATTGTTAATTCTCACATCTGGTTTTCTTATTTCTTATGCATGTTATCATATTTAAATTCATTTCTATGTAAAGCCTTGCCTTGCCCTGCCTATAGAGCTCCAGAAAATCAGTAATGAGGTGGCTTTGACAGTTACAGTTAAAAAAAGGCGAGAATACAGAACCCTAAACTCTAACACAAAGAACCATTTCAGCTTATAAAGGGTTCCTCAAGATCACAAGGTTGATACTGCGTGTAAAGAACCTTTGAAGAACCATATTTTTTTAGAGTGTAGATTTAGTAGACTAAAATCTTTTTATATTTTGCCAACTCATTCTAAAACAATCCGGATGACTAAAATATGACATAAGCTAAATGGCATTTTTGTCAAAAACCTATGACTAAAGCTAAATCAAAACAGGTTTGAGTAAATGAGGACAGAATGAGAGGACCTTTTGCTCTCTCATATATAGCAAAAAAGTTAGTTAATTGGTTTGTCATAAAATTATTCATGATTCAAGATTCTAAGCCTATTTCATACACTGTAAAATATTATTTAAAAAATAAGTTACCTGGTTGCATTAAAATTTTTAGTTCATTGAAATGAAAAATTTAAGTTAATACAATAAACATTTTTGAGAATCGAAAACCTTTATTCAAATATTATTCAAATATTTAATTTTTTTAAAGAAGCATATTGGGTTATTGTGTTTTTTTTATTTGTGATGACGAAGCATGCTAAATTGTGCTATTTTCATGATTTATCAATTTTTTATGTGGTTCAGATACAATAACATTTTGAGTTTCTATTTATCAAACCAATTTTCTTCATTGTATCACCTCATTTTTTATTTTTATTTCAATAAACTCAAAATTTTAAGGCAACCAGGTTACTTACTTTTTTTTAAGTTAAACCAACAATATTTTTAGTTTTTCTATTTATCAAACCAATTTTCTTCATTGTATCACCTCATTTTTTATTTTTATTTCAATAAACTCAAAATTTTAAGGCAACCAGGTTACTTACTTTTTTTTAAGTTAAACCAACAATATTTTTAGTTTTTACAGTGTAAGAGTTAATGTAGTTAAATGCTGTTGTTTATTGCTCATCCGAGTAATTTTGGGTAAAATTATAGTTTATTCTTTTGTTGTTGTTGTATTTAGTGGAAACGTAGAAATGAAATTCATCCAACCCCCCTAATTGTGTATCTGTATCTTTATTTTTTTCTTCTTTTATTTTATCCATTGCTTTCTTCTTTATCATTTATTTATCTGTATATTTACTTCACCTTACTGGACTAGAAAATTGTGGCTTTTAAAATTATAGACGTGAAGCATAATATTATGCATAATATTGCCTTTTAGATGACCTTTTTTATTAGTGTAGTTTGTAGTGTAGCTAACTAGTTTTTTCTTTTTAAGAGTAGCTTGATTGCTATTTTACTACTTTAAATGAGTAGGTTATAGCTTGGTGAACTACATTTAAAGAGCTTCAACACTGATTATCATACTGTATTCTGCTCTTCTTCCTTACGGAATCTCTATAAATCTCTGTAAATATCAACGTGTCCATGTGTGTGGTATTAAAGCATGGAAAACATAAGTTCTGTGACCCGACGGGAGGGTGTCTGGAATTTCAGCGTCAGCTGAATCAGTGGCAAGCATAACAAGATACGGCCCTCTCTTACTCAAAGCAAAACAGTCTGTTGGCTTCTACATTATTCCCAGCCAATTCCCATGTTGAATGATAGGACGGCTTTTGAAGAATGCTATCTACTGTTATTTCGTAATGTTTGGTCAATTCTCTGCACATTCCAATGACATCATTTCTGCCTCTGAGTATGCAGAAATCCCAGAGGAGGGATAAGTCGTGTTGAATCTGTAAGGTCACTAATCAAATCAATGTGTAAACAAAGAGAGTGCACACAAACACAAGCAAAGAGTAAATCTATGGCAAGAGTTAATCTTACTTTTGTGCTCAGCGTAAATAGCACTTTCTCTTTCACACACTAATCTGATTGGTTTATTTGGCCCGTTAGTTCCCACAGCTCTCTGTCATATTGTGCGTGTATATTTGTCACTATTTATTGCATCATATCCCACTAGCACCATGACACGGTGAATTCCATGGCTGTTTCCTCGACACACTGGATATATGTGATTTATTGATTGATTGATAATTGGTTGATTGATTGGCTGGCTGCACGGTTGACCAGCCCAAGAATGCTCAAGGGTTCATAGCCTCTTGCTGGGCCCTTCAGCACTGTGTGTGTGTTCAGTAAGGGGTCTCCGCTCATTGCATATGAATGAGTCGGGCCTCAGGGGATCTGATGCTTACAGGCTAATCCTCAGTGGTGCTGGAGATACTTAAGGCCACTTTATGACTCTTAAAACACATTGTTATCATCCTGAAGAGATTTATGACGTCTCACCGCTGCATTCCACTTCACTTCACTGTTGTATAAGGTAAAACCCCGTGAGGACAATGGGACTGACTGAAGAGTATGAATGAGGTTATCTCATGGTGTGGTAATGAGTAATGAGAATCAGCATGGGTTCCATGCGATTGCAGAATTTTACTTTCTCTAATTCCATTAGATAGGAAATTGTAATATCGGTTAGTTTAAAGCTGTGTAAAATAGGTTTTCTGATTCATTGCAATCTTTATTTATTTATTTATTTATTTATTTATTTATTTATTTGTTTGTTTGTTTGTTTATTTATTTATTTATTTATTTATTTATTTATTTATTTATTTATTTATTTATTTATTTATTGCAGCCACATAGCTATAACCAGTGTAGTCTGATTCACGAACAAATGACTCTTTTGAACCAGTTATTTTTAGTGAATCCAAAACATACAAGCCAACCAGTGTAGTCCGATTAAAAAATAAATGACTGAACCGGTTCTTTTTAGGGAATCAAAAACATAATACAACCAGTTTATTCTGATTCATGAACAAATTACTATTTTGGGTCAGCCCTTTAAATGAATCTTTCAACAGGACTTCAGAAGTTACTGTTCGAATCAGTCTGTTGAATCCCTCTTTAAATTCATCTTTAAATTTGATCTACACCAATTGGACATTGTAACTGAAATGCACCCAAATGATTTAGAATGAAATCAAATTGCAGGTGAACTAAAACGAGAGCTAATGAATCGGATAAGAGATCTCTTCAGGAATCATGCAATGATATACAATAAATAAGTGCTCAGAGAACTCATTCTTCTTGAGTCATACCCAGATAGGATTTTTGTTGTATTTTCTGCAATGATTTGTGTAAAAGATCTGGAAAATCCACAGTCTGTGGATGTGGATTCTGTGTGGGCCTGGTGAAAGGTCACAGCTCCCACCACAGAGGTCAAAGTTGAAATGACATATACAATAGTAAATGGTGTTCTAGAAAGGAACAGGGTGATTAGGTTGTCTTGACAACCAATAAGATGTAAAGAGAGAGACACTGCATTTTTGGAAAATTTTAGGAGCAGGAAGTTAGTGAGTACTAGGACCATTGATGTACATGCTTTTAATCTTCATATCGTTTTTTTAACTTAGACTTAAGTTAAATGTTAAGCTCAAACTTCATCTCTTATGTGTGAAAGCTGGCGTCTTTGACATCTCCCCGAAAAGAGCAGAAGACCATGAACTCAGCACAAAGCTTACGATGACAGTAAAAGTTAAGTGGACCCCAAAAGTTTCCAGCCAGATCCATCTGGATCTGGGCCCACGTAATTAAACCAAGTGCACCCTATCTTCCAGGAAATAATGACATGTAGGACTGCACACATCTCGCCTGTCACCTCTTGACCCTGACATATCCTCGCCCCCCCCGTCGCGTCGAAGAGAACGCAGTTAAAACATTTGAAAAACGTTTAACCCGCACACCCCGGCCTCTGTTAACTGCGCTACTGCTGCTTTTCATTTACGGCCTCCCCCGTCATCCATCTCCCTCGCTCCCGTTAAACACAGGAAGTCACTCACTTCCTCATTATAGCACATCAAACACTAGCAGAGACCATAAACCCGCCCCGCCGCTGCACCAACACATGCCTCCAATTCTGCCGCTGCGCCCCGGCCGCAACCGTTTCAAAAAAGCCGCTGATTTAAACAAGAGCACTTTGTCTCAGTAAATCTCAAGTTATAGACACAAGCTTCATCCAATTCTTGTTTCATAGGCTCTTTTCCAGCTTCTTGTGCCTGAACCGCATCGCACGGTCATCAACAGGTACTGTACGTGTCAACAAAGTGAGGGAGTGATTCAGGGTTAGTGAGCGGAAGTGTTGTTTTATGGCTCGACTCTGTTTGAACCGCGATGACTGTGAGTGAGTCTGGGATTAGTTACTTGTATGATCCACACTCAATCCGTTCGGAGGTGCTGCTACAGATCAACGTAATAAACCATGTCATTGATCTCAAGTGGTTTTAATCATGAGCTACAAATCATTTTCCCCCTTTAGACAGCCTTAATGTTTTCACATAGGTTTAGGGCGATCTACAAATGTGCTGCGGCTCGAACAATAAGGCTGTGAAATTGAAGCATTTGCTGAAAAGTGTTTCGGTGGGATCTTTTGGAGCGATTCAGTTCACGGTGGTATTCAAGATCAGAGAAGACGGCCTTTCAGAGGCATGTAATTAGAGTTAAACCAAACTGAATCATGTACTCAAAGCTCCAGCGCGAAAACCCTTTGAATGGGTTTCCAAATAAAAGGCCGCGTGCACATTCACATTTATTCATTTACCAGTGGCTTTTATTCACAGCGAGGTGAGGGACAACAACACGCATGTACATTTGGATTCAAGACGTGCATCTGAGGCCTCCGCGAATGCACTATTTAATTTTGTTATTTATAGGAACTGACCATCATAAGAGGATGAATTAATCTCCATATTCTAATCAAAGAGACAAGGAGAATGAAGGGGTGATTTAGAGTTACACAACAGCCATTTTGGCCACATTGTAACTCTCATTTCTTTGACTATTATGGGATTGAACTGCTGGCCTTTCGAGTTCGGATGAAAATGTAGCCGAGTCGTTGCTAAAGTGAGTGGCCTACAATAAACACTATGTGACCTGTGACTGTTGTGTGATTGAGATTAATTAACAGGGCATTTTGAGAAGAAGTTGAACAGTAACTTTGGCCAATTAAATGCTCGTTAGGCAAATGAATTTCTTTGTATTCATAGAGACAGTCTTTGGCATCAAAGAGTACCTATAGCCATTGAACGCCTCAAAAGACCAACAGAAACAATCCTCAATTCACTCTAGAATAATGTGAGCAGATGTTGCTTTCGGCTCAACACAAACATATGCATACTCCTATACAGACCCATATAGCTTAATGACATGCACCCTTTTCTTTGTCCTACTAAAAATACATTAAAATACACTAAAAATGGTTTTAATGTATGAATTCAAAATCATTTTGTTTGTCAAAAATCACAGTGAAGAAAAAAAAGGAATCAATTTTTTTTCTTTTTTTCCCCGTCAAATAAAACATTAAGGGTTGCAATACATTTACAGAAACTTTCCAAAAGTTTCCAAAAAATTATTGTAGGTTTCTGGACACTTTGCAACTCTTTTTAAATAATACATGTTATAGTAATATACAGTGTATTGTATATATATATATATATACACACACACACACACACCTAAATGATTATTAGGAACACCATACTAATACTGTGTTTGACCCCCTTTCGCCTTCAAAACTGCCTTAATTCTACGTGGCAACAAGGTTCAACGATTCAACAAGGTGCTGAAAGCATTTTTTAGAAATGTTGGCCCATATTGATAGGATAGCATCTTGCAGTTGATGGAGATTTGTGGGATGCACATCCAGGGCACGAAGCTCCCGTTCCACCACATCCCAAAGATGCTCTATTGGGTTGAGATCTGGTGACTGTGGGGGCCATTTTAGTACAGTGAACTCATTGTCATGTTCAAGAAACCAATTTGAAATGATTCAAGCTTTGTGACATGGTGCATTATCCTACCGGAAGTAGCCATCAGAGAATGGGTACATGGTGGTCATAAAGGGATGGGCATGGTCAGAAACAATGCTCAGGTAGGCAGTGGCATTTAAACAATGCCCCACTGGAACTAAGAGGCCTAAAGTGTGCCAAGAAAACATTCCCCTCACCATTACACCACCACCACCACCACCACCAGCAGCCTGCAGAGTGGTAACAAAACATGATGGATCCATGTTCTCATTTTGTTTACGCCAAATTCTGACTCTACCATCTGAATGTCTCAACAGAAATCAAGACTCATCAGACCAGGCAACATTTTTCCAGTCTTCAACTGTACAATTTTGGTGAGTTTGTGCAAATTGTAGCCTCTTTTTCCTATTTGTAGTGGAGATGAGTGGTACCCGGTGGGGTCTTCTGCTGTTGTAGCCCATCCGCCTCAAGGTTGTGCGTGTTGTGGCTTCACAAATGCTTTGCTGCATACCTCGGTTGTATTCATACCTTTGGTTATCTTAGTCTAAGTTGCTCTTCTATCAGCTTGAATCAGTCGGCCCATTCTCCTCTGACCTCTAGCATTAACAAGGCATTTTCACCCACAGGACTGCCAAATACTGGTTGTTTTTCCCTTTTCATACCATTCGTTGTAAACCCTAGAAATGGTTGTGCGTGAAAATCCTAATTATAATATATAATTATAATAATACTTTAGTTAAGTATATATATATATACATATTTAAGTTGACCTCATGGTATACATATATCTACATACACCGATCAGGCACAACATTATGACCTAATATTGTTTGCTTCCCCTTTTGCAGCCAAAACAGCCCTGACACATTGAGGCATGGACTTCACTAGACCCCTAAAGGTGTGCTGTGGTATCTGGCACCAAAATGATAGCAGCAGATCCTTTAAGTCCTCTAAGTTGCAAGGTGGAGCCTCCATGGATCGGACTTGTTTGTTCAGCACATCCCACAGATGTTCGATTGGATTGAGATCTAGGAAATTTGGAGGCCAGTTCAACACCTCAAACTCATTGTTGTGCTCCTCAACCCATTCCTGAACCATTTTTGTTTTGTTGCAGGGTGCATTATCCTTCTGAAAGAGGCTACAGCCACCAGGGAATAACATTTCTATGAAAGGGTGTACAGGGTCTGCAACAATGCTTAGTTAGGTGTATGTGTCAAAGTAACATCCACATGGATGGTAAGACCCAGGGTTTTCCAGCAGACATTGCCCAAAGCATCACACTGCCTCCGTCTGCATCCTGGTGCCATGTGCTCCCCAAGTATGTGGTGTGCACACACACCCAGCATTCCACGTGATATAAAAGAAAACATGATTCATCAGACCAGGCCAGCTTCTTCTATTTCTCCATGGTCCAGTTCTGATGCTCACTATTGGGGCTTTCAGGGGTGGACAGGGGTCAGTATGGGCACCCTGACTGGTCTGCGGCTATGCAGCCCCATACTCAACAAACTGCAATGTATATTGCACTGTATATTCTGACACCTTTCTATCAGAACCAGCATTAACTTCTTGAGCGTTTTTAGGGGGCCAGCCTTCTCTCCCCACATGCATCAGTGAGCCTCTACCACCCATGACCCTGTCGCCGGTTCACCACTGTTCTTTCCTTGGACCACTTTTGATAGATACTGACCACCCAGTCATCTAGCCATTACAAATTGGCCCTTGTCAAACTCGTTTAAATCCTTATGCTTACCAATTTTTCCTGCTTTTAACACATCAACTTTGAGGACAAAATTTTCACCTTTTGCCTTAGGTATCCCACCCACTAACAGGTCCCGTGTTGAAGAGATAATCAGTGTTCTTTGCAGTGATCGGTGTATATCGTCATGAGCTCCAATCAACATGCAGAAAAAACTGTTAAATGTAATGTGGTTGTAATAATTTTGTTTGATCATGATAATTATATTTTGAAACATTATGAACAATACATTCACATCTAAAGGAATTGTGACTAATTACTGCGTACACCACATGGCATTTTTAATTCAAAAAGGAACTTCACACATCTATGAGACTTCAAATGATTTCTTGTTTTCTGTTATATGTCATTGACCTTCATCACAAAAAAATCTATTGGGCATGTGATGAATGAGTGAATTGAAAGGTGCATGAATGAGTGACTGCATGAATGAGAGGATTGGATGTATAGAGGGAGGGAGAGATGAAGGGGAGGTATTTAAAAAGTTATATTGAATCAGGAAATTCCTAGAACTCTCCAGGAGGGAGGGGAAGGGGGCGTGGTGAGTTAAGCTGGACCCCCATCCCTCTCCTGCCCCCCTGGTCAGGCTTAGAAGAGGACTCATTCTGTAGCCTTAGTCAGCATGCTCATAGGGGGCCCTCACAATGGAGCTATTCTGCAGACAAAGAGTAGAGTTAATGCTGCTATTTCACCACGCTAGGCTGCTGGGGGCTCCTCTCAGGGCCGGCAGAAGCGCTGGCTTGTGTTAGCCATGGCTAAAGGTAATTTTCCCCTCAAGCGTGGGTCAGAGGTTAAGGTGCATGATAGATCAGAAATTTTGGGTAGCATAGCAACGAGGAGTTATATATATACATACATTGGGTATGGAAAGTAGGCCTATTCATTCCCCCTTAAATTTTTTACTCTTTGTTATACTGCAGCCATTTGCTAAAATCCTTTAAGTTCTTTTTTCTCTTCTCATTAATGTACACACAGCACCCCATATTGACAATTTTTTTTTGTTGCAGATTTATTAAAAAAGAAGAACTGAAATATCACATGGTCCCAAACCTTTGCTGTGACGCTCATATATTTAAATCTATTTTATTAACTATTACTAAGGTTCTGTCCATTTCTTCTGATCATCCTTCATTTGAGTCCAGCTGTGTTTTTGTGTTGATTATACTGATTGGACTTTATTAAGAAAGCCACACACCTGTATATATACGACCTTACACTGTGGCTGAGCTCCAGAGATGCAGTCTGGAGATGGAAGAAAGTGGTAGAAAGTCAACCATCACTGCAGCCCTCCACCAGTCGGGGCTTTATGGCAGACTGGCTCGATAGAAGCCTCTCCTCAGTGCAAGACGCATGAAAGCCTGCATATAGTTTGCTAAAAAAAAAAAAAACACCTGAAGGACTCCAAGATGGTGAGAAATAAGATTTTATGGCTCTGATGTGACCAAGATAGAACTTTTTGGCCTTAATTCATCACCTGTCCAATAAAGTCCCAACAGTGAAGCATGGTGGTGGAAGCATCATGCTGTGGGTGTGTTTTTCAGCTGCAGGAACTGGTTGCAATTGAGGGAAAGATGAATGCGACCAAGTACAGCACTGTAAAAAAATAAAAAAAAAAAAAAAATCTGTGAATTGATGCAATTTAATTCACAGAAATTTAATTCGGCCAACTGAGAAATTTAGAGGTGACCAGTCACTTTAAAATGTTCAATTTGAGACCTGCATTTTTTTTTTTTACAGTGAAGGATATCTTGGACAAAAACCTTCTCCAGAGTGCTCAAGACCTCAGACTGGGCAGAAGGTTCACCTTCCAAAAAGACAATGACCATAAGCACACAGCTAAAATAATGAAGGAGTGGCTTCACAACAACTCTGTGACTGTTCTTGAATGAACTGACTTAAACCCAACTGAGCATCTCTGGAGAGACCTGATAATGTTTAATCTTGTTTCATCTTTCTGATAATGTTAAACTTTTTTCATCTTTCCCAAAAATGCTCATGGCTTTTTAGATCAAAAAGGGTGCTTCTACTAAATACTGAGCAAAGGGTGTGAATACTTAGGACCATGTCACATTTTCTTTTACATCACATTTTCCGGGTGTGTGTGTGTCTCTTACCTTGGGAACACCCAGGATGGCACCAGGATGCACAATGGGAAGAAGGCAAGCCGTGTAGGCAGTGTGATGCTTTGGGCAATGTTCTGCTGGGAAACCTTGGGTCCTGCCATCCATGTGGATGTTACTTTGACATGTACCACCTACCTTAGCATTGTTGCAGACCAGGACTGCCGCATACTGTATGTTTTTCCCTTTTCACACCATTCGTTGTAAACCCTAGAAATGGTTTTGCGTAAAAATCGCAGTAACTGCGCAGAAATACTCAGACCGGCCCGTCTGGCACCAACAACCATGCCACGCTCAAAACTGCTTAAATCACCTTTCTTTCCCATTCTGACATTCAGTTTGGAGTTCAGGAGATTGTCTTGACCAGGACCACACCCCTAAATGCATTGAAGCAACTTAATTATTAAAATATTATTATAAAGTAATTGCATTAATGAGAAATTGAACAGGTGTTCCTAATAATCCTTTAGGTGAGTGTATATGTGTGCATGAAAATGCTTTTTCATGTGTGGGTGTGTATACGTGTGGGTGTCAGACACTTTTGTTAAATGAGCTGAACCTTTGTCAATGTGCCCTTAAGCACACCTAACCATGACACCCCAAACTCCCCCCTCTCTTTCCCTCTCTTTTATCACAACTCAGTGTCTTTCATTCTTCCACCCTTCAACGATTTTCTCTCCTCACAATCCATCTTCCATTAAAACCCTTCTTTCACACTTCTAAATTTAGGCACACTTTTGTATAATCCTTAAAGGAATATTTAATCCAGAAATAATTTTATTCTCATGTAATTTCAAACCTGCATAACAAAAACACTATCAAGTATCATATATTTGTGCATGTGACTTTTGCTCTGAAGCCCTACAGTATGAAGTAACCGTTATATTTAGAACCATATTGTCTTAAAGAACAGTTTTATGCTAAAATTGTTATTTGTTTTACAGTTTAGGGTACTTAATTCCCACCCTTTTTTCTTCAAATCTATAACTGTAACCTCATTACCGGTTTTCTGAAGCTCAACCATCCAATACTGTTTTGTTTTGTGTGAGACAGACTGAAATTTTGTCTGAAATCAGACTAATTTGTCAACGAATCATTCAAACCAGTTATATGAACTGGTTCTAATGATTCATTCATGGATGTTTGAATCACTTCCCTCCCATGAAAGTGCCAAGAAAGGTTAAGTCAGGATTTTCCAATTTTCATGTAATGGCTTTTAGAAGATTTTCAATCTAATGCTTGAGTCATATGAATTAACCATCATGCTCTTTTAGTCAGTTTAAATCTTGACATCTCGAACACTTTCACTATACTGAAAAGAGTGGCCAGTGGCCATATATAGCCTACATAATTATCTCCTAAAGACTAAAGAAAGTCATAGAGTTTTGGAAGAACACAAATGATTTCTAATGAGTGATAATTCATTTTTGTGTGAACTGTCCCTTTAAGTGTGTGCTTTACCACAGCAATGCTCACCGTTGTTGACTTTTGAATGCGCTGAGGGCACTTATTACTGATGGGTGGAGTGGGGGGAAGTACATTTAAGGCCATGCAACTCTAGACGGGATCTAAGGTCTTTGTCGGACATAAAGCATGTGGTCTTCTTTCTCCAAAGCGTGGCCTATAATGCCTGCCGTGGTCGTTAAGCGATTGTATTACTCCCAGCAGGTGAAGGGCGAATCTCCTCATAACCTTCCTTTATTTTTCCTTCCCTTTTGTCGTTTACAAGCCATTGTTAGGGGCGAAGGCAAGGAAAAAGAAAGCAAAAAAAAAACTTTCTGCTGTTCTTTTGAAGGGTAAGCTGTTGTGCCTCATTGTTAAGCAGGGACTTTGATGTTTTAAGTTTTAAATGGTGAGTCAGGGAGAGTGTTAGACTTCGATATGACAGACTTGAGGTGAGGTGTCCCGTTTCTGAGGGGAGTTTTCGTAGAGGTCTTTTTGAAGGGGATCGGATTTCTTCTGCTTTCACCTGTTCTGAAGTCCGTATAAGTTCAGTGACATCTGCTCCGAAGTCTTCTAGCAAGGACTGGGGCCTATTTAAAATGTGTTTTATTCAGAAACTCATCTGTTTCAGTCTGAATACCCAATTGCGCCGCTATAAACTTTTATGGCACATACGTATAATATATGGCCCTGTTTACACTTGTTTTGGCCCTGTTTTAAGATGAACCTCAGATGATCCAAACATAATTGGTCAGCCCAGACAGATCGCCATTTACACATGGAAGAGTCTCAAATCTCCTGTGGCCACGTGAGATCTCTGAATTCATGACTACATACATTGTGCCAGTATGTTACTGTATGTTGATACAATACAAAACAGGAAAAATAAAGAGTCTAAACGCTGAAATTTTATTTCAGGTAAAGAGGCCAACATTACTCATCAAAAGATTATTCTTCTGCAGTGGCACATTCACTGTTTGTGGAAAGAATGATTTTCACTCTTATAGATTTTGAGGAGAGAGTAGGTGCCTTTGCTTAGCTTACATAATGCATTGCGTACACATTATAGACACTTCTCCTAAAATGTAGATGAACTTCTTTTGTATAGCCTAGATGAAACCATATCGTCCTGAAGAATAGTTTTATGCTAAAATTGTTCTTTATTTAAAAGTTTAGGGATCTTATTTCAAATAACTATAACTGTAACCTCATTACTGGTTTCCTGAAGATCAACCATCAAACTACACAGATTATCAACACAATATCAACCGATTTTTTTCTTAGGATGTCTAAAAACTTTAAAATTGTATCCGTCATTGTATCATGTATTTTTCTTTTTTCAGTTCAACAGAATATGTAAGTGTGAACTCTGTTCAGGTAAGGATAATTAGTTTCTCTTCTCCACTAAGTAACAGAGATATTGAATTATGATCCATATTGTTAGATTTTTTTTTTTAATTATTGTTACTTGGGTGAATAAACATACCCAGTCAAAAAAAAACAACAACAACAAAAAAAACAACAACATTAAAGCTACCCCATGACTTTATATCACTTTTCCTTTTAATATTGTAAATATACTCACATACTGTCCATTGTTGCTAGTTTATCAACATATTTATTTTTACTTAAAAAAATGGAAGAGTATATTGCTTATTCAATTCACTGCTTACAATAATAACTGATTGCCACCAAGCTCTGGTCTAGTGTTATTTTAGTATGATTGATATACTGTTATAGTATTTATTATTATTTTTAATTTAAAAAAAATTATAGATTCAGTTTTTATTTTAATGGGTTTTTTTGTTTAGTCATGTGATTTTGTTATTTTTTATTAATAATTCAATATTTCTTTTGATCTTTAATTAATTTTAGTATGTCAATTTAAACTTTTACTTCAGTTAGTTGCCAAGGCAACCGTTCTAATTAGTCGTTTACGTTTTTCCTCTAATATTTTATTTCAGTCACAGAAAATGATTTTCAATAGTTTTTAGTTAACAATAACAATACTGCTCCAGTCTGAACTCGTTTTAACACGGGCAACATTCGTTCCAATTAAATTATATTTTTGCCTTCTGCCATTCAGAGTGCTCATCCAAGTGTACCCTCAACAGTTTTAATGGCACCGCGTGTTACCTTACAACCTCAAAAGCCTACAATTACAGCTTTAGCAATTAGCTGTGAATGTGCTGTTTAACACCTAATCAACACTCGTCTGGGGGAGGGGAGCTATAGGTAATACACAATGTGGGAATATTTGATTGTAACTTTCATGTTAAGGAAAATTGATAGAAAGAATAATTATGGCATTTAGCATATCATTTTTTCCAGAATGACTTACGAAAGTAAGAATCATTCATCATCTATTATAATTATATCAGCAGCTACATAGATTTGAGATATGGCTCATTTCACTCAAGTACTCATACTGAATCTCACTCAGAGCAACCAAGCAGCACTGCCTGAATGTCTTCATTCCGCATAAATTCAGAGTAATTATTTGCATGACTGCAATTCCAACGCAATTAACCTTGAGCGTCATATAAGAGGAGTTGTTGACTGCTGGGAAATATGCAAATTGCATCCAAAAAAGGTCACTGCAGTGATTCGATTGTATCTGCTGATTTATATTTTCAACAAAGCCGTTTTCATATTCAACAGCTGTCAAGCTGGGCAAACGGGATGTGTTCTTCAAATTAAGTATGCTAATTCATTAATCTGATTTAACAATAATCATAAGAAAGGTGAGAAAAGTTAATTAGTTGAATTAATATATATTATCAGCTGGGTCTTATATTGCCCTCTGCGGCCTGGACTTCTGTCTCAAATGAAAGATTACCAAACTAGCCTGAAGTGCACCATGAAAGAATGGTCTTAATCTTTGATGCTGTGTGAACGGGGGTCAGGAAGAGAAACAGATGCCTTAAAATAAGGCACTCGAACTAATCTAGATTTGTTTGAGGTTCTCTTAATTGGGCATATGTGTCCGTGTCATGTGTGCGGTGAGGGTACCAGTTGCTGTGATTAGATTGTGCTGTGATCCATCAGAAGGCCTGACAGGCTGGTAATGGCCTATATTCTCCCCTCAACCCCCGCGTGGCAGCACTCTGACACCAAAACGGCAGCTCGGCGTCGTTTGCCATGACCCAATATCTTGAAATTAAATTTTTTTTTTTCACATACGGAACTGGGTGCATCAGTTGAAGTGTCAAATGTTCTCCATTACAGTGGGCTAAAACTTAATGAAATACAATACTTTTTCTAATTTCATGTATTTATAATGTATGTTTTCTAATTATGATTTTATTTTGTATAATGTCTTTTGTATTCAGGCTGATTAGGTCAGAAGAACATAGTGCTGTCGAATCGCGATTAATCACATAACATAAAAGGTGCATATATGTGTTATATATATGAATATATGTTGTTTATATATAAAAATTATATATATATATATATATATATATATATATATATATATAATATTATATAAATACAATTTTATTTTACAATTTACAATACAATTTTACACAAATATATATATAAGTGCAAATTGTATTGTAAATATACATACATATACATACACAATTTACAATACAATTTTACACAAATAACCCAACTTGGGTTGAAAATGGACAAACCTAGAAACTGTGTTGTTTGAATTGGTCCATTCATTGGGTTCAAAAATCCCAATTTCTGGGTTTGTCCATGTTCAACCCAACCTGGATTGTTTTGAACCCAGCATTTTTTAGAGTGTATATATATATATATATATATATATATATATATATATATATATATATATATATATATATATATATATATATATATATATATATATATATATATATATACATATATATACACACAAACACACACACACGCACAAACACACACGCACACACACACACACACACACACACACACACACACACACACACACACACACACACACACACACACACACACACACACACACTAATGGCACTCAGTCGCCTCACTGAGGTTCATTAAGCTGATTTCCTCTGAGGGCTGGCCTACATTTTCTGAGAAGCTCCAACTTCTACTCCGTGATCAAACAGACAGATAACTGTCAGAGCCGGAGAGATCAGGACATTTGTACAATAGCGCCACCCCCTACCAGCCCTGAATTGTTACGCTTGCTTTCCTAACCTCTGCCCTTCTCTTCAGGCTCGTGTAATGCTGAAAGGCCTGTGCCATCTCTAGTCCGCTATATCATTCCTTCAGAGTGTTCATAAGTGTGTGTGTCTCACTAGGTTAAAGGTGCTTTTCTGTTAGGTCACTGAGCTCAAACCTAGATGGGACTTAAATTAGCATGAAATGGGCATTTCATCTCTAGTTCTGACAGGTCAGACCTCTCAGGAGTCTCCCACTCCCTTTTTTAAAAAAATGCAAAGATGTTTGCTTCAAAAGGCTATTTTTTTTTGTTTAAAATATCTGATTAAACCAACTAAATATATTTAGAAACTGTATCTTTCATTTTGTGTCTCATAATCTGTCTCATTTAGCATGTGCTGCTGAGTTAACTCATTTGTCCTGGTGGTTTATTTAAGCTAGTCAATGACCCGACTATGTGTAATTTGCCTCCAAAATTGTAAGTTTAGTTTATACGGTGACAAAAAATAATAAATCAGGCCAAGCACATTTGTACACAAACTTTAGTGTAAGAATGATGGTTTTGACACACAAAGCACACACATACAGAGCTCATTACTCTCAGGGCAAAAGGTAAGAGTTTTTTTACAGGGAAGTTTGAGTTATGACCCTAAAATCCCCTGGCAACATCTGGAGTACATATTAAGGACCAACCAGTACCGGACACGATCACAGTTTAGATGGTGTAATGAGGTCATCGTTTCAAGAGAACAGCTAAATTAGTCTGTCGAATGTTACGGAAATGTCACGAAAATAAGTTAATCAATATCAACACAAGGAACTGCGGCTGCACAATTAATGGAACAATAATCGCTATTGCAATTTGCTAAATTGCTACAGCGATTAAATAATACCTGTTAAAAGTTTGGAGTAATTAAGATTGTTTTAATGTTGTTTTAATGCGTTATTTTAAATATGCATATGATTATTTATGCTATCGCTTGTTTCTACATCTTCTTTGCCTGTTTTTTTATCAGGAGATTCTACTCTTTCAAAAGATGAGTAATAGCAGCCCTACCTAATAACAGTGAAAACGCCGAAAGCCATAATAACTCGTCTTTGGTGAGGAAAGAGTTAATATCTTTACAAATGTAACTTATTCCTGTCAGAACCAGAATCATAATAAGAAAGAACTTTATTGCCAAGTGTTTAGAGTATATATATATATATACTCTATATATACATACATACATACATACACACACACACACACACACACACACACACAAACACACACACACCAGGCATAACATTATGATTTAATATTGTGTTGGTCTCCCGCCCTTTTGCTGCCAAATCAGCCCTGGTCCAGTAGGCCCCTGAAGGTATGCTGTGGTATCTGCCACCATGATGTTAGCAGCAGATGCTTTAAATCCCATATGTAGCCCCATACTCGACAAACTGATGCACTGTGTATTTTGACACCTTTCTATCAGAACCAGCATTAACTTCTTGAGCAACTTTGATCGGACCACACGGGTCAGCCTTCACTTCCCGCGTGCATCAGTGAGCGACGGCCGCCCATGACCCTGTCGCCAGTTAACCACTGTTCCTTCCTTGAACCACTTGCAGACTGGAAACACCCCACAAACGCTGCAGTTTTGGAGATGCTCTGTCCCAGTTGTCTAGCCATCCCAATTTTGCCCTTGTCAAACTTTCATCTGGCTCTTGAAGGCTGGCCCGTGTGGTCCGGTTAAACTGAAGCGCTAGCTCAGATTGCACGAGAAGTTAATGCTGGTTCTTATTGAAAGGTGTCAGAATACACAGTGCATCGCAGTTTGTTGCGCATGGGACATAGCCGCAGACCAGTCAGGATGCCCATGCTGACAGGGTGCCTAGGGGCTCCACCGCCGAAAGCACCACATGTGCTTGTGGGCATCAGAACTAGACTACGGAGCAATGGAAGAAGGTGGCCTGGTCTGATGAATCACGTTTTCTTTTACATCACATGGATGGCCGGGTGCATCGAAAACACATGGCACCAGGATGCACTATGGGAAGAGGCAGTGTGATGCTTTGGGAAAGTTCTGCTGGGAAACCTTGGGTCTTGCCATCCATGTGGATGTTACTTTGACATGTACCACCTACCTAAGCATTATTGCAGACCATGTAAACCCTTTCATGGAAACGTTATTCCCTGGTGTCTGTGGCCTCTTTCAGAAGGATAATGCGCCCTGCCACAAAACCAAAAATGGTTCAGAAATGGTTTGAGGAGCACAACAACAAGTTTGAGGTGTTGCCTTGGGCTCCAAATTTCCTAGATCTCAATTCAATCGAGCATCTGTGGGATGTGCTGAACAAACAAGTCCGATCCATCGAGGCCCCACCTCGCAACTTACAGGACTTAAAGGATCTGCTGCTAATATTTTGGTGCAAGATACCACAGCACACCTTCAGTGGTCTAGTGGAATCCCTGCCTCAATGGGTCAGGGCTGTTTTGAGAAAAAAAAAGGGGAACAATACAATATTAGGTCATAATTTTATGCTTGATTGGTGTATATAGTGTATATTGGAGCAATTTTTTTGAATGTACTGATATGTTATTTACAGATGTACAATTTTGAGATATTATGTACAAATGGACAGTTTAATGGACAGTGTATAGTTTTAACTGTTCAGACTGAATATTGCCTGAGGAAAAAAAACTCTTGTGCCTGTCTGTCTTGTGCCTGTCTGCTCAGTGCTCTGTAGCGGCGGCCAGAGGGCAACAGTTCGAAGAGAAAGTGGGCTGGCTTTGTGGGGTGATTTTCTTTACCCTTTTACTCACTCTGGAGGTGTAACGATCTTGGAGGTTGTGCAGGGGGAACCAATAATAATTTTCGCAGTCCGGTCTTTTCGTTGTAGTCTCCTGATGTCTGATTTGTTTACTGTCTGTGGCAAAGCTGAATTTTCAGCATCATTACTCAGTCTTCAATGCCACATGATCCGCCGGAAACCATTCTAATATGCTCATTTGGTGCCTATATTATAATCAAAGTTCAAAACTGATTAATATTTTCTATAAACCTTGATACCATTCAATCCAAAGTCTGGGGTAAGTAATATATATATATTTTTTAATAAGAAATAAATTAATACTTTTACTCAGAAAGGACACATGCAATTGGTCGGAATTGACAGTAATGACATTTGCAATTTTATAAAATATTTTTATTTTCAAATAAAATTCCTTTCTTTTGAGCTTTCTATTCATCAAAGAATAAAAAATGTAACATATTTTTTACAAAAATGTTAAGCAACATGACAGTTACATTGATAAAAATTAGTAATCAACATTAATAATCATCATGGTGCAGCTCTGATAGAAACAGAATAAAACAACAGTTGAAATCAATCCCATTTGTAGGATGTGCTGCTTCTATTTGTGTGTGTGTGTGTGTGTGTGTGTGTGTGCGTGCGTGCGTGCGTGCGTGTGTGTGTGTGTGTGTGCATGCGGGTGGGTTTGTGGTGTGATGCTAAGGTCAGACTCATTGTGTCATGGATGAATGGCTGTGTTTGCACACGTGCTGGAGGTTAAAATGAAAATGACTTACAAAGCAACAAAAAAAACATAATAGATGATTCTCGGAAGGAGTGATAGGGGAAGAGAGTGAGGGGAGAAGACAGAAAGGTGAGTGACATTTACAGGGCACTGCCATCTGTATGGTAATTTCTACACACTGGTAAAGTTTGATCGCACATGAATTATATTTCTCTCTCACTGCTACGCTACACATATTACCACATTCTGCACCTGACCCAGAACAGATGGCACCCCCTCCCTCTCCTCTTGCCCCCCTGGAGACAGTGTCCATCTAGTGAGGGGCATTTTTAAAGCTGGCATCCTTTTGTTTGGGTGGCAACTCTGCATGTTATAAGGATTAGAACATTTCTGACGGTGCTAGTTGATAAGAATCAGAGCATGTTGTTGTGTCTTTGGCTTTTGTTTTAAACCCTGACTTTAGTCTGTCTCCAGTTTTCCATATGCTGTCCATCTTGTTACTCCACAACAAGCGCTGGTCCCCTCACATAGCAGAGGGTTGACTGACAGGCTGACACTGAAATATGCAGCGGCACAGCTAATCTGTTGAATACAGCTGGCATGTGAACATTCCAAAGGACACTTTTTAAAGATCTATCTATCTATCTATCTATCTATCTATCTATCTATCTATCTATCTATCTATCTATCTATCTATCTATCTATCTATCTATCTATCTATCTATCTATCTATCTATCTATCTATCTATCTATCTATCTATCTATCTATCTATCTATCATTGCCACATGTGTATAAAAACAAGCATGTAGACATGCAGACTGCTTATACAAAACATTTGTGAAAGAATGGGTTTCTTTCAGGAGCTCAGTGAGTTCAAACGTGGTATTGTGATTTCCACCTGTGTAATAAGTCCATTCGTGGAATTTCCTCAATGCTAAATATTCTACATTCAGCTGTTAGTAGTATCATAACAAAGTGGAAGCAATTGGGAACAGCAGCAACTCAGACATGAAGTGGTAGGCCACGTTAAATCACAGAGCGGGGTCAGCGCATGCTGAGGCGCACAGTGTGCAGAAGTCGCCAACTTTCTGCAGAGTCAACAGCTACAGACCTCCAAAATGTGTGTGGCCTTCAGATTAGCTCAATAACAGTGTGTAGAGAGTTTAATGGAATGGGTCCCCATGGTGGAACAGCTGCATCCAAAGCTTACATCACTAAGTGCAATGCAAAGTGTTGAATGCAGTGGTGTAAAGCACAACGCCTCTGGACTCTGGAGCAGTGAAGACGTGTTTTCTGGAGTGATTAATCATGCTTCTCTGTCTGGCAATCCGATTGCCGAGTCTGGGTTTGGGGGTTTGCTTTAATATAATTCTGATGACAGAAATGCCTATACTGTGCCTTATTCATTTATTTTAAAAGTTAACCTTCCAAGATGTAAAGGGTCTTGCTTGTTAATAAAGAACTAGTTTGTTAAAGCAACTCTTTGCATTCTTTCGTTTTTAACTTTACAATGAACAGATTGTTACTCAATTATACTCAATATAATATTCAATTTGAGTGAAATTTGACACTCCTGAAATGTATATATGACTTTTTAAAGTGTGAAATATGTACATTACTCACAAGAGTATATTTTAACAATTAGGGAGTTAAAATGTCCCCTTGTGAGAAATGTACATATTGTAATTGTACACTGGCTTTTTTTTTGCTGTGCAGGAGTACTTGCCTGACTGCATTGTGCCAAGTGTAAAGTTTGGTGGAGGGGGGTTATGGTGTGGTGTTGTTTTTCAGACAGTGTTTGGGTTTGGCTCTTTATAGTTCCAATGAAAGGAACTTTTAATGCTTCAGCATATCAAGATATTTTGGATAATTTCATGTGCCCAACTTTGTGGGAACAGCTTAGGGATTCCAACTTCTTGCTTCAACATGTCTGCGCACCAGTGCACAAGGAAGGTCCATAAAGCCAGGACTTCTCATCCAAAATCAGTGCCTGACCTCACAAATGGACTTCTAGAAGAATGGTCAAAAATTCCCATAAACACTCCCAAACCTTGTGAAAAGCCTTCCCATAAGAACTGAAGTTGTTATAGCTGCAAAGGGTGGGACAACTCCTTATTAAACCTTATGGACATGTAAAGACAGCTGTCCCAAAACTTTTGGCAATATATATATATATAATTTATTATGTATTTGGCAAAATATGGATGCACACACTGTAAAAGTATTTTTTTTTCTGAACTTAAAAAAGTAAGTGTTTGTGCTGCCTTAATTTTAAATTTAGTCAACTGAAATTGTCACATGCTGTAATGCTGTCTGAGAAAATACAAATAAATTGTGAATCAAAAAGTGTGTGTGAGATTCTGTCTGAAAGGAAAGGGGAAAGTTAGCATATCAATCAATCAATCAACGTTATTTATATAGCGCTTTTACAATCACGATTGTGTCAAAGCAGCTTCACAGTGTCAAACAGGATAATATTGCGACAAAATTAGATTTGGCTGTACAGTCATACTGGAGAAAACAGTGATGTTATCAGCTTATTTAATTTATCATATAGCAACAATGTTGGCAGATCAGTATTTAAGTTTATAGAATTAAATAAGACCTAATTCATACATTTTATTTGTATAATAAGTTGAATAAGTTTAATCATATTTTTAGTGTCCCCAATCATAAACTTTACATATGAAATGCATTTGCTCTTTAGAACACATTATTTTCCTGTTTATCATTTACATATATTGCATTGTATACATTTTATTATCCTATTTTATGACCATTTTATGGCTCTTGGGTTTGAATGGTGTTTTGAAAATCTGTGCTTTGAACTCAAACACCTCCACTGACTGAACTTCCTTACCTTGTCTGATTCAAACTTAAACACCATAAACAATCATACAGTCACAATATGGAACCATTGTCTCCAAGTTTATTATAGTTTAACATGGTGTGTCTGAGGCCAGTACATCATTCAGAGAGGAATAACTAATATTTTAGGAAGAACAAAATAAATACAAAAGTGACATTATTTAACGGCATGTTTTCAATTCAGCACTCAACATGTCTTCATCGTCTTCTTTAGAGCAGTGGTTTTAAACTTTTAGATACATGCCACTGACCCCCAAATACGATCACCCTAATACGACCTTTAATACAAACTTTATATACAATTGTAAAATATTGTTTTAGAAAGTATTCAGTTTCAATCACGTTATTTTATATATATATATATATATATATATATATGTGTGTGTATATATATATATATATATATATATATATATATATATATATATATACATATATATATATATATATATATATATATATATATATACATATATATATATATATATATATATATATATATATATATATATATATATATATATATATATATATATATATATATATATATATATATATATATATATATATATATATATATATATATATATATATAATTTTATATAAATATATACACTATTTTTTTAACTGTTAGGTGTAGAATTGAATTGAATTAGATGTATAATTGAAATGTATTTGAATTTTAAAATTTGCTTATTGATTTTAATCAATTCATTATTCAAATTAATTATTTTTATTTTAATCAATATTTATTTTAACCAATTCATCATTAAAAGTATTTGTTTTATTTAATCAGTTTAATTTATATTTTATTTAGTATTCATGTCAGATGTTTTGGAGACAAAGTTAGAGAGGCCAGGTTGAGATGGTTTGGACATGTTCAGAGGAGGGATAGTAAAAGGATGCTGAGGTTGGAGCTGCCAGACAGGAGGTCAAGAGGAATACCAAAGAGGAGGTTTATGGATGTAGTGAAGGAGGACATGAAAGTAGTCGGTCTAGATGGAGGCAGATGATTCGCTGTGGCGACCCCTGAAGGGAACAGCCGAAAGAAAAAGAAGAAGAAGAAGAAGAAGAAGAAGAAGAAGAAGAAGAAGAAGAAGAAGAAGAAGAAGAAGAAGAAGAAGAAGAAGATTTAGTATTAATGTATAGATCAGATTTTATTTTAGATCATAATGTATTATTTTAATCATTTAGGCTATATATTTAAATCAAATAGAAATATTATTTATCTCAGTATGTATTTGTTTATTTTAGTATTTTAATCAAATTAAGTACCGGTAGTCTGTAGCCTACAATGTTTTATGTAGTGGACATATTGAACTATTTAAAATATTTATTATTGTGAGTAGGGGAAAAAATATTATATGAGGAGTTCAATTAAACATAAATTCCAAAAACAATTCCTGTTTTGCCCATATTAGGCAAAATCTCAGTTTTTGATCAACTAAATAGAAACAGTGAATTGTGTAGGCTACAGTAGCCAGCTCTATCAGTTTGCACATGGCGGTGTGTTATTGTCTTAGCTCGAGGCTTTGTTTTTGTTTTTTCCATAACCAGGCAGGATAAGCCATCGGCCAGATGGCACAGTGGGGTCTTCCATGGTTACCTCATCCTGAGTACCAAAAATCGCAGACACGCACACATATAGCTACAGCACAGACTGTTATGTAACCAAACAGTCTAGACGGTTTAGTTTATAATCGAGTGTCTCTCTTTCTCTGTGTAGCCCGCCAAACCTTGTTTCTCCCGTATTGCAGCGGCAGAATTCTAATTATATCTGTTTATTCTCGATTAGAAAAAAATATTTCATTGTGACACATTGGTGGGCGGGGCTTCAGTCAGCTTTTAGGCCATGTGACTGAAGTTAGTAAACACAAACCCGTTTCTCAGTCCAGCAGGATATTAGACGCACAGGTCACGATGCCCTCCTCACAAAAGACGCACCCCCTCCTCCCCAGCCTTCGTACGTACACACGCATGCACAAATTGAATAAAACACACTCGCACTTGAAGTCTGCCACGCTGCAGCTGCTCCAGTTTCCATGGTAACGTGCAGAACAATGAGGTAAGAAGCTACAGGGGCCAGTCTGAGTGTGCGCTGCGCACGCTTTCATATCCACTCGCGCTGAGAGTGTGTGTGCCAGCGTTTGTTTTTGTGTATGAGTGCCTGAAAGTGCATGTGGATGCCGATTTCAAATTCGAGAGTGAGAGAGAGAGAGAGAGAGAGAGAGAGAGAGAGAGAGAGAGAGAGAGAGAGAGAGAGAGAGAGAGAGAGAGAGAGAGAGAGAGAGAGAGAGAGAGAGAGAGAGAGAGAGAGAGAGAGAATTACGAGGGAGATACTCGTTCTCCTTTGTGAGAGGGGGCCTGGTCAACCAGATCTCTTATAGCGAGGCAGATGGAGGGAGAAAGGCTTGACGAATGAAAAACAGGAAAGATTGAATAGAAAAGAGGAAAACAAGTCCAAAACATGTAGATACGAGGCTTTTATGGACAATCAATTTAAGTGTATAGGCCTAGATACGATTCAAATTTCGTAACAAGTAAATTTTGACTTTATGTTGAGGAAACAGTACACACACACGTTGTGTTGTGTGAATTATGGGGACATTCCATGGACGTAATGGATTTTACACTGCACAAACTGTCCATTCTGTCCCCTTACACTGCCCCTGGCCCTAAACCTACCCATCACAGGAAACATTCTGCATTTTTACTCAAAAAAACTCATCATGTATGATTTATAAACCTTTTAAAAAGTGTGTGTGTGTGTGTGGGGGGGGGGGGCATAATTTAGTATGTTTATGAATCTGGCTGGCCCATAAACCAGCCACACACACACACACACACACACACACACACACACACACACACACACACACACACACACACACACACACATCATATAGTATGAGTTATAATCTGTTTTCCTCATAGGGACCAAAAAAATGTCCCCACAAGGACAAGGATTTCGGATGTTGCCATTTTTGGGGGGACATTTTGTCCCCCTTGTAGGGTTTACCTGGATCACACACACAAACATGATCCTAGAGAAAAACTAGACTTGGCCAGCTCCTTATTTATGCTTCAAATGAGTGACATGGGTATTTTTATTTGACAATATGATTTAACTGTGGGTTTTTGCTTTCAAAATCATAATCCCCTTGAAAGTCATAACTTAACGAGTTGTTTCAGGCCTGTTTGAAATGTGGATGTTGCCGCCCACAGAGGGGCTTCAAGCATGTCTGAAATGCAGTTCAGCGTTTTGTTTCTCAATACCTGACAGGACTTAAATCCCACTAGTGGCGATACAAAAGCACCCATCCTTTGACAACAAGCTCTTTTGTTTTCAAAATGTCTATTTATTTTTCAAAATGAGGTATTTCAAAGTGCCGTGAGTCGCAGCACTTAATGTACATTATAGAAAAAGAGAAAAAAAAACACTTTTTTCCCCAATGACCCAGTTCTATGAACCCAATACTTACAAATATATAAACAATGAAAGAAAGAGAAAGACAGCAAAGTATAGAAGCATTATAAATTGAGATAGAAAAAATTTCTGTACAAAAGAAATTAAGGTAGAAAAAAGGATAAAAAGAAGATAAAGTGATATCTACTCAGAACTCATTTTCATACGAAAATATAAGTATCAGATTTAGTATGTATCAGAAGCACACTAAAGCATAAATGTAAGAATTAGTAAAGCGTGTCATAACAGAGAGATTATAAGACAAAAGAATCAAAAAAACAATGTGTCCTTATATTACAAAACTCCTCAGAAATTGAGGTCTTACAGTACTTGTTAAAGGTATATAAACTTCCAGTCTAGTTATTGGCAGCTTTTGACATCTTTATAAAAAAAAACAAAAGACAATAATCGTATACAAAAACAAGGCAGACTGAGTGTGTTCTTTTAAAATCTAATCTATTTACAAAAGTGTCTGACATCAAGGTGCGCAGAGGTACATCCATGAGATTCAGCACCAGTGAGGTGTGAAAGATTATAGCCATTCGAAGTGTCTCGTGTCATTTATTTAGTGTCCATTTTGCAGGAAGAGCGTGAATGCAAAGTTCATCGACCCAGTCGCATACTGAAGACTGTGTTCATAAGGGTCTTGTCATTGAGGGTAAGTTGGGTTTACCGGTAAGCACCTTCCCTCATCAATGTAGCGTGATTGGGGTGACAAAGTAAACCTGAAACATTCTTGACGTCAAAAAATGTGCAAAAAAGTGTCAGCAGTGAGTGTCCCTAGAATTCATTTAAGGGCCGTTAGCCGTTAGCGGTCCGTCGTACGTCATTTGACGCCGACCGTTAGCTGTGAGGCGTTCAGCCAATGAGCATTAAGGGTTAGCGAGTCCTGGCCTGTTCGAGCCTGCGGAGGAGCTGTTGTCGCCGGGCCTGCAGTCTGTCTTTCTCCTGCTGGAGTCGGTGCTCCTGGGACTCAAGGGAACTGACGTACTCTGTGGCTTTCTTCAAGATGACCACCTTCGCCGCCTTGTCGTTGTGCGCCAGCTCTGGCACCTGGTCGCGCAGAGTGAGGAAGCTAGAGCGCAGGTCGTTGCGCCTCTGGCGCTCCAAGATGTTGTGGTTGCGCCGGCGTTCGCTATCCTCTGAGTCGGAGCATCGCGGGCTGCTGGAATCGCTCTTCCTCATGCGCTGTCCTTGTACACTGTTAGTAGGGGAGCTCGGGGAATAGCTCTGATTCTTGCCAGTGCGTAGAGTTATAGTGCTGTTGTCGATTCTGAGTTTCTTGCTCGGGGGAGGGTTGGGTACGTCTTGCTGGTCGGAGTAAGGGGATGGGGCTGCGTAGTTATGCTGTTGCTGGTGGATAGACGCTGCCGCCGTCCTCTTCAGAATGAGCTCCTGTGGAGCTTTGCTCACCCCTGAGCCCAACCGCCCTACTGTGGACGCCTGAGTGTTAGAGACGGCAGACAGGCCAGTGCCGGTTATCTTGCTGGTGATGGAACGCCTTTTCTCTACAGTGACGACATCGATCTCCTCATCGTCTTCGTCGTCTTCGTCGTCCTCCTCGTCGTCGTCATCTTCATCATCATCATCATCATCATCATCTAGAGGAAGAGAAGGAGATTTAGGTTAGAATGTTTGTTGTGCAACCATTCCTCTGGAGGAACACAGGTATGAACAAGCGCTCTTAAAGGAAACATGCCTGTGTTTTCTCTGGGTGTGTGCTCGAGTTAATGTCTTTGTGTGGGCAGATGAGACAATTGCTCAATGCAATCATCTGAACACGCTCTGTCAAACACAGGAGCTGGTTTCTCCCCAGACTGGACCACCTTGGATTTGACTTTCTACTTTAACACACACCCTCTATTTACGCCGTCTAATGAGGGGGTTAGCAAGCACATGAGCATTTCGTCATGTCATATATTTTCTTACAAAAGCTGTTTTGCTGTCAAGTTAGACATTTTACTTGGTGCCTTTTCAACTGGTGACACATTTCAAGCTAAGCTTAGATGGCAAGACGTCCTCAGTGTGACGCCCGAGAGCTATGTTTATGAGATAATGGACGTGATTATTAGCTAAGCCACACATGAAGACTGTTTGGCATTTACTGGAGCCCACAACCTCTCACTTCAAAAGCTCCCTACAGGAAACCGTCTGCCAGCGTTAAGGAGAGACCAAACGGGGCAATTTAGTCTGCAACAGAATGCAGACAGTCAGAGCGTTTCCCTCTTTCACTGGTTTGCCGCGAAAAGGGATAACAGCACAGGCGGGAAAAACTAGCGCTGTAATCGTGTGGTCCAATTATTCGCGGGCTTTGCCGAGTAACACTGATCTGATGGCGTCTTAAGCCGCTGCCCTGGAGAAGAGCCAAGCAGACAGCTGGAGGAAAGGCTCTGCTTGTTCAAAGCCGTCACCCTGTAAAGAGAGATGACCCATCTTCTCTTTTTTTCCTTCCTCGTCTTTTTTTTTCTTGTGATTATCATTCACTGCACCTCTCTGGAAGTTTCTCTGCCTGCCAAGCTCAGCCTACTGGGCAAGAAGGGGGGGTTTGTCTTTCTTGTAGATGCACACGCATGCCTCCTTTATCACATGCTGGTGCCCAGTGCCAGCTCTTATTCTCTCACCCACGTGTGATTGTCGTTTGGGATTTGCATTTGAAACAAGTCCTCATTTTGAAGGGAAACGACTTATTGGGGGGCACTGAATTTAGGGGCTTGGCTTTTCATGAAATCTGCCCTCACTCCCACACCCCAAACATCTGAGCCTGTGGTTTTACACCATCAACAGCTCTCAATTTGAAAAAAAAAAACGAATTAAATACAAATAATATTTTTTTTATGTTTAAAAACAATGTACAATGCATGTCATAAAAAACCCTAATCCTGTGACCTAATAAATTCCCAAATTCGATTCTGCTTTCATGCCTAAAGCCAGATTAATGGAGGGCAGATAAGAACATGTTTTTCTATTTAATATAGCCCAGTGACGCTATTCTCTGCATTAAATCTTTAACCAGAGCTATTAGGCCAAATGGCTTGACATCATGGACAACATCAAATATTACCGCCATCTACTGGGAATGCAGATCGAGTGTTACATAAACTTCCCATCACCGCCCACTACTACTACTCAGTGTGTGTGTGTGTGTGCGCGCGCGTGTGTGTGTGACCGACAGTCTGGAATGTCACACACTAATCCGATTCAGGGCCTGTCATATGATCTTCAACAATTACCCCAATGACCACTTGCAATCTAGTGCAAACTATAGACTGACAAACTTTTTAGAAGCACCATCACCACCATCATAATTTGGTTATGATGATTAATAGTCATTCATAGAATGTGTCGTGCGAACAATGGTCTATCTTAACTTTACATTAACAGCATGTAAGGAGACACTTACCAGAATCGCTCGGAGTCTCGTCTGCACTGACTGGAGGCAGTTGTTGGCTCCTCAGTTGTGTCACACTTTGGCTGCTGCTGCTGCTGCTCCCGTTTCTTTTGTTGACTGGATAAGGGAAAACTACAGTAGGGTCCACACACTCCGGTATAGAGTGGCTCATTTCTGGCGACTTGACTGCCGTGTCTTTACCGGCTTCAGTAACGGTAGGAGCAGAGATGGCTTTCCCGAGTTTCTCATTCACCACCCGCTCCAATTTCTCGCGTGCCGAAAAGCCGCTCCACATGCAGTCCTGAATGATGATGGAATTGTCCGTAGTATCCAAAACAGAGCCGAACAGGTCCCCGTCAGACGCCCCCCAAATGTCGTCTCCCGGTAAGAGCATAAGCTCGGAAGCCCAGTCCGACGGGTCTGTTAATCCAAAGCCCATCAGCGAACAATCCCCAGCCACCCCGCCCAGCTCACCCGGATCCCCTGGAAGCGCTGCCCGGCTCGGGGACAGAGGAGGAGTGGGCAGCAGCTCGAATTTCTTCCAGATGTCCTCTCCAGGCGGTGCAGCGTCTGGTCTGCAGAAGTAGAAGTCATCCTCGTCCGGGTAGAAGCACGGCTGCAAGGAGTCAAACTCCAAATCGGAGTTCATGGTTTTAGCTGGCATTCTCCCTAAGGAAGACACAAACGGATGAGTTATAATCACCACAGCTTTTGAAATAGAAGCGTTTGTCCTATAAGACACGCGCAAATGGCAAACACAATATATTTTCAATGACTCTCATTCTGATGTCTTGTAGGTGCTTGTCATCGCACTGTCCTCACAGTGTTGTGTGAAAAATGTAATTAGCTCACTTTGTAATTGCTGTATAAAACACAAACTCTTTCAATGGAAGAGCTCGTTTAGATTTGTGATAGCAATTATATTATTATTATTAGGCTATTATTATTATTATTATTACATAATAATAATAATAACAATAGGCCTAATTATAAAAACAGCTTTTGTTCTAACAAAGACATTTGGAGGTAACACGCAAAAAAATCACTAATAGCCTACAATATTTTGTTGTAGGCTCTAAGTCAAAGATGTCTTTGAAGTATCCTCTCTACATTGTTCATTTTGATAGCGTTTATTAACTCACTAAACTTTGGACTGTAATTGTAGCACGAGACACAAACTCCTTCTAAAGCAAGTCGTGCAGAATGGTGAGCTCACTAACGTTAATAATATTTCGCGTCGGTGAAATTAACCAACTAGTTGAAACTAAAAGACCTGGGCGTCTTACCTCTGAGTGTTTCTTGTCCCTTATGTATCGCAGTCAGTCACTGTGCCTCCCGTGTGGAGTCGCACATCTACCGCAGCGACTGAAGACTGTTCTGTCGCCTCTGTATTTCGGGCTGTGAAGTATTATTCTCCCTGCTTGCGTTTGGATGTAGTGGCCCCTCCCCCCGTGGGCGGGGCGCTGGGCTAGGTATTTGCATGTGGGACATTTGTTGTGTGATTTTTTTCTTTGGAAATGGCATCATTTTGGTCTGTCTGAGGTGTTAAATATGCCGATAATCAAGGAAAACTCACGCAGAAATAATAATCATAAAACCAATCATCATCATGTTCAAAACACGACTTCTTTAATGCAACGCAGTGTTGGACAGAAGTACAGACAGATCTCAGTCACCGTCCACTTTCATTGTGTGGGTAAAATGCACTTTTAGGCTTTCAGCCTTCAATATTCTTCCAAAACAAGTCGCGTTAAGAACGGAAATGGTAAATGATGGCATAAATTTCATATTCGGACAAAGTGTCCATCTGTAAATTTAATGACTGAAATATAGGCTGAGATTGGATGGGTTTATTTTTACTCTACTGTGTAATGAGGCTTTATTCACAATATAGCCTAAATGTAGCTGTAGCCTACACTGTATAAGCGTTCAAACAGGAGGAACAGTCCTGTGAATGAATCAGAACGAGTCAGCAGCATCTCTCTTTATTGTTCAGGTCAGTGAGGTAACGGCCGATCCGCATAACATCAGCAGTGTCGACTCACGTCTGCCGCCATGTGGACACGTGATGCGCCAATCTGTGTTTACATTCAGGGGCCGAGGTGTGTTTTTGTGTCCGACATCAAAGCCTTATGGATTGTGCTTATCTAATTTCGTGGTGTGTACACTGTAAAAAAAAAAAAAAAAAAAAAAAAAAAAAAATATATATATATATATATATATATATATATATATATATATATATATATATATATATATATATATATATATATATATATATATATATATTTTAATTAAATAAATAAGTTATGACAACATGTGTTTTTACATTGTTTTAACTCAATAAAATAAATTAAGAAATGTTCAACTTTTTTTCTCTAAGTTATACAAGATGCAACTATTTTGTTAATGTCAGTTTAACATAATCTAAGTTGAAATAACTTAAACATCCAAGTCGATTGTACTTAAAAATTTCAGGCTGTGACTTTTTCTTTTTCTTTTTATAGTGTAAGATTAGTTGGATATGGGAACCATGAGGATTCTGTTATGCAATTGTTGGTTTGAACCCATGGCACTCTTTAAAGGGGGTGAAGAAAACTGAGTTCCAAATTATATTCAAATAATATTAATTTTCTTATCTTATAACAACAACAAAAAACATTTAAATACATTAAATAGCAATTGTCACAAATTTACACACAAAAATACTCGTTGGAATTGGAATTGTCTTAGCAAAGACATTTGGAGGTGTATGCACAAAGAAAAAAATAATACATTTGTTGTAATATATTCAAAGGTTTTAGACTTGTAAAGACACCATGTATTGTCCTCTCTATACTGTAAAAAATTATATGTTCAATAAGTTATGACAACATATGTTTTTACATTGTTTTAACTCAAATAAGTTAAGAAATGTTAAACTTTATTTTATTAGTTATACAAGATGTAACTCATTTTTTAAAGTCAGTTTAACATAATTTAAGTTGAAATAACTTAAACATCCAAGTCGATTGTACTGCAAAAGTTCAAAATTTGCCTTTTTTACAGTGACATTGTTTGTTGTAATAGCATTAATTAATTTTGTTAAAAATCAAGTAAATATTTCTCTTATTGGGTGAGCCAATTTCTGAGCTTTGCTTAAAGACTTTGGAACTTTACCACAAAAAAATATACACAACATTTTCATCAACCTGACATTTCTAAAAACAAATAGTTCTAAGAACACTGGATAACATTATCCATATTCAGCCTAGTGCAATAAACAGTTACTCAAAGGTATTAAAAATACAAAAATGCTACAAACTCCTACACAGTAAAAAATTATTTAGAAAAAAAGTTACCTGGTTGCCTTAAAGGACAACTCCAGTGAGAAATGAACCTAGGGATAATTAACAGATGGTCAGCGAGTAGATCGTTCTCTGGGATGCGTTTTCTTGAAAATCGAATGTAAAGAGTTTTATCTCTAAAAACAGATTAGCTTATAACGCTAGTCTATGGGGCACAGGGTAGACACAGGGTGGTAAAATTAAATCGCTAGTTAATATCACTAACAAGGCTCAAAATAGCCTCACACTAACACGGTAGCATAACGAGGGTCACTACATGCAAACCGAAGGATTGAGAACTTTGTAACTGTACAAACAGTTTAATAAGAAGATAATTTATAAACACAGTGCACTACGCGTTCACGGACAGGCGCCATCTTGGAAAACAGTCTCGACGAATCGATCCACGAGCGCTGTTCTAAGTGAGCTGGTCGATAGGAATTAAGTTTGTGAAATGTAATAACATGGACATTTTTATTTTTATTTATTTATTTTCTCTGTTGTGTTCAGTGTTTTCTTCCGGAAACAACGGACCATATGAGATTCCAAGTCACAGTTCATCACTTAGCAGCCTTGGCTCCTAGGCGCCACTTGGCGCCTGTCCGTGAACGCGTACTGCACTATGTCTATAAAGTGTCTTCTTATTAAACTGTTTGTACTCTTACAAAGTTCTCAATGCTTCGGTTTGCATGTAGGGACCCTCATTATGCTACCGTGTTAGTGTGAGGCTATTTTTAGCCTTGTTAGTGGTATTAACTAGCGATTTAATTTCACTACTCTGTGCCCCATAGACTAGTGTTATAAGCTAATCTGTTTTTAGAGATAAAACTCTTTACATTCGATTTTCATGAAAACGCATCCCAGAGAACGATCTACTCTGTAACCATCTGTTAATTACAGGTTCATTTCTCACCGGAGTTGTCCTTTAAAATTTTGAGTTCACTGAAATTAAAATTTTGAGTTAATACAATGAACATTTTTTGAGATTCGACAACCTTTATTAAAATATTATTAAAAGATTTTGTAAGCATATTGGGTAATTGTGTGTGTTTTATTTCTGATGATGCAGTGAAACATGCCAAATAGTGCTATTTTCATGATTGATCAATTTTTTTATGTGGTTCAGATACTATATTATTTTGAGCTTCTATTTATTAAACAAATTTTCTTCATTGTATTAACTCAAAGTTTTAATTTCAATAAACTCACAATTTAAGGCAACCAGGTTACTTACTTTTTTAAGTTAAACCAACAAAAACCAACCAAAATTTTTTACAGTGTAGAAAAATGAATTTGTGCAATTCAACCATAGGCTCAAAATCTTCTAGTTATTGAGACACTTCCCCATGTGACATCTAGCCATGTATAGGCTTCCTTTAATACTCTTGAAGACTTGAGCACAGTTGCTTCTCTAGTGAAAGCAGTTTGCTGTGGGAACTCCACGAGAGAAAGACAGATACCACGAGAGAAGGTTTGGGATTTGAAGTGCTCCTCCAGAGCCCAATCTCAATGACCTCAGCTCAGGAAGAGCTTCCTGTGTGAAAGTGAGGGGGAGTGGGAAGCAACATACTGTCAGTCCACAGCCGTCTTTGTTGCTTCAATCAGATTTGTATAATTTTCTTATTATAAATTTGCAAGTAAAAGCGTGGTGATTCACTTTAAACGGCTTTCAGTGTAAGTCATCTGTGATAATGGCTTCGTACATGGCTCTATATTTATTATTCCACAACAAATAAGCCGTTTAATATCTGCCCATTAAAACATGTGAAATTGCCAATGTTACATACTTGTCGAGATGTCTGAGAGAGCGTCTGTGTGTGCATTCATCCTGCTCATTCTCATGTTGTCCTGTCTTATTGAAGCGGTGGGTGGAGTAGAGTATGGATGGTTAAGCAATTGGGCCAGTTTGGATAAAACATTCATATTTAGAGAAAATACAAAAGCAAAGCGTAAAGCCTCAATAACAACACGGCTGGAGACAATGAGCGCACGCAGGCCAGGACATCAATAGCGCACACGATCGGAAGTCAGGTCTGGGCGCCTGCTCCTCAGCTCTGGTATGCAGAGTGTGCACAAAATGTGTACGTTTATAGCCTCAAAGGTGTCAGAAGTACATTTTGACTTTGTGCGACTTTGGACAAGATAATGCTCTTTAAATCCACACGTTAATGGGCATACGTGTTCTCTACACACTGCAAACTGCAATGATTTTACTTTTAATACAATTATTTTCATCTGTATGTCTCTTACCTTTGTGTAGATCTTGTAATCTTTTACTCTCAATGAACACACACACACACACACACACACACACACACACACACACACACACACACACACACACACACACACACACACACACACACACACACACACTCAGAACTTCTGTGGACTTTGCTCTACTCTAGAGCCCCTCCTTTAATCAGCAGACTTGTCAATCACAGCAGATTCCTCAGTGGCATAATTCCTTAACAACTGACAGACAAATTCAACTTTGTTTCTGTTTGGTGGAATTCAATTAGTAACCTCCAACCTCACCCTCTTACCCCACACAGTTAAAGTGCTTTCGCTAAACCCTTTATAGTGATAGTTTAGCCATAAATGAAAATTCATTTACTCACCCTCATGTTGTTCTAAACCTGTATGACATTCTGCTGTGAACACACAAAATCTTCAGACCATTCTAACATAATATTGAGGGACTGAGGCTGTCAAGCTCTTCTTTGAATCTATACAATAGATTGATGGATATCGAGAGATTATCCTTTTGTGTTCAGCTGAAGGAAGATACTCTTACAGATTTGAGGAAATTATGACCATTTGCTTTTCCTTCTCATACCTGCGAGGATGAGTATTGGGTGAGGTGAGGTCAACGAGGTCAAATGGTTTTAGGGGACTTTTTTTCTTGAAATCAGAGTATAGACCTGTAATGAATGTATAGTGAAGTGGATAAAAGTGGTAGATATCATCTCTCGGGCATGCTTCCCTCCCTCTGTCATCATATATCTTTTCATTCTTTACCATTAGCTGTTTGGCAGAGGTGTGCAAGTGAGTCAGCTGGATGCGAGTGCAAGTTTGAGCAAATGCTAAAGGAATTTAGTCGATCAGATAGCATCTAAGATACTTGAAATATTTCCTGTGTCATGAACTTTCTAATTATTTGATTTGAGAAAGATAGTTCTGGTTATCTATCTAATCTATCTATCTATCTATCTATCTATCTATCTATCTATCTATCTATCTATCTATCTATCTATCTATCTATCTATCTATCTATCTATCTATCTATCTATCTATCTATCTATCTATCTATCTATCTATCTATCTATCTGTCTGTCTGTCTGTCTGTCTGTCTGTCTGTCTGTCTGTCTGTCTGTCTGTCTGTCTGTCTGTCTGTCTGTCTATTACTCTAGCACCTGTCTGTCCTTCTCTAGTTCTATTGCCTCTATTGTTCTATCACCTGTCTGTCTGTCATTTTACCATCTGTCTGTGTCTATCGTTCTATCACCTGTCTGTCTGTCATTTTACCATCTGTCTGTGTCCATCGTTCTGTCATCTGTTTGTCTGTCGGTCTATCGTTTGTCTGCCTGTCTATTGTCTGTCTGTCTATCGGCCAATCATCTGTCTGTATCGTTCTATCACCTGTCTGTCAGTCTTTCTGTCCATTCATTCTATTTATTGATAATCTGTTTAACCTTCAAGCTTTTTAAGCCATTTTAAACCGTCTAACAAGACTTTGTGAACCCAACATACAGTTTGTATAGTGAAACTTCTTAATTTCTATTTCTTTAATCTAAAAAAACGATTGAAATGGTTTATAAAATGACCTTATCTTTAAATCACAAATCTGACTGTATCTCTCTTGGTGTCTGTTTATATGAATGTAGGGGTGTATATGTCGTAAGGGTGTGTGTCTTTTTAGAATGTTTATGTTACTACATATGGTGTGTGCTTTTGTTTGATTTCCCCTCTGGTTGAAGTGGACAGAGATAAAAGATAGAGTGAAAGAATACCTCGGCCCTTCTTGGTTTTGTACGGAAATTCCGCATAGCTGACTCAAATAGTAACCAGAATCTTCACTTACATCTCTGCTACACTTTCCTGTCTTTAACACAATATCAGCTGAATAATTCCATCTTTCACTGCACTAAAAGGCAAAACATAGGATCTTTCTTTCTTTCTTTCTTTCTTTCTTTCTTTCTTTCTTTCTTTCTTTCTTTCTTTCTTTCTTTCTTTCTTTCTTTCTTTCTTTCTTTCTTTCTTTCTTTCTTTCTTTCTAATGGCTGTATTGCAGAATCTTTTTTTCTCACCATCACTCAGATTCTTCTAGCCATTGTCCAAACAACAATTGAAGAAAGGCTAGCAACAAGCATGTAACCTAAATGACCCAGTGGCTCCAGGCTGTTATGCTCCTGTTGGTATTTCCACAGGTCACGCTGCCTTACAATTGAGACTGCAGGTAGAGCTGACGAGTGTGTGATTGACCGTGTAAAAGCTCATTGGTTTGTTTTCACTGTGCTTGGTATTTCACACTGTATCACAGTTTGAGAATGATTTATTACCGCAGAGACCTGTTTGAACAGACGTTTTCATCCCAGATGAGACTTTGATGAACCCCCAGCTAGTTTATTTGAGCCGAGCAGAAATATTTGTGGAGGAGGTGCGAGACCACCACTTCCACTTTCATCCCTTTTGTCGAGTTTGAGACTACCTTCAGTTTGTCACTTTAGAGATGGAAATATTCCAGTTTAACTATGAACTCAATGGCATCTTTCAGCATTGATTTAGTGTTTTATCTGTATTGTTTTTCAAAAAATGGAATATAAAATTATTAAGGATTTTTTTTATTTGCATCTGTTCAAAAAGTGGCATCACAGTAAACGATAATTCAAAGGTTATTTAATTCTTATATAAGTTTAATTTCTAACTATATTGAATACCATTTAAAGTTTGGGTCTGTACACATTTTTTAATCAGCATTAGTTGCATTTATTTAATTTAAAAAAATCACTAAAATCAGTAATATTGTGAAATATTATGCACATTTTAAATAAAAGTTTTCTGCTTTAATATATTTTAAAATGCAATTCATTATTCTGATGGCAAAACCAATCATAATTTATCAAAATTATGATAACCTCAGTCAGTATGTTTTTTTCTTTGTGTTTTTATTACTCTTAGGGCATGAAAAGCAAGATTAGATTTTTTTATTATTTTTTTAAACACGTTTCAGAGTTTTTCAGATGTCCACTTGAATGTAAAGTATACATTTATGGTTTTAAGTTAAAGATAATATACACAGCAATATTGTGTGTATTTAACAAACATGGATAAAATGATAATAAAATTATGTTAAAAAAAATATAATATTGCAAACAGTTGAACTTCACATATGAAGAAGTGCAAGTAACTCTATCAGATATCTCTATAACCTGTCAAGGTACAACTGTGGAAACCCATCTCAAATCATGTAGAAAATGCTCATGCTTCCTCCAGTTTACCGGAGTATATCGATTTAACCTTATTATCTGATATTCTGATTATGTTCTAAATAGACACATTTCTACCATAGCTCTCCTCTGAGAAACCCTAGCGATCAGGTGCTTTCCATCTCTTCTGAAATGAGCTTGTGTTGGGGGTAAAGCATTACAAGTAACATGTTACGCAATCAGATTACTTTTTAGTGTAAGGAGTAAAATAACACATTGGAAATAACGTGTTACATAATGAGATTACTTTTTTGATGTTATGAGTTATGATGTTACAACTATGTTATGAAGAGATGTTATGAGCAAAACAAGTAACATGCATCATGTAATCAGATTACTTTTTGATAAGGAGTAAAGTAACATTGCAAGTAACATGCGTTACATAGTCAGAGTACTTTTTGATCTAACAAGTAAAGTAATGCATTACAAGCAACATGCATTATGTAATCAGATTACTTTTTTGGTGCAAAGAGTAAACCAACATTACGTAATCAGATTACTTTTTGATCTAACGAGTAAAGTAACATGCATTACAAGTAACATTCATTTTGTAATCAGATACATTTTTGTTGTTACGAGTAGACATGCATTATGTAATCAGATTTATTTTTGATGTTACGATTAAAGTAATACATTACAAGAAACGTATTATGTAATCAGATTACTTTTTTAACGCGTAAAGAAATGCATTACAATTAACGCGCCTTACTTGTAACATACATTACTTATGTAATCCCATTATGTTTTATGTTAATGAAAATTACATTCTAATTTGTATTAACACAAATACATTTATTTATAGTCAAAAAAGTTACTGCAGATTAAGTCTATAAAACAATCATAGTAATAGTATGAATTGTAGCTGAAATATAGCTACTGATGCAGGATGCCCAATTTAGTGGACAGATGATTAATCCAAATTTCCTCCCAATCTAAAAACAACACTTGGAAAATGTAACTGACATGACTGCAAGAGTCTTGTATAGAAGGAATGAATAGATAATTCGGAGCAACTTAGCATTTCTGACTGACCATTGGCCATCTTGGTTTAAAGGGGGATAAAATCACATACAACGGCTTGCCACTTGGTGGCAATGTATAGGACGATGCACTTTGCTCCACTGTAGAGGATGATGTGCAACTATGCCATCAAAACCCATGCATATGCAAGAAAATGCTATTGTCCACTGTAGAGACCTCTATGAGTGAAAAGGGCTAATATGCTTATTTAAGAAACATTACTTATTATTATCAGTGTTTAAAACACTTGTGGCCACCAGCACTTTGCTCATATTACAGACAATGCAGTTTATTGGTCAGGTCACATCTGCAATCCTCATGTCTTCCTGCAGTAGGAAAATGACTTGTTTGGACATGTGATTAAGAACCCTGGACATTTTTTTCCTGGTATTTTAGTGACCTACGTTGTTGGTGTCCTAAGTTATTTATTACCCTAAGTTATTGGACCTTAATAACTGCCTACTGTTAGTGTCTTAAAGGGTTAGTTCACCCAAAAATGTAAATGATGTCATTAATGACTCACCCTAATGTCGTTCCACACCCGTAAGACCTCCGTTCATCTTCCGAACACAGTTTAAGATATTTTATATTCCGAGAGCTTTTCTGTTCCTCCAATGAAAGTGTATGCACACTATACTGTCCTTTTCCAGAAATGTAATTGTGGCAAGGGGGGCGTGGTTCAGCGAGGTCTGCAGCGGGAGAGAGAGCCGCGGGACAAGCGGTACGTGAGTGGGTTGGAAGCAGATTAATAACACCTGTCTCTTGTTCTAGTAATGAGCGCGGAGAGGGGATAAAACATCAGTGGAACCGGAGATCGGGAAGAGAGAGAGCCCGGACGGTTGATGCCAAACCCCCCTTACAGAGACAGAGTTACCGGAAGCCGGAAGTGCCGACCCGGAAGTGACTGAGCGATCGTTGTTCATTGAGATACCACACCACAGTGTGTGTTGGCAAAGATATTGAGTTTAATAAAGATACAGCATCAACCGTCCAGCCGACCCCTTGTCCTCTTCCTTCCTTATCATATCGAACTTTGCTACAGTGGTGCCGTAACCCGGGAAGGAAGTAGGACCGCGCCGCCGCCATGACTACTCCAACGCCCTCCGCCACGCCGTTTGCGGACATTATCACCTCTCTCGCGGCCCTCCACCAGAATCAACATCAGGCCATGCTGGAGCTGCGGGCGGACCAGGAGCGTCGATTCGAGGCCATCGTCCGCGGCCAGCAAGAGGACCGCGAGAGGTTCCGGAGCTGGATAGACCGGGAGGTTCACACCGAAGCCGCCGGGCTCGCCAGCGCACCGGTCCACGTGCCCCTACACAAGATGGGGCCACAGGACGATCCCGAGGCCTTCATAGACCTTTTTCAGAAAGCGGCGGAGGCCTGCGGGTGGCCCCGGGCACAGTGGCCGGTGCGCCTTATTCCATTGCTCAGCGGAGAAGCCCAGGCGGCCGCCCAACAACTGCCGGTGGCGAACCTCCTGGATTACGACGATCTGAAGAGGGCCATCATTCAGCGGGTCGGTCGGACCCCCGAACAACACCGTCAGCGTTTCCGCTCGCTTGAGTGGGGGGAGACCGGCCGGCCCTTCGCGATGGCCCACCAGCTCCGGGACGCCTGCCGCAAATGGCTATTGGCCGGTGGAAGCGACGTGGACCACATCATCGATCTGGTGGTACTGGAACAGTTCATAGCTCGGCTTCCCAAGAAGACCGCCGAGTGGGTCCAGTGCCACCGGCCCACGTCGCTGACGACGGCCATCAACCTGGCGGAGGACCATCTGGTGGCGTGCCCAGGGGTCGGCGAACCCCGTTTAACTTCTCCCTCTTTCTCTCCCCCCTCTGTCTCTCCTTCTCCTCCTGTCCCTCTCCCTAGGTCCCGCCCTCCAGGGCCCCCTCGTATTCCCCCCAGAGGTCGGGGTGGAATGGGCCCAGGGCAATACGGGAGTTCGAGGGCCCCGCCCAGGGGGGCGGGGCTGCTGGGGTCGGGCGGGGATATCGGTTCCGGTTCCACCCCCCCTCCGCGCTCATATTCCAACCCACTCCCCGCCGCAGGGGCGGCGGGCAGGCCTGGGCTGGCCTGCTGGCGGTGCGGTGACCCGGACCATTTTGTGGACCGATGTCCAATGATGGATATCGGGACAATGATCCGGGTCCCGGACGTCCAGCGGACCACCCCTGATCAAGCAGGAGAGTACCAAGTTCCTGTGAGTATCAAGGGGGGTACATATCAGGCCTTGGTGGATTCAGGATGTAACCAAACCTCGATCCATCAAAGCCTGATGCAGCCTGGGGCATTGGATACAAGCCGCATGGTTAAGGTGCGGTGTGTGCACGGGGATGTGGTGGAATATCCGCTTGTACCAGTCACGATTCAGTTCAGGGGAGAAAATCATAGTGTTGAGGTGGCGGTTAGTCCCCACCTCCGGCATCCGCTAATTCTGGGGACGAATTGGCCCGCCTTTCCGGCGTTATTGGGGTCGATATGCGCGGATGCCGCTTGGGGGAGCCAGGCTAGGAACGGGGCGGTGCGGGTGCAGGTTGGCGAGACTGATACGGGGCCCTCGGAAACGGCTTCAGAGGAACCGAGCGGGGTCGAGAGACTGATTCTCTCGGACCGCGATGACTTTCCTCTGGAGCAGTCTCAGGACGATACCCTAAAACATGCTTTCCAACAGGTCCGCACTATCGACGGTCAGTCCCTTCAACCCGCCCTGCCCGTCACGTATCCTTATTTTGCCATAATTAAGGACAGGTTGTATCGAGTGACCCAAGACGCTCAGACAAAGGTAGATACAACCCAGTTGTTAGTACCAAAGAGCCGCCGGGAAATGCTTTTCCAGGCGGCTCATTCTAACCCAATGGCGGGCCACCTGGGACAGGCGGCCACGCTGAATCGTTTAATGACCCGATTTTTTTGGCCAGGCATTCACGACAATGTGCGCAGGTGGTGCGCGTCTTGTCCTGAATGTCAGTTGGTGAATCCACTGGCCTCCCCAAAAGCGCCATTGCGCCCCCTTCCATTAATGCAGGTCCCCTTCGAGAGAATTGCGATGGACCTCATCGGGCCATTAGAGCGATCCGCACGCGGACATCGTTTTGCGCTAGTTATCGTGGACTACGCAACGCGATATCCGGAAGCAGTGGCTCTCCGCAACATCTCGGCGAAGAGTGTTGCGGACGCACTGTTTCGTTTAATCTCCCGAGTGGGGATTCCGAAGGAAATCCTCACTGATCAAGGCACGGCGTTTATGTCACGCACGCTAAGCGAATTATACGGGTTATTGGGCATCAAATCGATTCGGACAAGCGTCTATCACCCACAAACAGACGGCTTGGTCGAACGATTTAATCGCACTCTTAAATCCATGATCCGTAAATTCGTACAGGAAGACGCCAAAAATTGGGATCGGTGGTTAGAACCCCTCTTATTCGCTGTGCGGGAGGTCCCACAAGCCTCCACGGGGTTTTCCCCCTTCGAGCTTCTCTACGGACGACAGCCCCGGGGGGTGCTGGACGTCCTACGAGAAACTTGGGAGGAGGGACCTTCTTTGGCCAAAAACGAAATTCAATATGTGCTGGACTTGCGAACAAAACTCCACACCTTGGGGCGGCTATCTAGGGAGAATTTGTTGCAAGCCCAGGACCGCCAAAGCCGGTCGTATAACAGGGGTACGAGACTACGCAAATTTACACCGGGAGAGAAAGTGCTCGTATTACTCCCTACATCGAGCTCTAAATTAATGTCGAAGTGGCAGGGGCCGTTTGAGGTCGCACGACAGGTGGGAGACCTCGATTATGAAGTGATACGGTCCGATAGGAACGGGGCACGGCAAATTTATCACCTCAACCTCCTGAAAAAATGGAATGAGGTGGAATCAGTGTTGTTGGCGACGGTGATCGGGGGAGAGGATGATCTCGGGCCAGAGGCGAGCATCAAAGCACAATCGGTCGCATTGGCCCCTGGGGGAGATCACCTCTCACCGTCCCAACTCACTGATCTCTCAAAGCTACAGGCGGAATTCGCCGACGTGTTCTCGCCCCTACCGGGACGTACCGACTTAATTCAGCACCATATCGAGACCGAGCCGGGCGTGGTAGTTCGCAGCCGGCCGTATCGCTTACCTGAACACAAGAAAAAAGTAGTTCAGGAAGAATTAGGGGCAATGCTCGATATGGGAGTAATAGAGGAGTCCAACAGTGACTGGGCGAGCCCGATCGTTTTAGTTCCTAAAACCGACGGCTCGGTCAGGTTCTGTGTGGACTACCGCAAGGTGAACGCAGTGTCGAAATTCGACGCGTATCCAATGCCGCGGGTTGACGAGTTGCTTGATCGGCTGGGCACGGCTCGATTTTATTCGACATTGGACTTAACGAAGGGCTATTGGCAGATCCCCTTGTCTCCATTGTCCAAAGAAAAGACGGCCTTCACCACGCCGTTCGGATTGCACCAATTCGTCACGCTTCCCTTCGGCTTGTTCGGGGCACCCGCTACCTTTCAGCGACTCATGGACAGGATTTTGCGTCCCCATGCCGCATATGCTGCTGCCTACCTGGACGATATCGTGATTTACAGTCACGATTGGCAGCGGCATATGCAGCATGTCCGGGCGGTCTTGAGGTCGTTGAGGGGAGCGGGGCTCACGGCCAACCCGAAGAAGTGTGCAATTGGGCGGGTGGAGGTAAGGTATCTGGGCTTCCACTTGGGTCATGGGCAGGTGCGTCCCCAAATTGATAAGACCGCCGCAATTGCAACCTGTCCGAGGCCCAAGACCAAAAAGGAGGTAAGGCAGTTCTTGGGGCTGGCGGGATATTATAGACGGTTTATTCCAAATTATTCGGACCTCACCAGCCCTCTGACTGACCTTACTAAAAAGGGGCTACCAGATACGGTCCAATGGACGGAGCCGTGCCAGCAGGCCTTCACCCGAGTTAAGGCTGCTCTATGTGGCGGGCCGCTGTTACACTCCCCTGACTTTTCTCTCCCTTTTCTGTTGCAGACTGACGCGTCGGACAGGGGGCTGGGCGCAGTCCTGGCCCAGGAGGTGGAGGGGGGAGAGCGGCCGGTGCTGTACATTAGCCGTAAGCTCTCGAAGAGAGAGGCTAAGTACAGCACCATCGAAAAAGAGTGCCTTGCCATCAGGTGGGCCGTTCTCACCCTCCGCTACTACCTTCTGGGGCGGGAGTTCACCCTCTGTTCGGACCACGCTCCTCTCCAATGGCTCCACCGCATGAAGGATACCAACGCGCGGATCACTCGTTGGTATCTAGCTCTTCAGCCTTTTAAGTTCCAGGTGGTCCACAGGCCGGGTGCTCAGATGGCTGTGGCCGACTTCCTCTCCAGAAATGGGGGGGGGGGGGCTGCAGGCCGGACGGCTCCCCGGCCTGAGTCGGGCGGTGGGGGTATGTGGCAAGGGGGGCGTGGTTCAGCGAGGTCTGCAGCGGGAGAGAGAGCCGCGGGACAAGCGGTACGTGAGTGGGTTGGAAGCAGATTAATAACACCTGTCTCTTGTTCTAGTAATGAGCGCGGAGAGGGGATAAAACATCAGTGGAACCGGAGATCGGGAAGAGAGAGAGCCCGGACGGTTGATGCCAAACCCCCCTTACAGAGACAGAGTTACCGGAAGCCGGAAGTGCCGACCCGGAAGTGACTGAGCGATCGTTGTTCATTGAGATACCACACCACAGTGTGTGTTGGCAAAGATATTGAGTTTAATAAAGATACAGCATCAACCGTCCAGCCGACCCCTTGTCCTCTTCCTTCCTTATCATATCGAACTTTGCTACAGTAATAAAAACATCATCAAAGTAGTCCATATGCATCAGTTGGTTAATTTGAATCTCTGAAGCATCAAAAATACATTTCGGTCCAAAAATAACAAAAACTACGACTTTATTCAGCATTGATTTCTCTTCCGGGTTTGTTTTCAATCCTCAAATAAAGATTCGAATGGTTATGAATCAGCGTATTGATTCATGATTCGGATCGCGTATACTAAACTGCTGAAATCACCTGAAATGGGCGAATCATGAATCAATACGCTGATTAAAGTATAGTGTGCACACACTTCCAATGGAGGAACAGAAAGCTCTCGGACTAAATATAGAAATCTTAAACTGTTTTTCCGAAGATAAACGGAGGTTTTACGGGTGTTAAACAACATTAGAGTCCTTAATGACATCATTTAAATTTTTGGGTGAATTAACCATATGGATTAGCATATGGCTTTATATCAGTAGAAACCCTGGAGTATATTCAAATAAATGTGCTTTCCCCCCTCATATCCCCCTGAGACAAGAGATTTATGCATTTTATTTCTGGAAAAATTCCTCCTATGATGCAAATTGACGATATTTTCATCATAGGAGGAATGTTTGGCCAAAGGCTAAAGACTACAACCAGCAGAGGGAGCCATTTCCTCATGTTTTGAACCCGAGCATGGGGGATGGGAGATCACACTCAGAGCTCAGCTCAGCTGCAGGCACTCATTTAAATGGAGCTATGGTGAGAAATGTAAGTCTTTTAACTTCTCAAATTAATTTCTATGAAAGTTAAGCTTGCAAAGGCATGAACTGAAACGCGCCAGACTGAACTCGCTTTGTGAATGTATGCCGTGAGTGTAGTCGCGATTACCTCAGCTCTCATCACGAGAGCTCATCAGCTCATTTATCTGACTCCTGCAGTTAGTGCTCAGTGGTGACTCACTCATTATATTGAACAGACACGTTACGTTTTTAATTGTAGTTTCTTCTCTAACTCAGTCACAGTTATCAAGTTGGTGGCTTTGGGAGTGGCCTCACCGGGCAGCGAAGCATTCTGGGAATTGTAGTCTTTCATCCCCATGAGACAAAACTACATTTTCTGTCTTTTCTCAGTCTAGAAGGCACCAAATTCAAAAATAATTTCACATTTCTACTACATTGATGACCCAGTTTAAATACAGATTCACCTTCCCAGCACTGAAGTACCCCTTTAAGGGCTGTGAGGTGCAGTGTTTAGGTTTTATTAAACTAGCATGAGATTTTTTTTTAAAAACCCTTTCCAATAAAGATCTGTAAAGCTTATTTGGATTTAGAATACATTATCTGGAAAAAAGGGACATTTCCTTTTTCTTTTCATTCTTTAATGTATCACATTCTATCAGCGCTTCTAAGAGAAAATCAGATGGACTCCTACACATAGCCAGTTTGATCATGCAAACATCCTCATAAATCAGCCACGTAAAAGAAACACAAATGATCCAACATTTTTGCTAGTCACATCAATGCCGTTTCTGGTGCTTTGATGGGTTTGAATGCAAGCTCTCACTTGCCTCATGGGTACTTTTCAAGAACTAATGGGAAATGCTCAGATGTAAATCATTTGTTTACCCATTCTTACACTGAAATGTATTGTGGATGCTTGGAGGTTGATGTCGAAAGCCTCTGTGGTGTTTATCTTTGTCTGTCTTCTGAACAATCTTATCCATTTCTTTCACATTGTGAGAGTGGATCCACAAAACCAAGGCCCTTGAGTAAACCTGTCAGTCATTTTAGAAACTTGTTTGTCCAGCCGCTCTGACAGGTTGAGTTATAGCTCTGGCGAAATATGTTCAGTTTAAGAGGCCCTGATAGACCAGAGCGGAAAGCTTTAAAGGCGGCGTGTAAACTGTGTGTGTGTAAATTTGGCCTTGGACAGGCAGGTTAATGACCCTATTGTTGCAGTCTAAAAACCATGAGGCGCAATCCACTGACTCGCCATGAATCTCCTGTGTCAATGCTGGTTAACTTATATGTGAGTCTACATTATGTATATATGTATATAATTGTACATTATGTATATAATTGTAATTAAACCACATAAAAATGTTTAATATATATATATATATATATATATATATATATATATATATATATATATATATATATATATATATATATATATATATATATATATATATATATATATACTGTGTGTGTGTGTGTGTGTGTGTGTGTGTGTGTGTGTGTGTGTGTACTTATAATTGAATGTACTTAAGATTTAGATATATATTATATATTAGATATACAAGTTTGCTGTACTTTTATCTATATACCATTGTACATTTTTTATTAAATATCATTAACCAATATCATTAAAAATATAAACATACAGTAATTGTGCACAGAAAGAGTAATTGTATAATAGTTCCCACAAATGACAGCAATGTATTATTTATTCACTTTCATGTTGTTCCAAACCTTCATGACTTTCCTTCTTCGTGAAATGCATATTTTTGAAGCCTATTCTGCCCACTCCTTTCAATAAGTAAATTGCCTTTCAAGCTCCACAATGACAATAAGCATTATGAAAGTATAATAAATGACGTCTGTCTGACTTTTGTACAATATTATAATTTTTCTGAAGCCATTCTTAACCAGATAAATAGTCAAATTGAGTGTTTTTTTGTTTTGTTTTGTTTTTTCCTTGGACGAATGAATCAATTGATTCAGTTCACTTAACCGGTCTGACTGATTTGTTCACATACTCTCTTATTTGTTAACAGCTCAAAAAGAGGGAACAATATCATTGGTATTTTCGGTGCCTTTGCATCTTCTTTTTTTTACGCTTGAAAAAATAAAGATCCAGGCATAATTAATGGAAAAGAGTGACCAGTGCATTATTCAACAATTCTTATTTTGTGTTCAGTGGAAGAAAGTCAGGTGGATTTGGAAGGATATATTGGTGAATAAATGACAGATTTTTCCTTTCTTTTTTCCATTTATTAACTAATAGCTGGACGGACAACGCTAACAATTACAGATGTTTGTTTTCCAATAGATAAGACGTGTCTAGATATGAGAGGAGGCCCCACTTATGAGTAAGTGCTTCACTTTGATGATATGGTTTAAAAGACATGGTTTCATGTCCGACGGATAAGAAGTGAAGATAAGACCTTTGGAAATAGTCACTATGTTTGCGTGCACCATTTAAGGATGCAATAATCCAGTTTTTCTGTTTTCATAGACTCACACAGGCCATCTCCTGCTGCGACCCGCTTGAACCCAATGGCGTGTTCCTAGAGGTCATGGAGGAGCGGTCCCTTTCTCTCTCTTTCTCTCCGTCCTCCCACTGGTTCTCTCTTTATCTGAGTGTGTTTGTTTGGATCAGTGGGGGTCATTAGGAAACTAAACATTTGCCTGATCACAAAGGCAGGGATGGTTAATATGTTTCAACGCCTCCATTAGTGTGTCATTGTGAACGCAGAGGGTCCCACTTCTCGTACATCTCATGCCAACACATATCTCAGCACCTTAAACTGAGAAATGGAGAGAGAAGAGGAAAAAGAGCCCAAACCAGAACTGCAACACTTCCTGCCAACGTGCCCAATCTTGCCTGCATCAGATCTTATTCGCTTATGGGAAGTGGGAGCGGAAAAAGAGAGAGAGGGGGTGAGGGGGCGGGGGACTTAGAGGAGGCGAGAGATAAGACACAGTGAGAGCCGAGCAGATTGTCCGCATAGAGGAAAGTGTTACGGGTTTGGGCTGGGTAGAGTGTGAATGGGATGTGAGGGCAGGCATAAACAGGAAGATTGTGAGTGTGTGTCGGGTTATCTGGCTTTTGAGAGCTCCACTCCTGTCTGGACTGACTGCCACCTTCCTGCCACCTCTGATCTCCTCTAAAAGCTAACATATCCGGCCATAATTTTTAGCTCTTATAGGATTTGTGTGTGTGTATGTGTGTGTCCCATGAGTGTGTCTGAGAAACAGAGGGAGAATCAGTCCATTGGAACAGTTTGTAAAGTGTTTAACTACCTAAAAAAAAAAAAAGTTGAAAGTGAAAATGACCTTGTTAGATATAACAAGGATCCAACAGATCCAATATATGATAATCTTCATGAATTATCTTAAATTATCTTTTAATTCTCCATCTCTTCAAAGACCTCCAAATCAGTATCCAATTTGTAATAAGAACAAACATGCAGAGGCAAGACTTGAAAGAGAAACCGAGCGCATGAGAGCCGGTCTGGTCGGCTGTTTTTCCTTTGCAAATCAATTTAAAACAATTATACTAAAGCCTGAAACAACGCGTTTCAAGCCTGCATTGATGTGGCCGTCACAAACCTCAGTACTCAATGGGCCGATAGAGTTAACTGAACTGATCTTGAGCTATTAAACCGCATGTGTTATTATTCAGGTTGACAGTTTAACTAACTTGCTAAGCAAGATTCTCTTCAAACTGTTGTTTTGCCCTGATTTTACATGTATGCACTCAGTTGACACTTTTATTTAAAGTGACTTGTAATGAATTAAAGGTATACATTTAATCAGTTTATAGCTTATATGTAGCTATAGCTCCCCTTAAATATGCAAATCATTCTTAAAGGGATAGTTCACTCAAAAATTTAAATTCTGTCATCACCCTCAAGTTGGTCCAAACTACATTTATTTCTTCTGCTGAAAACAGAAGAAGATATTTTGAATAATACGGGGAACTAAACCGTCTCTGAACATCCCAACACCACTTACGCTGCTCAGAGCGGCATTTCGGTGAATATGTAAATACGTGCTGCATGCTTTTCTCTCAGGAACAAAATAAACACACAACAAAGAGGACAGCGGTGAGAAAACAGCAGTTAAGAAAGCATCAGATCATAGCGACGTGGATATGTCTGCACAAGCTCTGCAATTCAGCACATTACTTTTATTGATGTAGCATTTTACAAGAGATTCCTAAAGCCAGTGGCTTTACAGTATTTAACATGAAACGACAGGGTCAGTGTCGCTTTCGGTTACAATTATGATAAATATTTCGAACTGAGGAAATGAACCGGAGAAGATTTTCACAAAGTTCGGATTTTGTTCATAACGAGGTCACACCAGTTTGTTCTGTGATTTTGTTTGAAGTATGGTGTTTACTAAATTGCAGTCAAATGAATATTTCATGACTTGATTGCAGACGTTTTTGTGATCTCTGAAAGAGATGTGTGTGATTAGGTTTTTTTTTCTTCAGGAGGTTTAAGTGAAAGTCTCCATTTGCTCTTCAGAGATTAGCTGCACACAATAGAGGCAGAAGAAATGAGCCGGTTTTGTGAGTGTTATGTGTAAGTGTTGAAGATTTAATGCTTGCTTTTTTATTGTCTCTCGCTCTTTTAAGCAAATAAGATGTGAAATAACAAGACTGACTAGATGTGCTGGGTATGCTGTTTGAGTATGGTTATCCGTCATGACTCAGGCTGAATTATGGTGAACATTGCACCATACTTAGTACTGAAGTAATCATGTCATTTATTGTCTTGAGGTCTGATTGTTACTTCATTTAAAAAAAAAAAAAAAAAAACTTTTTTCCCAGCTGTATGAGCCCCAGGGGAAAAATATTTGTGCTCTTAGATTGTTCTCAATCTTAGCTCATGGAGAATGTTTTGTTTCAGCATTTTCTGAGATGTTTCTCATTAGGAATAAATTGCAAATGTGACAATTGTTAACACACTAATGTTCAAAAGTTTGGAGTTGGTCATATGTTTACATGTTTTTGAAAGAAATCTCTCATGCTCACCACTTGATCAAAAAGTACAGTATATTAACAATACAGTATATTTAACAATAATATTGTGAAATAATATTTAATTATAAATATAATATTTAATTTTAAATTTTTAATTTAATATTTAATTGTACTAATGTAATGGTTAAGCTAAATCTTAAGCAGCCATTACTCCAGTCTTCATATTCACGTGATTTTACATTTATTATTATTAGTAATTATTAGTAAACAGCTGAGCTGATTTTTTTTTTTTTTTTTTTTTTTGTGCAGACCATGAAACAATTTTACAGTATGTTCAACAGAACAGCATTTCTTGGAAATATAAATCTTTTTACTCTCGCTTTTGATCAATTTAAAGTATTGTACAATATTTTATATTGAAATTTCTGATAGATTGGAAGCGTTGAGAGTTTAAACATTTTAGGACATTGTTGAGATCTCTTCTGAAACTTGAGGAAACTTGAGGGTCCTAATTTTAGGAAAAAAGCCAGAGGCTTAAATAAAAGTCTCAATTTTCTCTCCATTTGCTGTCTATGAGAAACAAATGAGATCGTAAAAGAGAATTACTTGGTGATTTTTATTTAAATTTGTTTTTGTGGGAACTTTATTGTGTAACAGAAGTGTATTGACAAAAATATTTGCCTTGACTGTCATAAAAACAAGGAACATAAAACATGCACAGTCATGACGTGTGTGTGTGTGTGTGTGTGTGTGTGTGTGTGTGTGTGTGTGTGTGTGTGTGTGTGTGTGTGTGTGTGTGTGTGTGTGTGTGTGTGTGTGTGTGTGTGTGTGTGTGTGTGTGTGTGTGTGAGCCTGTTTATGTGGTTTATGAGGACACAAATTTGTATAACTATGGGTATTACACTGGTATTACACAATAAATGTGGTTTATGAGGACATTTGAAATGATTACTAAATTATGTTTTTTTGAGAAAGTAAAAATGCAGAATGTTTCCTGTGATGGGTAAGTTTAGGGGTAGGGGCAGTGTAAGGGGATAGAAAAAAGGACTCTCCATAGGCGTAATTGATTTTACACTGTACAAACCGTATTTTTTGTACAGTGTAAACCACATAGACCAACATGTGTGTGTGTGTGTGTGTGTGTGTGTGTGTGTGTGTGTGTGTGTGTGTGTGTGTGTGTGTGTGTGTGTGTGTGTGTGTGTGTGTGTGTGTGTGTGTGTGTGGCAATGAAGCACGATCGTTGTCATCATGTTCTCCTCTTCCAACGCGACACCCCACTGTTGTCAGGACAAGGTCTCTGATGTATTGGGTAAAATGAGAGTATTGACAATAATGTGTCCAATACTTTTTCCACTCAACACACCCACTCACACACATACTACCTGACTGGATGGCTATTCGAATGTGGATGAAGATCAGACTGTGTCCATGGCCGAGGAAGCCTTTTGTTTTCTGAAATTTTTCAATCTTTGTTCAAAAGTTTTTTTATTTTATTTTATTTATTTATTTATTTTTACAAAATTAGTGTGAGAAGCATGTGAGAGAGCATGTGTGTGTTGGTGTAAAAAAAAAAAAAAAAACGCATACTGTCTGGCGCCGAGTCCACTGGGTTCACCTGTTGTGAGGAAACCTGCCAGACATGACAAGCTGCTCCATCTGTCTGGATAGGCTGAGGTCCCAGACTCAGGGGAGATAGATGATGACAGATATGAGGAACTGCCGATGACCTGTGTCACCAGCTTAAACTGACCCTCCCACACACACAAACTCGCACACACATATTCCAGTAAGACTCCAGCATATTACACAATCCAAAAACAAACGAGACATGCCAGGAAAAGTTTAAATATTAAAGCTGCACTACGTATATTTCCTTGTAAACATTTTAGACCTTTAAATTGTTTTTAATAAATTCATATCAGTGGCTTTAAAAATATATTTTATACAAAATAAGTTTATACATAATCATGACGGCCATGGGTGCAACCAATCACATGACCAGCCGAATATTACTTTCTTTTTCTTTGAACGTCTTTTCCCACAATGTGACAATGGCATCGGTTACAAAATGCGTGTTCTTTTTCATCCCACCTATAGGTGTAAGTGTATGTATCTAGTATAATGGTGGCCGACACAGGACAAAGATGTCGTCTGAGACAACAGAATAGCTAGCGCTCTGTAGAGCAGTTTGTCCCTTTAGGGCTACAGTAGAAACATGCCGGTGGAAAAGGGTGACTTCACTGTAAGTCGGTGTACATAGAAAAGTCTTATTCTAAGGTAATAAAAACATAACGGATCATTATATAAGGTATTTATACACCACTAAAAACATAGTTATGTAAATGAAATTGCTTTCCGGTCAATAGATCCTCATTAATATTACACATTGCACCTTTAACTATCCTTTTAAAGGGTTAGTTCACCCAAAAATGAAATTAATGTCATTAATGACTCACCCTAATATTGTTCCACACCCGCAAGACCTCTGTTCATCTTCAGAACACAGTTTAAGATATTTTATATTTAGTCCGTCAGCGTATAAGTGTATGCACACTATACTGTCCATGTCCAGAAAGGGAATAAAAATATCATCAGAGTAGTCCATGTGTGACATCAGTTAGTTAGTTAGAATCTCTTGAAGCATCGAAAATACATTTTGGTCCAAAAATAAAATCTTTATTCAGCATTATCTTCTCTTATGCGTTTGTTTTCAAACCTCAAATAAAGATTAAAACGGTCATGAATCAGAGTATTGAGTCATGATTTTGATCGCGTGAACAAACACGGAAGAGAAGCCAATGCTGAATAAAGTCGTAGTTTTTGTGATTAAGGTGTGTCATTTGCACTTTCTCTCTTAAACTGCATGGGTGAAATCCAGTCATTTAAATGGAAATCTGCAATCGGGAGTCTCACATGAGGGTGAAAATGTTCCCAACACAGATTTCGTTTGTGTTCACAAGTCGGTCGGTCACGTGAATTCACTGTGATGAACAACAGAAAGTTGCTTGGTTTGAAAGTGAATTATGTGCAACTATAATGGCGCTTTTTTTCACCAGCAGAATTGGACTGAAATTGCACTAATGTGACCAACCTTTTACACTTAAAAAACACAACCTTACCAAGTAAATAACTAAAAGAGAAATAAAACTAAATTGACCTGTTCTACATTAAACACACAAAGACCGTTCGAATAAAAACCACAGTCCAAACACACAGGCCAATGTACACATACTAGAGACAAATGTTAGCCTGACTCATGTGTCAGCCTCGGCTCTCTTCTTAACCCTGAGCTTTGGGTGCAGGGGGACAGCGGTAGCACAGAGCCAGTGACCTTTGACCCCCCCCAGGGTCATCGATCGCCCTCCGCAAAGCCTTTATCTTGATTCTGACCCCCCTTCTTCAACATCATGTGATCCTAAAATCAATTAAATCTGACATTCCTCCGGACTGAAGTCATTTCCTTATTGCTCCTATTCATCTTTCACTATGTAGCCATTCAGTGAGTCTGACTCTCTCAGATGACAAGTATTGGCTTTCTCTCGTCTGGTCACACGGAGTGTGTGAGGAATGTGTGTGAGCTTCAAACAGCCTCCTGTTGGATTCACAGCCCATTCTGTGCATTCCTGTCTCGCTGCCAGCTTTACCCGGCCAACTTTCCAACCTCGCATAAGCTGGTATCAGAGAGAGGAAAGGAGGTGGAGAGAGAGAGAGCGAGAGAGAGAGAGAGAGAGAGAGAGAGAGAGAGAGAGAGAGAGAGAGAGAGAGAGAGAGAGAGAGAGAGAGAGAGAGAGAGCTTCCGTTGACAGTGAGGTCTGGTTGACTCTCGTAATGAGTGTGTCTGACCTTTATTACATGAATTCAAAGCTTGATGTTTTGGCTTCTTTTGGTGCTATTTTTGAATAAAAGGAATATCATGGGTTCAGTACAAGTTAAGCTCAATTGCAGAATTTTAAGTAAGTAAGTGCTTTACGGTTAGCCTAGAAATCTAGACGCAACCTAGCGACAGCAAATCTAATCTGCCGCGAGTGTCGTCTAGCAACTCTTAATACCTTTCTGAGCTGTAAAAGCCAAACTCTGGTCGGGCCAATCACATCGTGTATAGAGTCGGTGGGCGGGGCTTAACATAATGACGGCAGAGTTGCGCTTGCGTGCTTCTAGTAAACACAGAAACTGGCAAACGGCGGTCTTTCGAATCAGCTCTGACCGCGACTCTGGAAGACTTGGAGTTAAGCTTTTCTCTGAGAAAAGAACAAAGAACGGCACTGAAGTCATTCTTAAAAAGGGAAGATGTGTTCTGAGTTTTGCCGAACGGATACGGCGAAAGTTTAATCTGTCAACAAGCTCTGCTTCACCTTCGTTGCTCTGGTTGGTGTAGCGCTATCCTATCGCGTGCAGAGGGAGTTTGAAAGACAGACGTTTATCCCGCCCCTCGGATTGAGCCCTGTCTATGGTGAGTTTCCAGACCAAACATCTTGATGTGGGTCTGGCTTGTCGTCAGGCTACCTTACGGTAACTTTCCTTTTAATATAATGAGAGACAGTTTGAGTCAGAATGATTGTTTGTAACACACTGAACATGGAATATTACATTAACTAGTTTCTCGATATTAACTTCCTGTGTATAAAAAAATGCTGCCGTTGTACTGAATAGCAGCATGTCTGCATGGCCTCATGCCTTTAAACCCTAAACCTTGATTCATGAATCATTCTCTTACTGAGGTGGTGAAGTGTGTGGAAGCTTGGGGAAGTGTGTTGTATTACTGAATGGGGCATTAGGCTGTGTGTGTGCAGAAGAGCAGGAACAGGAAGACGGATCGCCAGTGGCCAGTGCGACTTCCTGTGGAGGCCACGGCCAGAGAGGAGACCCATGGGAGATGGCCATAATCACGGCAATCAGCATGATTAAACCTCTTTAAACCACCCAGAGAGAGAGGGAGAAAAAGAGAAACAGAAGGAAAGTTCACAAGAGGCAGAATTAAGACTTCTTTGAAGCCGTAGCCTAACAGTTGTGTGATATTTTGTAGTAAATTTTTGGCCTCAGCAGCTGCACTGGAGTGATGCTCAATCTGCTGGGATTACCAGGGAAAGTCCTCTGTGTACACAAAGCCATTACAAAACCAACAGCATCATGCATAATATTTAATATTTAATGGGGCGGCAGTGGCTCAGTGGTTCATGTAGGTTGTCTACAAACCAGAAGGTTGGTGGTTCAATCCCCGGTTCCACTTGACCAAGTGTCGAAGTGTCCATGAGCAAGACACCTAACCCCAGCTGCTCCCGACGAGCTGGATGGCGCCTTACATGGCTGACATCGCCGTCGGTGTATGAATGGGTGAATGTGAGGCAAAAATGTAAAGCGCTTTGGATAAAAGCGCTATATAAATGCAGTCCATTTAATTTAATAAATCTTAATTCATCAATTTAATAATTTTTAATAATTTGTTTGAATTGATTACATGACACCCCAATTAATCACATTTTTAAGCGCTCATTAATCGGCTGCCGGTGAACATGTCAAACTAACGACCAAAGATGTCAGATTTTAGCCTAGGATCAGAGGAATCTTTTAGGATTTGCTAAATTTGTCTCAGACGGCCAAATCGTGGCCAAAATGTGCACCCGGCTTTAGACGCCATTCTGCTCCAGCGCAACAACAATGGCGGACTATGATGAGCTTGCTCAGGGCAGAGAACGCAGAGATATCATGCAACACATTGCGATCGCTCAACAGCCAGAGGACGTGAGGATGAGAGCCGTGATATCTCTGCACCCAAGTAGCAGTGCTTCGCCTGTGCATCCACATAATATAGTCCCAAGTCAATATCTGCCTAGGAAATAGCCTAGTCTTAATCTGCATCACTATTTGTACTCATTGTAAATACGCAGGTAACAATAAGTAATTAGTTGTTGTTTTTTTTTGGATCACTTTTACTCGAGACATGCTAGCTGACAACATAGGATTCCATTCATTGTGCTAAGCTAACGGCGACCCTGACAGTGGATAGGTGGCTAATTTCTTTGCCTGCTCTCTGCTCAAGTATAGCACTGTTGACTAAAAAAATTGTTAATAATAATTTATTGCGCATTTCTGTCTATTTTCATGTTCTATTATACATTTTATACATGCATTCAGCATTTCATAAAATCAGTACGCCATGTGTGGTCCGAGTGATTTTAACTCTGTGCTCTTCATGTTGCACCCCAGAGCACTCCTTAACCATGATAACATTTTTGTAATAAATAGCCTTTTGTGTCTTATTTAGGGCTGAATGGACAAAATTTCATATCTCGATTTTCATGCCATGCAGATATCGATACAATACGATTTGACCACGTGTTCGGTGAAAACCAAGCATTTCTCACATAAGTACTAAAAAAACAATAGATTTAGAGTTTGTAAAATACACACTGATGTCTATGGAAGAGGTAATAATAATCCTTTCCATTATAATTCGACACATTTTATTCATATCAGATACACATTGTGTAAGTAACTTCAATGTTTACTCTATTCTATTCCCAGTTCACCAGCCACTTACTTTTAAGTATTTCAGGAGAAGTGGATGATTTCTCCGTGTTGTAAACACAGAGGTTATAAATCAAGTGCAGGGCGAGCGTGGAGAGGGGAAATCGATATCGTCTATACACTCTAAAAAAATGCTGGGTTAAAAACAACCCAAGATGGGTTGAAAATGGACAAACCCAGAAATTGGGTTGTTTAAATTGGTCCATTTACTATAGGGTTCAAACCCAATTTCTGGGTTTGTCCATTTCCAACCCAACTTGGGTTGTTTTTAACCCAGCATTTTTAGAGTGTTGCTTTTTTCGATAGTAATATCTTGAAAGTTTATATCTAGATATAGATGCGATAACGATATTCGTTCAGCCCTAGTCTTATTGAGTCTTGTAGCCTATATATTTTAGCAGTTTCTATATCGTTTTGGAGATTTTTTTTAATGTTTAGGTTAAAAGTTTATTTGGCAGCATTTATATGATGAAAAATATACTGTAAAAAAGCAATTTTAGTTGTTGCTATTTATATTATTGTGCTATAACGTCATTATAACGTTTTTTCTTTTCTTCTGAAAAACCTACTTTTTCGAACTCCTCCTATAATCATTTGTCCGACTTTTATGAAAATTGAACCATTACATTGAACATTATATCTTGGTGATCTTGTCATCTATATGCAAAATTTAGTACACCGCTGTTGTCTAAACATACACTGAAGGCACTTTCACACCAAGAACGATAATGATAACGAAAGATAACTATATTAGCGGATAAATTGAGCCAGGGTCCCCAAGATATCCCGGCTTAATCCCTTAGATTTGTGCAATAGGCCCCAGATCATCTTTAGACCATGCCGACAAAAATGTATAGAGTTCAAGTTGACTCACATTTTACGTAACGTTTGCGAAAATAGACGTAAGGCTGTATCGCCTCAGTATCTATCGTATTCAGACCAAAGTTGGTGCATTTTCCATGTCCCAGTACTTGAGCATTCCTCACTGTAACAGTATGTATATGTTGAAAGAGGCATAGATCATGGAGCTATTGGGGTAAATGAGGGTTTTCTGTCTGTCAGCAGGAAAGAGAGGCCTAATTGAGCTGCAAAGTGTTTTAATTAGTGAGCAGAGAAAAAGCAGCATTGCAGGGGTCTCGCAGGACGGAATGAGAGACTATGCTTGAGAGTTATAGCTGCCATACACAAACACACACAGAGAATACAATTAATGTGCACACCCAATTAAACCTCTTGATGGGTGTGTAATCACTTAGACACACGCCAGCTTGCACACACAAACAGGATCATTCATTTCAAACCTTTTAAATGATGTCATCACATTGTGCCGGCACAATTGTGATTAATGTTTGTGAGTGGATGTGTGTCTCCCCATGACAGGAAGTGTGTGTTTTTTCCCTGTGACTGCTGCTTCCTGTGCCAGAGGTGTTGTGTTTTCCACCGTTTCAATCAGTTTGTTCGTGGAACCGTTCCAACCGGATCTGAACGTGGTTCGGACACAGTCCATATAGCTCACTGTAAGGAAAGACAGGGAAAGGGGCAAAAATTAGGCCACATACGCATTGTGTTTTTCCTGGATCTTAAAAAAACCCGCGTTTAAGCATCTCACTTCTGAAATATGCATCCCTAATTTGATCTTTGATAAGCAGGATGCAGTGTGCTGTTGTTCCTGTCATGTGCATAAAGGATCTTGCAGCCTTCAGGGCGAATATGGATTCATATGAGACTCATGTGACTTTGACTGGTGTCTGCGTATATAACCGTATCTAATGAGTCTCTTTCTTTCAGTCACTCTGTCTTTCTCCTCCATCTTTCTTCACAATGAACAGAAAAGATAAAATAATACAAGCAGGCTACAGAATTGACGAAGGAGGATGTTTGTCCATGTTTTTCTTTATTTACATACACTTATTTACAGTGCAATTTGTTATAATATTGTGTTTTGAAGACACAATAAAACTCTCTTTTACATAGAGAAAAAACAAAACATATATTTTTTTTAATCCCAAGATTGATCTTTTCCTGCACTGCTTTCTCCTGAAACTACAGTCATATAGCAATAAAAGTCACAAGTGGCCTGTTTTTGGTGTCTGAATTTAATTTCATAAGATAAAAATGTTCCACACAATAACATCCAGTGTGACCATGAGTCCGATTCACAGTCAAGGGTTTCATCTAAATGGGTTACTTTTAGTGAATCAAAAACAAAGAGACTATAATTCAATTTACTGACCAGCTATGTTTCCATCTAAAGTCATTTTATGTACACACACACACACACACACACACACACACACACACACACACACACACACACACACACACACACACACACACACACACACACACACACACACACACACACACACACACACACACACACACACACACACACACACACACACAACTCTGAATGGAAACGCCAAGATGCACATCAATTCTAAATATGCACATAAAAATGTATGCGCTTAATTGAGGTAGATACATTTTTCATCCCATCTGATGACATTTACATACAATGGAAACACATTTACAAAATAAATCCCTTGATGCGCAAAAACTCATGTGACTTTGCCTCATCAGAGGATGTGATTGGTGGTTTCTGAACCATCACCACTATTTGTAATGATTACATATTTTAATAAAATACATGTCCAACTAGAATCTGTTTAAAAGAAAAGAAAAAAAGAATCTGTTTTTAAATCAGAATCAAATTTGATAGAATTTCTAATTGAACACATCCCAAAAAAGTTTTGTCCTATTTATCTTAGTTTGCGTTTTTTGCTTAAGTATGTACACCCACGTACACATTTTTTGTATAATTTGATTGAAGCAGGAAGTTTCTCCTTCCTAAAACACTCAGAAAGTGTTGTCATTTCCTTTGGCACTCAGTTTAATTGAATAAGAGATGTTATGAGCCTCTGTAGCTGATGACAGCGGAGAGGACGGAAATATGAAGCCTCTGGAAAGACCCCACACACACGCGCACATTTTTATGTGCGCACACACACTCCGTTTCATCTAAAATCAACATCATGCGACACTGGGTATCCAAAACACTGATTATTAGGCTTCTAATTCAATTAGTCAAGATGAAGTTCTGTACTTCCTGAACACGCACAACTATGTTGCCAAACATAGCCACACATAAACTTCCATGGCCACTAGTGATATTAGGTTCTAGAACGAATCGTTCTTTTGAGCCGGTTCTCAGCACTCAGCACGTAACCGGTCGAGCCAGGTCACAAATCGAACTGAATCGAACTTTAGTTCCCTGTTGATGACACAAGACGCAAAAGCCGAAGTAGCACGTCTGACTGAAAAAGAACCGACTGATGCGGTTCAAACATTTGTAGAAGTTTGCCGAGGATTTCGTAAGTCTGAGGCACGTAGACTACTGGAAATATTCATATTATGACTACTGTTATTAAATAACAATTTATTAAAGCTACACTATGTGATATTTTCCCCCATCTAGCGGTGAAAAGGTATATGACCATCCAGTGAATATTAGTTTCTGTTCCTCTCAATTCTGATTTCGTTTCAACTCCTACGGTGGCCGATTTAGTCCAAGATTAACATGGCAACCCCCTCTGCACTTTCGACACGGTGCCATTAAGTGTTAAAACGGGAAAGGCAAAGCTTGATGTATGGGTATCTCCCTCTTTGGCTAATGTACTTTCAAGATGGGAGGAGCAACATGGCGACCGGCATTGGAACCCCTCACCCGTATGTATTTTCAATGGCATAATATAAACTTAAGAAAATACTTTATAACTTGAAAGAAGTAAATATACATTAATGAGCACATATATTTTCGAAAGAACTAAGTGTTTTTAGCTAAGAATAAACTAAAAAAGTTGCACAGTGTAGCTTTAAAACATGTAAAAACCATACATTTTACTGTAATTTATTATGCATGCAGATTATTGTTAAGAGAAATGTATAAGTTTATATAAGACTGGTTTATTCTTTCTATATATCTACTTAGACATGTAACATATCCGCATTTGTTGATCAGTGCCTGTAATGTGTACTGTAGTTGTGCAATTTTCAGTCAAATCCGACGTGAAGGATAAATTGATTAACTGAACACAACACAAACACCATTAAGTGAATAAAAGGCAATAATCAGAAAATGCACTCACGCAAATAACTATTCGATTCTTTCAATATTCATTGACACAGATTATTACTTTATTTGAATGTTCCCTTGATATAACATGACAGAAAAATGTATTAAAAAGCATAAAAGAAATGCATAAGGACACCATTGCATGATGACATCAGGAACCTATGAATCGGCTTTTTGAGCCGGGTCATTGAGCCGAACTGTCCGAGAAGAACCGATTCGCAGAAATGAATCGGACTTTGCATCACTAATGGCCACAGGTGTATAGAATTGAGTACCTATAGGCATGCAGATGCTTCTACACACACTTGTGTAAGAATGGGTCCTTCTCGGGAGCTCAGTGAATTCAAGCATGGTACTGTGATAGGTTTCCATTCATGAAATTTCTTCACTCCTAAAAATGTATAGAACTCCAAGGAACTCTTAATGCTTCAGCATACAAATACATTTTGGACAATTTCATGCTCCCAACTTTGTGGGAACATTTTGGGGATGGCCCCTTCCTGTTTCAACATGACTGCACACCAGTGCACAAAGCAATGTCAGTGAAAAACGCAACTTGATCCTAAAGAATTAGTCAATTACAGGCCAATCTCGAATCTACCGTTTCTATCAAAAATACTAGAAAAGGCCGTGTCTTCACAATTATGTTCTTTTTTAGAAAGAAATGGTATATGTGAGGATTTCCAGTCAGGATTTAGACCGTATCATAGCACTGAGACTGCTCTAATTAGAGTTACAAATGATTTACTCTTATCATCTGATCGTGGTTGTATCTCTCTATTAGTGTTACTCGATCTTAGCGCTGCATTTGATACTATCGATCACAATATTCTTCTGAATAGAATCGAAAATTATGTTGGCGTTAGTGGAACTGCTTTGGCATGGTTTAAATCGTACTTATCTGACCGTTATCAGTTTGTAGCAGTAAATGAAGAGATGTCACACCGATCACAAGTTCAGTATGGGGTACCGCAAGGCTCAGTGTTAGGACCGTTGCTTTTCACCCTGTATATGCTACCACTGGGAGATATCATTATGAAGCATGGCGTTAGTTTTCATTGTTATGCTGACGATACTCAGCTCTATATTTCCTCACGCCCTGATGAAACCTACCAATTCACAAGATTAACAGAATGCATAGCTGATATAAAAAATTGGATGAATAGTAATTTTCTGCAACTTAATTCAGATAAAACTGAATTTTTAATTATTGGACAGAAAAGCTCCACAAGTAGTAACCGAGAATACTGTCTAACACTTGATGACTGCTCTGTCAAGCCCTCGTCGTCAGTGAGGAACCTGGGTGTGCTCTTTGATACCAATCTCTCATTTGAAAGCCACGTTTCTAGCATCTGTAAAACCGCATTCTATCATCTTAAAAATATATCTAAATTACGGCACATGCTTTCAATACAAAATGCTGAACAGTTAGTACATGCGTTCCTGAGCTCAAGGCTAGATTATTGTAATGCTCTACTGGGTGGTTGCCCTGCTCGCTTAATAAACAAACTCCAGCTAGTCCAAAATGCAGCAGCTAGAGTTCTTACTAGAACCAGGAAGTATGATCATATTAGTCCAGTTCTGTCAACACTCCACTGGCTCCCTATTAAACATCGCATACATTTTAAAATCTTGCTTATTACTTACAAAGCACTAAATAGTTTAGCTCCCCGGTACTTAAGCGAGCTCTTAACGCATTATACCCCATCACGTCGATTGCGGTCTCAAAACTCTGGCCAGTTGATAATACCTAGAATATCTAAATCAACTGCAGGCGGTCGATCATTTTCCTATTTAGCTCCTAAATTGTGGAATAGTCTTCCTAGCATTGTTCGGGAAGCAGACACACTCTGTCAGTTTAAATCTAGACTAAAGACACATCTCTTTACTATGGCATACACATAGAACATTTTTAACTTTCATTATTCAATTCAATTGACTGATTGTTAGGCTGCATTAACTAGGTCAGCCGGAACCGGTAACACTTCCCATAACACCTGATGTACTCGTTACATCATAAAAAGAGTGACATCTACGCTAATGTTAGTCTCTCTGTTTATCCCGAGGTTTATCCCGGATCTGGGCCCTGTCCGGATCGGATGGTGGACCTGCCTGGACATGACCAACGCATCCTGGAGTGTCTGCTGAGCCGTGTCAAATGGTGTCTCCTCCGAATTTGCCTCACTGGCACGACATGCTCAAAACCCGTCTTCGGCGCAATAATTCTGATCTTTCATGTATTCATACTCTTGTGTAATTGACGCCCCAGCCTAAATAAATCTGTCTCTTCCGTGATACCCTGAAAATTTTGAATAATCCGATCTAATATGATTTCCGACCTGTAAGGTTGCCAGAATAATAATCTTACACGGTGTGTTAATAGGCCAGAGGAGAACTGGCACCCCGACTGAGTCTGGTTTCTCCCAAGGTTTATTTTTCTCCATCATGCCCCGATGGAGTTTTGGTTCCTTGCCACTGTCGCCTTTGGCTTGGCTTGCTCAGTTGGGGACACTAAAAATATGATTAAAGTTATTCAACTTATTATACAAATAAAATATATGAATTAGGTCTTATTTAATTCTATAAACTATAATACTGATCTGCCAACATTGTCGCTATATGATAAATTAAAATAAGCTGATAACATCACTGTTTTCTCCAGTACGACTGTACAGCCAAATCAAATTTTGTCGCAATATTATCCTGTTTGACACTGTGAAGCTGCTTTGACACAATCGTGATTGTAAAAGCGCTATATAAATAAAGTTGATTGATTGATTGATTGAAGACATGGATGAGTGAGTTTGGTGAGGAGGCCTTCTCATCCAACATCAGTGCCTGACCTCACAAATCAGTCGTATAGTGTTTGTTCTGGCAGGTCACGTTAGTCAAGCTCGTATCAGCTGACTGTCCAACGTGATCACATGGTAATGCGTATCAATAGTACAAGTGTGCGGGGAATGTATACGGCAAAATGCGTTTTGGCGTGCAAATGCTACGCAGTTTTATGGCGTGTGTATGACACGCTCTTGCGTAGGATAAGGGTGGTGGGGTGATTGATTTATGCATATAATATGCCATAAAGTGTACTATTTATACGTATTTTCGTGAGATCGGGCTGGACTGTCAACTGAACATATCTACCTATAGGAATACGATACCTATCACAGCATATATATATATATATATATATATATATATATATATATATAAGCTCCTTCAGTTTTTTTCAGCTGCTATCGCATTTCTCCGGAGCTAATTAATCTCCTCCGTTCCCAGTCAGGATTTGGCATTCTGATTCCCCTTGAATCAGACTAAATTCCTGAATTATGTTGTTCATTTTAATATTGACATCAATATCTACAATACTTTGTTGCTTCTGTTCTCTTTAGACTAGGACGGGTTTATCCCTGCTCTCCCTGCTCATGCTAGGCTGCACGGGTGCGAAGGGAGTTCTTGCCCAGAACAGAAGTATACCGCCACTCTAAACTATATACCTTTTCTCTGGGTCTATGGAATTGTCAGTCAGCTGTAAATAAAGCTGACTTCATTCCAGCTTTTGCCACTCAATCCACTCTGAATATCTTGGCCTTGACCGAGACCTGGATCCGTCCAGAAGACTCAGCAACCCGTGCTGCTCTCTCTAACAACTTCTCTTTCTCACACACCCCTCGCCACACTGGCAGAGGTGGAGGCACAGGTTTTCTCATCACAAACAATTAGAAATACTCAACCCACACCTCTCTATGCAATAACAACTCATTTGAACACCATGCTATTACAGTTAAAGCTCCTGCTAAAATCCATCTTGTAGTCATTTACCGCCCTCCAGGTCAATTGGGCAACTTGAACTGGATGTGCTGCTATCCTCATTTCCAGAGGATGGCAGCCCACTTGTAATCCTTGGAGATTTCAACATCTACCTGGACAAACCATATGATACGGATTTTAACTCCCCTCTATCCTCATTCGATCTCAAACTCCTTACTTCCTCACACACCCACAAATCTGGCAACCAACTTGACCTCATCCACATCTCAACTGCACTACAGAAAACATTTTGATCAAACCCTTACCCTTCTCTAATCATTACTTCATCACATTTAATCTACATCTCACTACTCGTGCACCTCCACTTCCTCTACCAGTTATTTTCAGACGAAACCTGTGTTCTATTTCTCCCTCTCACCTCTTCCCTGCTGTGTCATCCTCTCTTCCGTCACCCACACAATTATCCTCTATGGATGTCAACACCGCAACAGACACTTTATGTGCTACTTTAACTTCTTGTCTAGATAGCATCTGCCCTCTATCTTCTAGGCCAGCTCGCTCTACTCCCTCTAACCCTTGGTTAACTGATGTTCTTGAACACCAGACCAAACTTAGAGCAGCAGAGAGAAAATGGCGCAAATCAAATGACCCATCTGACCTGAGTAAGTATCAATCTCTGCTCTCATCCTTCTCAAATGATGTCCATGCAGCTAAATCCTCATATTTCCACAACAAAATCAACAGCACCTCAGACACACGCACACTTTTCAGAACTTTCAACTCTCTCCTCTGTCCCCCTCCACCACCTCTCTATCTGCAGACTCTATCCACACACACGATTTTAAATCAGCCATATCCACAGCCAAACATATTCTCTCCTTCTTCTCTACACTCACTGAGGCTGAAGTATCAATCAATCAATCAACTTTATTCATATAGTGCTTTTACAATGACGATTGTTTCAAAGCAGCTTCACAGTGTTAAACAGGACAGTATTGATTTGGCTAGTTTGATTTGGCTAGTTTATAGAATTAAATGTTATTTGTATATTTAGTTAAATTAACTTTGATCATAATTTTAGTGTCCCCAACTGAGCAAGCAAGCCAAGCCAAAGGCGACAGTGGCAAGGAACCAAAACTCCATCAGGGCATGATGGAGAAAAATAAACCTTGGGAGAAACCAGGCTCAGTCGGGGTGCCAGTTCTCCTCTGGCTTATTATTAAACAGTAGCCTAGAAATCTAGACGCACCATAGCGGCAGCAAATCTAATGTGCCGCGAGTGTCATCTAGGAACTCTCAATACACATCTGAGCTGTAAACGCCAAACTCTGGTCGGGCCAATCACATCGTGTATAGAGTCGGTGGGCGGGGCTTAACATAATGACGGCCGAGTTGTGCTTGCGTGCTTTTAGTAAACACAGAAACTGGCGAACGGCGGTCTTTCGAATCAGCTTTGACCACGACTCTGGAAGACTTGGAGTTAAGCTTTTCTCTGAGAAAAGAACAAAGAATGGCACTGAAGTCATTCTTAAAAAGGGAAGATGTGTTTGGAGTTTTGCCGACCGGATAGCTCTGCTTCACCTTCGTTGCTCTGGTTGGTTGTAGCGCTATCCAATTGCATGCACGCCGTAAAGAGGGAGTTTGAAAGACAACCGTTTATCCCGCCCCTCGGATTGAGCCCTGTCAATGGTGAGTTTCCAGACCAAACATCTTGATGTGGGTCTGGCTTGTCAGGCTAATTAAACAGCGTATAATTATTATTCTGGCAACCTTGCAGGTCATAAATCATATTAGATAGGAATATTGAACATTTTGTGTATCATGCAAGAGACGGGCTAAACTTCTCCTCTCCAGCCACCCCACTACCTGTCCTCTAGACCCCATCCCCTCACACCTTCTACAAGCCATCTCCCCTACACTCTAACCAGCACTCACACACATCATCAACACATTTTTCTTCACCGGCATCTACAGCATTATTGTCAGTTACTGAAGCCCTGCGGATAGCAGGTATGAGTCCTATGGTTTGAGTCAACTGGTTTGAGTCCTATATCACATGTAGGTCTTTTAAGGTTGCGTGGAGAGGAGAGATTTCCAAAGCACATCAACTAACCACGAGGGTTCCTCAGGGCTCAGTGCTTGGACCTCTCCTCTTCTCCATTTACACTACATCACTGGGACCCATCATTCAGGCACATGGCCTCTCATATCATTGTTATGCTGATGACACACAGCTCTACCTCTCATTTCAACCAGATGATCCCACAGTACTTGCGCGAAGCTCAAGCTGTCTGGCGGATATCTTGGCATGGATGAAAAAACATCACCTGCAGCTCAACTTAGCAAAGACTGAGCTGCTCGTCTTCCCTGCTAATCCGACCCTACAACACGACTTCACCATCCAGCTAGGTTCATCTTTGATTACCCCTTCAGGGTCGGTCAGAAATCTTGGAGTAATCTTTGATGACCAGCTGTCCTTCAAAGACCACATTTCAAAGACAGCTCGGTCATGCAGGTTTGCGTTGCACAACATCATAAAAATCAGACTGTTCCTTACGGAGCATGCAACACAGTTTCTTGTCCAAGCCCTGGCAATTTCTAGACTTGACTACTGCAATGCGCTTCTGGCTGGACTGCCATCATGTGCAATCAAACCGCTGCAAATGATCCAGAATGCTGCGGCACGTCTTGTCTTCAATGAGCCAAAAAGGGCTCATGTCACACCTCTGTTCATCTCTCTGCATTGGCTACCACTCGCTGCCCGGATCAAATTCAAAGCTCTGAATCTTGCTTATGGATCTTCCACAAGCTTAGCACCCACATAATTCGACTCGCTCCTACGAGTCTACACCCCCACCAGATGCCTTCGCTCAGCTAACGAGGGAAGGCTTGTGGTACCATCACAGAGAGGCATGAAATCCCTCTCCAGAACGTTTTCATTCATTGTTCCTGGTTGGAGGAACAATCTTCCGTCCTCCATGCGCACGACAGAATCACTTGCTTCATTCAAAAGACAGGTAAAAACTCATCTCTTCCATGAGCACTTAATCTTATCATAAAAAAATTCTAAAGCCGCGTTTCCACCGCAGGAACTTTACCCAGGAACCAGGAACTTTGGGTGGTACTCGGTGTGTTTTGACCGCAGGAACCAGTGTCTAAATGAAGTTCCGGGTAAATATTTCCCCCTCCAAACGGCCTTACTCGCGAGGTAGTACTTTTTCAAAGTTCAGGAATATTCGAGGGCTGGACTTGGGCGCTGAACATGCTGATTGGTTTAGCTCACGCAGCATTTTATTTCAACCGGCATTTTTAAAAGTCTTTTGCGAGGTTCGTTCTGCGTTCAGTAAATAATCAGTCTTGCTCTCTGTCTGATGGCGTGCGTTAGTCTCAGCCATCTCACGTGCAATGTCCGTAATAGCTGATAATAATATACATTGTCATTTTAAATCTAGCTTTACAAGCTTTCTGAATATGCTAGTGCTCTTTTCTGTCGTTGTTAATTACCTCTTTAGTAAACCAGCAAAAGCAGCACAGCTTGAATCTTTTCCATACTTGTTATTAATTTTTTTACAGTCAATTTTTCACCATGTAAACGACCTGACCGATTACTTTTAAGTGTGCATCCTTACATGACGTGACAGCGCGCGCCGCGTTTTTGTTGACAAGAGAGGAAAGTTCATTTTTCTGAGGGGTAAACTTTTTATTTCGTAAGTTATGAATGACACAGTGTATATTGCCCCAGGCAGTTTTTACTTTAACTGCGCCTGACAGAAGAATTTTTTTTTTTTTTCTGAGATGATTATTACAACAAATAAATAGCTTATATAATACAATATAATATAATATAATATTAGTCCTGGTGGCTGTTAAGAGTTGCTATGGCTACAGTTAACACATTCCAGCTGCTGGAGAAAACAGCGTTCACATTTTTGATGCGGCAGACAAACTGCATGTCACAAAATGATTTTGTGAATGAAAGTCATCACATGTAAACACCAGATCGGTTTAGATAACGTCTCATGTAAACAGTCTACATAAAAAGTGTGCTTGTAAATGTGGATATAGTATATCGCACAAAAATAATTAGCCTACTGTCCGTCACTGACTTGGAGGAGCAGTCGCACGCAGTCCTACATCACCGGACTAATTTACCTCATCTTCTCGGAACTTTAGATTGTGGTGGAAACGCAGGCAGTTGCAGGTCTGGGGGGGAGAAAAGTTCCTGTAAAAAAAGTTCCTGGTACAAATTGTTCTGGGTAATTTTGGTGGAAACGGGGCTTAACTCTTCCTCCTCTACTTTTTCTCTTTTCCCTCCCTTTTCTGGTTTTTGCTACTCTGAGTAATATCCAAAACCTTGTATTTAGGGCACTTTTTTGCGTTTCTTTGCCTCTTCATGACAGATCGCTTCCTGCATTCCTCAGTTGTAAGTCGCTTTGGATAAAAGCGTCTGCTAAATGCATAAATGTAAATATGCCAATTGTCTATCATCTTTGATGATAGTGGTCCTGACAGAAATCCGCTTCTAAAAGAATGGTCAAAAATTCCCATAAACACACTCCTAAACCTTGTAGAAAGCCTTCCCAGAAGAGTTGAAGATGTTATGGGCCAACTCCATATTAAACGCTACGCATTAAGAAATAGTTCTAAATTTCATATGCATTTAAAGGCAGATGTTTGACATTTTTTGTGTTTTTTCTTTTTGTGTGATATGCATTTTATGTCAGAGCATTGCTGCTTTGGTTGTAGAGATGTGGCTGTAAATAAAGTGCACAACAAGTAGGAACAAAACACAGTTTTTAAGAAATCCAAAATGAACACTAGTAGATTACAGAAGATAACAGGAATAAAAATTCAAACACACATGATAGGCAATATCGGAACAATGAGTTGAATGAAATGAAGGGTAATATAATCTAATAGTCAATGATTAACCATAGCAACAAACTAGAGCATGAATGAGTAACCATGGGAACTAATTATTTATATATAACTATTTATATATATGGTTGGTATATATATATATATATATATATATATATATATATATATATATATATATATATATATATATATATATATATATATATATATATATATATATATATATATATATATATCCAATTGATGGTTGGGCACAATAGAAAAAAATATATAATAATTTTATGCTTTATTGTTGTAAAAATTAGTTAATTCAGTTTATGTTTGCATTGAGCGCTACTTGAGAAAAAGTAATATTGCTCAGGTAAAATCTGCTTTCCCTCTTACTGCGTACATACTCTGGTATATGTCAGTGTGAGATTGTGTATTTGTAATGTCAAGCCTGGTTGTATTTCCTTTGCAAGTAGTTTTGGCACAGCGGATCTGTCTCGTGATGTTGGTGTTGTGGGAGGTCAGAGGTCAGAGACCTGACAAACCGGGCAGTGATGCCGCTTTGTTTGCGCCACCCGGAAACATACAGATGGTGCGTGTTAGTGTGAGGAGAGTGCCTTAAACCAATCAGAGCTTTCTCATGGGAAACGGAGCCATTCCAAACACGGCGCAATAGAGCAGCACCCTCTCCTCAACCCTTCTCCAGATATCTTGAGTTAATACAGGGGTCAAAGTTCAGGGGTTTACCCTCTGAACAATGCTTTGGATTGTTGATATGAGCACTTAGAGATGATCTCGAGTAATTCGAAGTGTGGACATGGTTTTGATGTGTTACTTACAACTGGACGCTGCCTTGGGTTCAGTTTCAGTCAGTCCAGTTTGTGAATTCGGGAAACCAGTTGAATCTGCTCCCAAATGTTGGTTGAGGAAGATACAATGACACCTTTAATTGAGTAGACACACAATGCAGTCCTTGTGTGGAATGTGTCCTTCTCAGCTATTCTAATCATTTCACAGTTGTTTATATGGGCTATCTTTGTTTATTGCTGTTATCTGAAGTGTTTGTGTGTGTATGTGGTGTTGAGAGCTTTGGCTCCTCCTTCTCCTGGGTTGATTGATGAGTTTGAACTGGTGTGTCTCATGGGGGGGAAGGAGGCAGCACCGCTTTGATTTCAGTCCTGTTGGTCTGGGATACGTTCTGCTTTCTGTCCTCCTTTTTCTCGCTTTCTCTTTTTGTCGCTGCTGGTCTCATCCTCTTTGTCCACTGGTTAACAAGACTGAATGGCATATCTAAAGAGATGCTTAGCCAAAGAGTTCTGTCATCATTTACTCATCCTCATGTCATTCCAAACCTGTATGACTTTCTTTCTTTTCTGCAGCACGATTGGAAGAATTTTGAAAGAGTTCTACTGGTTTCCATTCAGTTGCAATTAATGAGGACTAGGCCTTTCAAACTTTGAAAAGGACACAAAAATCCATTAAAGTTCCCTATGCGCTATCTTTCAAATAATCTGAAGTTAATTAATAATTGAACTAAAATAGCTTTGGATGAGGAAAAAAAAATAAATTTAGGTCATTATTCATAAAAAATTATGGCTTCTACCCTACTTCTCTTCCACAATATCTGATTTATTTTTTGAGACAGATGATTTCAGTAAATCTAAAGATACATGTTATATCAATATTATATGGATAAACAGATGTTGGAGTTTTTTTCATTTGTGACCCTGGACCACAAAATCATTCTTAAGTTGCTCGGGTATATTTGTGCACTGTAAAAAGTTTTTGTTAGTTTTTGTTGGTTTAACTTAAAAAAGTAAGTTCTCTTCGGAGCACAAATGAAGATCTTTTTAATGAAATCTGAGGGCTCTCTGACTCTCCATAGACAGCCTATGCCACTGCAACGTTGATGCTTCAAAAAGATATCCGAAAACGAATCCATATGAATTGAGTGTTTTAGTCCAAATTTTCTAAAGAGACTCGACTACATTTAGACGAACAGACTTAGTTTAAGCATGTATAAATAAGTAACCTGGTTGCCTTAAAATTTTGAGTTTATTGAAATTAAAAATTTGAGTTGATACAATGAAGGAAATTAGTTTAATAAATAGAGACTCAAAATATTATTGTATCTGAACCACATAAAAAATGTGATAAATCATGAAAATACCTCTATTTGGCATGTTTCACTGTGTCATCAGAAATAAAACACACACATTTACCCAATATGCTTACAAAATCTTTTAATAATATTTTAATAAAGGTTGTCGAATCTCAAAAAATGTTCATTGTATTAACTCAAAATTTTAATTTCAATGAACTCAAAATTTTAAGGCAACCAGGTAACTTTTTTTCTAAATATTTTTTTACAGTGTGGCAATAGCCAACGGTACATTGTATGGGTTAAAAATTATATTTTTCTTTAATGCCAAAAATCATTGGGATATTTAGTAAAAGATCATGCTCCATGAAGATATTTAGTACATTTCCAACCGTAAATATATCAAAAACATATTATTATTAGTAATATGCATTTTAAGGACTTAACTTCAAAGGTGATTTTCTCAATATTTAGATTTTTTTGCAGCCTCAGATTGCAGATTTTTTAAATAGTTTATTCTCGGACGAATATTTTCCTATCCTAACAAATCATCAGTGTAAAGCTTTTTTTTTAATGTATAATCTTTTTTTCATCGAGAAGTGAATATCCATTTAATTTATTTAAAATTATTACATTTAGCCTGGAAAATTGTATAAAGTGTTAATATTTACATAATATAAAGTTTGACTTCTTGAATATAGTAATATACTTTTATGGCAGTTCTGTTTGAAACAATTCTTTTCATTTTTGGATGAGCGTTCCCTTTAAGGTTTGAATAATGTCTTTCTTTCATTGTCCACTTCCGCACTAACTCATGTTCTTGTCCTAGGGCTCCTGCAGAAAACAGTTCCTCAAAGGATCCGAGAAGTCCAGTTCATCATCATTGAGACTCATTTGGGCAGACTAATGATGCACTTCCCTTGTTTATGTGTGCTGGTGTTTTGGTCCCTTGGCTGGGAAATTTCTGGCCGATCCTAAGGATTTCTGAAAGTGGCATTCTTTTTTCTTTCTTTTTTTTTTTTGCTGACGACCTGTAAAAGCCATGTTAAGATTAGATGTGTCTGCAGCTGAAAGAGGTGTTCTGCCTAAGACATGGAATTTCTTTCAAGCTTTGTCCAATTTATGTGTAGTCAAGCTCTTCATTACCAGCAGATGTGTGTGTGCGTGTGTGTGATGGGCTAATTCTTTTAGTTGAGAAAGACCAGACTCCTGGCCTGTTCTCAGGGATCACATATGTACTCACACATGTTGAGAGGTGAACACACACATTGAATGGGGTCCACAGAAAAAGGCAGACAGATTTAATTTATCAAAATAATGTTCCAGGTTTGATACAAGCTAAGCTTTATTGATTTGCACTGAAATCCATTTTGCTTTGACCCTCAAACAAGCAAAAATAATGCACTTACCGTGCAGGTCTATGGGGAACAGCATTGCCGCAGAATAAAAATAAAAATTTACACAGTAGCAACAAAAAATACATTATCGATTGAGTACTCACCTTAGTGAGTTATATCCAATGAGAACATGTAAAACTATAAACTCTTCTTAATCTTGCAAGTATGCTAAAAAGGGACATGAAGTAATAAAGTTTTCAAGGAGCAAGCTCGATCCACATAATTACATCTAGAAGAACAGAAGTCCCATCATTAACATTATTATAAATTTGTTCTTCGTTCATCATAATTATTTGTACATTTTTGTAATCTTCCAATTTTGCGTTTAAAGGGATAGTTCACCCAAAAAAATCCAATAATTTACTCACCCTCAAGCCATCCTAAAGTGTTTAATATGGATATTTTTCTTACAAAAAACCATTGATTTGCTTCAGAAGATCTTAACCCCCCAGAGCCGTGTGGATTACTATCACTTTGCTTTGCCCCAAAGTCAGAATTGAAAAAAGTACATTCATGTAAAATTGCTTGAGGGATGCATCAAAATGATTTGCTGTTGATGGACAGTATTCTACATTGAGACCTTGAGAAATGGCGTGATGAGTGCAGTTTACTGTTGACACACCATACGGTGAAAAATCATTCACTCACTCACTTCTTTGGGGCCTGATTTTCTTAATTGGGCATTTGTCCATTTGTAAAATCATAGTGGAAGCAAATTAAGTTTAAATTATGAATGTCTTTCTTTCAATTAAATGTGGAACAAAGCTAAGGAAATGTTTATTGATTTTAGACTAAATTGAAGTCCTCTGATTGAAGTCCTCTGTTCCTCAAAGTACCGTTATTAAATGGTTGAAGCTGTGGAATCCTATAAGTATCTTGGCTTTTTGATTGATAATAAGCTGAAAATTACATCAAATACTGAGATGGCGTTGGTGTTGTAATTTTTGTATGCCTTGTCGTAAAACGAATTGCCCCTTGGGGAATATAAAAAAAGTTGAATTTGATGGTACAATTTAATTTGTGCATTTTATGTACCGTTGAAGAAGAATAGCGAGAAAGCTTGGCAGAAAACATTCACCTGGTCAATGAGGAGATTGACTTAATCTTGACTACATTTCCCATCATTATTTGGGGCAGCACATGATGATAATATCCTGCACTTTTTCTTACATTATAGTGCTAAAACACTTTTCTGTCTTTGTTGATAAATGAAAAATGATGGAGCCCCTAAGGGCACATGGTGTCAGAAAAAATATGACAGGGGGAATGTGTACATTTCAGTTCTTTTGCATTCGAAATTTGCATTCGCTTGAAATGTATTTTTTTCCTAAATCCTCATATTTCCTTCGAAAGTTTTGTGAGTGAACGCAAATGCCTTTTTTTTCTAATTTCTCCCACCTCTTTTCTTACTTAGTATTTTTGTCTCTAAAAATTCTTACATTAAGAAACATTTGCTAGAGCTAGACAAGTAAAAAAAATTAACTCAAAATTAAGAGAGTTTTTGCTTAGAATAAGCAAAATAATCTGCCGGGGGGTGGGGGGGGGGGATCTTGTTTTATAATAGAAAATAATCTTGTTTTATATCATAATTGGGATTTCCAAACACTTCCCAAGAGGACATTGGCATTTGCTGTTAGTGGGAGGGGCATTCCTACTCCATAGAGCATCTGATTGGACAACAATCAGTGCAGTGCAACAAGAGTCATAAATATTATTTTTTATCCAGAAGAAAAAGCTTGCTAAAAAGAAAGATAGATATAAAAAATATTTCTTTTGTCTTTAAAGGGATAGTTCACTTTAAAATGAAAATTCTGCCATCCTTTACTCACCCTTAAAGCAGCACTAGGTAACTTTTCAACCTTCATAATATATTTTCAAGACTCTTGTGATGATACATCGACTTACAATAGGTTGAATGACACGTCTGCCATAGCTTGATGGGGTCTGTATCGTTTTTAATCGTACTTTTAAACTTCGGGTTTCGGGTAGTACCCGAGAACAAAAAGAACTACAAAATTCGACAGCTTTACGGCATATACGTCACTTCCGCCAACACCCACACTTCCTTAAATTAGGACGTGCGAGCCCAACTTTGTCCGTCGGATAATATAGTCATGTCCGAAGCAGCACAGACAAATAAGAAAGAAAAGGTTTTGTTGGAGGAAAGCAATAAGAGGAAATGAAAACGTGATGGGATTAAAGGCAGGATGTGGATCAGCATTGGACCAGCGTTTGCTCGTCGGCGTGAGCTGAAGGAGGATGAGGCGTGCCCGACCGATGCTGTCATGCTTGTTATGGTGATTACCTACCACTCAAACATTGAATTGAAGGATCATATAGATTCTGTAAAACGGTAACCAATAGACTACTATAATGACTCTGGCTTGTAAACGTGAGCATCGCGATTATTTGGCGTTTGAAAAAAATAAAACCCATGAAATTATATTCATATGACATGCTGAAACATATGCCACTGACTGTACCTGGGATGAAGACATTTCACACGCGCCGCCAGAAGAACACCTGCATGTGAACTCCTCCTGCAGTGCTCAGGGGAACTGTTAGTGCTCCACCAACCCGCGGGCCGCTTTTATGAAGTTATTTGGCCCGCCCCGCACCACTGTATATATTTTTACAACCCGCCCCGCACCCGCGACCATTAAATAGACATACGGGGTCCACGGGTTATGAGACGACCTGCGCATTACTAGTTCAGGGCTATCAGTGTTGTCATGTCAACAAATGCACGCCCAAAGGCATCCCCTGTTGTAGGGTGACAGAGCTTACGACAGTAGTTGAGGACATTATTTTTTCCCAACTGTAGGGGGACCCCGAGAGCAAAAGTTGCCAAGTGCTGCTTTAACCAATCAGTTAACTGGAGCCATTGACTTCCATAGTAGGGGAAAAAAAATACTATGGAAGTCAATGGCTCCAGTTAACTGATTGGTTACTGACATTCTTCAAAAAATCTTCCCTTGTGTTCAGCTGAAGAAAGAAATTCAAACAGGTTTGAAACAACTTAAGGGTGAGTAAAGGATGACAGAATTTTCATTTTAAAGTGAACTATCCTTTTAAAGTTAACTACAACAATTGAATCACTTGTCCATTGAACTGAATTCCTTTTGTTTACACACATCCATTTTTCAAGCGCTTTGCTCCCCGCGTTTCTCCATCCATCAGAATTAAACGCTCACCGCGGCCGCCGTTCCCTGAGCGCGTCAGTGTCGCGATAATAAATCAACTCGTGAGTGTGTGTTCATGGCGGGATCTTCCGGTGCGCACATATTCCAGAGACAGATGAGTCGTTAATAGAAGTGTGTGTGTGGCTGAACATTACCTGTGTTACACAGCATATCCTGTATACTTTACACCTCCTGACAGCTGACCCAGGAGGGGTCGTGACCTCTTTGCTTATCTTCAGCTTTGATCCACTCCTTATTCATTCACAGTGTCTCCCTCCGAGGACACTTCTCTCTCTTTCTCTCTTTCTCTCCCTCGGCGGTTCACCAGGCAATGTCAACAACACCCAGGAGCCCTAGGGTAAAGGGTCGTGGGTCGGGACCCCCGAGAACCTTCCACTGTTGCCATGTCAAGGCGATGCAGGAGTGACCGCTGAAACTGCTGACAGCGTTGCATGACCGCTGTTTGAAATCTGACAACAATTAAAGCGCCCTTAACAAGCCATCTGATTTCCCATGAGTCTCACATCAATACAACGTCTCCTTTATTAGCGCACATTTATTCATTTATTCAATTATGCATTCACCTATTGACTCATTTTGGCCCAAATGCCTCAGCCTGTCCACGCGTGTGTGAGTGAATAAATATGTGCCCCTTCATGCATGTATAAGTGTGTTTGTGTGGTTTGTGTGTGTATGGGGTGTCAGCAGGTTGGAATATATTAGAAAGATTAAGTGTTAACAGCTTATGCAGTTTATGCATTAAATCCCAACTGGTCACCAATAAGAGAACATGAAGCTTGTGATGGAGGACGATTGTCTGACCGCCAGACTTCTTTTAATTCATCATGTTTATTTCGGTTAATATTGAGATCATAACTATTTACCACCATTACTCGTCCATTTATTGAACTTTTTTTTTAAAGTTTTTTTTTTAACTTGAATTTCCTTGAACCGTGAAGTCAACATGAAATGGAAGTTGCAATAGTCTTTTCTTCCCCTTGTGATGTGTATCTGACTGAGTGAAACGGCTCGTCTACCTTTGGCACTGAGGGGGACAAGTCCCCACCAACAATTGGGAATGGCCAAATTATCCCTCCAATATATAATATTTCTTATTGTTGTGTTCCATTTCGTACTACTGTTTGTTGTTAGGATGACAGTCCATTTAAAAAGTTAAATTGGTCTGCCTCAGCGGCCTAACAGCATCATTGTCAAAATTATGGCCAATCAGATCAAAGAAGGCGGAGGCTGAAAGTTCACTGAAGATGAGTGTTTATTCCAATGCGACACTTTTAGTTTTTACAGTGAAAAGTAGCTAAACATTTAATATTTGACAACTGGTTTACGACCAAGTAACATGGTGAACTGCTCAACATGGCAACCCTTTTGATGTAATTTCGCCATTTTGAACTGAAAATATAATAGAATTTATTTATAATGCACTTTTCATTTCGAAGAATCTCAAAGTGCAACAAAGGGGGGAAAAAATAACCAAAAAATGAATAACAAGTAAAAATATAGAATACTACAAACAATCAACCAACACAGAAAACAGAACAGAAACTGAGCTGATGGTGAACAGAAAACAGCTGATGGTGGAAGTCTCTGTTAGCTCCGCAGCACACTGTGGTCCACTCCATGTTTTAAATTTCTCCCAGCGGCAGTGTCCCGATGACATCGTCGAGGCATTACAGCTGAAGACCAGATGATGGGTCTTCATGACGATTCAAACGATGGGGATCGCCGCAGCACCATGCAGGAGGCAGAACATTTTTCCGGGCACTTTTGTGGACACACCGGGGTCGGCGCAGAAGTCCAAGCCGCTCCACGGCTCCACGGCCGCAATGCAGGACGGAACAGCGGCGCAGCCGAGAAGCGGAACATCCCAACATCATGCCGGACGCCGATGGCCCGGATGACGCTAGCCCGGTGCAAACTTCAGCCACCATGTAGCTTAAGCCCAAGGGAGACCACCAGTGAGCAGCCGTGGCGAGAAACATCAAATGTCCTCCAAACCAGAACCAACCGCAGCAATTCAAACATAAACATTAGAGAAGCGGTGGAAAACGGCGAAACGACGAACAACGTCCTCTCAGTGGCTGCCAGCAATCAGCAACAGTCCCAATTGTAGCTCTGACTGTTAGACTAGTCACAAACATAAGGAAATAAAATAAAATCTAAATCTAATAGTACATTAACATGATTTGTGGGTGGAGAAGCGGCGAACAGACAACGCCAGCGTCCTCTCCCCCACGTTGCCAATGATAAAATATGCTATGATGTCATTCATAACCGAATGTGACGAGACACAAAGCGTTTTTTTTGTGTGTGTGCGTGTCATATTTGACATATTAGACATACAAACAAGAGTGAATGTGTGCATAATTTTAAATAAAATATTAGTTGCAAGTTTAAATGGATTACTTCACAAATATAAATTCTTTTTTTTGTGCCATTCTTATTTCTTTATTTCTTTATTCCATTAATTCCCTTTTAATTCTTTAATTATTATTATTATTATTTTTACTTGTGTTTAATGTCTTTATGTATTTTATTGTGATGGAGAATTTTTCTTCTTCTAAACAACTCTTGTACCTTATTTTAAAAAGATATTATTTTAAAGATTTTAGGATTTTTATTTGTTTTAATTTTTGGGTGAAGTATGTGTTCTATGACAATAATATTTATTGGTAATAATGCTATTGTAGGGTTTTAACCTTTTGGCTGCAGGATCAAATAAACTACTAGACTACACATTGCAAAAACAGGTCATATGATGTACTTATACCACAAATAACATATTAGATTTTTTTTTTTTTTCAAAAGTGTAATCCCTGCAGGATTTAAATGACCGGATTCATCTTAAAACAGATGGGAATTTTTCTAAGATGCTTGTAGTTTGCCTTCAAAATAGCAGTCATTGGATTCATTCAACTGATCCAACTGGTAGTATTTATTCAATTTCTTTCTAAAGACTGCAAACTAAACTTAAAAAATTCAACGGCCAGTTTTCAGTCTAAAACCAATCTTCCATGTTGCATGAATGAGGTAATAGTGTTTTTGAGATGTTTATCCCCGTGAAATTTCCAGCTGAAGTCATCCTCTGTACATGGTGTGCGGTTGCTGGCTCTTGTTTTACGAAGCACTTTACGTGATATTTTACATTTTCCAACGACCAGCCATATCCTCTTGTCAGGTTTTCAGACACCGTGTAAAGTAGGACACTGAACTGGTTGTATTAGGAGGCGAAGATTCAAAAGAGTTAGTGGTTTGTGGAGAATTGATGGTTTTCCTTGTAGTTAAGGACTGATGAAAGCTTTCATTACATGAGCCAAGCATTGCTGTTAAATCAGATCATTTTTACTTGAACTTGTGGTGGTGATTGTATCAAATAAATGTGCACTTAAAGCACATTTTAAATCTCGCAAAGGTTGTGTGTGTAAATATGTATATAGTTGTCGTAGGACAATCCATATCAAGTGGCTGTACTTTTCCTACTTTCACCAGCCTCTCTGTTTGTCTCTTCCCACTGACTTCTGTTCCATTCTGTCAGCAGCCTGGATCATGTAATGGTGAATAAGTGCAAGGCTGATAACAGTCCTGTCTGTCTGTAAGAGCTGAATTAGAAAAGAGCTCATTTGCTCAGCTTCTAATTATCCTGTCCCACCAAACCGCACAGAGGCGAGAGTTGAGTTTGAGAAGGTCTTTTCAAGCAGGGCCAGCAGTGCCATGACTCACTCCTGTTGAGTAACATGTATACAGTCTGTGTGTACATATGTGTGTTTTTGATGTAAACTATGCTGTTTTTCATGAAGGGAAACGTCACTGTTGCAACATTTATCCTGCACCAGCAAAATGTAATTATGTCATTCTTGCCTCATTAAGGAGGATTTAGTCTCTGTAAAATTTGGATTTTATCATCTGTTTGTCATGTGGTGTTCAGAAGATACATCAGTCGTGGTACTTTTTATAAATACAGAGAATATATACTAACACCACTTAACTCAAAGACAAAATCTTACTTGGGGTTGAACAGAACAGGGAGTATACACCGATCAGGCATAAAATTATGACCACTGACAGGTGAAGTGACGAACACTGATTATCTCTTCATCACGGCACCTGTTAGTGGGTAGGATATATTAAGCAGCAAGTGAACATTTTTCCTCAAAGTTGACAGAAGCAAGAAAAATGGGCAAGCATAAGGATTTGAGTGGGTTTGACAAAGGCCAAATTGTAATGGCTAGACGACTGAGTCAAGAGCATCTCCATAACTGCAGCTCTTGTGGGGTGTTCCTGCAGTGGTCAGTATCTATCAAAAGTAGTCCAAGGAAGGAACAGCGGTGAACTGGCGAATGGGCGACAGGGTCATGGGCGGCCAATGCTCATTAATGCATGTAGGGAGCTCAAGAAGTTAATGCTGGTTCTGATAGAAAGGTGTCAGAATACACAGTGCCACAATACACAGTGCCACAATACACAGTGTCGCAATACAGGTGTCAGAACACCCAGTTTATTGAATTTGGGGATCATACACTCTAAAAAATGCTGGGTTGAAAACAACCCAAGTTGGGTTGAAAATGCAGTTGTTTTAACCCAGCAATTGGGTTGTCTTAAGCAACATTTTCCTCAACCGCTGGGTTAAAACAACTCAACCGTTGGGTAAAATCAACCCAATTGTTGGGTTAGTGCATTTTCAACCCAACTTGGGTTGTTTTTAACCCAGCATTTTTTAGAGTGTAGCCGCAGACCATTCAGGATGCCCCTGGTGACCTCTGTCCACCACTGAAAGCACCAACAGTGGCCACGTGAGCATCAGAACTAGACTGAGCAATGGAAGAAGGTGGCCTGGTCTGATGAATCACATTTCGTTTACATCACGTGGATGGCTGGGTGCGTATGCGTCGCTTACCTGGGGAACACCAGCATGCACTATGGGAAGAAGGCAAGCTGTGTAGGCAGTGTGATGCTTTGGGCAATGTTCTGCTGGGAAACCTTGGGTCCTGCCATCCATGTGGATGTTACTTTGACACATACTACCTACTTAAGCATTGTTGCAGACCATGTACACTGATGTACAATGTACAATGTACAATGTACCATGTGCAATGATATTCCCTGGTAGCTATGGCCTCTTTCAGCAGGATAATATGCCCTGCCACAAAGCAAAAATGGTTCAGGAATGATTTGAGGAGCACAACAACGAGTTTAAGGTATTGACTGGACTCCAAATTCCCCAGATTTTAATCCAATCGAGCATCTGTGGGATGTGCTGAATGAACAAGTCCGATCCATGGAGGCCCCACCTCCCAACGTAAAGGACTTAAAGGATCTGCTGCTAACATCTTGGTGCAAGATACCACAGAACACCTTCAGGGGCCTAGTGAAGTCCATGCCTTGACAGGTCAGGGCTGTTTTGGCAGCAAAAGGGGGACCAACACAACATTAGGTTATAATGTTATGCCTAATTGGTGTACAGTGTATTGAAACTGGCTGCATTCAAATTCACATTACTCATAAAAGAGTAGCCAAAAAGTACCCAGATGACCTAATTCTTCCGGCGAGATTCTTAAGTTTGTTCTTAAGACAATTTGTTAATGGTAGTGAAGTGACGGAACTGACACCAGTAGGTCACGTGATAATGACAGCATGGTGAATGTAGTACATCCGGATTTCAATCTGGAGAGAACAAGAGCTTGGACTAGGAGTTGTGGGGCCTGTTCTGATAGGAAGGGTCAAATCTTTCTAATGTTGTATAAGGCAAATCTGCAGGACCGGGCTGTTGCAGTAATGTGGTCAGTGAAGTTTAACTGGTCATCAATCACTACTCCAAGGTTCCTGGCTGTCCTGGAAGGAGTTATGGTCGATGAACCGAGCTGAATGGAGAAATTCTGATGATGTGCTGGGTTGGTTGAGACAACAAGTAATTCTGTCTATGCAAGACTGAGTTGAAGGTGATGCTCCTTCATCCAGTCAGAAATGTCTTTCAGACAGGCAGCGATACGAACACTGACTGTAGGATCATCTGGTTGAAATGAGAAGTAGAGTGTCATCAGCATAGCAGTGATAGGGGAAGCCGTGTTTCTGAATGACAGAGCCTAATGATGACATGTAGATGGAGAAGAGAAGTGGTCCCAGCACTGAGCCCTGGGGATCCCCAGTAGCTAGATGATGTGACTTAGACACTTCACCTCCTCATGTCACCCTGTAGGACCTACCTGAGAGGTAAGACCTGAACCACTGGAGAGCAGTTCCTGATCCCCGTCTTCTTAAGAGTTGACAGAAGGATCTGGTGGTTAACTGTGTCAAAAGCAGCAGACATCCAGCAAGATGAGTCCTGAGGATTTGGAAGCTGATTTTTCCAGTCTTAGTTAAATATAGGATTTAAAATATCCAAAACAGGCCAGTGTTATATATTTTGTTCAATTGAGTTCTTACAATATCCCAAATGTTTCCAACTATTTGTAAATTATTAGAAAATTGCTATTTTAACCAAGGAACCAGGACGTCTGAAGGGAGTCGCCTGTCAATTGCGTCATATCTGAGTTACCCTCGGCAGAAACGCTTAAACTCTTAAACTCCAAAACATTCGGTCCTGCTCTGCTTCATACTACAGTAACGCTAATAATCGCATCCAGATTTCTGCCCGAGTCCTGTACCGATTCTTTTCCACGGCTGTGAGGTGAAGACCACATTTCCCAAGATTCTGAGCTCAAACTTGGCATCATCAAACTACGCCTTTGTTAACAATAGGCGCCCTCTAGCGGACGGAAAAATTACATGGTGCAGCTTTAACAAGAGAACTAAATTAACAGCAGGTGAACATAACCAGTAGCTAAGGATACTAGTGCACAATAAAGACTAAACTGAAAGGGTAAACTTAAAACCTGAAACATATGAAACATAACCCTTACACTGTTTGAATAATATAAAGAAGTGGTGTTTATATTACACATTTACACATATATACTTATAATATAAGTAAACCTCATAAACCACTGTTAAACATTTTTGTTGTGAAATTCCAGTATATAGGGTCCTTACTTCTTGGCCTCAAAAACTTCTGTTGTAAATGAATGAGTTATGAAGCCTTCTAAAGCCATAAAATATGATACGCAAATAGAATCGGCTACTTTTGCAGTTAAATGCCAGCCTGGATGCCAGCTGAATTTAGCCCCGCCCACAGCATTTGAGTTCAGGAAATTCGTTCTGGATTTGATCCGTTGTGGGGCAACTATGCCTAAACAGGAGCTGTTTGGACCATTTAAATTGTAAGGGCGGGCTTTATACAATGATGGACAGATGATAAACAGTTACGTAATCATCATATCAGCAAAGAGCGCTTGCTGAATTTGTTTTAATCCTAAACGGAGGACTTGTTCGTAAATGCATTTACCTTCACTATTTCTCTCAAAAATGATGATCGTGTTGGCAAATATTCTGTGCATCATTAAATTATTTTTTTTTACTACACAGGCATAGATCGTTTACAGTCATCGTGCTCTCCTAATTCTTCCAGCATGCTTGCAGTTAAGTTCTTTTGACAACTATGCATCCCTCCATTGCTCTGATTGGTGGTAGCTCTATCCAATTGAGGTCTTTCCTGGTTCTGTTGAAACATGCCCCATAATCACAGCCCAATGGAGCAGTATCAGACTCATATTCTGACTAGAATTGAGTATGACCACATCAGGCTAGTTGGATTTTAATACTGTACAAGTGTGACATTTGATGGTGAAAAGTTACTAGAATGAGATTTACTTATGAGTTTGTGTTGTATATCCAAAACTGTTGGCTGCTAGATATGATTGATTAGGTATAGTGGCCTGATGAAGGATATCCACAGCAGACTGTAATGGTGAGACATTTCTTATGTTAATATTATGGACAGTTTTCACACTGCTGCACTTATTGAAGAGCTTCTAGTGACATTGATGACGGGATGCCATGTTAAAATACAGATTGATTACTAACAGAAGATCTATGGCACACACATATTCCTGATCAATTCACTTATCGAATGTTAGTGAGTACGACTGGCCATTTATTGATCTTAGCATCTGACAGCAAAAGCACCTGCTGGTGCGTTTAAAATTAAACAAACACCATGTCATTATTGATTTATATAGATGACTCAAACACACACACACACACACTTTTTCTCTATCACACACATGCATGCAGATAGAAAGTGTACAGTACCGCAAAAAAGTTTGGAGTCATTTGATTTGTATGTTTTTTTTAAAAAGTCTCTAATGCTCACAAGCAAAATTGCAAAATAAGCTAAATAATCTGCCAGTGGGGTAAGAAAAATAATCTTGTTTTAAGATTATTTTGATTACCCCACTGGCAGGTTAGCTAAGAAATCTAGACGCACCCTAGCGGCAGCAAATCTAATCTGCCGCGAGTGTCATCTAGCAACTCTCAATACACGTCTGAGCTGTAAAAACCAAACTCTGGTCAGGCCAATCACATCGTGTATAGAGTCGGTGGGCGGGGCTTAACATAATGACGGCCGAGTTGCGCTTGCGTGCTTCTAGTAAACACAGAAGCTGGCGAACGGCGGTCTTTCGAATCAGCTTTGACAGCGACTCTGAAAGACTTGGAGTTAAGCTTTTCTCTGAGAAAAGAACAAAGAACGGCACTGAAGTCATTCTTAAGAAGGGAAGATGTGTTCTGAGTTTTGCCGACAGGATACGGCGAAAGTTTAATCATCGACTAGCTTCGCTTCACCTTCATTGCTCTGGTTGGTTGTAGCGCTATCCTATCGCGTGCAGAGGGAGTTTGAAAGACAACCGTTTATCCCGCCCCTCGGATAAGCCCTGTCAATTGTAAGTTTCCAGACCAAAAATCTTGATGTGGGTCTGGCTTGTCGGCTACTGGCAGGTAGTATCTGAGATAGATCTGCTTGGTTGCAAAAATTCTTCCAAACATTCTTTGTTTTTAACAGAAAAAAGAAATTCTTACAGGTTTGGAACAACTTGAGGGTGAGTAAAGGGAGACAAAATGTTCAATTTTGGTTGAACTATGCCTTTAAATTAGATTTTAGGTCCCATATTTCCAGTGTGGTCACAGACATTCAGACCCTTCCATATAATAAGTATCCAACAATTTCAAATCCCACATTTTCACTGCAGTAACATGAAATTAATTTGTTGACCATTCTTTCTCTCTCTCTCTCTCTCTCTCTCTCTCTCTCTCTCTCTCTCTCTCTCTCTCTCTCTCTCTCTCTCTCTCTCTCTCACTCTCTCTCTCTCTCTCTCTCTCTCTCTCTCTCTCTCTCTCTCTCAAACACACACAAACTTGTATCTTGTCTTCCCACACAGACTGAAGCTCTTACGGAACGCAATGTCACAGTACAATACAACAATTCAATTGGGAACACAAGAGCTTTCAGCATTCAGATGCACTATCACTCACAATCTGCGTTGATAAAACAGTCTCGTATGCAGCTGTATCTTACAAACTCTGCATCTGACAATCTGACAGCTTGTTACATCAAAATGCAGATACGCGAAAAGTTGGTTGTCTAAATGATTGTTTCCAATCGGAGTTCCTCGCCTGTTTTCTTTCTTCCTTCCACAACCTGCGACTCATCACATCTTCCAAAAGGATGAAGTGCCCACAGGCACAGGAAATGGCCTAGCAGGTCACAGGAGGTCAGTTGGGGTCGGGCAGCGCTGATAGAAGGTGGATGTCAGGTTATTAACGCTCTAATGATGACTAAATCTGGCTTGTCTCCATGGCGCCTTGCAGTTGGGGTTAACTCAACTTGTGTATTTTAGTATGGTAGAGTAACACAACTATACACATCTGTTCCTGAAAATAGTTTGCCATCATAGGTGATCTTAAAGGGATAGTTCACCCAAAATTTGTCATTTACTCACCCTCAAGTTGTTCTAAACATAGGCTGTGTACCAAATTGGCATCAGACGAAGTCTACAGTGAAACATCGCAATGGACAATGACATTGGGGGTTTGCGCTTGAGAGTTAAGCATTATTAATGTGTTGCAAATCTGGGGAAAGAGAGAATGGGAATGAAGTGGATTTGGTTCAGAGGATATAGCGATCCTGAGTGCTTGTGGTGCACTGAAAAAAAAAGTGTGTTGCATTTACTTAATTGTTATTTAATTGTGTACATCTGTGTCAAATAAGTTAAACGAACATAATTTGTTGATGTTACTTCACCATCATGGAATGAATACATTTTAAGTGATCTAATTTAGTAATTTCAAAGTGAATTTTATATGGCTCCCTGTCATTCAAGCATGCAAAATCATATTCATCCACTTCAGTTTCATATATTTTAATGTTTAATTTTTAATGTTACACAACTGAATTATAATATTACGCTTATAATATAAACTTTTAGCTCGCAATAACATACATTAGATTCTTAAATGCTAAGAATTAAAAGCTTTTTCAGCAAAGCAGTTTTGACATGTTGTTTTAGTCCACAGCCAAAGCAAATGTTCCACTCTTCTGCACAATGGTTAATTAATAATTTAAATTGTTCGAATAATTCCAACAAAATTGAATATTAAACACTATAAAACACAATCAAGTCTCCCCGTTTCTCATCTTGCTCATAAAATAATACTTTGACATATAAATTAACAACATTTCATCTCTCTTGATTTAGCCATATGCTAAGCATGCTGGGAACTAACAAGCTCCGCCCAGTTTCAGTTAATGCGACACAAATCATTCATGCAACACAACACAAATGGATTAAGTTTGACTTTAATTTGACTTATATTTAAGTGGATTTAACACAATCCAGTTAGGTTAGGACAAAATGTATAGCAATTGTATTGCTTTAGCTCATTTTAATCAAGCAATTTAAACAAGTAGTAAAACATTTTTTTTTTCAGTGTGTGATCCACACTGCTGTTTTGACACTCTGCTCACTTCAACTAGAAACAGGAAAATGTTCTGTTTAACATGCTGGTGTCCAGATGAGGACCGCTGTCCGCCATTTGAATGTCATCAGTTTAGTTTGAAACATCTAGTAGCCAATCATTTGTTTGCCGTTTCCCTAGTTAATAGAGGGCGAGATCTATAATCAATATAATCAATCAAGTAAATGCATATAATCAGATCAAGTAAATGATGACAGATGACATTTTTGGGTGAACTATCCATTTAAATGCAGAGGCTATTCTGAAATGGTAAATAAAATTACACAAAAATACTTTCATATATATTGTATTTAAATGATCCTTTTGGATATTTTTATTTAAGAGGGCTTGGAACATAGAGCATGTTTTAATGGCCCACCATTATCATACTTTTGGTGGTTTGAGTCTTTTTTTCTTTTCTTTTTTGAAGCTTAACAGCCCTCAATTGCTTAATAAATTAAAAAGAGAGGGCAGAAAAAAAAAATCACATTTTGTGTTCCACAGAAGAAAGACACTCTTCTGAGTGATACAGGTTTTCAATGAATATGAGTGTGAATAAATAGTGACAAAATATCAAGCGTATAGCGTCAGTTCTGTCAGCTGATCACATCTACCTATAGGAATATGATGCCTACCAAAGCATGCATAAGCTCCTTCAGTATTATCAGCTGCTATTATGTATCTCATTTAGCCTTCTCCATCCCCAGCTCCCCCTCTCATCCAGTCAGGAGTTGGTATTCTGATTCCCCTCGATTTAGACTAAATTCCCAAATTATGTTGTACATTAAATATTGATATCTGTTAATGATATCTGTAATACATTATGTTGCTTCTGTTTTGTTTACCCTATAGGGGGTTTATTGGTGCTTTCCCTGCTCTTACCCATGCTAAGCTGCATGGAAGCGCAGGGAGTTCTTGCCCAGAACAGAACCATTCAGCCAAATTCAAACTTTATGCTAATGGTCCTGACAGAAATCAATTTTTTCCTGAACTATTCTTTGAAAGACTCAAAGATGAATTGTGAACCTGGCGAACAGAAGGAAGGAATTAGACGACAGCCCCCCTGACCAAAGGTCCCAGTTTTTCTGCAGTGCAATCTGCACTCTTACTAAACTTACTGGCCGTCTTGAAATGAGTTTCAGCAACAGCTGAAGCAATTACATAACTGTCCGTTCATAGCACACTACACCGATCTGTTGTAAAGCAGAGCGTTACTGAAGAAACGACTCATGGCTCCACAGTTACCGTCTGCCAGCTTACACCTGCAAATAATTTTACTCCAACTTGTTTATTTAACTTTTTTTTCTGAGTGCTACCAGTGTTTCCTCTGCGTTTGAGTCGCACTGAACACAATTCTCCCTAGAGGGAACTCGCAGCAATTAATGTGAACCACAAACAAAAAGCCAACAAATTAGACCAGGACACACACACACACAACACACACACACACACACACACACACACACACACACACACACACACACACACACACAACACACAACACACAACACACACACACACACACACACACACACACACACACACATACACACACACACACAACATTTTAGAGGAAAAAAGGTGCATTTGCTTTAGTATAATGGAAGAACAATTTGGCGAAAAGGAAATGTGCAGTTATTCATTGTTTGATGTTTGAGCGTTTCCTCCGCTGACAATCTGGTCTTTGTTACAATTTACCAATTCATCACAAATAGACTTCAAGAAATCAAGTCAATTATTCTGCAACTGGAAAAACAGTTGTGTACTTAGGGATCTATTTGGTCTCCTGGATAAGTTTACCCTCTGGAGCTGATTAAATCTCTGCTAGAATGGACGCACACAGGCCTTCATTTTACCTCCATGTTTCAAAGCACCTAGAGCTAAAATGATTAAACTCTCTAATTTCAGATAAAAGACCTCATTAGTGTGGGCAAAACTATATGCAGAGGCTCGCACAATTATTGGCACTCCGCCCCGGTCTAACCTAGCCTGTTTTTAGCTTATCGTAGTAATGGGGCCAACCTATTGAACAAATGAGACAAACTGCTTTGTTAATAGGCTTTTCACAGCATATCATTATGTAATGTGATTTACATACAAGAGAAGAAGGTTCATCTGGGAACAGAAATACTACAGGGAAATTAAACTGCATACAACATGATCTCTCTCTCTCTCTCTCTCTCTCTCTCTCTCTCTCTCTCTCTGTGTGTGTGTGTGTGTGTGTGTGTCGCTTATGAGGCTTGCTAGTTTGACTAATTTACTCGAATTGGTTGTTTTGAACAGTTTATTTTAACGAATAGATTTATTATTCAGAAGTTTTTTACATATCGTGTGGTCCATGGTACATTATATGATTTAAAACTTTCAGCAAAGTCACATATCGGCACATTGGATTTTATGATGCATTTTCTGTTAACAAGGGAGTTTATGCATCTCAATTCAGTTTGTTAAACTTATTATTCTACTTTAAAAAAATACAGTAAAATAAAAAAGATTACTTTTTTTTCAAGTAATACAGTTATAATTAGGTCCTTGAGAATCTAATACACATTTTTATACAAATTTTAAGAAAACATTTAAGAATGTTTAAATTAAAATGAGTAAAATGTACGTAAAAAAAAGTAGCCACATTTTAATAAGAAGCCATTTATTAAAACCAGTTTTTTTTTGCCAGAATAATAATTATACACTGTTTAATAATAGGCCAGAGGAGAACTGGCACCCTGACTGAGCCTGGTTTCTCCCAAGGTTTATTTTTCTCAATCATGCCCAGATGGAGTTTTGGTTCCTTGCCACTGCTTTGTTTCCAAGTTATTCAACTAAATGTACAAATAAAATAAATTAATTATGTCATATTTAATTCTATACACTGTCCAAATCAAACTAGCCAAATCAAATTTAGTTGTATTGTCCTGTTTAACACTGTGAAGCTGCGTTGAAACAATCGCCATCAGGGCCGGCGCGTGCCTATAGGCGAACTAGGCAGCCGCCTAGGGCGGCGGCTCAGCCAGGGCGGCAAGAGAGAGAGAGAGAGAGTGTAACTGTGTAAGCGAGAGAGAGAATTAAAAAAAATATGTATTTGTTAGTTTTACATTAGGTAGGTTACAATTATGGCACTTATATCAACAACATTTTTTCCCACTCCATTAGTATAAATTTAAAAATAAAAATTTCCGCCCGGCCGTGCCCCCACCTCACTTAGAGCGGCATCGATTAGTATATGCGTGCAAAATACGCTCGACTGTGCCATCCGTTCCGTGGAAGTGCGCTTTTCGCTGCTTCGAGACCATGGGCGCGTATTTGGGTTTTTATATGACATCACATCTCTCAAAGAAAAGGAGAATAGCCTACAATAGTTCTTCAGGATTGCTTAAGACTGGAAAAGGCCCTGACTCATGGAGACTCACGGGATGTTGATAGGCATAAATAGTTTGAAGAGCTGACTGCTTTGGGTAGACGCCTGGTTGCTGGATCTAAACCACTGGATGCGCTTAAATTCATCTATGAAAAAGGGATGGAATAAATTTTTCTGAGCCCGATCTCACGAAAATGCATAGCCTATAAATAGTTTTCAATCTCGTGGAATGTATACGTCAAAATGAGTTTTGGCATGCATATGGTAGGCTACGTGGTTTTTCGCGTGCATATGATACGCACTTTATGGCGTATTATATGAACCGTATTATTAGGGTTATGGCGTATTATACATACGCATAAAGTGTATCATATGCACGCAAAAAAGATTTTACACTCTTAGTATTTATACGCATGACCATGAGATTGTGTTGATTTTCCCCAATGTTTTTATAGCATTGAGAGTGCTTCTCACTCTCCCCGTCACTGTGAGCTCAGATTATGATTATGTGAATGTGTGTTTGTGTGTATCAGTCAAGAAAAAAATCGAAACCTCCAATGAGCTAAATATTTGTTTGCATATTGCATATGTTTAGAGATGTTCTGCTGGTGGAAACAACAGGAGACCATAATAGCTAACGCGACTGTCAAGATATGGCTCGCACAGTGTTCAGAGCATAAGTTCAGAGTCCGCGCCAGCAGCAGCAGCGCGCGTTTCTTGTAAGCGTGGCGTTTATGTTGCGTGTCATCCGTGGGGCGTCTGCTGATATTAATGTACAGGGAAGCTCTATACTTCATGTTAAATATAAATATATTGCCGATTGATACAGCAAAGACAACGCCGGCAGTATAGCCGGCCCATACCATATCCATGGTATTGACGGCAAAAGGCTACAGAATATTTCGTTCTGTATTGACTGGTTTAATATTTCAAAATCGATAATTATATTTGTTTTTTATTATTACAATTCGGCCTATATCTGCATTTATGTACAGACTTTCAAACATGAAAATGTCATTTTTATTAATGTGTATTCGTGTCAAAATGGCATATACACATCTTTTCCTATTATATTTCGCCTGGAAACGCTTCCAACACGCTCGCGTGTCGCGTGAAAATAGGCGTAGGCCTATCTTCTATTTGAAGCATGCACGTATTTTCCGCGCGGCTCGGACCGACGTAGGCAGTATGCAAGCTCTAACCGGTTAACATGGGAGCCGAAATAAAAACGGACACGCCACGCAGCCGAGATGCTCACGACACGCTTGCAGTGTGTCCCCGGCGTTATGGCCTTTTCACAACTGGTTCCTTCATTCGTTATTTATAACAGGTATTTATCTGATTGCGAAATGACTAAATTATCGTGCGCTTAGGTCGCGCTCTCTCTTATGTGGTCTTTGAATTTGAAATGAGCTGCTGAATAAAATGCATCTAATCTTATGTTTTCGTTGCTGTAAACTCCGTTAAATGAGCATACCACGGGAATTGAAGATCGGATTTATATTCATTTTGCGTAGGTGTAAGGTAGGCTATAAGACAACCTGCATGTTCTTTTTTTATTTTTATTTGTTTAGCTCCGTTTGCGAGAGCCGCGAGCATAATCAGCCTGCCTCAGCTCGTCAAAATGCCTTTAACTGTGGTGGTAATAGTTGGCGAAATTAACTAACATTGTGATGCTTGAAGTGTTTTATATCTATGGATTTTATTATAGGCAAGACAAGCCAAGAGTTGATTTGAGAGACTAAATCGATTAAATATGCGGTTAACTCACTGTCGGGCGCTGGCCGCTTGGTCGTCACTTAAAAAAAATAAAACTTTAATTTAACAAACAAAAAAATGCTCTAAACATTTTTCTAAATTAACTTAATAAAGAAACGAAACGAAACATATCTACTTTGACATTAAAAACAAAACAGAACTATTTTAATGGCTGCAACAATGTAAAAAAAAAAAAAAAAAAAAAAAACCCGGCCTCCAGTCGGACTCGGGCCTTTGATAAGCCTAGATTTGAGGCCCGTGCAGGGCTCTAGTTTTATTCTGTACACTGTCTATTATAAAACAGAAATGATATGCAGCTGTAGCACTGTGTACTTTTTTCACGTTGCAGAATGAAAAATAAAATCTGAAAACATGCCTGCACGTTTTTATTTTAGTGTCATTTTATAGATAAAGAACATATTAATTTGTATGTACATGCATCTTAAGGATACCTAATTGTGAGTGTGAGGTGGGGGGCGGCACGATCGTGCTCTGCCTAGAGCGGCATTTGAGCTAGCGCCGGCCCTGATCGCCATTGTAAAAGCGCTATATAAATAAAGTTGATATAAGGCTGAAATATAAAATAACATTTCTGCTCTTCGGCTGAAAACGGCTGTTGTCATTTTTTGCTAACTTTCTTCCAGTTCTTTTGTTGCGGTGACTGTTTTAGTTTTGTGAGAAGATGTGTCTGAATGTGTGGGGATATATATTCAGACACATCTTCTCACAAAACTAAAACAGTACAAATGGGATGATGGGAAATCATCTCTGTGTTCTGCTGCTGGAAACTGTCTGTCCCGCAGACCAACAGACACCTCTGATCACTTCACGCAGTGTAACATAAGAATCCGTATACTTCCCAAGAGCACACACATGCACAAAGACAGCCCCCTCTTTTGGAATTTTGATTAGTAGAATTCCTTCGGGATGTGGGATTGAGGACAGGAATGGGATAAAGAAGACAAGAGATGAGCGACCACCGACCCTATTTTCCCCCAAATCCTGCCTCTCAGAAAAGCCTCCGAATACACAGAGGAAATGAGGCGGAGCGCCACCTCTCACCTCCAGGGTTTTGATGTGGCGAGCTGTTTGGATACTGTGGGCATTTATTTATTTTATAACTGATCCTGGTTTAGCTCCAGCTGGAGGGAATAAAGCAGATGGAATGTTTTAGAGTGTAAACAGACTCGAGCGCTCTGACACGAAGACTTACACCGGAGGGCAACGTCTACCTCGACATGTCCTGATTGTTAGAGCGGGGTGATCTGTGGTGAAAGGGGGCAGTGTGGGAAGTGACCTTGCTTCTTTTCAAGCCCAAATAATGAGAGGGGAACTTTGTCAGGGTGATCGATGGCAGTTTATCAAAAGATCAAACGATCTGATCATATAGCATCAAGAAGTTGTGAATTCGATGTGTGATGCATGTTAAATTAGTGGGTATGCTGTGTTTGTACAGAAGGAGTTGATACCTGGAGGGGAGCCGTTTTCACATGGCTTTCAGTCCTCTGTGCTGTTTATTTATCTAGACAGTGTGTTTTAAACACTCAGAATTTATGAGCACTTTAACTGCGGGCTTGTGTATCTGTTTAGTTTGGAGTTGTTAGGCTTGTTCTGACAAAAAAAGTCAGTTTTTTAAAAGTGTATTAAATGTGATTTTAAAACGACTATTTAAACCATATTGGAAAAAATAAAAAGCAAAATGTACTTAATTTTTCTTTGTCAAGCTTCTGCATAAGTAAATATCACATATGGAATTAAGTAAACTCTAGCTATCTAAGTTAAGTAAAATGAACAAAGAAAATTCTACATATTTGAAGTTTCCTTTGCAATACTTTTTCTCTGACAATATAACACTGAATAAAAACACACTTTTAAAGTGTATGCTTTGCATAGAAACATCTAAATACATTATAACAAGTAAATAACACAACATCTAAACAAGTAAATAACACAATAGATATTGTGTAGACACCATATCTACATAATAGAAGTAATGCGGCACCTGAACACCCTAACTTCAATACACAGGGATATTAACATCATTTTTGAGTATGATGTATGATCCAAATGTCACAAAATGGAAAGTTACTAAACCTAATAACAAAAGTAATGATAAAACAGTGTATATAGAGCTAAAAACCATTGATAAAAACTAACTTATTAATTATTCAAACCCCAGTGACTAGTAACAGAAAAGTAGTTTTGAGTTATAATGTTGATATTATACTTTAATTTCTACAAGCTTGAATTAAGTACTAATATAGAATTTACTTCTTGCCTGAACTTTTTCATGTAGCAATTACATGTTTTTGGGGTTTTTTTTGTAGTAGAGCTACTATAAGTTTTTTTCAGGATAAACAACAATAAAAAAAATTAAAAGTTGCAAAAAATACATGATCTAGAACCTTTATACAGTGCGTACCATCTCATTGCCTTGTAGTGATGCAAAGATCGGTTCTTCTCTGACAGTTCGGCTCAATGACCCGTTTCAAAAAGCCGATTCATAGGTTCCTGACATCATCATGCAATGATGTCACTATGCATTTCTTTTATTCTTTTTCTCTGTCAAGTTATATCAAGGGAACATTCAAATAAAGTAATAATCTGTGTCAATGCATAATGAAACAATCAAATAATTATTTGCGTGAGTGCATTTTCTGATTATTGCCTTTTATTCACTTAATGGTGTTTGTGTTGTGTTCAGTTAATCAATTTATCCTTCGCGTCGGATTTGACTGAAAATTGCACAACTACAGTACACATTACAGGCACTGATCAACAAATACGGATATGTTACATGTCTAAGTAGCTATATCCTCTTGCCTGTCACCCCCCGATTTGGCAAACGGAGCATTTAGACATACTGATATAAAAAGACAGCTGCTCATAAGTTATTCTGAATATACAAAGCAATATATATTTAGAAAGCCAACACTTGAGGTTATGTCCAAAACTATGAATTTTATGAAACATTTTCTAAGACCATGTTTGGATTCTTTTTTTAGATGCTTTTATCAAATAAGTTTGTTGGCCTTAAGATCTTTGCAGTCTTTTGTCTAATGTTTGGCACAGGGATAGAAATTAACTTTTTTGTGGATTTCAAAATCTACCAGCCACTCAATGTTTTTACCAGCCACTTTCTTGTTTTTATGGCAGACGTGTCATTCAACCTATTGTAAGTCGATGTATCATCACAAGAGTCTTGAAAATATATTATGAAGGTTGAAAAGTTACCTATTGCTGTTTTAAACAAAAGCTTAATAAGCAATAAGTTAATATTGAGTAACTTACATTTCAAATGCAATATTGCCAGTTTCATTGTCCTTTTGCTCCGTCCAAATAAAATAGCCGAAATCACATGAAAAATCACACAAAAACCTTATTCCATAGTTATCGTGTGTTTGTTAGCTTCTTAGTTCACGTGTAGAAATGAAGAATAGGCTCGTTCTTCACAAAGCCAGAATGAGTGAGAAATTAATAGAAATGGTATTCTGTATGATGAAATATTTTGCAAACATGTGATAATATATCAATATTTCTCAAAATATGCGCACTTTTGAACTAAGAACTAAACTGAAAGCTGTTCTTTGCGAGCTGTGTGAACACGCTGATCCAGTGCAGACGAGAGAGAATTAATGTGCGTGTGATATTCCATTCAAAATATCATTCATAACGTATCGTAACGGTTCATAACGGATTATTATGCACTCCTGACATAAATTAAGAAATTAATGTCACTGCAACCCAGTTTTATCATAAACAGTGTTCAAATATCGAAGCTGGAGTCTTTAATCTGTCTGATGATACTGAGTTTGTCCAGATAAAGTAAGAGTGTGATGTTTTAACGAGCAGTCAATGTTGAACAAAAATAATCTGGGGCCATCTGCGATCATTGAAAGGCCTAGGGATATAGAAAGAATAAACCAGTCTTATAAATGTATACATTTTGCTTATCAATAATCTGCATGCATAAAATTACAGTAGAATTTATGGCTTTTGCATGTTTTAATAAAATGTTAATAACAGTAGCCATAATAATAAGCATATTAATCATATTTAATAAGTAGTCTACGTGCCTCAGACTTGCGTCGTCAACTCAATCACCCTCGCCTCGGTAATCTTCGGCAAACTTTGACCGATGTTTGAACCGCATCAATCGGTTCTTTTTTAATCGGACGTGCTTTTGTGTCTTGTGTCATCAACACGGAACTAAACTTCGACTCAGTTCGATTAAATCGATGCTAAAAGCCGGCTCAAAAGAACAATTCGTTCAAGAAACTAACATCACTACTGCCTTGTTTTCATCTTGTTTTTGTTTGTTTGTTTTTTTAACAGTCTGGTTTTCATCTGTGTTAAATTCAATATGGCGTCTAACCTGAATAGGTCTATTGGTGGAGCAAAAGGACAATGAAACTGGCAATATTGCATTTGAAATGTAAGTTACTCAATATTAACTTATTGCTTATTAAGCTTTTGTTTAAAACAGCACTAGGTAACTTTTCAACCTTCATAATATATTTTCAAGACTCTTGTGATGATACATCGACTTACAATAGGTTGAATGACACGTCTGCCATAGCTTGATGGGGTCTGTATCGTTTTTAATCGTACTTTTAATCTTAGGGTCGGTTTCGGGTAGTAACCCGAGAACAAAAAGAACTACAAAATTCGACAGCTTTACGGCATATACGTCACTTCCACCAACACCCACACTTCCTTAAATTCGGATGTGCGAGCCCAACTGTGTTCGTCGGATAATATAGTCATGTCCGAAGCAGCACAGACAAATAAGAAAGAAAAGGTTTTGTTGGAGGAAAGCGGTGGTTTTGTTGAAGTGTCAGCGGGAGGCTTACGGCTCATATTATCCCTTATGCAGCGTTTTGACTGAACCTCTTCAAGGCTACTTCTGCTGCATGAGAAAAGAGAACACCTCAATACAATTTTCTGGGTCTTAAACGAGTCTGCGTTTGTGATATATGTCCTTATTTCATGCAAAATGCTAGCTCGCTCTGTCTGGATGCGTTTAAATCTGCTGTAAGTTTGCGTTTTTGTTACCTATCACACTTCAATAAGCCGACAGAAAGCAGGTTAATGCGTTTACATGCAGCGCGAAATCGAGGTAAGAGGCAAAAATCTACCTGTTTCGACTGGTTTATTCTTACGCCGTTTATGACATTACTCCGATAAAAGAAAAGGGGTTCCCGCGTTCACATGACCATGTTCATTGTCGGCTTATTGGGCATAATCGGCTTAAGAACGTGCATGTAAACCATAGACCGTAAAAAAATATGGACGACTCGAAATCATCCGTTTCCGCTTGGCAGATTTGAAGCTTTCAGGCGCCCTTGCACGGCGCGGACATATTGGGACCGAGTCTGCGCAGGAAGTACAGTCGCGATATCAAAAGCCCGCCCACACTCTCGCAGATGCAGAACAATTAATAATGTTGGTGTGAAATAAACAGTTATGGAAATGTAGAAATTAAAGCTAAAGCTCTAATCTGCTCCCAAAAATTTAGAAAAAAGTCCGTTAGTGCCTCAGTGACAACTTCACTCAGAGAAGCCGTCAGTCTCAGCTGTCAATCATGACGTCACACCCCCCGTTTTTATAGCATCAAATAACTAACTCAAAGTAAACTTATTTTTAAAACGAACACCTGAAATGAAATCATCGTGATGATAACTGCCTTCAGTGACATAAACTAACTTTGGGGAAGCATTTTTGAAGTGTAATTTTATTATTTAGTTTGCCTCGCATCCATTAGAAATCACAGAGGGGCGGCTATACTGGGACCGGTCACCGGGGGGCGATCGAGGCGCGAAAGCTTCAGTAAATGAGAGGGAGACTGCAGGCTTGATGTAAACGCACCCAGTGACAGAAGAATAAAATAAAGCATATTTTGTTACCTTTTGAAGTTGTTTGAGCAGATGCCATCATCTCAGTCCTTATCAGAGCTAATTTACATTCAGCACATATTCACAATCTCAAACATTCTCCATTCAAAATCATTTTCAACATCTTCCAAATCAATATTTTGATCGCTGACAGCTTCTTCGCCAGATCCAACATCAAGTGACACTGATATTTGATTGCAGCACTTGCAGTAGCCTAAATCGCTGAGCCATTTCAGGTTTTGCTGATGATGATACTTCCTATTCTTTTGTTTTCTTCCTGCGGTAACTGAGTGAAACGCCACGTCATCATTGTGTATCAGACATTGCCACCTTGTGGAATAAAGGCGAATTTCACTTATTCAGTCAATTATTGCTGTGCAGAAAAAAAAAACTTACACTGTTAAACAAACACACCACAGTTAATAGGAAGACAGGGAGTCTTTATGTGAGTCTTGTTATATTGGTTGAGGAATAAATAAGGTTGATGTCTAACTTTAAAAAAATAAATAAGAAGTTAGTGAATGATATCCCTGGTCACTAAGATATGCGTTTACAGGTTAAAAGCAATATCATACTAAATATCATGCTACTGGTCTAAAAACCCAATGATTGATTTGTGTGTAGTATGAACAAAGCTTTACACCTAAAATTAAAATTAGAGGCTTGCACAAGGCATGATCTTATGCTGAACAAATCAGAAGACTTTTTTTTCTGTCCAAAACCCACATAGCTGCACATACGATTCTGGGTAAGGAATTGCACTACCAAAAAAGAATGCATATATGTGAGCCTATGTGTAAGAGACAAAAGACTCACTGACAATTTTCCACTTCCTAAAACTCATTAAAATCAGTAAAATGGCCAGGCCAGACTCCCATAAGGTGTGAGAGAGCAGGAAAACCAGCATCCTCTACCTCTGTATGTCTGTGGGGGGGTGTTTTGTTTTTATTATATAATTTTACAGCTTTGCTCCTTGTTTTTTCCTTTTTACATCATCGGTAGAAGTGAGTTAACCGAAGACGCACAGGACATGAAAACGAGGTGATAAAGCGAGAGGTTGTGCTTGTGTATCCCTGTGTCTGTGTGCATATATGTGTGTGTGTGTGTAAGAGGATGTTAGTTTAAAGCTGATATTCCCACTGAGATTCCTTCACCTTAATAACAATGAGAGGAGTTTCTGGCGTTTCCTTTGAGCTTTTATTGAGCATGAAAACATACACACATACACACGCACATAGTGCGACAGGAACCAACTAGAACAGAGAGCCACGTGCTGAAAGACAACATCCACATCTCTTCAGAAAAAAAAGAGCGGATACTCCCTTAAGAGCTAATTTTGGCCATACGTTTTCACACACACACACACACACACACACACACACACACACACACACACACACACACACACACACACACACACACACACACACACACACACACACACACACACACACACACACACACACACACACTGTTGTTTCATGTTTTATGCGAACTTAATGATTAATGACGTAATGATTTTTATACTGTACAAATTCTATAATCTATCCATCACAGAAAACTTTGTGCAATTTTATATTTTGTAAAAAAACATCACTTAGTATGATTTATAAGCTGTTTTCCTTGGGGGAACCAAAAAAAACAAGGATTTCGGATATTGCCATTTTTGTGGGGATGCTTTGTCTGGAAATGGAAGGTTTACCAGGCCACACATCAATATCCATTTATTAGCATTTATTTAAAATGTGAAAGTCTTTAGAGGAGTTTATAGAAACAACTAGTATAATTGCAGCTATAGTTCTGTAAAATAATTCACATGCTGTTTATGATAATGTTCTTATTTAATATAAACCTTTTCCTCATATCATTATGTATTTGATTTTGTTTTATCTGTTTGCTTCTGAATCTATCACTACAATTCAAAATTGTCAAATACTTATCGTCAGAAGTAGCCTTTGACACTAAACAAACAATATTTTCAGCCAACATTTTATATCACTTACAAACAATGATTAGAAGTGAGGAATAATATAAAATGATCAGGACTGACTTAAAGGACAACTCCGGTGAGAAATGACCCTTGGGGTAATTAACAGATGGTTACAGAGTAGATCGTTCTCTGGGATGCGTTTCCATGAACATCGAATGTAAAGAGTTTTATCTCTAAAAACAGTTTAGCTTAGGTCCGTCAATACTTTGTTCTAAGATGGCGCCTGTCCTTAAACGGGTAATAGACTATCTTTATAAAGTATCTTCTTATTAAACTGTTTGTACACTTACAAAGTTCTCAATGCTTCGGTTTGCATGTTTTACCTGTGGGAACCAGCCAGCGGTCCCCCCTTTTCAAAAGGCTTATAAATCGCACGATGAGGTTTTTTTTTGAGAAAGTAAAAATGCAGAATGTTTCCTGTGATGGGTAGGTTTAGGGGCAGGGGCAGTGTAGGGGTACGGTATAAAAACCATTATGCCTATGGAATGTCCCCATATGTCACAAAAACAAACGTGTGTGTGTGTGTGAGCCTGTTTATGTGGTTTATGAGGACACAAATTTGTATAACTACATGGGTATTACACTGGTATTACACTATAAATGTGGTTTATGAGGACATATTAAATGTCCTCATAATTCAAATGGCCTTAAAAACATACTAAATGATGTTTTTTTGAGAAAGTAAAAATGCAGAATGTTTCCTGTGATGGGTAGGTTTAGGGGTAGGGGCAGTGTAAGGGGATAGAAAATACGGTTTGTACAGTATAAAAACCATTACGCCTATGGAGAGTACCTGTAAACGTGTGTGTGTGTGTGTGTGTGTGTGTGTGTGTGTGTGTGTGTGTGTGTGTGTGTGTGTGTGTGTGTGTGTGTGTGTGTGTGTGTGTGTGTGTGTGTGTGTGTTTGATTTTTTTTTTTTTTTCATCACTGCCTGCTCTTGCAATCATACATACACGCTCAGGCGGAACTAAAGGTCTGGCTCCACTCGACACATGAGTAGAGTACACCGTCATCCATCTAGAATTATATTAGCTCACATGTGGGGGAAAATGCCATCCGTACGAACACTTTTTGGTTTAAGAGATGAATTGATATCATCATAGTCCCAAGGGAAACACTTCCTTAATGTGAGTGTATGTGTGTGCTGGAATGCTGTCTCTGTCCTCCCAACGCAAACATCATTAGCCCTAAACACATGACCTCGGATTCATCACTATGTCGTAGCTTTGGAGGTAGATGGTCAGGCTGCTGTCTGCCCAGAGGAAAATGTGCTAGATTTTAATTCTAAACTTTGGAGAAATACATGTAGAAACATATAGCTGATCAGAGGTGGACAACACAATTCTATTACTTGAGTAAAAGTAAAAGTACTACTGGTCAAATATTACTCTGTGACTAGTGAAAGTTGTAAAAATAGATTTTTACTCAAGTAAAAGTACTTAAGTATAAAAGTAAATTTCCTTGTTTATGCCAGTGCATTATTTTATTATTGTTGTATAAATGCACACTGTCATCATGGTTTAAGCCAGTCAGTGATACTCCATCTGATATACTAGCATACGACTAACTTAAACTCATTGAAATACTTGTATAAAAGTTACAAAGCTCTTTATAAAGCTGCTGTCACTTTAAGGCTGAATGCACGGATCCAATACACTGATACACATCTGATATTCTCCCAACTTTCCTCTTCTCTTTCTCCCAGACGTTTATATTTTTAATATTTTATAAGACATGCACCAAGTTTATGCCAACTAAACTAATCTTGATTGTTTTAAAAACTGAAACATATTTTAAAAAGTATGGCTATGGGTACACACACTTGTGCCTAAGAACCGTCTTCTTCCATTTTGCTATGAACTGATCAGTGTTCAAAAAAAGTTGGAAAAATGTATATGACCCTATAAGAGTGATTGCTGACAGACTGTCTGAAACAACAACACCAAAAAAACATTTAAAGATGGAAAAAATCATCCTCCGACTTTCAGAGCTGCTACAGAAACGACTTTCGACCTATATAGAAATGTAGAGGAGTAAAAAGTACGATATTTGTCTTTCAAATGTGGAGAAGTAAAAGTCATAAGTTTCCAGAAAAAAATAATACTCCAGTAAAGTACAGATACACAAAAAGTGTACTTAAGTACAGTATAAAAGTAAATGTACTTAGTTACTGTGCATTTCTGCTGCCAATACCAACACTATCTCACGGCCCAGGCGGATCTCACGAAAATGCGTATAAATAGTATGTGTGCAATCTCGTGGAATGTATATGCCAAAACTCATTTTGGGGTGCATATGTTGTTTTTCGTGTACATATGATACGCACGTTATGGCGTATTATACATACGAACCACCCACCCCACCACCCTAATTCTACCCAAGAGAGTGTCATATACACGCCATAAAGTGCGTATCATAGGCACGTGAAAAACAGTGTATCATATGCACGCCAAAATTAGTTTTGGCGTATACATTCCACAACATTGCACTCGTACAATTTATACGCATTTACATGTGATCGTACATATTTGTACGAGGTGGCTAATTCGTACAACCTCACTCATGAATTTGTACAATTTGTCTATACTGCAGTGATGGGTAGGTTTTAGGGGTGGGGTTAGGGAGGGCATTGAAATCATCTTGTAAAATACGTACCAACTCCCATGAGATCGGGTTGGCCAATGCACTGATACACTGCTGTGATGTAAGTCTAATGCTTCAGTACAAATAGCATATATAAAATTACCCATATAGAAGATTTATACAGGTGGAGCTGGGGAAGGTGGAGGGTTTCAAAGGAACTCTGAAAGCGCACTGCTAGTGAACACAAACCAGCTATTTAGCAGAAAGCTCATTGGCTGCAGATGCGACATGATCCAATCAGCTTGTGCCATGTATTTAACAAAATATCAGGCTGAGTTAAGGAGCCATCAGTTTGCAACATCAAGATATATATATATATATATATATATATATATATATATATATATATATATATATATATATTTTTTTTTTTTTTTTTTTTTTCATTTAATACTGCCCTTCAGAAGCAAATTAAGTACAATTTACCTTGATCTTCAAAATTCTAAAAGTTATCATCCTGACTCTTAATTCATTGTGTTTCTTTCTATCTGAAGCATCAGTGACTGTTTGAAAAAAATGTAATAGCTGTGTTCGAGTCCCTCAATTGTCCTCAGTGTAATAAGATTGATCTCAAAATCATACTGTCTCTGAAGGTACAAATATGCAAAAGATGCGGGAAAACTGAAGAATTTGCAGGACCAGGATTTTTCTGAAGAACATTAGGCATTTTAACTGCTTAGGACAAACAAACAACCATCTGAAAAAAAAACAGCCGTGGATCATCCAGGTAATGACACACTGTATTAAAGGGGTACTTCAGCGCTGGAAAGATGAATCTGTATTTAAACTGGGTCATCAATGTAGTAGAAATGTGAAATTGTTTTTGAATTTGGTGCCTTCTAGTTTGAGAAAAGAAAGAAAATGTATTTTTGTCTCATGGGGATGAAAGACAACAGTTGAGACATTTGACAAGAGTTGGAGAAGACACTACAATTAAATACTGAATGTGTCTGTTCAATATAACGATCGAGTTGCCGTGTGAGTCTCACAGCACTAACTCAGATTAGGAGTCAGATTACATTGAACGTCATAAATGAGCTGATGAGCTCTCGTGATGAGAGCTGAGGAAATCGCGACCACACTCGCGGCATACATTCACAATGCATGTTCAGTCTGGCGCGTTTTCCGTTCATGCTTTTGGAAGCTTAACTTTCATAGAAATTTGAGAAGTTAAAACACTTACATTGCTAAGCATCCGTTTAAATTAAAGGGGGGGTGAAACACTCAGTTTCAGTCAAGCTCATGTCAATCTTGAGTACCTATAGAGTAGTATTGCATCCTTCATATCCCCGAAAAGTCTTTAGTTTTATTATATTTATAAAAAGAAATATAGGCTGTACCGAGTCTTTCCGAAAAAAAACAAGCGCCTGGAGGCGTATCGTGTGGGCGGAGCTAAAGAATGACAAGCACACCCAAAGCGGTGACGTCCTCAAGCGTGGAGAAACCCAAGTATGCTATCAACCCATGTATGCCATCAATCGGATTCAGCTAATACATGATCCAGAATCAGGCTGAAATAAATTGAACAGGAGAAACTGCAACATCAGGACGTCCGTCTCTGTTCTATGTACTGTATTTAGTGGACTGTCAACATTTGTGTGTCTTTACTCGCAGTTTATGAGGACATGATTTGGTTTATGGACTATTGAATGCGACTAAACCTTAGCAGTAGCAAGCAAAAGCACGTCAGACTAGTGTAGCGTTAGACATAGAACAACAATAGAGTAACGTTAGCGCATTTGAATGACGAAGCACGCGATCGTGTCATTTACTGATGTTTACTCACGCGACGATAAGCAACAGCACAGACATGTGAAGCAGTTTTACTCACCGGCTGCTTCCAAAAAAGGACCGAACCTTTATCGCTGGGACCACTCCGTCAAAAACACACTTCTTTGGTATGATTTGGTGGAAATCCGCGATGTTGTGAAGCTTCCCGTCATTTCTGCGTTCAAATCGGTTCAAATGCAGCGCTGCCTTCCGGGAATGCTGTGCTGAAGCGTTGATATCACGAATAAAGTGGAGCGGGAGCGCGGCGCGACATAAGTGTTCACGGACGAGTGGATCTGCATCTGAGCGAGTGTTTATGGGCGTGCATTTTCTCTCTCGCTCTAGTCACGCGCGCGCGGGCACCCTACCGGGAAAAGAGCCCGTGCGGCCCATACAAGGACCTTCCGTTCTATTAACGTCGAAAAAAACTCTCCGAAACTTGTGAGAAACCGGAAGGAGTTTTTTTGACAAAGAAATACTCCATCAAACGTCCAACATTAGTTTTTGAAACTTTGTCTATGTGTAGGATGGGAATCCAAGTCTTTAACAGTGGAAAAAGCTCAGTATGCATGAAACAGCATTTCACCCCCCCTTTAATGCCTACAGCTGCGAGCTGTGCTGTGAGTGTAATCTCCCATTCCCCATGTGCAAGTTGAAAACATGCGGAAATAGCTCCCTCTGCTGGCTGTAGTCTTTAGCCTCTGGCCAAACATTCCAAAGATTATGCAAATACCGTAAATTTGCATGGGAGGATTTTTTCCAAAATAAAATAAAAAAATCTCTCGTCTCAGGGGGATATGTGGAGGGGAAGCACAATCATTTGAATATACTCCAGGGTTTCTACTGATACAAAGCCATATGCTAATCGCTGAAGTAACCCTTTAAGAATCATGGGTAGGTACATAAACGTTTAAACGCGGTGATTTTTTATTTTTTCAAAAATTGTCTTGTGACCTATATGTAAACATCTTTTATGTAAAACATCTTATTCACCACAGTACTAAATCAAAAATAGCATGCATTTTGTATGATCCCTCTTAGTTTCTTAAAATTATTCACGTTTACTGATTCTGCAAGGGGGGTGTAAACTTTTGAGCAAAATGTATATGTTAAAATGTCCCTTCAGCCCTGTGCTGCACAGAAAGCTGGGTCTAATTTAACAGATTTTGTTTTAATGCTTAAGATTATTCTGACTTTTGATTGCAGAATTTGTATCATGGCAAATCTGAGCACCATTCAAGACAATATTGATGTTTTTTGCTATTTATTTGCTACATATTTACTACTTTCCTTTAAATTCCATCGCTGTCTAGAGGCACAAATGAGATGTTAAAGTGTCTTGCTTGTGATTTCTTTCCTTTAGGTGTGTTTGTGTGTGTGTGTATGCCTGCTGTGCTGAAAGGTCAGGTTTCATTCATCACACCCGTGTGTGTATGTGTGTGTGTTTGTAAGATGATGATGTTGTCTACACAGATAACCTCATGTCTATTTATCAGTGGCTGTGAGAGCAACCTAAAGATGTTCATCTGATTGTCTTCATGGTTCAGAAAGTCTGCGTTTCCACTCCTCCCTAAATCAACACATTCTCACAGCACTTATGGGTGTGAACCTCTTAGGCCCATTTCACACATTTTGAGAACAACAGAAAACTATGTAACACTAAACAAATGGTAAGTAATTTAATTTAAAGGATATTTTAATTTCTGTTCTACAGCTCTGTGCAGACAATGAAGTGATTTCTGCACTGCAAAAAAATGCTTTTCTCACTTATAGTATTTTTGTCTTGTTTCTCAAAATTTCAAAAAATTCTTACAAAGAAACATTTAAGTAAAAATAATTATCTTGTTTTGGGAAAAAATTAAGAGAGTTTTTGCTTAAAATAAGCTTTGCTTGTCTAGTAAATACTTCTTATTTTAAGCATTTTTAGATGTTTGGACTAGAAACAAGACAAAAATACTAGTAAGTAATAATAAAGTCAGAAAAGCATATATATATATATATATATATATATATATATATATATATATATATATATATATATATATATATATATATATATATATATATATATATATATATATATATATATATATTGCAGTGTGGAACAAGCCAAACCCTTGATACACAACCCCACACCATAATTCCCCCCTCCACTAAACTTTACACTTGGTACAATGCAGTCAGGCAAGCACTGTTCTCCTTGCAAACTTCAAACCCAGACTCGTCCATCGTATTGCCAGAGAAGTGTGATTCATCACTCCACAGAACACGTTTCCACTGCTCTAGAGTCCAGTGGTGGTGTGTTTTACACCACTGCATCTGACTTGGTGATGTAAGGCTTGAATGCAGCCACTCAGCCATGGAAACCCATTCCATGAAGCTCTCTAAGCACTGTTCTTGTAGACTGGGTAAACCCAGCCTGATCTGCCAGCGATTTGATTTCACCCTGCAAACCTGTAAATTAATTTCTACTGCTTATGTTACACTTTTGCGGGAACCAATCACAGACCGGCCTATCCACCTATTGGCGGGTTTAACACGATGACAACGGATAGAGAAGCGATGGGTTGTTGCCCGTTGGTCACACCTCTTGTGGTCTGATTGGTTGAAAGACTGTCCAATTGCGCACTGAGTCATTTGAATAATGCTCGTTTATCGCACCTCTTGTGAAGTAGAAAATACAGAGCAGACACCCCAGACTAATCTTAAATTGAGCTTGATCTGGTGATAGTGATTTGGAGGTCTGCTATTGACTGTAGCTATTGTGAAGTTGGTGACTTTTGCACACTGTGTGCCTCAACATGTGCTGACCCCTCTCTGTGATTTTACGTGGGCTACCACTTTGTGGCATTAGTTGCTCTTGTTCCCAATTGCTTCCACTTTGACATAATAACACTAACAGTTGACCGTAGAATATTTAGTAGTGAGGACATTTTACAAATTGACTTATTGCACAGGTGGCAACTATCACGGTACAACGCATGAAATCACAGAGCTCCGGGGAGCGACCCAGTCTTTCACAAATGTTTGTAGACATTTTTTTCAAACAATGGGTGAGTAGATCATGATGCAGTTTAAGTTTGTTTTGTGGCTAAAATTTTGAAATCAGATATGGATTTTCAAAATGAATATGCACCACTCACAGATGCAAGATATGTGAAACAAGCCTTAGTCATAGTTTTCCGAGAACACGCTCTGACAAAGTGGCAGTCACAAAGACACACACATACAAACAGCTGTCTGCCTCGCACCCACGGTGATACATAATCTGGGGTGGCTTTGAGGAACAGCGACATTTTCACGGATGTTAAAATGACATTCCAGTAATTTCCATGGATCATAAAGACCTACAGCTAGCAGCATGAGACTTGAACCACCATATGATCTAAGGCACAGATGTGAGGACACACACACACACACACACACACACACAGAGAGAGAGAGAGAGAGAGAGAGAGAGAGAGAGAGAGAGAGAGAGAGAGAGAGAGAGAGAGAGAGAGAGAGAGAGAGAGAGAGAGAGAGAGAGAGAGAGAGAGAGAGAGAGAGAGAGAGAGAGAGAGAGAGAGAGAGCAACACATATTTGCAGGAAAGAGGGAGGGAAACAGCTGAGAGGTTTTTTTAGGCGCAAGTGTTTTTTGGCACAGCTTGTCCACTTAGTTTTGGTCTTTTTCTCTCCCTCTCTCCCCCTCTCTTACTTTAGTTCTGTCTTTCCTTTCCGCCAACAGCCTTGTTAAATGTGATGATGAAACCATTTCCACATGTGCTACCAGTTTGACCTGCTCTCTCCCGCTAAAAAAAGCATTGTTTCTCTACTACACGAACATTTTGATAAAACACTACAAAGTCTTATAAAAGACGTTCACTGTTTGATCTAACGTTCTAACTGATGTAGCCAGATTTTGCTGGATTTTAATGGCAAGTGATTTAGTTGATTTATTGAAAAAATGTTTGGAATAGGACTGTTGAACTGACAAAGCCAGGAAACAGAATCAGTCTGTCAGCGCAGTCTAAAAAAGTGCAGTCTCAAAGTGTGTTAAAAATGTTCATTGTGTAAAAAGACAGTGTCTGTAAAGGCAAGGCAATCAATCATTTTGATCTGATGGATTTGGAAAGATTACCTTTAGGGAGACTCAGGAACAGACACACATACATGTTTACTTAGTTATCTAAATGGGAACATACCATGGCGTCGTGTGTGTGTGTGTGCGACTGTGCATGTGTGTGTCATAGTAAACCCAACATTATATATATATATATATATATATATATATATATATATATATATATACTCATACCGTTTTTTTATTTTATATATATATATATATATATATATATATATATATATATATATATATATATATATATATATATATATATATATATATATAAACGGTATGAGTTTACTATTACGTAGTATAGATATGATGTCTATATAATAATATAGCCTACTCTATTATTTATTTAGTAAAGCATACATGTTAAAAGCATGGTTTAATTAAGTGTTATATTGTTTGAGTTAATATATATATATATATATATATATATATATATATATATATATATATATATATATACAAACGTATAATATTTATATTTCATATATATATATTATAAGTCAAACAATATAACACTGAATTAAACCATGCTTTTAACATGTATGTTTTACAAAAAAAATAATAGAGTAAGCTATATTATTATATAGACATCATATCTATACTACGTAATAGTAAACTCATACCAAACTACACAGAGACCTCAATATTCAGAGTACACAATACACAATGACAGTAATATTCAATGGATCATTTAAGTATGAATGTGTCCTTTTGAGATTGTTTTTTACTCCAAATCTTACAAAATGGCAAGTTACTAAACCTAAAATATAACAAAAGCAATGATATAGTGTAAATAGAGCTGGAATAGTGAAAAATTAATCTTATTAATTGTTCAGAATAGTTGAAGTTAATTTTATAATGTTAATATTTACACTTTAATTTAAACAAGCTTGGATTGAGTAATATAGAATCTACTTAGTTTTTTTATTATTATTAATAAAATGATTATTTTAATGTAGAAATTGCCGTTGTTTTTTCCCTGTAGTATTTACTTCACCGCAGAATGTTTGATCAGTGACAGTTTGTACAATATAAAATCATCATGTCCCCATAAAACATGAAAACACAACACTGAAACATTTGTGATATATATTTAAAGAAATCATTTTGATTTCAAAATATGCATTAAATTGTATATATAAATTTGAATGAATTTAAATATTTTATTATGAACATTTTACATTTTATTACTTTTGAGTTTTCCATTAATATAGCCTTTGATGCTGCAATTAAATGATATATAAACTGATCATGAAATTGAGATTTCTATTTCAAAACAAATATGTTATGTCCCTATGACTCTGCAGAGTACTTTTATTGTATGAATCGAAACATTTCGGAACAATTAAGTTATTTATCTTTCTGTCATTCCAGCTGAGAATGATCTGAACCAATCAGCAAACAGAACACTGCCCCTAGACTGACCCTCAAGACACAATGATCCTCTTTCTGTCATCCGGTCCATTTTCCTGTCTTTTTTTTCTCCATGTGCTTCTCTTTCTCCCTTTCACTCTCTTGCTAGACAGTATCAGAAAAGAGTGCTCAGCTAGACTTCAGTCGTCTCTGGCGGTGCAATGATCTCATGAAACTCATGTGTATTTAGAAGAATGTTTAAATTGTTACTCAACACACAGACTGTTGTACCTGAGACAAATGAGAGAGAGACGCAGTATAAACAGGCTTTATCTCTTTCTGCTCCGTTATTCAAGCGCTGATAGACTGGATCAATACGTGGAATGCCTTTGAACACTGAGCCACAGGTTTGTTTGTTGTGTGATTGTGTGTGTCTGTCTGTGGCGGTGGGAGGATCTTCTGGGATCGTTTATGCTGTTTGATAATTCTGTGTTCGAGTTAATATGCTGTGCAATAGCATGACACATGAAATGCCAGAAGTCAAACATCATCCGTCGAGTGTTTGGTTTCTTCAGTCATTTGACAGGTTGCTCTCCTGAGAACAGACTTTGGTAGACTGCACAATGCAGGCCTACTGTTTGGTCTGAGGGAGGAATGGTTTGGGGCAGAAAACCCCTTTCCATCACATTAAATAAATAAAAAAATGCAGTTTTGCTCTTTCTCCCACACACACACTTTCTCTTTGTTTCTCTCTGCATGAATGAGGTCTGTACTGGCGGGATCAGCTAATCCTGCTGGAATGCACGAGGAATGTGAAAGATGAGTCAGGGATTGAGAGAGAGATTGAGAAAGAGGGATTATGTGGGTAGCATATCAGGAATTATCTAATAGTCCTTCCTATCAGAGCCACACATGACCACCATGTATGCAGAAAATTGAATTAGTAGTGTTCATTTTTACAGTTAGTCATTGTCATATTCATTATTCTTTCCCTAGCTTAGTCATTACACTGAATGAAATAGCACAATTTTAGTCCATAAAGAAACATTTTAGGTTGTGGAAATGGTATATATTTTATAATTATTTATATCAAAAGAAATGATTACTTCTATTTAGGGGTTGATGACATGGTACATATTTGTATGTCTGAATGTATTACGTTATTTAAAAATTATTTGATAAATTCATTGCATATACCACTTTATTCTATAAAACCTATATTCAGTTTGAAATCATTTTTAGTTTAGTTTATTATTTAAATAATACATTTTAAATGTTGTTATCTTAAAACTCCAAAATATCAGGTAGTGCAACTATCCGAACAAATGAAAAGATAAAATTTTAAAATGGTGTCACTTATTCAATGCTTTTATTATGCCGCAGAAGACCGCTTCCTCTTCTTCCGGTCATGCGTATGTGGGGTACTATGAGACACTTGTTACACACTGCAGTAGAGTAAAACATCGCACTCACAGAAAATCACGAAAACGCTATAAAAATATGTTGATCTATATAACAATGAGTATTTTTTTGTTGATGAATGCATCCACAGTTGCGCACCTATCTATAAAACACATGATATATTAAAGGGTCTCTGGTGTTTCCATATTTTTTATCAAATAAAATGTTTTTTTTTTTGTTTTTTTTTAAGCTTTATTTGAACATTCAATTTGCACTATGGTACAAAATCAGAACAGAACAATGATTACAAAATAATAAAAAAAGAAAGAAAAAGAGAAGGAAAAAAGAAAAAAACAAGAAAAAAAAACAGGCTAAGCAATACCATAGTTCAAATAAAAGAAAAATAGCACAAAAAGGAGAAAAGATGACATTACACAAATTAAAGGACAATTACAAATTGAGTACAGTGAAAAGTTTGTAGGATGTGCAAACTGTCATTGTTCTAAGAGCTTTTTTGTTAAGAGAGACAGAAATTGTAAGTAAATAATGCTTTATCTCTTGTAATAATACTATAAATACAGGTTTACAATTTGTAAATTTACATTTATGAATGTAAAATCTACATAGAAAAAGAATTAGGTTTATTATGAAGCAGGCATCTGAATCTGCTTCAAAAAAAACAAAAATAACAAATTTGAGGTTAATAAAATGCATATGGAAATCGAGGGGAACGCGGTATGATGTCATCAATGGGCGACGCATGGTCTGTGTCCAAAAAAAAGCTTATTTCTCTAGATTTAAACATTTTTGGAATAATGTAAGTACACAAGTCAACAAAATATATAACATTATACTAGTGTTTTTTATTTTGCCTATAAACACTTTAAAATAAATATTATTTAACAACTGAAACTTGTTTTAACATTGTTCATGACTCAAACAAACATGCATTATATCAGTTTTGAAAAGATTTTTCAAAAAACAGCTTTATTTGTAACGGCCATTATATATTATGCATTAAATTGATAAAAAGTAACAGTAAATTAGTAAAGTTACAAAAGATTTCTATTTCAAAATGTCATTTAAAAAAAAAAAAGTTTAGAAAAATGTTAAGCAGTTGTTAAATGTTAGACTGTTTTCAACATTGATAAGACAAAATGATTTCTGAAAGATCTTTTGAAACTGAAGACTGGAGTAATGATGCTAAAAAAAATAATCACAGGAATAAATTACATTTAAATTAAATTCACTACACTAGAAAACAGTTTGTTTAATTTGTAATACTTTTTGTATTGTTTTTACTGTAGTTTTGATCAAATAAATCCAGCCTCTGTCAACATGAGACTGTAAAAAAGTTTGTTAAAATTCTTATTTCAAAATTTAAATTTGAATATATATTTTTCTTCTGTTTGTACTAACATTGTTTTGTCTATGCATTTTTCACTGAGAAATAAAAAATGCCTTAAAAAATGTCAATAACTGTAACAGTCAGTAAAAGAGAGTAAGTAACAGGTAGTGTTAAAGAGAGACAGGGACACTATCTTTTTCCTACTGCATGCTTCTTTTTTTTATACCCTGTTTTCGTTATATTTGACTTGATGCAAATGCTTAAATGTAAAATATTACTCATGCCAACTAAGTAAATTTGACAATTGAAATTGAGATCGAGAGACTGATGAACAGTCAGTCTAACAAACTAACTTTTCAGGACCACTAAAGACTGGATTTCACAAGCATGTCTTCACACATTCACGATGGTCCACTATGTCAGTCAACGGTCCATCTTATGTTGTCTGCAACTTTCGGCGGCTTGAGTCTGTCCCACACCCCTGTGTGCTTACTTTCATATTTTCTCCTCTTGAAAGCTGCGTAGATGTGAGACATGTTTTATCAGGATTCTTTCGCTCTGACGGTTGGCACATTGCGTAAAGGTTTAGCTCATATAAACCTGCGTGTCTGCACTTGTCTTTAGAAACTGTTTAATTTGTCCTTCTTTCTGAATACAGGACAAACCAGATAATGTGGGTGAATTACTGTAACCGACTAGCTAGCTTTGTTATTTTCTTTTTGACATATGCATTTCTGTGCCTGGATTTGTGTCTGAATGCTCATAGGGAAAAAGCTGGTTGTTGTCTGGACCAATGTCACCCTAGATCAAGGAACACTTGGGACTTTGGAGAGCTGCTTTGACATCACAAGTCCCTGCCCCTGCCCCTAAACCTACCCAGGAAACATTCTGCATTTTTACTCTCTAAAAAAACTCATCCTGTATGATTTATAAGCATTTTGAAAAGTGGGGACATGGCCAATGTCCTCATATTTCACCCTCTCCTTGTAATATCCTATGTCATACCCATGTCATTATACACATTTTTGTCACAAAAACATGCCCCCCCCCCCCCCACACACACACACACACCACACACACACAATGTCAGGTGACTCCCCTCAAGAATTAGCCTATATAAACGATACATCGCTGTAGGGGGTTACTTTTGTTCTGTTGTTGGCTGTTCTTCATCTATGGCATAAATCTACTATTTGTGTGTGTAAATACATTGTTTCATGTGTTTCATTGTGTGTGTGTGTGTGTGTGTGTGTGTGTGTGATTATTTGCTGAAACACTATAGAGACAGATAGGGAAGTAGGCTAGCCTATAGCTGAAGCTCTGATGGAGAGAACGAGAAAGTTAATGATTCTGTTAATGTTTATCAATACGGGAATAGGACTGTATTCATCAAGCTCAAACATTCAAACCTGTTACCAAAGTAAGTTTTAGAGTCTTAGCCTACTTACCAGTTTTAGTTTCGTTTTGACTTCCCACCTGTATCGTTATAGATCAATGTAGCTTACTCCGAGTTACGAGCTCTGACGTCACAAGCCACAACAAAAGAGCAATAGCATCCCCTATGGATGCGTACACCGCATTTTACAAATAACATAAAATGAAAGGTAGAACAGCTTCTCTTGCCTTATGCGCCGTTTTATTCTCTCCTTAGTTTACATCAAATAAGAAAGTAGTTATAGCACCTTTGGTGATAGAAATGATTGTTAATGAGCATAAACCTCGGCCCGTCTAGTTACCGCAATTCCTTGCACTCAGGCTGTATGGCGTGACTAATATTGTTGCATTATTCCAAACAATTATATTGTTATCCACAAATAAATGTAAAGCGATTCACAAAAAATGAATAATTTCACAAATCAATAGAATGAGATCCACAAATATATGCAGGAGTTTCACAAAAATGAATTAGATTCAAAAATAAATACAATGACATTTGTGAATAACAAAAAAATCCACACATATATTTTGATGTCACAAAAACACAACTCTGCCTTGCATAAGTTGCATCGCTTCCTGTGCATTTGCTGATGGCTTCCTCTGCATTTGTGGATCTCTTCACATTTGTAAATCGCGTGGATTTTTTATACTTTCTAGCGTTTAGACTTATCAAATCTGCCGCATATCAAATCTGCCGCGAGTGTCATCTAGCAACTCTCAATAAACTTCTGAGCTGTAAATGCCAAACTATGGTCAGGCCAATCACATCATGTATAGAGTCGGTGGGCGGGACTTAACAATGACGGCAGAGTTGCGTTTGCATGCTTCTAGTAAACACAGAAGCTGGCGAACGGCGGTCTTTCGAATCAGCTTTGACTGCGACTCTGGAAGACTTGGAGTTAAGCTTTTCTCTGAGAAAAGAACAAAGAACGGCACTGAAGTCATTCTTAAGAAGGGAAGATGTGTTCTGAGTTTTGCCGACTAAATACGGCGAAAGTTTAATCTGTCAGCTAGCTTCGCTTCACCTTCGTTGCTCTGGTTGGTAGCGCTATCGTATCGTGTGCAGAGGGAGTTTGAAAGACAACCGTTTATCCCACCCCTCGGATTGAGCCCTGTCAATGGTGAGTTTCCAGACCAAACATCTCGATGTGGGTCTGGCTTGTCAGGCTAGTCTAGACTCACACAAATTCACAAATAGGTAGACTCCACTCACTGTCTACTTAAGCTAATCAGCCATATCGTGCTGACCAATCGTAGCACGTTCTCGCTCCAACCAATCATGTTTTGGCCAGTGGCTGAAAAGCAATTACCACTCAAATCCTCTCATCAAACATGAAAACACCCCAAAAACAAATATCAATGAAAAACAAATATTATAAACAATAATAATGTTTGATATTTCTATTGTTATGGCATTTTTTGCTCTAGTTTTGCTTTTAGTGTAAGAAAAATTATCTTCTGAATTGAATATAGGCTACACAATACAATAGCTATAAAGCAAAACTTTATACAAATTTATCCATACATTTATGCTAATATAATTTTAATATATATGTTGATATTTATTTAATTAGAATCAATATTTCTATTTTTTTAATAATCAAACTCAAATCTAGATTTTCAAAATGTGTATATTTAGACATATTTATAAAAGATAAAAACTAAGGGCTGTCACAGAACCAGCTGTGATTTTTCAGTCAACCCACTCATGATGTGATACCTGTCGGCGATGTGTCCCGTTTAGAGTGGTTAGTTTCAACCCTAATGTTATAGCAGCATGTCAATATGTGCAAAATTTTCAGTCTAGACTTTGCAGTGCTTCTTTCTTAAAATCATTCTCTCTCTCTCTCTCTCTCTCTCTCTCTCTCTCTCTCTCTCTCTCCTCATCCAGTTTCCACCAACCTAGTGCATGAATGAAAGTATCATCTAACCCCAGTGGGCGTTAGAGGATCTTATCGTTAAGGATAACGGCTAGCTGCAGTGAGTGAGATATAGGGGCTGTCGCGCTGGTCCAGCTCCTGCCGTTAATGAGCACGGGGGCCGTTAGCTGCAGACACAGCTGCTAGGATTTAGGCGCCAGTCATCTCTCCATCCCACTACTGACAGATGAGGCGGTGGAGCAATATGTTCTGGGTGAAATCAGAGACAAGGTATTGAGTTGTCTAGGTGTGTGTGTGTGGGTAGGTTGTGCAATCTGCCTTAACACTTTTCGTTTCACTTGCTGTTGTATCCTATTATATAGAGTGAATGAAATGGCCCTGTAGCATTTATGTTATTATTTTCTCACTTTCATGTCATTCCCTACTCTCTTGATTGTTTTTCTTTTGTACATAACAAACATAACAAACAGTATGTTAGGTAGGATGTTCTTGCTGCTATTTTACATTCAATAGTGAATAGTTAAAGATTGAATTGATTGATTTACAAAGCAAAACTTAAACCAGCAGCCATATCACCCTGTAGTTCACTGGTTTCCCACTAAAGCTAAGCAGGGCTGAGCCTGGTCAGTACCTGGATAGGAGACCAACTGGGAAAACCAATTAGCTGCTGGTAGAGGTGTTAGTGAGGCCTGCTGGGGGTGCTCTGTGTGAGTCCTAACGGCCCAGTATAGTGATGGGGACACTATACTGTCAAAGAGCACCGTCTTTCAGATGAGAAATTAAACCGAGGTCCCGACTCTCTGTGGTCGTTAAAATCCCAGGATGTCCTTCAATAAAGAGTAGGGGTGTAACCCCGGCATCCTGGCCAAATTTGCCCATTGGCCCCTGTCCATCATGGCCCCTAATAATCCCCATATAATGATTGGTTTAATCACTCTCCTCTCCACCAATCAGTTGGTGTGTGGCGGGTGTTCTGGCGCAATGTGGCTGACGTCACATCATCCAGGTGGGTGCTGCACACTGGTGGTGTTTGAGGAGATCCCCTCTTCTATATGTAAAGTGCTTTGAGTACCCAGAAAAGCGCTATATAAATGTAACAAATTATTATTATTATTATTAAACATGAACAAATGCAGTATAGGAAAACAACAACAACAAAAACATTAGTGATCAAAAGTTTGTTTTACCAATTCTGCCTTTTAGTTTTAGAAATTTGACATCAGAATTTGGCATTTCACTACATAAAAAAACCTATATATATATATTTACCACTACACCTCTGAATATATATATATATATATATATATATATATATATATATATATATATATATATATATATATATATATATATATATATATATATATATATATATATATATATATATATATATTCAGAGGTGTAGTGGTAAAAAAAGAGGTGGGTAAACTATAAATTCTGGGTGACCGCATCGTGGTCACGGTAAGGTGGGTCACTGCCTACCGGTGTATGCAGCCCGATCTCACGGCAATTCGTACTAATTTTACGAGGTGGCTAATATGAGCACATATGAGAGAACATATTCACATTAAACAAGTTGGAATCAAAGAATGTTACTTTTGTCTTAAAAAATTACTCAAGCCGACTAATCGATTATCAAAATAGTTGTCGATGACAGTTTTTGCCAATTGCTAATGAGGCAGGTGCAGATTAACAACAGAAGGATGAATTTGGTGCCACATATTTTAATTTAAAGAAAACGCAGTTTCTATAATTAACAGAAGATAGACAATGTAAGTTGCACTGTAGTTTCCACAAGTGTTTAGCCTAATGGCTGCCGACATTAACGATCTTGGAAAACAGTCAAACAGATCAATCAGGAAACTTATCATAAGACAGTGAGAAAAATAACTAACTGGCCAAGAGTGAAACAAGAGGCGTTAGCATTGCATCAATGGAGACAGAGGACACAAAAATAAATGAATGAGGGATTGAATGAGGGGTCAGTGAAAGAGTGAGTTCAGTATTGATAGAGGGTCAGAAAGAGAAGGAATCCTCAGGCTGATGGATGAGAGTAAGCCTTTGAGAAGAGACAGAGCAACAGAGACACATGAGCACAAGCAATACACAGCAGTGCAGAAACAGACAGATCGTTAGACGGATGAGCGTGAGTCCTCTCTGCTGGACGGTCACAGTGCTCTGAGCGGGTCGACCAGGAAGGGTTCGGGTGAGGAGTCAAAGTTCACGCTGGGTTTAGGGTCATCCTCACCGACACAGAGTGATGAGTCAAAGGAATGTTCTTAAAGCACTAAATCAACTTTCTCACAAGCTCCCTGAAACTTTGTCAGCCTTGACAGGTAATATGAATGATAGTTAAGTAGCGGTTAGTTGGGTGGGCTGTTGATCCATGAATAACGGCAGCAGGCCAGATCTGATATGATTTATTGATTTAATAATCAAGATGCATCTATGCATCTGTCTGTTTGCCTTTCTGCTTGTCTGTTTTTCCATCTACCTGTCTTTCTGTCTGGCTGTCTGTCCGTTCGTTTTTCTATCTATCTATCTGTCCGTCCGTCCGTCTGTCTATCTATCTATATGTCTGTCTGTCTGTCTGTCTGTCTGTCTGTCTGTCTGTCTGACTAGATTTCAAGATTCAAATAGCTTTATTGGCATGGTGAAAAAAATCTTTACATTGCCAAATCATTCATAACACTATACGAAATAAATAATAATACAAATAAAATAAAAATTACATGAAAATAAACATAGCAATAAAAATGTAAATTCTAATATTTACACAGTTGGTAGCTCTGTCCTGCTGGAGGCTCTTTTGTCATGACAGGACCTCACGTATCTGGCAGCCAGGTTTGCGTTCTCTGGGCTTTCTCCTAGCAGGAGTGAGAGTTTGACCATATTTGATTTTTGAAGGAAGTCTTTCTGATGGGTTGTGAAAAGGGGATAGTATGTGTCTGTAATGTTTTTATAATTGGGGCAGAATGTCAAGAAGTGTATCTCTGTTTCCAGCTGCTACTCTGTGCAGTGAGGACACAGTCGCTCTTCCTTCGGCAGCCTGGTCTGTCTGTGTCTGCCTGTCTCTATGCTCAGACTGTGTTCACTGAGTCAGGACTTTCCTCAGCTTAGGGTCGCTCACTTTACTCAGGTATCCTGCCAATTCATATTTTCGGTTTAGGGCCAAATAGCATTCCAATTTACTCTGTTTGTCTGTTTCGTCTGTCCAATGTTTAAGTGTCTTTTTTTTGTTTTGTTTTAATGATTTGTTTGGTCTGGCTATTTTTTAAGTGGACATAGAATTTAATGGCTCTTTTTTGAATGGTTATCACCAGGGGGTATAGTCCTAATTCTGCTCTACAGGCATTATTTGGGGTTTTGCGCTGAACTCTTAGCAAGATTTTGCACAGCTCGGTCTGCAGTCTCTATTGGGTGTTTGTCCCATGTAGAGGTCTGAGAGTGGACCCCAGACTTCACTCCCGTACAGCGCGATGGGCTCTATTACGGTCGTCATTATTTTTAGCCTGATTGGGATGTCTGTCTGTCTGTCTGTCTGTCTGTCTATTGAACAACCAACAAATCCACCCAGCCCTTATAAAGAAAGTAGTCAGGTATTAGGCTCTGGGTTGCAGTTTTTCCAGAGATCCCTGAGGAAACTGGAGTTTTTAAAGACTTACAGTAACTGAAATCCATTTACTCCTCCTCTCTCTCCTCCTTTCCCTTCCCTTCTTTCTCTCATCTCCCTGGAGTACGCTTTGTGCTGTCTGGCAGCAGATCAAAGCACATTTGTGAATGTCACCCATGGGTATGGAAAGGGAGAAAGAGAGAGGGAGAGATCGAGAGAACTGAGATAAACCATTCATTAGTGACAAACTAAACTCTGACTGTTCCGTTTAATGTGGGCACAGTTCAAGACTTCGGCATTTATGAGTATCCCCACCCCTTTCTCCTCCCCTCTCCTCCTCCTCCTTCCTCCTCTCTCTGTCATCAAGTGATGCTCAATGAAAAGAAATACTATTCTTTGGAGTCTTATGATTTTATATAGTAAACATACATCAAAGTATGGTGTATATTACATAGAGTATAGTTTCTATTGATTCTATCTCCGACACATAATATCTTGCATTGATTGTCATATCAGCACTATTTTAAGTAATGCAAACATTATAATATATACGCTCTAAAACAGGGTATTACATATATATACAGGGTCTTCAACCCATATTTATTTATATGCTTTAAGACATTTATTGTAATGCAATGCAGATTTTCTTCTTCTCTGTCTTTAGTTACAGGATCCTTCAGAAATCATTCTGATATGTTGATTTGGTAAAAATAATATATATATATATATATATATATATATATATATATATATATATATATATATATATATATATATATATATATATATAAATTCATCTCACACTTTTAGATTGTGCTCTTAGTAACAGTTTATGTGGTCTGTGTGTGTGTGTATGTAAAAAAGTGTCTTTAGCAGTGAATCATGCTGTCAGATTGATTCAGTGCACCTTTCGTTTAGCCTCAGGGGTGAGTCTGAGAGTTCATACACACACAGGAATATAACACCATTAAAACTGGTGAGGATCATAGTCAATCATGATTACAGCCGCTAAATCATAATTCCCGTTAGATTATAGCACTTCCTGTGTCCTTTATCTGCTCCTGTCTCTGTGTGAAAATCTGCTCTTACATTTGCATCATCAAGGCATGTTGCAACTCAAGTAATTTACCTCAAGTCTTTGGTTCAGCATAAGCAAAACATCACTCACACAAGTACCATGGTGTGTTTGATAGAGCAAGTATAAGGGAGGAGGAGGACTGTGGGAGAACCTTTTACTTGTTGGACAACGTTCTGGCACAATTAACATTATTTTATTTTTTTAAATACCAGGTATGCTGTTTAAAATAGACTTTGGTTACCTCTCATGTTAAACATATTTGATCTCTGTTACCTGCCACAGGGGCATTTCTCATTACCAGGTGCAGAGGAAATGCCCTATGGGCTGTGTGGGCGGGACTTCCTGTCTTGTTTTTTAACTGGAAGCCGTCGCTCCAACATAAATCCCTCACAACAGTCAATACTGGGTAAAGAAAGGTGGAGACTTTACCGTTAACAGCTTCCTGGAATGTGACTGAACTCATGTAGCTGTTTGACTCGACAATTTCAACTAGGCCTGAAACTGTCAATCACAAAGTTTCACAAGCCCCGCCTCTTGTGTGCTCATTTATGAAATATTTGCACTGCGTCCAAAAATCACATACTGTATAGCAGGCACAACATTTGGCTTAAAACTTACTTTTTGACTGTTAAAAGTACAATCTATGTAGTAAGAACGAAATTTGAATGTGCTACATCCGCCATGTTGTTACTGGTGTGAGTTTGGTCTTCACTGCCATTCACTTTTGGCCTAATGGGATAGAAAGTATCTATCAACTGCACACTACAAAATCTCTTCTGGGTACTTTTCACCCACTGTTTTATGAATACCCTTCATGATCATTATGAATTCGGCCCACATAATATACACTCAGAAAAAAGTTACAATAGCTGTCACTGGGCTGGTACTTTTTCAAAAGGTACAGTTTTAGCTACTAATATGTACACTTTAGGTACTAATATTTACACTTACGGTACCAATATGCATCTTTAGGTTAAAAAAAGTATACATTTTGAAAAGGTATGGCCCCAGTGACAGCTTTGTACCTTTTTTCTGAGAGTGTATAGTATGGAAGTTGGCATATTTGGACGTAATTGGACTAATTTCAATATTAGAATGCAGGCCAGTAGCTATGTTTAACACATTTAAATCAATTCCACAGATCTTTAGCACAAAAAAGCCTGCTTTTAATCACGCTGTGGGCCCTGGTTACATTTTCATGATTTTCTTTTTTACCATTTATGTGAAGAAAATGGCCTTCAGACTTGAAAAAAAAATGCTATATTATCTGTCTGAAATGTGTCATTAGCCTTCCGAGAAGCATGTTGAATGGGTTAAGCGTGAGACTGCGGGGTTTAGGAAGTGAGCAAAAGGCGGACAAACGTATAGTGTCACCATTTCACCACTGGAAATAAGACACACACTCTGGCAGCTGGAAACCATTTTCTCCCAAAGATGCTTGGGAGTGGAAACATACACACACTCATATATATACAGAGCTACTGCAGTTACATAACATGAAAAGAGAAGTTAAATAGAAACTTTTAAACATCTTACTTTCTATAAGTTGGTTCTGGTTCAGATTGAATATTATGGGTTCCTTTTAAACAGGAACTTGATCAGAGTGTTTGTGCACTGACCGGCTCCATGATGTCCCATCTGTTGTATGAATCCATAAGTAACCGTATTATATAATCAGATTTAGGGTAGGAATGTAAGTTGAGGTGTGTGTGTGTGGTCTTGTGGATTAGTTTAAAATGCAGGGTTGTTTACTAGCACTGCTGTTAGTTTGGGAATAATTACAGAGAGATGTCCTCCTGTGTGTGTGATTTTGAGTTTAAACAGGAGTCTGCAATAACACACGTGCTGGGTTACTGCAAGTACACTGACGCAGTTTTAGATTATTAATGACATTTAGCTTCATTGCCCTCTTTCGGACTTTTTCTCTACTATAAATAAAAGTGCAGTGCTTATGAAATGAACCGGACAATGTACATCTGGGAGTGGGAGCTTCTCCATTAGGACAAGCCCTCCATCTAGTGTTAGGTATTAGGTACTGTAGCATAGAGTGTGTTCTTGACAGGCATGAAACTAGATTATACAATCATATATATATACATACATACATATACACATACATATATATATATATATATATACACACACATATATATATATATATATATACATATATATATATATATATATATATATATATATATATATATATATATATATATATATATATATATATATATATATATATACACACACACACACACAAACATATATATATATGTATATGTATGTATATATGTATGTGTATATGTATATATATATATGTGTGTATGTATGTATGTATATATATATATATATATTTTTTTTTTTTTTGCTGGGGGATTTACAAATATTGTTTAATTTTATTCATGGGTTTGTTATTTGTCGCAGTAAATTGACGTTTAACATATACTGTATAACGTTTATATACTTATTGTAATTAGTAACATTAGCCTATGATATAAATACATTTTTAATAAATTATTTAGCTCTAATTATATAAAAAAACATTTTTTTTTGTATTTTGTAAAAAATAAAAGCATTTGATGTAGGATAGCAGAGATCTCTCGAATACTGAAAAGATGAGCTCTGCTCTCATGTTGTAAACACAAGAACTGAAGCGACCAGACGGATTATGCTATTAGTATTTATTTCAGATTGACCACTTGCATAATGAACTTAATTCTTTGGAAAAACAAAACCAATTATTACATTTAATTTAACTTTGATATTTAAAATGTTAAAGAAAATATTACAAGTCAATAACAGCACAAGCAAAAAATGTTTTGCGTTCAAACCACATGAACCAGAAATTAAATACATTTAATATTCTTGTTCTCTGGCGCTTTCATTGCAGTGCGGTGCGTGCGAGTGTGTTCTAGAATGCTTTAAAGAGCTGGTTGGGTAGATAGCTGAGCTGAAGGAAGGAAGTTTGTGCCTCTCTCTCCAGGTTGGCCAGTTCCTGTACGGTTGGGGCCAATATATCCACATGGCCCTTATAGAGACCACCTGGGTGGTGTGTGTATTTGTGACAGAAAAAATAAATATGGAGATAAGTGACAGATACATTGTGAATGGCCTAAGAACATGACATCAGACAGACACTCACCTCCCGTAGCCCTGCGCTTCCCATAAGTCACTTTGCCGTCAAATTCATCAACAGGTACTTTGATGTCAGGTTCACACTGAGTGATGGTACATTTCAGATGTTCCTCGATTTCTGACAACAGCTAAAATGGAAGCACAGTTAGAACAAGGATAAAATAAGTGTGAATATTGTTAACGTCATGTAAATGCAGGTCTCACCTCTTTCTCGTTGTACCAAATAGTGCATCCTCCGTTCTCTTTGAGTTTGGTGTTATAGCAGCCTTTTCCTCTGCTGGCACAAACGTGGTACCACACCTGTGTGCACCCACCGCACAATTAACACACAAATAAAATACATTTCTACATTTCCACCAGTTCTCCTGTACTTCTTACTTACTTTCTCTTTCTCCATAGCAACCAGGGATATAGCCAAACCCATCCTGTAGTGACATTGCAAATATGAACTCAAACGCTGACCAAATGTAATCAGAAATGAAGAGAGATTGCAATCTACACGTATTGATACAAGATAAACGCTCGCCGTCACCTGTCCGCTCTGCCAACTCTTCCAATGCGATGAACGTAGTTCTGCTTCTCATCTGGGAGAGTCACATTTATCACTGCAAAAAAAACAAAAAAAACAACAATATTGTAACGGTCTCTTTTTGAATTCATTTCAGATGGGCTTGATAAAATTTTTAACTATTAATAAATGTCACACGTTAAGCAATTGCAATAATTTTGCAAATCAAATGGGCATAAATAATAATGGTATATGAATCTATTAATAAGTTATTGTTACTATTATTAATAATTAATGATATTTATTTAATAAAACCAAAGTAAGCAATATATTATTAAATACAGTAAATATAAAATGATTAATATTGAATGACAACAACAATAATAATGCATATGGCTTTATTGTTGTAGTCTAATGAGTATTTAGTGTGGTAAAAACCAAAGCTAATTAAAAATCATTCTGCATATTGGTGATAAGGAAAAGTAAACATAAATGATCAGTATCAGTCATTAAAAATTAATTCTAACCATTTTGCTGAAAATAGAGAAAATCTTACCATAAGGAACACCATGGATATCGATTCCTCTGGCAGCCACATCTGTGCAAATCAGAAACTTCACTTCCTGTTTCTAAAGGGAGGATGGTAAAAAAGTGACTGTAAATGATAAGTTATTAATTTGCACATTTTATAAAAGTTTATTTTTTTCTTTACCTTGAATCGCTCCAAGTTATATTTGCGCTCATTTGGTTTCCTGTCGCCATGAAGACAGACACAAGAGAACTGGTGTCCTTTTTTGTCTGGACCTGTAGGGAAAGCCAAATGTTTGCATCCAGACGCGATTGCCTATGATTGCGGTTGTATATTGATGCTAAAAGCTCGAGCTGAGTGCCCGCCTCACCTCCTCCCTGCTTGATGAAGTGCTGCTCCATATTGTCACAGTCGATCTTTGTCCTGCAGAAGATGATGGCCTGATCCATCTTATGCTCCTTAATGGCTCTGATGGCATACTCTCCCTTCAGAATCTTAATGGCCTCTGACCACATCTCTGATAAAGCCATATAAAATGATTCACAGCAAGACCTTTATATCAGACCCAGTCAAGGTCCTTTTGAAATGTTCACAATTGATAATACGAGCATTGAACTATTCAAATATTTCTGGATGATGTTCTCAAAGGCTGGTGATTTGTACCTGGGGTGTTGGCTCTAGGTTGTGTGTCATCCTTGGCATGAACTTCATCAGTCTGAGTAGACACAGCATCACTGATTTAGGCTTTTTGTACATTAAGGCAATGGCATAATAAAGTGCACAATGGCATAATATGTTTGTTACAGTTAAATGTACCCTGATGTGGTTCTTTCCGAGTCTCTCCCAAAGCCTGTCATTTTTCGGGTTGACTGGCACCACCACATGATGGACCGTTTCTGGTACTGAATCTTCTCCCTTCAGATCCACCCATGTGGGGAAATGCATGATCTTCTCCGAGAGCTTCTTCACATCGAATGAGTGCAGTGTGGCAGAGCAAACGGTCACCTACAAAACACAAGTGGTTGATTAATGAAAAACTATCTGACGACTCTAATGCATATTCATAGAAAACAACAAATCAGAGCTTAGATCACCTGTAGTCTCTTGCCATCTGAGGTGACCTGAGGGATCTGGTTGTAGACCCTCATGATAAAGTCGGTGTAGCCGGCTGAGAGGAGTCCATCCTGAACACATTCATATTCACATCACATATTCAACCGAAATAAAAGTATTAATTTTATACACTTTCCCACGTTAAGATAAACATAACCTATAATCTTGACGAGGCCGTAACCATGTCTTGGACATTGGGGGGAGGGGAACCAACGTGTTTTTTTTTTGCTTGGTGAAGCAGGGGAGGTGGTATTGGTCTTATTGGTTTATTTAAACAAATTCAATTATTAAAAAATAATAGGGATTTCAGGAAATTTCAGAAAAATAAATGATAACAATAAAAGTTTCAATTATATTATGAGGTAAACTATTTGCAACGGTTTCATCACTTGATATTACTGCTGGTCGTTGAATGTTTTTATCGTAAAACAGTTGTCAAATATTAAATGTTTAGCTACTTACATCTTATTATGCATTCTTTCACTGCTATAATTAAAGTTTTGTGTTGGAATTTGCAGAAACAATAAGCCATGCCTTCTTTGATTTGAATGGCCATCTCACTGACAGTGCTGTTAAGTTAGACCACTGAGGTAGACCAACCTAAAACTGTAACATTTTACTTTTGTCATCCTAGCAACAAACAAAGCAGTGTGTAATGGAGTACAGCAGAGCAGCCTCAACATTATTAAATAGGGGGCAATTTTTAATTATTCAAGGAGAATTGTCCCCCTCAATGTCTATGGTGGATACGGCCCTGATCCTTGATGATGGTAAATATTTATACATCACATACATCATTAGATGCATTTTTGCCTTATTTTTATAAACTGAGGCAAGTCAAAATGATTTACAGTGAAATCAACAGCATATCATGAACGCTGTTAACAAAACATGTAGAACTCCTTTAATGCATAAAGTGTACAGAATTGCATAAGCTTAAGTGTTCAACATACACATTCATCCAGGACCAGGAAGCGAACTTGGGATAGATCCAGCTTTCCTGTGGATATGAGATCATCCAGTCGGCCCGGGGTCCCAACCACAATGTCAACCTAAAAAGGAAGTGATAAAGCATCCATACAAAAAAATGCATAGTACTGTAAACTTTGTTTAATACTGTGAATGGTTCTAGATGGTATAATAATCTAATGTTCTGAATTCTATATTAAGGTCTAATACAGGGGTCTTCAAACTTTTTCAGTCCAAGACCACTTTGTAGAGAGAGGGAGAGAGAGAGAGCGAGAGCAGGGACCATGGTTACATAGTGTAAAACTGAGTGTTGCCTTCTTAAGCCAGAACTGTAATAGCCTTTGAATTTGACCATATTAATATATTTGCATTAGTTATGATGCTTACATTGAAAAGACGTCAAAATAATCATTATTGTACATTGAAGCTGACAGTTGTATATAATTTCATTTTCATTTATACACTACCGTTCTAAAGTTTGGCGTGAGTAACATTTTTAATACTTTTGAAAGAAGTCTTTTATGTTCACCAAGGCTGCATTTATTTGATTAAAAAAATTCAGAAAAAAATTAATATTATGAAATATTATTACAATTTAAATTAACTGTTTTCAGTTTCAAATCATTACTCCAGTCTTCAGTGCATGATCCCTTAGAAATGATTCTAATATGCTGATTTGGTGCTCAAGAAAAATGTCTTATTATTATCACTGTTGAAAACCGTTGGAAACATGAATATACTATATATATATATATATATATATATATATATATATATATATATATATATATATATATATATATATATATATATATATATATATACACAAAAGTACAGCTTTAAAATTCAGAATACAAAATCATTTACTTGACATAGAAATATTTTGTAATGTTAGACGTCTTTGTCACTTTTGATCAATGTAATGCATCCTAAATTTGTACTAACCCCAAGCTTTTGAATGGTAGTGTATACTTTGGACACTTACCCCGTTTTCTAAAACAGAGAGCTGTTCTTTAGCAGCCACTCCTCCAATTATCAGAAGTTCCCTGCAATAACAGCATGATGTTCAGTTAACGCCCACAAAATCCCCAGACACTACAATAAAGAAACTCACTGCAGCTCCTAAACCAAACTCCACTCACCTTAGTTTAGGATTATCAACATATTTCTTGAACTGGTTGACATTATTGAGAGTTTGTTCAGCCAGCTCTTTAGACGGCTCAATGATGAGAGCTTTGGGGGCGTTAGAACTGGATTTGACCTGACTCACTTTAGCACTGCCTGAGGACAAAAACACATGACAGGCAGAATGCAAGGAAACATTAATACAAGCCCTGCAGGCAGGAAGAGTTGAATGCCATTTGAAGCTCACCTGTCTGGCTAGATTTGACCACATGACCGTCTGAAGCCTTGTTCAGGGCCACATATCCGTCTTTAGGTTGGTTTTTGAAAGGTTCATCACCAAAGTTAAACTTCAGTTCAGCATTCTGAGAATTGATTGACAAATACACATTTTAATAAAAGATGGGGTGTAAGAGAAACGTTATATAGCAATGAGACAGTGTTTATTTTGTGTGAAGAGTAGCTAGTAGTGCATATGCTAGATACCTTCAGCACACAGGAAGCAAAGAAGGCCTGGTTTTTCAGCTGTGGAGGAATCTCAAAAGCCAAACCCAGATCATTACCTGGGAAGGCCAATCAGAAATCAATTACAGTGGCATTTGTATTAAAGGCTGCAAAGAATACTGATGGTACTAAAAGTATTGTGATACAAAACAATTATAGATGTACATTATTACAGTTCAAACATTTGGGGTCAGGAGTGTTTCTCATATGCTCATCAAAGCTTGTAATGTTCTAAAACTATTACAATTTAAAATAACTGTTATAATGTGTCCTTTTTTTAGGATTCCTCAATCAACAGACATTTCAAAAGAACAGCTTATATTAACGCTACTTCTGTAACAATATAAATATCTTAACTGTCACTTTTGATCAATTTATTGCATCCGTGGTAAATAAATGCATTAATATGGATTTCATGAGAGCTTCACATTCCAAAAATGTTGGGACAGGTAGTAATAAGAGACTGGAAAAGTTAAATGTACATAATAAGGAACAGCTGGAGGCTGTGCATAATATCATCCAAAGATTCAGAGAATCTGGAACAATCTCTGTGTGTAAGGGTCAAGGCCGGAAAACCATACTAGATGCCCATGAACTTTAGGGCCCTTAGACGGCACTGCATCACATACAGGAATGCTACTTTAATGAAAATCACAACATGGGCTCAGGAATACTTTGTCGGTGAACACAATCCACTGTGCCATCTGCCGATGCGGGCTAAAACTCTATAGGTCAAAAAAGAAGCCATATAAACATAATCCAGACGCGCAGGCATGTTCTTTGGGCCAAGGTTCTTTTAAGGACTGTGGCAAAGTGAAAAATTGTTCTGTGGTCAGACAAATCAAAATTTGAAGTTCTTTTTAGAAAACTGGGACACCATATCATCCAGACTAAAGAGGACAAGGACAACCCAAGTTGTTATCAGAGCTCAATTCAGAAGCCTGCATCTCTGATGGTATGGGGTTGCATGAGTGCATGTGGCATGCACGGGCAGCTTACACATCTGGAAAAGCACCATTAATGCTGAAAGGTATATCCAAGTTCTAGAACAACATATGCACCCATTCAGACATTGTCTCTTTCAGGGAAGACCTTGCATTTTCCAACATAACAATGTTAGACCACATACTGCATCGATTACAACATCATGGCTGCGTAGAATAAGGATCCGGGTACTGAAATGGCCAGTCTGCAGTCCAGATCTTTCACCAATAGAAAACATTTGGCGCATCATAAAGAGGAATATGCGACAAAGAAGACCTAAGACAGTTGAGCAACTAGAAGCCTGTATTAGACAAGAATGGGACAACATTCCTATTCCAAAACTTGAGCAACTTGTCTCCTAACAGACAGTTTGCAGACTGTTATAAAAAGAAGAGGGGATGCCATACAGTGGTAAACATGGCCCTCTCCCAACTTTTTCGAGATGTGAATGCCATGAAATTTGAAATCAACTTATTTTTCCCTTAAAATTATACATTTTCTCAGTTTAAACATTTGATATGTCATCTTTGTTCATAGATATATCATAAAATATTGAAATTTGAAACTTCCATATCATTGCATTCTGTTTTTATTCCCAATTTGTAGTGTCCCAACCTTTTTGGAATCGGGTTTGTAGATGACATTCAACATGCCAAATTCTATTCATTTTTTAATACAATTAACTCAAAAGGCATAAAAACAAACCTAACCATTTTTGGAGAATGACACATGGCCTTTATCCACATCTATGTAGCATCCGATGGTGTCGTGCATAGTGAATTCCTAGAAAAAGGCATAAATCATGTCAAACCTCTAAAACTTAAGTATTAAATCAAAAGGTTCTCATTAAGTAATGATACTAAAGCCTTACCTCTCCATAACTATCAAACTGCTTATTGTGAGATTTCTTTCCAGTTCCCCCAAAGCCAAATCCATATTTATCCGTTCCTAACAGAGGGTAAAAACAGCATAACAAACAATATTATTGTATTAAGTTATGGTATAACTAGATTAAGGTCATACTGTAACATACCCAAGTCCAGTGATGCCTGGGCAGTGGACCAGCCTATCCTGCACAGCCCTTGATCGTGACAGGTCACTTCATAATAATACTTCCCTGGAGAAAAAAAGTGAAGAATGAATCGTCCAGAATTCCCTTGGATTTTTTGAAAGAAAACTCAAAAGGGATGCTCTTCTACCTTTTGTGACTCCTTTGGTTGAACGACAGCCATGCCACTCTTTGAACTCTCTGCTCTGACAGCACAGGCCATCTGCACCAATAGCTGAAAAAAAAAAGTAATATGATCATTTTGTTGCAACAAAGGCATTAAAATAAACTTGCAGAATCACAATAAAGAGTTCAGGTTCTAAGCAGGCTAGGCCTTTCACACAGAAGTGTTAAACACTTACCAAATGCTGTACTTCTGTCATAGGGGTTCATCTGCCATTTATTGAAAACTGGAGTGGGCAACAAACCCAAGATCAATCAATGAATTTATAATCAAGTACATGAGAGCAAATCACAGTAAAACAGTTTCTGAAATGTATGTTAAGAATGCTAGCAAATTTCTTTAGACATTGGAGGTAAAGTTGATAATGTCACATTGTCTTTGGTAGAACTAATTTATTTTTTCACAAAAAAAGGGTCCACCCACTCAATATTAATTATTATTCAAGTATTATTTACATATTATTATAGTATTTTTTTATTTGTTTAGAATCAGCCTTTATTTTTTACTATTAAGCTTAGTTTAAGTAATTTTGTTGTTCTTTTGTCATTTTTTTTACTTACTTATTTTTAACTTATTTATTTCAGTTACTTACTAAGGTTCAGTTAATTACTAATTCTATTATTTTTTAAATCTCATCTAATCTTTAAATTCTATTTCAATTATTGAAAATAATTTTTAATAGCTTTAGTATTACAACATTGTTTTAAATGTACAGTAAAAGCTCCAGTCAGGGACAAGCCACCAAAAACAAGAAGAAAATGGAGACGTATGTTCACCCTATAGTAATTCTTGGCATTTCAATGTAAACTAAGAGTGGCTATGTACAGTGGCGTAACTTACTAATGATGGGCCCCAGTGCAGGCTATGCAGTTAGGCCCCCCCTAATCTAGTAACACTTTAGGTTTAGGTTTCATTTCTATATCAGGATATCGGTTGTTTATTATTATTTACAAATCAAATATTAATGGCTCATTCTGTGTCACCGTAGGGCCTACATCCCTTAATTGTAAAAAATACACTCTTTTATAATCACTAAGATTCCAAATGTGAGTTATTTAGGGGGGTTGGGGGCTCCCCCTAGAAAATTTAGATTTCTAGGATCTACATATGTGCAGTTTAAGATGTTCTGAAGGCCAAAAAAGTAGATAACAATATTACTAGAGACTCATCAAGATGGACATGTTGACATAGGCTACTTTTTGTGTGAGTTTGTCCGTTCAAACGTAAGACTTGAAAGAGAACTCAATGTTTGCGCGCTGTGAGACTGCGCGCTTCCGGATGAGTGCACAGAGACAGATGTTCTCATTCGCGTCTTCTGGCACTTCAATGACTGTCCATATTCGAACCTAAGGCAGCACTCGCATGCATTGAACAAAGTTTATAAAGAGAGACCGTTTTGCCCACGTTTTTCTTTTATAATCGCTGGTGTTAGTGTATCACTGAGGAGCCAGTGCGTGTATTCATCAAGAGAAACATAAACAAAGTATTATTTTCAAGTTACAACCCATAGATGCCTCATCAGATGTGAGATGAACCACATCTTTAGACCAGCACGCAGGTCGCGGTTTCTGTTTGCGTCATCACATTTCGGACGTATTGTTTCGGTGATGAAAGTCTTTCGGCCAAGAATGCACCGAGAATGCACATGGTCCATTTTCCGCCGAATATTTGATGCATCCCTAATTAAAATAATTAATAATAATAATAATAATAATAATAATAATAAATTATATTATGGGCTATTATTTAAACATAAATATGAAACTAAATAGGCTACGGTTTCTTTAACCCTCTGGCTGAAGAACGCACCGGCTGTTTTTTCCCCCTCACGAGTCATGACGGGGGATAGCCTATAACTTGCAATACTCCGTAATTTTTGGCCATACAGATAAATGTGAGACATAATTATAAACTATTAATTGTCTACTTTTATTTGTGTACACTCACATAACAACAAAACTTTGTACTTTAGTAAAATAAATAAAAAATGTACGCTTTCTATCTGTGAGAATCTGAAACTCGGTGAATACATGACATAAACATGAAACATACGTCTAAAGAAAGCTTGAAATCGCTAGATTTAAATCAAATAATTCACATTTTATAGTGAATTGTGGAGCTCACTGGCATAGAGCGGAATATCTAGTGGAGCGTCACGCAACTGTGCTCCGCTCACATGCTGAAAAAGGTGGTCAGTAGCCTATCCTAAGCGTGACGGTAGAGCGCGACAGCCGTGTGAAATCTGAAACCAGTGCTTTTCATTTGAAATGTGAGTGTCACAATATTCTGCGGAGTCACTTTGTCGCCAGGGGCACGTTTGCAATGTGGGCATGGGCCGGTGTGCGCTGCGGGCCCCCCTGCCGCACGGGCCCCAGTGCGGCTGCACTGCCTGCACTGTCTATAGTTACGCCCCTGGCTATGTACGTAAATTAGAATGATGATACCTGCTCCTCCTGTCTTCACAGCACTTCGTCCCTTCTTCCCCTCCTGCTGGTCTTTAATGGTCTCATAGACAGTTTGGATGATTGGAATACTGAAGGCCTACAAGAACACAATCATTTTGTGTTCACATTTCACTGATCCTTTACATTATATATATATAACATAATTAATAGATTGATTGATTTATTACATTATACAAACACACAATTTATGTGAACGGAACGGGTAGACTTACTCCAGTTTTTCCACTCCCAGTCTCAGCAGCCTGTGGATATAAACACACAGCTGAGTACTACAGAAGTCATGATCACAGTTACCACTGATCAGTGGATCATACACACATACTGTAGACACTGCACTGGATATGACTGTGATCTCACCATGAGCACGTCTCCTCCACCCAGAATCAGCGGGATGGATTCGGCCTGAATGTCAGTTGGCAACCTGGAAGATAAGCCAAAATCAATACCTACTTTAATTATGCATGGACAAATAAATTATGAGGTGTGTAAGAACTAGGACAGAGGTTTTCAAAGTGTGGTCAAAATGTTAAAAACCCTTGAACTAAGAGACACTCTTACTCACAGCCAATCCATTTCTTCAACCGCCTGTGCAATTTCAGGCATTACTCCCATTTCTGTAAGGGAAAACAAACATGTATGAATACCGCAAATAGTTCAACCACACTCAATTTGTTACTAAATGTTGACAGGTAAATCTCACCGCCGAAAGCTGCCATGGTGTCAAACTCCTGCGGCTGCGAGTCTCTGGACTCCACCGGATGTAACGTGTGCTGTTTTTCGACAGGGTGCTAGTAGGAAAAAACGGTCCGTGCGGAATGCGCTTCCTCGCTTCCGTTCCGCTTGTTTTGTTTTTTATTAACAGAGGTATATAAAGTTAATTTTAAAATTAATACACTTATTATTTTAGTTATAGATACGTTTAGAAAACAACTTATAGACATTTAGATGCAAATTGAGAAGATCATCGGCCCTTTTATATGTACCTCGCAGGCCGCCGTAGTGTGACGTGGGCGCCATCAAATTCATTGAAAACATGGCAGGTGATATTATTGTGGAGGACGAAGAGGAGAATATTTTATATGATTTACTTGTTAACACAGAATGGCCGTCCGAAACAGACACACAGGTTTGTCGAAATATACCCACTTTCTTCGAATACATGTTTTTCCTACACGAAATTGAAATATGTACGTGTATCAGTTCTGCGCAAGTTGTTTTGAGCCACGTATCCAAGTTCATGATCCAGGGTTTAAATGAAGTAAATATAATTATTATGTAATAAATATCATTACGATGATTTACAGCTCTTAATTTATTCATTTTTCTGTATATCGTCACGTATAATCTCCAGCTGCTTGTTTTGGGAGAAGGTGCAAGTTGACATGCTTAAATTGTTCATTTGACATTTTGACAGCTGATGCAAACCGTCCTGTAGATATATAATACTGTGAAATCATGCTGTTTGTGTTTGATTTTTTTTCCCCAGCTGCGCGGGTTGAAGGAACACAACTCTTCACTCGTTGCAAAGGCAGTGACAGGTATGGACAGCAAGGATATATATATATATATATATATATATATATATATATATATATATATATATATATATATATATATATATATATATATATATATATATATATATTATATGCGCCTTGTTATTTTAGTCATTAATATTTAACATGTTTTAAGATTAAGGAAAAGACTGTAATGCCAATGCTGTGTAGATTGTAAGCTCACATGCTGGAGACACAGCCATCATTCATAAGCAGCTTTACAGAGAACAGTGTTTCAATGTGAATGAATGTGTTGATTTGGCATGTTTACACAATAAAACAAAACAACAAACTCCTTTGGAATAAAACGATACCGGATCCTAATCACGTCTTATTTAGTGATTTCAAATTTTGTAGTCTATTACACATAAGTAATACTTGGTATGCACTTAATTCTGGAATAAAACGAATGTCTTTCCAAATGGTGCCTTTTGCCATTTTTAGATTATTTGTCTCATTCTTACAGTTTTTGTAATTTTTTTTTTTTTGTCATTTATATTGTATTTTGTTACATTTCTGTATAGTTTTAGCATTTTTTTAGTACTTCAACTTATTTTAGTTATTTGCCAAGGCAATATTTCTAACGATTTAGTCTAACATTAAGTCTGTTTATCATCTAATATTCAAACTTTAAGCTTTATTTTAACTAGGTTTAGTTAACGATAACCACACTGGTTACATTTTTATTCTATGTAAGCTGGTTTGAATTGCCCCAACAGTTAACATGGCAGTCAGATTATAGAATGTTAATTAAAAAAATCTAAATATTGTCTTGCAGGACCCTTCAGGTTCATTCTGCACTATCTTTGGTACAGGTGAGTTATTGTCTCCACTTGTTGTGCTTATAGTGAAGTATACAGTAGCTATGTGTTTAAATTTGATAATAGATAGTAATAACTCTCCCATCTTAAAATATTAAGAAATTAAGATATAATATCATATAATTCAAAAGTTTGGTATAAATAAGATCTTATGCTCACCAAGGCTGCATTTATTTGATAAAATTATTATTATTATTTTTGTTTACAATATTTAAAATAACTGTTTTATGATATTATATTCTTTTAAATGCAAATTATTCCTGTGATAGCAAAGCTGAATTTTCAGCATCATTACTCCAGTCTTTGGTGTCATTATGATCCTGCAGAAATCATTCTGTATCTGCTGATTTGGGGGCTCAAGAAACATTTTTTATTATTATAAATGTTGAAAACAGTTGTGCTTCTTGATATGTTGGTGGTAGTTTAGACATGAAAAAACATTAGCATTTATTTGAAATACAAATCTTTTATAAATGTGTAAATGTATTTGCGGTCACCTTTGATCCGTTTAATGTGCCAGTCTGTGTACTTTTATCCGTATTTCAGCCCCTCCAGTTCAACTCTACCACCTGGGCTGATTCGCCTTGCAACCAAACAAGTGAACTGGCAATTGGTGCTGGCAAGGTAATACCACCCGTTTTTACATAGAAAAGCTTTACAGAGAGTCTGGGTCAGTCTATTCCAGGCATGTTTTTTGGCAGGTTCATCTAGAGCGTAAAAAGCTCTTTTGCACTTGATTCACACCTCATTGCCTCTACAATTCTGAAGTCTATGTCTATTGAACCTTTCTTAAAATCACCTGTTACACCAAAACATTCAAATCTGCATTGGCGCTGCCTCTAACCCAGAAAGAGCAGTTGTCAAGTCTTTTCACCCACACGGTATATTATAAATATTTATTCAAAATATTCATATGATTACAGAAGTACTGGGATAAAAGTTTATAGTTCCGACATAAACACTGATGTCTACGGTAGCGATCAAAATAGAATACCTTTTTACACCACCAGGTGACGACAATTGACTGTTAAAAAATCTATTTGTAATTGAATCATTCCTTCAAGAGATTCATTTTAAAAATGCTGACTCATCCAGTAATAAAATAAGTCATTTATTCAAACCGATTAAAAAAAACAAAAAACAAACAAACAAATGTAAATAGATTGCAGCAATTACCATTCATATTATTTTGTTGAGTTGTCTGTTCTGAATCGTGGGTGAATTGTGATCTCTGTTTGAAACACAGACAAAAAAAAGTATCCAGAATGTTTTGTTGTGAGATATCCAAATTTAATTAAACATCTGTTTGTGGATGCAAGCCATGTAATCTCAATCAAACTCATTTTTTCCTTCACTGTTCTCGTTCCTGCCAGTTATCTGGTTATGCAAAACAGTGCAACACAAGTAGAGATGGCGAGCTTTAATTAGCTATTGATTTCCAGATGGAAGACGATGCTCTCTGTGTTAGAAATGTTTATTTTTGGCTCCATGTTTGCTTACACAATCATTCTGTCTTCTTTCCCCCCATTTTGTTTATATATTTATTTCTTTTCCTTCTGTGCAGTAATGGGAAGCTCCTGGCTGTGGTTCAGGACCAATGCGTGGAAATTAGGTAATTCTGCACATCGATTGGAAATGTTTGCCCTTTCTATAATTGGTTAATTTTTCACCCTCTTGTCTCGGGTGCTGTTCAGCTGAGCAAAGCTTCTTCTGAGATTGATGATTTGGCACAGATGATGTATTTTTAAATATATGTATGTGTGTTTTCATGTACAATTCAGTTTCAGTAGGTGTGATTTATTACGCTAGCACCGGCTAATCAGCTCACACAGAATTGGAAGTGTCACGCTTCATGGTTTTAAGAAATTCAATGCCTGATGATCTGAAAACAACACCTTAAAATCAAATTGCTTAATCTAAAAGAAAATAGTTTCTACCCCTTCTCCTACATTTACTTAGTGAGGCTGATTTGAACTCAAAACACCCGAAACATAACTTTAAAGGCCAGAACGATAACTGTAATGATAACTATATTAGCATCCCCACACCAGCGGATGATATCGTTCTGTTTTTTTTTTTAAGCATTTAAATGCCCTTTTTAAATGCTTGAGCTCTTTAATGTAAGATGGATTCTCATTGGCTGTCAATGTTTCTGATCATTCATCGGCTATGGATTCTACTATTCTTGTATTTAGTATTAATTTTAGAACAATATCTTTCTTTATTGTGTATCATTATAGTTAAAGTAATTTGGCCTTATTCATCAACACGCTTCTCATGGGCTTCATGCTCTGTTTCAGGTCAGCTAGAGATGACTTTGGATCTATCATTGGAAAATGCCAAGGTACAGTAAAAGTAATTTTGTTTTTGTTTGCATATGGCAGGGTATTTCATCAAATTTTCTACTAAATCAATTGCATTTAACAAGTGTTTGTGAATTTTGACATTTGCAAAATGTCATTTTAGTAAAGCTTAAATGGATATTAATTAGGTGATGGATATTGTGTATTTTTCGTTGATGTAAATAATTTGCTGTAAAGCAGGTAACTTGTTGTCAGCCTTATTAGATTACTGTATTTTGCAAGATTATTTGATTGTAAAATCAAGACCTCTGCTTGCTCTTAAAGTCATCTTCTTAACCTAGTCTTGTTATTTCTTGCTGTTTCGGAGAATGAAATCTGCCACTTTGAGTTTCCAGTCTTTGGTTAAATAGGCTGTTTTACTTGTTATTCTCTTCTCTGCTCTATATTTCTTCTAGCTTTACATTTATGTTGAATATTTTATGAGTAATATCATTCAGAGAATAGGCCTGCGGACATGCAAGTCTGCTTTCAATTCCCTTTCAGTTGTACTAAGTTAATTTCAGTTAATTTCACAGAGATTTGCATTCAGCCAGTACTTTCTATAAAGGCTGAATTTCCAGTAGTGTGAAGTATATGAAATGGATGTGTTTGATTAATTGGCCTAGTCTTTTGTGTTCTATGTTCACGCTGTTTTCTTTCATTCTTCCTCTCTCGTCTGGTTGAGCAGAATGTGACGTTTTATATAGATGTGTGTTCTGTGTTGTAATCCTGATGGAAATGCAATGGTGGTCTATGTACAAATAGAGCTAATTAGCATGCTTTTAATATCCAATATTGGCTGATAGAAAATATAAAAAAAAAAAGTAAATGTCAGATATTGGAAAATATTATCAGATCAGCATATTGTTAATCTAAAACAAAAATCTTTTTGTAGTGCAAGATGAGTCCTCAGTATCTTTGGTCCGAGAAGGGAAAAAATTATTTGACTATAACGATAACGTTATTTGCCCCCTGACCAACAGACGATATCGTTCTGTTTATAATAAGTGTGTTAAGCTACAGTTATGTCGTCTGCCATTTTAAATGCTCAAGGTCTTAAAGCAGAATGAATTGCGAATAACTTTTAAAGATTAAAGGGCTAGTTCACCCAAAAATTTTAATTACTCCATGATTTACTCACCCTCAAGTCAAGTGACATTCTTCTTTCAGACGAATAATCAGTATAATTAAGTATACATGTCCTGGCTCTTCCAAGCTTTATAATGGCAGTGAATGGGAGCCCAAAATTTGAAGCCCAAAAAAGTGCATCCATCCATTATGAAAGTAATCCACAAGGCTGCAGGGGGCTAATAAAGACCTTCTGAAGTGACTCAATGGATTTGTGTAAGAAAAATATCCATATTTTAAACATTATAAAGTTAAATATTGCCTTCCGTATTCAACTTACGAAGAAAGTGTGTCCAACGTCACATGTCACGCCAGTTACGCCTTTTTTGTAAGTTAAATATGAAAGGCGGTCTAGAGGAAGCTAGATATTTTACTTTATAAAGTTTTAAATATGGATATGTTTCTTACCCAAGCCCATTGATTCATTTTAGAAGGCTTTTATTAACCTCCTGGAGCCGTGTGGATTACTTTAATAATGGATGGAAGCATTCTTTTGGACTTCAAATTTTGTGCTACCATTTACCACCATTATAAAGCTTATAAAGAAAGAGCCAGGACATTTTTAATATAACTCTGATTTCATTCAGCTGAAAGAAAAATGTCATATACACCTAGGATGGTTTGAGGGTGAGTAAATCATGGGCTAATTTTCATTTTTGGATGAATCATCCCTTGTTTTGTTTTGTTAAATTGCAAATGTAATTTAAATGTAAAAATAGAGAAAATAGAAAATAGCATGGACATTTAAAAGTTCAGTTATCAGCCAAATATAATCAAACCAGCATATTATCTAACAACATAACATAATCATCATCTGTAGTCCTTGGTATTTTTGATCCAAGAAGTGAAATCTGTCATATGATATGACTACCAAATGGTAATAATGTGATGCTTTCTATAACTGATAAGTGAACACAAGACCATTACAGATGGTAAACCAAACTAAAAGTCACAAGTTGGCTACTATGAATGGCTGCTCTGTTTTTCCTCCAAGCGCAATTCCCCTCAGGTTTATTTCTTGTTGTGAGAGGACAAAGTGACTTAGCGCTTCCATCTCAGGGAGACATTTTTGTAGCGAGTATGTGCTCAAATGGGTGGCTTTGCTGACTTTGCTTTATTTTCTTTCTAAAAAGCACTATATCGAGCATCAGCACCCCCCCCCCCCCCCCCCCAACACACAATTTTTTATTTAAATGAGATTTACGGTGTGTGAATCTGCCCAGATCACATACAGTACACTCATCCCACAAATTCAGGCAATATTGGTCCCGGCGTTCATCTTAGATTAATTAGCTTTTAACAGCTGAGAGGTGATTTATGGACCCTGCTTAAGCGTTTCCCCTACTGATATTTATCTTGCTAAGTGCCATCGTTCATTGTGAATTATTGAATCTCTCCCTCCTGATATTTCTGTGCAATTCTACCTGAATAGAAATCGCCAGCTTGCGTTTCCTGGTTTTCAACACCTCAGGGGTTGGATTGATAATAAGGTTGCTACAGCAACCGCTGGCTTTGATGTACACTGCAGAGTCGTGTGCATCTGATCTCAGCGGTGCTGCTCGGACCAAAGCCAAAATGTTTTTAATCAAAGGTCTGCTTTATTAACCCCCTCTTTTCTGATGAACGGTAGCTGCATTTTGAAGCGCTCGCTATGTTGGCTGTTGGGATGAAATGGTTGCTAGGCCCTGAAGCTGTTGTACCATATGGCTGGTGTTTAAGTGTTACTTTAGTGTTTAAGTATACAGATTTTATCACGCTGGGCTTTTGAACTTGAATCGAAGAGCCTTGGGCTCATCCTGCACCGAATCAGTTCTGTTTGACTGGTGAATGTTTGGATTTCCTCACTGTTGACCATAGAGGACGCTTAAAGAAAATGTGTCTTGGCCTCACAGACCAATGCTAAATTGACTTTTTTTTAAATAAAAAAAAAGGTATAATGAATCTATTATACATCAAAGGGTTAGCATCATCTGTTTGCAGATGGGTTAATGACTCATTAAACTTTAAACTCTTACATTAAATATTAAACTTTTTTCCCTAGATCTCTCAATTATTTATAATTGTAATTTTAAAAAAATACATAAAAATGCTATTTAATATACATACAGTAAATTGAATATACCTATAATTATCTTATAAGTATAAATGCAGTTAAAAAATATGTTTTTTTAGTATTAAAGGGATAGTTCACCCAAAAATGAAAATGTGATGTTTATCTGCTTACCCCCAGGGCCTCCAATATGTAGGTGTGTGTGTTTCTTCAGTAGAACACAATTGAAGATTTTTAACTCCAACCGTTGCTCTTATAATGCATGTCAACGGGGTGTTTTCTATGAGTCACTATAAGAGTAAAAAACACAGACATACAAATCCATATTAAATCCTGTGGCTCGTGGTGACACATTGATGTCTTAAGACACGAAACGATCGGTTTCTGCAAGAAACCGAACAGTATGTATGTTTTTTTTTAACCTCATATCAGATGAATCTCATCTAGCATTCCCAATGCCATTACTTCCACTGGAGAAGGTCAAAACAATGGCACAATCATAGATATGTGTACATAGATGCCTCGTTCAACCGATCCTCACAGGCACTAATGAGGATTCAACAGGGTTTTGACCTTCTTCGGCGGAAGTAATGGCGAGTAATGGAAATATTAGATAGGTTTTTAGATGTTTTTTATTTTTTTTATTTTATTTTATTTTTTTATGATCAGCTGTTACAAATCACTTTATGTTGTCTTAATGCTTTGGCAATGCAAAATGTATGTTTTTGTCATGCCAATAAAGCTTCTTGAATTGAATTGAATTGAATTGAAATTGATAGGATTCGTCTGCTATGAGGTTAAAGAAATTACATAAATACAGATCGGTTTCTCGCAGAAACCGATCGTTTCGTGTCTTAAGACATCAATGTGTCACCACAAGCCACAAGGTTAAATATGGATTTGTATGTCTGCTTTTTACTCTCATAGTGAAAAATTTATATGCATTATATGAGCAACGGTTGGAGTTAAAAATCTTAATTTGTGTTCTACTGAAGAAACAAACACACCTACATCTTGGATGCCCTGGGGGTAAGCAGATAAACATCACATTTTCATTTTTTGGTGAACTATCCCTTTAAAAACATATTTTAACAAACCTTCTTTTTAATATAACTGCTTGTCTTCCTGCCGCAGTTCCCAAGGATCCAAACCCTCACTGGCGCAGGGTAGCGTGGAGTCATGATTGTGCTCTTCTGGCATACGCTGACAGCACCGGTACGGTCCGGGTTTTTGACCTGATGGGTAGCGAACTCTTCGTTATACCACCGGTATGTCACACATAATGTTCTTTATTTCTCACCTCCTGTCATTCTCTCTGTCTGTCTTTTCCGCAGTCATTCTCTCTCTCACACACTACCTCTCTGTTGACATTGATTCCACTTTTTGTGCACAGTAAGAGCACTCTTTTCCTTTTTCAGTATAAGTGATAGCTGTAATGACTGGCTCCTAATGACTGAATTTCAGGCTTTGCCCTCTGGCTTTCTGCTCTGCTTGGCTCTTCTCTCATTCTCTCGCTCTTTTTCTCTCTCTGTCTGTAGACCGGGTAGGCCTGACCCTCTCAAGAGGGGGCTTTTCCTACTCCGTTGCCCAAGCAAGGAACACATTTTCTGGTTCCCTTCAGCTCTAAGCCCCCTGATGCCCTTGAAGGACATTTTTTTCAGATGAGTTTCTCTATCAGAAAGAGAGCTCTCTTGCCCCTTTACCACTTTCAAATTCCCCCTCATCCCCTCTGTTTCTTTTGATTGCACCGCTAGTGAGGTCTCAGTTAGTATATCGCCGGCCCTTTCGCTCTCTGTATCTCTCTTGCTGGCTCTCATCCTCCCCCGCATTACTCCACACTCTTCCATCTCTCTGTCAGAAACTATTAGTTTAGTCTCACAAGATACCCTCTCTCCATCAAAGAGTCTCTGTGTGTAATGACCTGTATGACTCTATATATTTTTGTCACTTTCAAACTCTGCTTCCATCTCTCCCTCATCTTTTTGATGTCTTTCTTTTTGTGTCTCTCTAGGCCATGAGCTTCCCAGGAGACTTTAGCTATGCAGCAGCCGGTCTGATGTTCTTGGAATACACTGGCAGTGCCCAGTGGTCAGCGGAGCTGCTGGTCATCTCCTACAGCGGTCAGCTCAAGAGTTACCTGGTCAGGTACGTGGAGAGCAAGGTTGATATTTTATACTAAGACACAACTTTTGATTTGAAAAATAATGCAAAGCACACAAATATGAACCAACACAATAAAAATTAACAAAAAAAGCTATATATATATATATATATATATATATATATATATATATATATATATATATATATATATATATATATATATATATATATATATATATATATATATATGTGTGTGTATATATATATGTATATATATGTGTATATGTATTCGTAAATAACAAGGTAAATAAAGGGAATCCAATAGATGTATTTACTTAGACATATTAGTGTTTGACATTAGACCTTAGGGTTAGTTCACCCAAAAATGAAAATTCTGTCAATAATTACTTACCCTAATGTCGTTCGACACCTGTAAGACCTCATTTCATCTTCGGAACACAAATTAACATATTTGTGTTGAAATCGGTTGAAATCTGATGGCTCAGAAAGGCCTTCACTGACACCAATGTCATTTCCTCTCTCAAGACCCATAAAAGGCACTAAAGACGTCATTATCAAGTTCATCTCACTACAGTGGCTCTACAATAAATGTATGAAGCGACTAGAATAGTTTTTGTGTCATATCCTGTCATTCTAAAATTCTTTTTCCACACATCATCTGTGACATGGTCACGTGGTGTCCTCATTTGAAAGTGACAGTCCTCATTTCGTGCCTTGTTTTGGGCGCGGGAATATCCATTTTTACTGTTTGATAAATATAAGCAGCACAGTATTTAGCATTCATGTTAATGCTACGTTCCGATTCCTCAATGGAAATGTATTCATTCATATTGTCCATGTAAACATAGCTAATGTTGGTGTAGAGTAGCCTGTTCATACAAATACGGAGCTTTCATAGCATAATTGTTTTTCTTTTTTTACATACAATACATAAAATATCAGTGACATTCGGAAAAGTGAATTAAAGGTCTGTTTTTTTAAAGGGGTTTTAGCTGAGAAAGCACAAGCCTAACCCCTTAGCTGCCTTTCCACCATCTCCGAAAAACAACAAAGCAACAGCCCAGAAGTCATTCCTTTCCAATGCAGAGTAGTACAGGAGCTGTGTGGCGTTCCGATCATATGCGTATACGAAAATATCGGATCCGATTTGAGCTTTGAATGGGTTGAAATATTCAAACTTCTGCAGTTAGAACGTATGCAACTGGCTGATCAGATGTCATGTACTTTAATCAAACTATGAGTGGGAAGTTACAATTACCAATATTTGTCCACTTTAACTCTATTCTGTAAACACCATTTCTGTAAAATGGTGGTTATTAATAATTATGGCACATAATTATTTTATAATTATTAAATCAATATTTAAGTTTATTAACTCAATATTTAAATAAAATCTACAGTTTTTTTCACCCCCTGTGGTGAAGGTTAATGTCGTTTACATGTCTGTGGTGTTTTTAATATGCTTTAAACTAAACCATACGCAAATTCATAAGTCAACACCTTTGCTAAATTTTATTCCCTTAAAAGTAAAGTGAGCCAAAGACTGTCTCAGATGTGGTTTGAAATTGGCTGTGTTTCTTACGTCACAAACTACCTTGCAACAAATTACGTCAACGTGTGGGCGGGCTTTAGCATATTATTAACTATGCAGTGATGTAGTGGAGTCTCAAGAGAAGCCAGGTTATCCCAGTTTATTTTTCTGTCTATGTACATAATTCACCCGCTATATTGTTAAATGTACCCCCTTTAAAAAAAAAAAGATGTATATTGCAATGTTATGCGTCAGTTGTATGCAAATGTCGGGTATAGTGGAAAGGCGACTTTAGACAACAGTTTCATGCAGACAAACATCTGGCTAGGTTAGAATCTCAATTGCTGGGTTTATGCTGTTTTGTTTATCCTGGCCTTTAAATTGTAATTAAGTTGCAATGGGTGACATTGTGCCAATTGTCAAGAATTTGGAAGGATAATAAATCACTAATCCTTCTCACTGAGTTTAAAGAGTGTTATGGGATGTAAGATAGTAGAAACTGTGTGTTGTAATACATTGATCAAACGTTGAAAGATATTGGAACAAGACCACCAGAGAAGATTCTGATGATTCAGATGCTTACAGATCCTCTCTAACCTAATTCTTTGATTCTTCCAGGGCCAGATATTCTGCAACTAAACTCAAAAGCCTGCATTCTTGTGTTTATCTCTCTAGTGAGGGGGAGGCTTAGTTTTGAGTATTAATAAAATTGCCTGAAGTTTCCAATTTGTAATTCTTTGTTTAATCAGTCAGCTCAAGTTTTTAAAGTTTCCACCCATGTACAAATCTGCTTTATTCTCCTCTGAAACTTGGCTGCAGACTTTGAAGCGCTGAAGAAAGCTCTTTCCCGTTCTCTCCTTCATGTTGTTAATGGAAGTGCTTGCCATTGCGTTACTTTGAGGAAGTTTTCAAAGTCATTTAGAAATGTTGGACTAACGTTGGACTAGATGGTTCTTTCAAGAGCATTTTTGACGCAAAGCTGAGAAGCTAAATTCCCTCTAACTCAAACTTTCAGAACGCACAAAGCTCAAATAACTTCAAATTGTGTTTGCCCTTCACTCTCTGAAACCATTCAAACATGCAGACTTCAGTGGCCTTTCTTATCAGGACAGCACACATCCTACTTTAACATTTTCTGCTAAACGAACTATGTAATTTTCAACATAGAGCTCAACATGAGGATGGTCCGATGGCCACAGGTCAGTGAGTTTAAATTTTTGGTCAGTTGATGAAACTGTCACTAACCCTAACTATTGCTCTATTGATCATATACACTTGTTTGTATGCCTCGCAAACTTCACGTTTGTTTTCAGCTATGAAACATTTGAGTCTACTAACAGTGATAAATGTTTTGCACCATATGCCATAATTTATTTTTTGTTAAGTTTTGTTGAATGCTTAATAATAAATGGAAAATAATTTAATATTTCTTCCTGACACACGTAAAATATCTTGCCAAAATTATTGGCACCAGTGAAAATGTTGGCAGCACAAATAGCTATTTTGATTTAATTAGATATTTTTTTTGTGTTTGTTTTTTTGACGGCGTGAAATGAAATGGTAAACAATGCTTTTTTTGATTGAACCAGTGAAAATGTTAACAGGACAAGTAAGAATCAGAACAATTGGCCTTACTAGGCAATCAAACCCACCAATGTAACCCCTCCGTTTCTACTCTCACCACTCAGAGCAGGATTCGAACAGGCGTTTCCGGCATAGGAGGAAGGTACGCTAACAAGAACACTTAACGCATAGCGTCTAGTGGCCAGAGGAGAGAGAGGCCAGCAGTGCGGGTAAAACCTGTTACACTCATCCCTCTAAACCTTGCTCTCATCCACTGAAGCTAATCAAGGTTGAGCCTGGTCACTACCTGGATAGGAGACCTCCTGGGAAAACCAGGTTGCTGCTGGAAGAGGTGTTAGTGAGGCCAGTAGGGGGCGCTCATCCTGTGGTCTGTGTGGGTCCTAAAGCCCTAATATTGTGACATGGACACCATACTGTAACAAGCACCGTCCTTCGGATGAGACGTTAAACCGAAGTCCTGATTCTCTGTGGTCAATAAAAATCCCATGGAACTTCTCGTAAAAGAGTAGGGTGTAACCCTGGTGTCCTGGCCAAATTCCCCCCATTGCTCTTAATCAATGATGGCCTCCTAATAATCTCCATCAACTTAATTGGATCGATTGCTCTTTCTCCTCTCCAGTCTACACCTATCGCTGGTGTGAGGGCATTGGCGCCGTTGTACCGTGGCTGGCCTTCACATCATCTAAGTGGATGCTGCACACTGGTGTTGGTTGAGGAGAGACCCCATGACATGATTGTAAAGCACTTTGGGTAAAGCAGTACATAGGAAATGCGCTACATACATACATAACTCATTCACCCGGGTCACGGCACCAACACTACCCCTCTGGTTCTACTCGCGCAATTAAGAGCGTTATTCTGACAGCGCTTCTCTTACAAACTGGCCTCTGTTGCTCTCGCATCTAATTGATTGTTCTCTTTAACAGTGTCTTGAAACACAGGGTTTTATTAATTGTGCCTGGTAAAGACTATTATAATGTTGATGCATTGATTTCCTGTTCTTGTTTTGCTCTCAGTGTTGGAACCAATCAGGGTTTTCAAGAGAATCACACATTCAGTTTCTCCGCCCACTATTCCAATGGCATTACCACTGCAATATATCATCCTGGCCACAGGTAAGACCCCCATCTCGAAGATGTTTTGTTGTGGGTGTGTGTGTGACTGTCACAGGGGTATTTTTCTCTAAGAGTGAACGCACAATCAGTTAGCATAACCCAACCTATTCCCACTATACATCTTTAAAATTGAATTCACTTTGGCTTGTGTTTTTAGGCAGTGGTTATTGATTTTTAAGGAAAAAATGGTTAGGACATTAGCTGCCACATGGGGGCAGTCTTTATATAGTGTGTAGAGGGGTGTGTGTGCATTTTTTTTTTTTGTATGTGCTGTTCACATGCGTCTAGATCAGATTATACCCTTTTCACCAGCCCCTCATGGACCACTTTGGCTTCATAATTGGGTTGAGGTGCTCTGTGTGTGATGTGTGTGTTTTTTTCCCTCTGACTCCTGTTGTTGATGTGTTTTGTCTGTCTGTCAGGTTGCTGTTGGTGGGAGGGTGTGAGTCTAGAGACATTGGTGTGTCCAGGGCGAGCCGTTGCGGGATCACAGCATGGAGGGTGCTGTCAGGGTCGCCTCACTATAAACAGGTCACCAGTTATGAGGATGACATTACTGGGGTAAGTCTTTCCATAAACATGTAAAGAACATATGAATGATACAGCGTCCATGACCTGCACTTTTTAACAAAAACAAAAAAATCTGGGCATATCAGGTCTCATGTCATTGGCTTTGATCTTCTAGTTTTCCTCTGGCAAAAAAGACCAAAAAAATATATAAATGTGTAACTTTAAAGGAACCTCCTCTCTATTTCTTTTTAGAAAATGGCTCATTTTCCAACTTGGGGGACTATATCATTGCATGATATATAGCCCATATAATTGCGCCGCTGCACCCATTGGTACGAAAGCAAAGTTCCTAGATTATTACGAAGGAATGAGAGTATAGTTCCTAGGCATATTGGTCTAGAAAAACTTTTAAAATTCATTCACTTTTCAACTGGACTTAGTACACAATGTAACTGCAGAAGAGTCAAGTTTTAAATAGGAATAATATTGAAACTCTGACCATTTATGAGCAAGATGCTTACGGTCTAATCCTATTTAATGAATTAGGCTAAGCTATGCTCAAAGTGCTTCCGCCATATCCGGAGATCGAAAATGGTAAAACTTAAAATTTTAACTCTAGGGGAGTTGGAAAATGAGCCTGTTTTCAAAAAAAGTGAAAACAGGCTGAACCGTTTTTAGAAATATGACTTATTCAACTTATTTCCTACATTTAGATATCTGGGCAAATGCATTTTTGCCTTTGCCCACATATGCATTGCCCACAGTGCATGCATTGTTTGGCAGGGTCGCTGCTATCTTAGCTTATCATAATGAATGGAATCCTAAATCAAGTAAATTGGAATCAAGTAAATGTGATCCAAAAAAAACCCAATCACCTAATCACTTCTTGTGGCCTGCGTATTCTCAACGAGTACAAATAGCGATGCAGATTAAGGGCGTTTTCACACCTGAAAGTCCGCACCAAGGTCCGAACCAAAGTTCGTGTTTGGACATTTGGTTCTTTTTGGTTTGCTTTCACACTGCAGTTATGTCAGCGCACCAAAGAACTTTACATGACGCACTGGCGTCTTGTCGTCATCATCTATGTGGGCTGCATCTTAACATTGATTGGCTTGTTAGCAGACGTGTGTCTGACGTCAGTGTGTTGTCAATTCAGCGGGGAACTTTGACAAGAATGAATGAACAGACGCATCATTGCCAATACTCTTAATATTATGGGATTACTATCTGCAGCACCAACTATACTCGAGGCAAATTCACCAAATGAACGTCCTCGTTGTGCAAACATTTTATCGGCGCCAACAGGAGAGGAGGAGCTCCTATAAGATAGGCTTTTTAGCCAAACAATTTATTTTATTTTATAGTTATGTTTAAATATTATAATGTTATTTTTAAATTTCATCTAGGCTATATTGATTATGAAACGTGCACACTGCACAGATGTGCAATATATGTCAAAGACATAGAGTCAGAAATAATTTTGACCACTTCATTAAGATTTGTTTTGTAGAAAGCTTTGTATTTTGTATCTTAATTTTAATAAATGTTTCATCATTTGCCTGAATTTAATAAATAAGCTTAAAAAAATAATTATTTAAGACATCCCGTGACGGAGCGATCATTTGCGTTGCACATGAACTTGAGCGGTCTCATAAATATACCGAAACTCAGCATAGTCAAGCAGAGTCAAGCAGAGCACAAGCTGACATGACTACACAAGCGGTTCTGTTTAAAATGCTGCGCGCTCCATCACTGCATGTGCTGTGAGTTTAATCTGTTTTTTCACTAATCCTACACCAGAACTTCCTGTAAATGGTCTGAAAGTCCGAACTATACAGAAAATGCTTTCACACAAGAAACGAACCGAACCTTTGTTCTGTTTGGTCCGGACCGAGACTACCTCTTTTCGTCGGACCAAATTTCGTCTGTTTGGTCCGAACCATGGTCCGAGGGAGGTTTCACACCTGTAATTTTGGTTCGTACCAAACTGAAAAGTCCGAAAATCCGGACCAAACAAGGTAGGTGTGAAAGCACCCTAAGACTAGGCGATTTCCTAGGCAGATATTGACTTGGGACTATATTATGGGGAAGCACAGGCGAAGCACTGCTACTTGGGCGCAGAGATATCACGCAACACATTGCGATCGCTCAACAGTTGGAGTACGTGAGGATGAGAGACGTGATATCTCTGCGCCCAAGTAGCTTCGCCTGTGCTTCCCCATAATATAATCCTGAATCAATATCTGGGACATGCTAGCTGGCAACATAGGATTCCTTTCATTATGCCAAAACAAAAATGACAAAAATGCCTTTGCCCACATATCTAAATGTAGAAAAAAAGTTGGGTAAGCCATATTTCTAAAAATGGTGGAGTGCTCCTTTAAAGCTACACTGTGTAACTTTTTTAGTTTATTCTTAGCTAAAAACACTTAGTTCTTTCAAAAATATATGTGCTCATTAATGTATATTTACTTCTTTCAAGTAATAAAGTATTCTCATAAGTTTATAATATGCCATTGAAAACACATACGGGTGAGGGGTTCCAATGCCGGCCGCCATGTTGGCCCTCCATCTTGAAAGTACATTAGCCAAAGAGGGACATACCCGTAAATTCAAGCTTCGCCTTTCGCGTTGGCACTCGATGGCACCGTGTCGAATGTGAAGAGGGGGATTGCCATGTTAATCTTGGACTAAATCGGCCACCGTAGGAGTTGAAACGAAATCAGAACTGAGAGGAACAGAAACTAATGTTCACTGGATGGTCATATAACTTAACAACGCTATATGGGGGAAAATATCACACAGTGTAGCTTTAACTAAGTTTCTAAAGAAAATCACTGTCGTAATGTTAGGGTGTTGTGGTTGGTTGTCAAGTGCTGTTAAGCAGTTGCTAAGGTGTTTTGAGTGATCGTTTGCATGTAGCAATGTGGTTGATTCAGAAATTAGGTTTTATGAGTCGTTTCTAGGGCTTGTTTTGAGTGTTCGGAATGGTTGCTAAGGTATTGCTTACAGGTTTTGGTGATTTGATATACAGTTTCTAAGTGTTTTGAGTGGTTGTTGAGGTGTTGCAATGGGCTTTATGCGACATTCCGGGGTCGAAAGAGCCTCCTGCCGACTTAATAATATTCTGGTCCCTATAGGGCTTTTCACACTGTGCTTAACCCTGGGTTACCGTCATTCTAAACACCACTTTTAACCCTGGGTAAAAGAGCGTTTCACACTTGTAATTTAGATGTGGGCTTGGCACCCAAAGAATGTTTGTAACCAAACAGATCTCGGCAGCCACTGTCCATAGTGGGGGACGAGATTTGCTTGGTTACAAACATTCTTCCAAATATCTTCTTTTGTGTTCAGCAGAACAAAGACATTCATACAGGTTTGGAACAACTTGAGTTAATGCTGAAAGAATTTTCATTTTTGGGTGAACTATCCCTTTAACTCTGCATTGCAGTGTTAAACTTAAACAGTGTGAAATGATGTAATTTTAGAATGTTACAACTACCGTAAATGCTTAGCAACCAACAACCAATCATGTGCCTTGTATTCACAAGCTTTGGGCAGTCACGGAAACACTGTGTGATGTATATAAACAGTCGTTTCTGTGTATGATAGGAAAAAATATCAAACGGCGACTGAAAACAGGACAATGGAGTAAAGAAGAGACTGTTTCATTCTTACCTTTTATAGCTCGAAAAGTTCACTAAGAAAAAAAACATTATCACAGTCAGCAATGTGTAATATGAGGACGCACAATGCTAGAGCCTTTTTGTAAATGATTCATGTGCTGCGTTTGTCCAATCCGTAAAACTGACACCGCATATATTCAAATGAGGACTTTAAGGGTTTAGGTATGCGCAGAGTAAGACTGCAGATTATGAATACCCAAGATTAACTGTTAACCCTGGGTATCTCATGAATAGTGTGAAACGTGAATAAAGAGAACCCAGGGTTCCATTTACCCAGGGTTTAGAATGACCCGGGGTCAGCTTTTCCAAGTGTGAAAATCCCTTATTTGTGATTTGGGTTATTACTTAAATGCAAGTTTATTAAAAAAGGAAAAAATATACATTTTTTTTTTCTTTTTTTTTCTAGCCACCAGTAGAAAATTGAAAGTTCAATCTCCTCAATTGATTCCTAACTCCAAGTATGTTCAATTCTTGCTTTTGTATTGGATTTTATAAGAAGGATACTAACTCTCTAGCAGTCGTTTCTATGTATGGACTGTTCTACCCCTGAAGCAACAGCCATATCTCAAGGAGTAAAGACACTTCTGCACTGACTGCTGCTCAGAATACACAATCTCACATCAGGTTTCACAAACCTGAAACCACAGGCTCGTTTCTGGTTTTCTAAGGTTGTGAAGGTTTTGTGCAGTAAGCTTCGGAAGCTATGTTATAAGTTTAATAAGATTTTTAGTGCTGAGGCTTCTTATATGCCCAATGATATGACTTCATGCACATAGTTATAATGAGAAACTTCTAGAATGCTTTGATTGAATTGGTGGAACCTGTTTTGATATTCTTCATATTTATTCAATATTCAATGATTTATTTAGTTATTTGGCTCTTGGCTTGATATTGAATATGTGCAAGGTCATAGTGGGTATTCAGTTTGAAAACTCCCCATGATCTCACACACACCTTAAACATGTTGCTGAAAGGTCTGTGCAAGACCAACAAGCATACTCCAAAAAGCAACACTTTCGGTTTTATATAATAGTTCACCTATCATTCATCTGTCCTAATCATTTACTCAATCTCATGCTGATCCAAACCCATAAGACTACTGATTAATCTTTGAATAACAAAGTTATTTTAATGATTTCAAAGTTTCTATCCCTCCATAGAAAATCCAGGTACCCAAAATGTAGGAGATAAGGAGAAAAGTCACAATTGTAAAATGTTTAAAATAAATACAAATGAATCAAGCGGTTTCAACAAAGTCTTGTAAAGCGATACGATCGTTTTATGATGAACAGGAGCTCAAATATGAAAGTGTGATGCACAAGGACCAATGAGGTTTGTTCAGGCATGTGATGCACACATAAGCTTCCATGGTTACCCTGCATTATACACACTATGTATGTAAATGAAAGTTAATAAAAGCCTAAATTAATCCTGTTACCATATAAGGTGATTATATTTATTTGATTTCTAGCTTATCCAAGTTGGTGATTTAGTTGGTCAGTATGCATATTCCAGAAGGCAGTTTGATCAAGATGGCATGACCAACTGGTAGCTAGTTACTGGTCCAAGTTAGTCTACCATCTTGGATCAGTATACAAGCTTCCAGTTTAACCTGTATTTTTCAGCTTTTAGTATCACGTATAAGTATGTAAATGCATCCATGGTATTCATGACAGAATTTATGAATCATCATTTCCTTTTCTTATTTAGTCCCAGAGGCGAGGATTCTTCAGGATGCCCAGCTTGCGTCTTTTCTCCAGGCATAACAGTGAACAGGTGACTCACTTTGGTTTTTATGTCGCTCAGTCATAGTTTTTACTGGCCATATTCTTTCCCGTCTCTCTGGGCCACTATGGCAGCAAATAAAATAAAATGCCAAAGCTTAATTTCATTCTGCTAAAAACTCTAACTAAATAGTGTAATGCCTAATTGAACGTGTGTGTGTTTACTCAGGATGGCGTGTTCAGAATGAGCCTGTCTCCTGATGGCACAGTGCTGGCTGTGATCCACTTCTCTGGCAGTCTCAGTCTCTGGAATATTCCATCATTCAAACTGAAAGGCAGCTGGAAACAAGAGGAACAAGTAATACAATCACTTTGTGTGTGTGTGCTCTATTTCAGAGACTTAAAAGCTAAAATATATACATTTATGTGCCACTATTTTAAAGGTGCACTATTTTTGCAGTAAAATATCCAAAAACCACTAGGCCAGTGTTATATATTTTGTTCAGTTGAGTACTTACAATATCCCAAATGTTTCCAACTATTTGTAAATTGTGAGAAAATAGCTATTTTAACCAAGGACCCGGAACGTGTCAGCATAGCGTTTGAGGGAGTCGCCTGTCAATTGCGTCATATCTGCGTTACCCTCAGTTTTATTTGGCAGAAGCGCTTTTCTCTTAGCAGTGTGAACATGTCACAGCAGCGCCGAGCGAACGCACAGAGTAACGTCATAACATCATTTTAAACACACTTAAATGTATCTAATATGAAAAACTGCTGCTTCACCTCATACTCATGACTGGAAACGCGGAGAAATGGTGCGCGCGCCCAGCAACTGTGTCCCGTCCCGTCATAATAAAAGCCCCGGTGCTCGCAAGCCGTGTGTTTGCGTAACAATCGCTCCAGCGGCCGTGCTCAGCTCCACAACACTCGGTCCTGCTCTGCTTCATACTACATTGACGTTAATAACCGCATCCATGAACATGATTTCTGCCCGAGTCCTATTTTCCACCGGCTGTGAGGTGAAAACCACATGTCCCAAGATACTGCGCTCAAACTTGGCGTCATCAAACTACGTCTTCGTTTGAATAGGCTCCCTCTAGTTGACGGAAAGTTGCATAGTGTACCTTTAATCACTGGAATCATGGCTGTTTTTAAACAGGTGTCTCAGACACTTTGCTTGCTTGCCATTGGTCAGGCAATCAAATTGTCATGCCTCTAAACACCAGTGTTGGGCAAGTTACTAGTTACTTCTTTTAAAGTAATTGAATTACTTTACCAATTACTGTATTTCAAAAGAAATTATTTACTAGGGAAAGCAATTTTTAAGTTATGTCTGCTTTTTAAATGTAAATATGAACCGTACTAAACAGTCAAACACAATAAACACTATTAAGTTAAACAGCATTTATATCCATGTCATTAAAATAGAATAATAATCTTCATAAACTTAGAACATAAAAATAGTGGTCAGAAATAAAAATCAAACATCCTTCAGTTTACAGTCTACATACATGTACTATCTTAATTTGAACACCTCTCATTCATTTCTTTCTCAAAAATGTTCATAACATCCATTTCAATCACTATTCCCTGATTTTTACTGAGGAACCTTCTTGCTAAACCCATTTCCACTCATCATACCTTTCCAAAGGTTTCAACATACTCAAACTTTTTTTTGTCAAATTTGCTATTTCCATCAAACAGTTTTCGCTCATCATATTTAACTCAAATGAACATATAAAATAACAATAACCAAATATAAGAACAAAGGTAAAATAAAACAGTCTTAAAGAGAATAAAAAGATCAATCAGTCGGACGTACAGTGGCTCAGAGCTCATTCAGTAAATGCACAGCTAAACAGATGTGTTTTGCATCTGGCTTTGAATGTGGCTACTGCTGGAGCACATCTGATCTGTTCAGGAAGCTGGTTCCAACTACGGCTGGCATAATAGCTAAAAGCAGACTCTCCTTGCTTTGAGTGAACTCTTGGTATTTCTAACTGACTTGATCCTGCTGATCTGAGTGATCTGTTGGGTTTGTATTTAATCAGCATATCTGTAATGTATTGAGGTCCTAGCTCATTGAGAGATTTATAAACAAGTAGTAGTACTTTAAAATCGATCCTTAATGTAACTGGAAGCCAGTGTAAAGACCTGAGGACTGGTGTGATATGGTCATATTTTCTGTTTCTGCTCAGAATCCTGGCAGCAGCATTCTGTATGAGCTGCAGCTGTCTAATGGTCTTTTTGGGAAGGCCTGTGAGAAGGCCATTACAATAGTCCACCCTGCTGGTGATGAAAGCATGAACGAGTTTCTCTAAGTCTTACCTGGAAACAAAGCCTCTAATTCTTGCAATATTTTGCAGATGATAGTATGCTGATTTAGTTATTGCTTTGACATGACTACTGAAATTCAGGTCTCAGAAGCACACCAAGATTCCTGACTTGATTTTTTTGTTATTAGACCTTTAGCCTCAAGCTATGCATTCACCTTGAGAGTTTCATCTTTGTTTCCAAATGTAGTGATTTCAGTTTAGTCTGTGTTTAACTAAAGATATTTTGGCACGTCCAGTTGTTAACTTAATCAATGCATTTGCACAGGGAGTCAATGGGGCTATAGTCATTGGGTGACAGTGCTAAGTAGGTCTGGGTGTCATCAGCATAGCTGTGGTAAGCAATATTGCTCTCTTTCATTATTCGGCTCAGTGGCAGCATATACAGGTTGAACAGGAGTGGTGCAAGAATTGCCCCTTGTGGGACTCCGTATGTCATGGATGTCCACTCAGACTTATGGTCACCTATACCTCTCCCTTCTAAGTATGATCTGAACCATTTGAGCACCATCCCAGAAAGCCCGACCCAGTTTTCCAGCCTGTCTAGAAGTATGGTGTGGTCAACAGTGTCGAATGCAGCACTGAGGCCCAGTTGTACCAGAATTGATGTTTTGCCTGTATCAGTATTTAAGCAAATATCATTTATAATCTTTATGAGCACTGTCTCTGTGCTGTGATACGGACGGAAACCAGATTGAAAATTGTCAAAGTATCCATTCGAGCTTGACCTGAACCATTTGAGAACCATCAAGTTCTAAAGTACTTTTTCTATTTTGAATTTTCTGTGTGTGCACACTGTTTGCACTATTTATATTACAAAATGTCATGGAATAGTGCATACATATGTAAATTGATGCTCACCTAGAGATAAAAAGTATTCAGCTAGTCATGTGGTTCCAAGATGGCCGCCCCCTTGAGATTACCCTAGAATAAAACTAGTCTAGAAATATAAAGTTATGAAATATAATGAGTTCGGAGTTTTGCCGAGCGGATATTCACCTTCTTCGTTGCTCTGGTTGGTTGTAGCGTTATACTATCGCGTGCAGAGGGAGTTTGAAAGACAACTGTTTATCCCGCCCCTCGGATTGAGCCCTGTCAATGGTGTGTTCCCAGACCCAACATCTTTGATATAGGTCTGGCTTGTTGTCAGGCTAGAATAAATCCGCTTTTGATTACTAATATGGCTAAAGTTAATTTCATGTGAGTGCACATCATTTTAAAAATAATTTTCCTTCAGTTTTTCAACATTTCATTGTGTAAAGCTTGGAGAGAAGAACAAGGGAAAAAAATATATGTTTCAGCTTATAATATCGCTTTCCAGGGCACAGCTGGAAATGCACACACCTTTTAACAATATGTCATAAAATGATTTGTTTGTTCTTGTCTATGCACGCGTATTCATCTCTTTTTCCCTTTGTAGCACTTGAAGTTCAAACTTCCGATGTCATGCTGCTATGCTCCACTTATTTACCCACCACTTTGTTTTCAGGATGCGTTCTGTCAATTCAGGAAAAAACACTCCCAGCTATCCCCCTTCTACCCTCTCTCACTTGCTCTCTCTTTTGTTTAGCCGGGATTTGACGAGATCAACCCGGAATGGAAGACTTCGCTGGAGAAAAGAAAGAAGATAAAAGGTAGCCGGACCCTCAACCATAGATGTGTATCTACTCCTACACTTACCTAGCACTATTAATTATGTAGCGAGTCCAGACAGAGGGGGTGGGAGGGAGAAGAATGCTTTAATAAAACCCTGCGTCTTGTGTCTTTGTGGAGAGGCGTTAAATTCAGACAGTGACATTTTGATTGTGGGTTTAGATCACACGTTTTCATAAAGCCTGTCTTTCTGCTTGTCCTCAGTTTGTGCTTTCTTTTGCGTTTTCTCTTTGAAAACGATGTTTCTAAATCATCTATCACGTTTAGCTGTGGAATGGTGACTTTTAAATGAATGGATGTCTGTGAAATATTTTATTTATGATATTCAGATTTTTTTTTCTTCTGTGGTGGTGTTCTCAACACCTGTCTCTCTCGGTCTTCACAGATAAGGAGCAGCATCAGTCTCTGCTAGATGTTAGCTGGTGGAGTGAGAACGCTTTGATTTTAGCCCGCTGCTCTGGGGCCCTCACTGTGTCTTCTGTGCGGACTCTCAAAAACCTACTCGGCAAGTCCTGTGAGTGGTTTGAACCCTCACCGCGAGTCACCTCAGCCCATGATGGGGGCTTCCTCAGTTTGGAGGTGTGTGTTTCTACATCGATCAGTTCTAACTGGTGTCGAATATTTGGGATGATTTTGCTGACAGTATAGAATTAAGAAACATTAATGTTTAGCTTTTTTGCTACTCTTAACATCATTAATATTGCTTTTTTATTAAGCCATCCTAGGTGTATATGACATTCTTCTTTCAGACAAATCCATTCAGAGTTAAATAAAAAAATGTCCTGGCTTACGAAGAAAGTGTGATGTCTCTCGCGTAGTTCAAAATGCTTACGCTACGTCTGACATCATCATCGCACCACTTGCTTACTTTTTCGTAAGTAGAATTTGAATGGTGTTCCCACGTGAAACTAGATATTTTAATTTATAATGTGTTAAATATGGATATTTTTAAATATGGATATTTCTGCCCCAGAGCCACATGGATTACTTTTTTGGGCTTCAAATTTTGGCGCCGCCACTCACTGCTATTATATAGCTTGGAATAGCTATGACATAACTCCAATAGTATTCATCTGAAAGAAGAATGTCATATACACCTAGCATGGCTTGAGGGTGAGTAAATAATGGGATTATTTAAATTTTTGGATGGATGAACTAACCCTTTAAGTTTTCCAAAGTCTGCTATATTTTGTGATCCTTTTTTCCTTGTGAGTTTAAACCAGCATCTCTATAGAAAAGTTGAATTGATTTTCATAAAAATGGGATTATTACTCTCCAATACAGATAATTAACTCAATATTAATAAAATAAAAATATTGACAATTTTAATGTATTACTTTTTTTTAGTAAAATATATACAGTATATATTTAAATATTTTTATTGGTACATAAAATGAATAGGTATCACCCTCTTTTCAATATCCTGTATTTAAATAAAAACCATTATTCATTTGAACTAGTTTTGGATTGTCATCCTGCTTAAGTCCTCTCCTTAATATAATACCATATTTAATACTTTTATAAAGGATGCATTAAATTAACCAAAAAGGAAAGTAAAGAACATTACATTTATTGTTTTAAGAAACTCTAATTCAAATAAATGTTGTTATCCTGAACTTCCTATTCAAAGAAGCCTGAAAAAAGCACCAAATCAGTAAGTTAAAATGATTTCTGAAGGATCATTTTGATACGGCTTTGCCATAACAGCAACAAATCCCATTTTAAAATGTATTTTGAAAGAGATAAGTTATTTAAAGGTGCTCAAGAACGAAAATTGGAATTAACCTTGCCATAGTGAAATAATAAGAGTTCAGTACATGGACATCACATACTGTGAGTCTCAAACACAATTGCCTCCTACTTCTTATGTAGATCTCATGCATGAAAAACACCACAGAAAAATAATTGATTCTCAATATAATGCCACCTGCGACTCAATCGCTGGGGATCATTAATGTGTACGCCCCCAACATTTGCATGTGTCCGAAAATGTTTATTATCAGGCGGAACTGACGGAGCCGAATCATCGGGACTGCAGGTAAACAAGCGACACTTGAGGATAGCGAAAACGGCAGCTCTAATGGACACACATCATGTTCCAGACTGTGCAGAGGACGTGAGGACTTTTTCTACCCTTCCCATGGATAAAAAATGTCAACAGTCATGGTTAATGTTTATAATCGGATACCACACCAATTTAATTCAAAATCGTTTGTTTGTTCGGCCCATTTCAAGCAAGCTTCGCTCAGATTCTAAAACTGAAGAACGTGGCAATTACAACTGTATTCCTGCAAGCAGTAAATATAGTGATTTATCCGCTTATTGACTGTTTAAACAATTTCTGATTAAATTGAAAGTTTCTTAGAGAGACAGCATTGTCTAGATAACGCAAGATGCTAGTACAGTAACAATAGGAAACGCCAAGTACCATACAAAACTAAATAGTGTGTCTAATGACAAAGGTTAATATTATTTTTTATTATAAAATACAACTGTAGATACATGTTGCTTACAGATCGTTCATTCGATCCTTCTAGCAAACGTCACCTTTTCCACCATATAAGTTAAAACGATAGTCATTTGACAAGGCTATTCATTTTGTAAAAATATAAGTTATATATTTATATTTTTGAGAACTGAACTATGATGTTTTTGCATACTTGTATTTCCGAGTACATCACAGTCACTGTGTAGCCTACATTGTGACTAACGTTATATAAACATGCAATATCGTTGACAAAAAAAAAAAAAAAAAAACAAGTCTAAAATGTCGTTTAAAAAATTAAAACTTGAACAAAAACCACTGGTTTTGGTTTTGTCGGCGGGAAAGAAGAGCGTTCGTGCTTGCGGCTGCCAGATTTCAGTAATTTAAATCCCCCAAACAGAGAACACATATACTATATATATGATACATATACTACACATATAAAAAAGAACACATATACTATCCAGTGTTTTACCTAAATATTTGCAGTCTGGCAACAAGAGCTCTCTCTTGCGCGCAGATGATCTGAGAAAACCAATAAACAAGTAGGCTGCATTTTAGCAATCTCCATTTGAGATGTTCTGCTTAAAGTGTCATTCAGTCAGTCTGTGTTCTGTCAGGACGGTCGGGACTCACGAGCCACTTCGCTGAGCTGCTGAAATAAGCCAATCAGAGTAGAGCTCAACATTAATGTTCATGACTCTTCCAAATAAGGCAAAAACAGAGCATTACATCCTAGGGACAATTTCTAGGGTCGTAAATGGACCTGTAAAACTGTATCTGGAACATTTTCGACCTTAAATAAGCCACACACCCTCTATTTAGATATCAGAGAACAATTTAACATATTGTTTCAACTCATTTTAGGGCACCTTTAAAGTTGTAATAATGTTTCACAAGATCACTATTTTTACTGCATTCTTGGTCAAATAAATGCAGTTTTTGTGTGCATTAGAAACCACATATTATATTATATATATATTATATTATATTATATTATATTATATTATATTGCTATATATTATATTGTTGTATATTATATTATATTATAATATTTTATATATATATATTATATTATATTATATTATATTATATTATATTATATTATATTATATTATATTATATTATATTAATTATATTAATTATATTATATTATAAGTCCAATTTTGACTTTTTAAGCCCTAGTGACAGCTTGCTTCTCCATCCAGAATGCAGTCTTTCATTTGTAGCCGCTGATGGCAGTAATTACTTTTGTAAAGGAAGTCGTGTTATTCAGACACTCTCTCTCTATCTTCAGGCCATCATCATAAAAGTACTTTACCGCTGCTCATCCTCTGATAAGAAAAAAACTCATCTATTCCGTCTCCACCTCATTGTTTTTTGGTGCTTTCCACTGATGTAAAGCTCTCACAGCTAGAGAGATGTGAACCTGGAGGCGAGTACAGAGGGATGGGAAAAGGAGAGTGAGAACATGAGAGAGATGTCGGGTTTTATTCTGGCTGTATGTTCGGTTGACGGTTTCCTCACTCCGTAGGGAAATGCAGCACACAGCTGCGGTGTCGACTGTGTGAAGTTTGTTTGATAGATTTTTCAGTGTGTGTGAGAGAGAAACAAACAGGTACTGCCAGGAAAATGTGTTAGTGTCCTGCAGAAACAGGGTTTGTTGGTCTTCCAAGTCAATAATCAAAATCATCTAATTCATTTTCTTCTGAAATAATTGAAGGATTGTTCTGGAAAGTTCCTTTTAGTTGTCCTTGAATCAGCCGACCAAATCTTTTTAATCTCTCTCTGTTGATTCATTTGTCTTCTCAGTGTGAGGTAAAGCTGGCCCACAAGCGCTCTCGCCTGGAGACAAGCACGACGAGTGATGATGACGATGGAGAGGATGACTCCGACTCGGACGAAGAGTCCTCGGCGAAGGCGCGTTATTTTGGATATGTGAAGCAGGGCCTGTACTATGTGACTGAGATGGAACGTTTCGCCCCTCCCAGAAAACGTCCACGTACCGTCATCAAGAACTACCGCCTGGTCAGCCTGAGGTCCACCACGCCAGAGGAGCTCTATCAGAGGAAGGTGGGTTTACTATAACAACCTGATGGAGCTGAACCGCTCACTTGACCAAACTTGAAATGTAAGCGATAGTCATTATGATGACTGTATAATTATTCTGCTTATCATAAAGTTACTCTTCAAATAAATACATAATACAACATAAATAAAAAAGAACATTTGGACATTAAAGGGTTAGTTCACCCAAAAAGCATTGAACATACATTTTGAACCCAAAATAACAAAAACTACGACTTTATTCAGCATTGTCTTCTCTTCTGTGTTTGTTTTCGATCTGTGTTTTCGAGTCACAAACGCGGATTGAAAACAAACATGGAAGAGAAGACAATGCTGAATAAAGTCGTAGTTTTGTTATTTTGGGACAAATGTATGTTCAATGCTTCAAGAGATTCTAACTAACCAACTAATGTCACATATGGACTACTTTGATGATGTTTTTATTCCCTTTCTGGACATGGACAGTATACATTTTACAATATACAGTATACAGTATACATACATACATTTTTAATGGAGAGAGCTCTTGGACTAAATATAAAATATCTTAAACTGTGTTCTGAAGATGAAGAGGTCTTACGGGTGTAGAGTCATTAATAACATCATTTTCATTTTTAGGTGAACTAACCTTTTGACTATTGATTTGTGAATTTAAATAATTTCATAATTAGTGCTGTCAATCGATTAAAAAAATTAGCAAATTTTTTTTTTTGTGTAATTTATCATGATTAAAAACTTCATAGTTATTCATATTTTTTATATTGTAGTATTTTTTTTTACTCGTCAAATTAATGTAGAAACATCTTGAAGCGATAGTTCACCCAAAAAACCCTATGACTCACCCTCAGGTCATCCTAGGTGTATATGACATTCTTCTTTCAGATGAATAAAAGTTGAGTTATATTAAAAAAGTCCTGTCTAATCCAAGCTTTATAATGGCAGTGATTGTTGCTCTGTTTTTGAAGTCCATAAAAATGCATCTGTCCATCAAATAATGTGCTCCACACTGCTCCGGGAGGTTAATAAATGCCTTAGAATTAAATTGATGCGTTTGTGTAAGAAAAACATCCATATTTAAAACTTTATAAAGTAACTTTTCGTCCAATCGCCTTCCGTATTCAGTTTATGGAAAAAGTGTTGAAAGTGGCTCTGCAGTTCAAAGGCTTACGCTACCAGGTGCGCTCGTCACACGTCGCGTACGCATCTTGAACTCCGAGAAGGCACTTTCAACACTTTTCCACGGAAGGAATTAAAGTTTTAAAAAATAATATTTTTCTTACACAAACGCAACGATTTGAAGGCATTTATTAACTTCTCAGAGCCGTGTTGAACACGCTATTTGACAGACAGATTTGACTTAAGGTTGAGTAAATCATGGGCTAATACATTTTTTTGGGTGAACTATCCCTTTAAATATAGTATAAAGTATATTTCAAATATTTGTTTTAAAGACATCTTTTTATGAATGAAGGCCAGTTTCACTGATACTAATGTCTCTGTACTAACTGCTACTGATGTCTCTATGAAATAGATTTTTTTAAACATTAATGATAGACATTCAACATTACAATATAATTAAAAGCTATCAATTTCAACATTTATTAGGCTTTAAAAAATTACTTTTAATTTAAGTGAACTTAAAACTTCACATAACATCATAATGAAAGTCAGAATTACCTGTGGCCTTCATATACAATCAATATACAGAAATTGAATAAAGTTATCAATCACTTTGCAGTCTTAACTGCATAAATTATAAATTAAAGATAAGACACTTTTTGAACAGACAGTTTTCTCTGTTCATTCATTAACAATGCTGCTCATGACGCACTGTCAAGCGCATCTCATTTTCTCACAACTCTAAGTTAATTTAAGACGTTATTTAACTCCTCTAAGACTGTTCTTATGAGAACACTCGACAAAACAGGCATTTTGGCATAATTCAATGTTATTTTTGGTTCAAATGAAAAAGAGAACTCAATTCTGGTGTGGGCTCTGTGTGCAGGATACTTGTGCGTTTGTGTGTGTGTCACACAGGCATGAAATTCACAGACAGCACATTCTCTTTTGTCTTGTCGTGCAACAGTTACTGCTATTATAAAGCTTGGATTATTAGCAGTAATTGTTGCTCTGTCCATGAAGTCCATAAAAAATCTTTCCAACAAATAATGTGCTCTACATGGCTTCAGGGGTTAATAAAGGCCTTCTGAAGCGAATCGATGTGTTTGTGTAAGAAAAATATACATATTTAAAACTTTATAAAGTAAAGGTCCAGCCGATCGTTTTCCATGGAGAAGTGTTGAAAGTGCCTTCTCGCAGTTCAATAGTTCTTTTGACCTGCATAGGCACTTTCAACACTTTTTCCATAAATTGAATACGGAAGGCGATACAAGTTAATCCAAATCTTGTTCAGTTTTTCAGTATTTCAGTCTTAAGTATGGTTTTTGCCAGAAGTTTATAAATAGCACTGAGGCGAAGCCTTTTCACAATTCATGTAATGTGACCGAGTGGTATAGGACGATTACGTAGACGTTGAAGATTACCTAGCAACATCAGCGCAAATTAATTAATATTCATGAGCTTTGCATTTTACATATAGTGATGTTACAACACTCCCATCTTCAGCCTCTTCCTCTTTAAAACCCACTCTTTGACTACACACAGAAGAATGAAGTGTGGAATAAAAGAGAGAAAGGAAGATGAATGTGTTGGACAGGTGCTTGAAACGTCATGTAATATAAGATGGCAACCTCAAAGTGACAACAGCGTTTTGTGAGATACCTCAGATCCTTATAGATTTGCCTTATCGCTGTAATATTAACTGGCGATAACAGTTCTGTGGGTCTTAGACGGAGCGTTAATACGACTGAGAGCTTTCAATAGAAGTTTATCTGGTGTTGTGTTTGTGTTCACAGATTGATAATGAGGAGTATGGGGAGGCTCTCTCTCTGGCACAAGCATATGGTCTGGATTCTGATCTCGTCTATCAAAGACAGTGGAGAAAATCTACAGTCAGCATCGCTTCCATTCAGGACTACTTGGTAGGAGTCATTCTGTAACCATAACATTTGTACACAACACAAACTTTTTTCACTCAGAATGATAAACTTGTTATTTTGCTTTAATGCAACCTTTTTAATTATTTATTTACTTTTAATTATTTATTTAAATTAAAATAATTTTGCTGGACCATGGTAAACCTTTGATCCCTTGGTCTGAGATGCTTCTTCTGGACACACGATGCTAAACACGATCTTGACTAACTGAAACGTTGTGACTAAAATTGGTGTTTTTGTACAAGTAGGTCTTAAATCTTTCTTTTTTTCCCACAGAGTAAGATAAAGAAAAGATCATGGGTGCTGCATGAGTGTGTGGAGAGGGTTCCGGAGAATGTGGATGCAGCCAAAGAGCTCCTGAAGTACGGGCTGAAAGGAACCGACCTTGAAGCATTGATCGCTATCGGTGATGGAGAAGACCGGGGCAGGTGTGTGATGCACACTCGCAAAGATCTACAGATCTGCATATCTCCTTTTTGACTGTTTGTTAACCAGGATGTATCTGCCGTAGATTCATCTTGCCAGGTGATTTGGACTTGGACGATGTTTCATATGAAGACTTGTCCATGGAAGAAGAGATGGAGCAAAGAAAAGAGAGGGAAACCAAGAAGAGACAGGAGCTGCTCAAGAAAGTGGATTTTAGCAAGTAGGCACACACACACACACACACACACACACACACACACACACACACACACACACACACACACACACACACACACACACACACACACACACACACACACACACACACACATACACACATAGACACAGACACACACATAAACATTGATTTTTGTCAAAATGTGGGGACATTTCATAGGTGTAATTGATTTTACACTGTACAAACCGTATTTTCTATCCCCCTACACTGCCCCTGCCCCTAAACCTACCCATCACAGTTCTGTATTTTTACTTTCTCAAAAAAACTCATCCTGTATGATTTATAAGCATTTAAAAAAATGGGTACATAGGTAATGTCCTCATATTTCACCCTCTCCTTGTAATACCTATATCATACCCATGTCATTATACACATCTGTGTCCTGATATTTCACACACACACACACACACACACACACACACACACACACACACACACACACACACACACACACACACACACACACTTAACTACATACTTTTAGGCCATGTGTCGATGGGATGGGAGTGCCAAATTTTTAAAAGTATTTCACACTCAAGCACTGAGCATTCAGCTTTTTTTTTACTGGTCGCCGAGAGTTGAAGAATGTTCAACTTTGAGTAAAACACAGCCATCATCACTGTCAACAGATGAAAACAACAAACATAATAATGGAACAAAATAATTTAAAACAAGAGCCAGAGCAAATATTCAGAATTTTTATTTAGAATCAATAGAGAAACAAACTATCTGTGAAATGAGATACTAGTAACTTTCCATGGATATTCTGTATCAATGGTTTTCTAAAGTGGAGTAGCAAATATGGCTCAGTCAAAAAGAGTTCTCACAAAAGCTATAGAGAACTGTTTTATTATATTAGAAAGTCTGTGGCTACAAGATGATTTACAAAATACTAAAAGTTCATAGTGACTCAGCTGGCAGCCTTATTCATAAGTTTACAATTTTATATATATATAATTCGCTGCCTTCATAGTTCATTCCCTCTCAAGGGGAATGAACTATGAAGGCAGTGATTCATTTTCATGGATTAAAGATCCATTTATATTATTTGAGGGAAATATTTAATGGAGAGCATTTTGGTGATTTAAATCATTGCTTTTAATAATTATTACAAAATAAACAAATCATTGCCATTCAATGTGTCAATTTATTGAAGCAAAGAAAATGATTAAAATAGTACCTGGAAAATATTTACTTGAAATATTTTCGAATTATTTATTGCAGTGTAGTATATTGCCAGGGTCAATATTTTTATTTTAGATGAATAAACTTAGTTTTATTAATTTACCAATTAATCCACAAATACATTTATGTATATATATATATCTACATTTAAGTTTAATTTAACTATATAAATTTATATAATTTAACTATTTAACTATAGTAAGTATAACTACTTTAGAACTATATAACTATGGTAACTTGGTACAAAAAAATTGTGTTAAGCATAACTAACTTAATTTAACATTTTTGACACTCAAATTTTCCATCCTTACTGGCACCTTAGGGATCCTTGGACCCTAGTTTGAAAACTAGTATTCACTAGCATATAGATGGCACTAAAAGCCACAGAACTCATATTTTGATTTAATGGCATCTTTAAAAAGTTGTACTTTTTTTAATTTGACTTAATAACTTTTTAAAACTGAATTATCCTGAATAGTTTTACCGTGTAATCTGCCCTAGAGCTAAAGCACAGCATGCTCTCAGCACGCTAATTAAAGCACCACCGCTAAAATGTAATGATAAAAAGAAAGAAAAAGAAAAAACATACAGATAAACTACACGACCTCACTAATGCGCTAGTTGGTTGTTGGACGTGACCCACCCCGAGTAGACGCTCTCATACAGCTCATCAGGAAGTTAAATTCAGTGGAAGAGATCTTCGAGACAGCACAGATGGGAAGGGAGAGAAAGAGCGGTAGACGGATAAAGCGAGAGGAAGAGGTGTAGGATAAAATTAAAGCCGTTTATAGATTTATTTCTAATCTGCATAAGGTAATTTATGCCTCTGTTGTGCTTTGCCCAGGAGGCCTAATGAAAGAGCCCTCCGTGAACACAAATTATGAACGCTCACACACTCGATAGGCTGTGGAAGATATAGACAAAAAAAATCATAGATTGGCTAACATTTGCTGTAAACACTGCACTAATCAAAACACACTTGTTTACACGCTGACAAAATTGCCTAATTTTTCATAGCGTAACTCCGTTAAACACACACACGTGCGCTTTCCATGCATATCACACAGAACTGTATCTAATTTGCACTTAATTATTGTTCGCTTCCGCCAGCGGTTTGACACCAGAGTGTGTGTTTGTGTGTTTACTCCCCAGGCTGTTTGTTTTTTTTTGCAGTCAGCATATTTAATGTGCATGTTAATATGGCTGTTTATGAGTGTCTGTCTGTCTGTGTGATGCATGATGTCCTTTTCGCTCCATCAAGGGAGAAAGAGCGATTGACAGTAAAAACCGATGAAAAAAGGAGAAATAGTGGCAAGGCGGAAGGAAAAAGAGAAACAAAGGCATTTAGCGAGTGAAAGAGATGATAAACGCGATGAAGAAAGAAGATAAAGAGTGACAGAGAGAGAAACCAGACAGGCACATCAACATTGAGAAAGAGAGAGTGACTCTAATGGGGTGCGCTTCAATTCCTCCTGACATTCAGCTGTGTTAATGCAACGGCAAAATAAAGACAATCATCATTCTGTTAATTTCTTTTTAACTACACCACCATTATAGCAATGGGGTAGTATCGATCAGACCGCTGGGATTATTTGAAAAGGATTATGTGTGTGTGTGTGTGTTGGAAAGCGATAGAAAGTTCAATGCTCTTCTCTTCTTTCACCATCACAGCTACACTGCATATTTTGATAGTGATTCCCCTTAACAATGTCTGCCTGTCAATCAGGCTTCAGTCTTGCAGCGATATTCACTGTTGAAGATGACACTGCCTGCAGTTAATTCAGCTGCAGCACAGACCGCATTCAAACGGATAATAGTTTTCAAGATCATTTCAGTCTTGTTTATAAAATAGAACATAAAAATGGAGTGGGGTCTGAGACCAACTGCTTTTTTTCAACTGCTCCAATATTTTTCTGTGCAAATTATAATATGCTATCAGCATAACAATGAGTAATAGTTTTGGAGTTTTACTTAAGAAAATGGTAACACTTTTTTTTAGGTTTCAGTTCTGGCTTTTAACTAGTTGCTTATTAGCATGCATATTACTAGGATATTCGCTGTTTATTAGTACTTACTGTATAAAACACATATTAATGCCTTTTCTGCATGACCTTATTCGAAATCCATTAATCGACCAACTACCAGTAAACTTAAACTCTACAATAACTACCTTAATAACTATTAATAAGCAGTAAATTTGGAGGTTATTGAGGCAAAAATAGTCCTTAATAGTAAATATGTGTTCCGCATACTAAAGTGTTACCAAGAATATATTTTAAATTGAAACTATGATCAAATGAAACCATTCATCAAACGTTAAAAACGTTCAAACATTAAAAGCGATCAAACGTTATTTTTGTCAATATAGGGTTTGTTAAATGAAAACTAAATCTTTTTTTTTTTGTTAAATACCATTTAAAAGTAAGTGATATAAATGAATGAGTAATTCATTTATATAAAACATTTTCCGTTTTAAATTCAGACATAGTTATTGTTGATTTATAGTCTTTTATTATTTCATGTTTCTGACTAACAAATGCCCAAGGTTATTATAGTTTTGCTTTTTTAAATTAGTTTTTATTTTAGTATCGTTTTCAATTTTGCTACAAATTTCAGTTTAGTTTTAGTTAGTTTTACAAATGGTTTTGCTAGTTTTAGTTTAGTTTTTATTTTGCAAATACATTTCTATTTAGTTTTTATTTATTTAGTTTCAGTTTTAGTTTTAGTAATTATAGTTTAGCAGAGTTACCATAATGAGGTGTAGAGACCAAATCAGGTTTTTAATTTCAGCAAAGTTTAATGTTTGCACAGATTAGAGTTTAATCTTACTAAACATCCTTAAATGAAATCACTTGATAAACGAGCATTATTGTTTAAACCCAGGAAGGTCTTACAAAACATGCATAAAGTTGGGTCTTCACCTTTGAGCAAAAAAGCTTGAGTCAAACTATGACCTATACAAACAACGATCTGGAGATTAAAAATGAAATAAATTATATTTTGATATTAAAAAATTATATTTGATATTTTTGACATAGATCCTCTGAGTATTAGCCTATCTTAAAGAACAAAATAAATGCAACGTAAAATATAAAAGTAAAAATTATAAATTCCAGACAAACTCATTCATAACAAAGATAAAATATTGTTAAACAATTAAAAGCTTATTTTAATTTCTTCAGTAGTACAATGTAGGCTAGCAGTGTAAGACCACAGCTAAAGTCATCTGAATACAGCCAACACACACTGTTGTGCTGTGTGTGTGTGTGTGTGTGTGTGTGTGTGTGTGTGTGTGAGAGAGAGAGAGAGAGAGAGAGAGAGAGAGAGAGAGAGAGAGAGAGAGAGAGAGAGAGAGAGAGAGAGAGAGAGAGAGAGAGAGAGAGAGAGAGAGAGAGAGAGAGAGAGAGAGAGAGAGAGAGAGAGAGAGAGAGAGAGAGAGTGTGTGTGTATTGTGTTATAATTGTAAAGGGGACCAATGTCCTCACTTATCTAGTAAAATATTATGATAACTGACTAGTGAGGGCATTTGACTGGTCCTCACTAGTTAAAAAGGCTTATAAATCGGCCAAAACATGTTTTTATTTAAATCTATTGTTTTGCACGTTCTTGGGATGGGGAGGTTTAGGGATAGGGATTGGGTTAGGGGATAGAAAATATCATTAACCTGATATAAAATCAATGGAAGTCCATGTCCTCACTTATATAGTGAAACAAACGTGTGTGTGTGTGTGTGTGTCCTGGTATTCCCTACTTTGTGGGGAAATGTCTCCACACAGACAATAATATTATTATTAGTAAATGATTATGATAACACCTTTGAGCCTGTCAATATTATGCAAACATGAAATTTCAAACGCACAGTAGGCTAGTAACGTTGCTTTCTAGTTGCTGACTTTTGCACCTGCGTCTCTCGTCGCGTAAGAAACGGCATTCTAAAACAGTGAGCTGAAGTTAAAAGAAGTTCAACGTGCATCTCATTACCTTGTGTTATTTCCCATTTCACTGCCACGGACGCATCGATTCTTTGTGAACTGCCGTTTAGGACTGGCGATGTGTTGCCTGTCTGCACGCGTCCGTCACAGGACAGCGGTTAATCTCCTCCTCAGATCACTTCACGCGCACTAGCGCAATATACAGACACTCGCTCAACCGCCACAGTCAGATGTCAGATTTTCCACCACATTAAATAGGGCTTATTAATAACGAAAACGAATATTTATTTTTGCTAATTATTATTTTATTTCAGTCAGTTTTTTAGTACGAGTAGTTAGTTTCGTTTAGTTTTAGTTTTTTATTTATTCAGATTTTTTAATTTTATTTCAGTTTACGAAAATGTTTTTTGACCAATAGTTTTAGTCTTAGTTTCAGTTTTCGTTTACGAAAATAACCTTGCAAATGCCAGATTTATGGGTTCGAACTTCTTCACTTGAAAGCAGCATAAACAAGATATCACGATTGAACAAATGTACTTGCTTTCTTACAATTTGCTTGCTGAATTGTCTTTTGATTGACCCATCTTTATTGTTTATTATGCTACAGGGCTGTTGAATGTGTGAATCTGATTGGTTGACGAACGTTCTAAGTTGTTCCAGGCAGGTCTTGACCACATTACAGTTCCATATCACCTCGCCAAATGATTTCAGTTATTTCAAAGTTCCTAACAGCAAACGAACCAAAAACCTACAGTGACACTGTCCAAGCAAATAAATATATGAAACAATAGGATAAAAAGGACACATTATTTCTTTTTTTTTGCCACAAGATTAAGTTTATTTATTTATAGATATATATACACATACACATACACATACACATACACATACACATACACATACACATACACATACACATACACATACACATACACACACACACACACACGCGCACACACACGCGTAAAGCAGATACTCAATTTTTCATGCCCTCTCTCACACACGTACGGGATAGACACGCACAGAAACGCTTTGTCAGCGGTGCTCTGGCGATTTTTATCAGTAAAATGGTTAAAACAACATAAAAGATGCATTACATTTTGCATGAACAAGGTAATAATGGTGCTGTTCTTGAAGTAGATAAACTTATCCAAACATCAGAATAAACCAAATGATCAAACAATCTAAGAATACATATCTGGAACATTGGGATCAGGAAACTAAAACACACAGTATTTTTTACAATTCTATCGAACTCTAAAATCAAATTAAGAATTGGAAGAATATCTCCAGAGTGTCAAAGACACAAAGCAGAGACGGATCCTGACAGTACAGGCTCAGTGAGCACAGTCTGGCCATCGAGACGGGCAGACACAGAAAAACTCTGGGTTGGTGACCTAGAGAGCAAAGGGTGTGTGTTCTCACTGTAGGACAGGAGAGATCGAGACAGAGATGCACTTCCTCCTTCACTGTCACAAATACATTTCCTCTACTTAAATAAATTCAGTAAATTAATAAATAACTTAACAGCCATGACTGAAGTCGAACAAATAAAGATAATATTAGGAGAGGGACAGACAGCAGTGCTGGCTGCAAGATACGTGTGGATGTGCCACAGCCTGAGAGACGGCAGGTGAATGTGTGTGTGATGTGATTATTGCATCTGACCTCTGTGTGTGTGTGTGTGTGTGTGTGTGTGTGTGTGTGTGTATGTGTGTGTGTATATATATATATATATATATGTTGTAATATTTTCTTCTATTATTTTTATTATTACAATTACAAACTGTAATATTTATGTTCTTATATGTATTATTATTTATGTTCACATATTCCTTGTTTTGGCAACATTGTATTATTTACATTGATGCCAATAAAGCAATCTTGAATTTGAATTTGAACACTTTTGAGAGACGCATAAATTCAGGTAATTCACGGTTAGTCTCATATGCTTCACATCATCTCTCTCTCTCTCTCTCTCTCTCTCTCTCTCTCTCTCTCTCTCTCTCTCTCTCTCTCTCTCTCTCTCTCTCTCTCTCTCTCTCTCTCTCTCTCTCTCATAACTGCATTAGTCTGCCATCAATGGCTCAAGCTATTTACCAATGGAGGATACAGCATCTGAACAGTGTTTTGAGGTGTAAGCATAGTATAAGCAGAATAATTGACTCCAGGTCACTGAATCATTAAAATATAATGCACACCAAAGGTGTAACTGTAATGTACAGTATATTATATCACAGTATGCATACCATCTTTGCTGTGCATTCTTTTTCTTGTAATTCAACAGCCCATTGTAAATTATCCCTTACAGTCTCTCTCTCATCGTTTCTCCCATTACGTTTCTTATATTTTTTTCTAGCTATCATTTGATCTTAGTTAAATTGGCATTCAAATGTCTGAAATATCTTGTAGTGTGTAACATCTTCGATATTGATACTTGAGAGTTTGAGGCTCTTGAGTCTTTCCAGCCTCAAATTTAAGTGGGCATTTAGGCTAAAAGGCAGTGTTGCTTGAAATGAAATGACGCCTCGCAAAAGTGCCACCTTAGATTTTGATGTCAAGTAGCATGTGTCTTGTTAATTGCTCTATTGATGTGGCGTTTCAAACTGTTTCTGTGATTAAGCTCCACTATTTAATGGGTTTTTAATCTTTGTTTTGTTGGAAAAGTGGTCTGAATTTAAAAAACAAAAAGGGAATAAATACATTAAACTGCTGTATATTTAGTAAGGAATGTTAGTCATTTCAAGCCAGTCAACCTTTTTTCATAACTACATTTTATCCTGCAACTAATCAATAGCCAATTCCTTTTCTCCGCTCTAAAACCGCCTGCTATGCGATTTTTACAAGTCATTAAAATGTCCTTAAGTTTCAAGTTCGGTGTTGTCAATAGTCGGTATGTTACATTTTGACACATTTAAAGATGAGTGGCCTTCAGCACACTAGTTGTTAAGTGAACTGATAGCTGCGTGCCAATGCTGTGCGCTTTTAAAAAGCTTCTTGTACAGTCAAGCCATCCAGAAACCCTCAGCACAGCATTGAATTCTTCTTTAGTTTCATTACAATCAGTATATCTGAAATAGAATTGCTCCAGCGTGTGGAGGCTGGCAAAAGAAGTGCTCTAAGCGTTCACAGGCGAGTGTGTTTACGCCTAGGCTATTCTTTCAATCTTCTTTTATCATGTTTGTGTTGCGATAGCATCCTGCAGTTCAATATTCTCCCCCAGTCCGATGATCTGTGCGTGTGTGCGGGTCTCATTCGAATACAACGGGATGCTCAGGTTTCCGCAGTAATGCAGGGAGAATGAGATGAGATTGTAATTGCCTTCTGTGGATTTTCACGCTGACTGATACACACGCGCGCTCACATGGGCATCCAGGCAATCAGGCAGCGGTCGCCTCACATTAGCCTGTCTTTGATGACCTAATCTGGGTCTATAATGGCTTACTACCCTTTCACCACGGTTCTCCCCCGTTCTGTCCGCTTTTTTCCTTCAATCTTAAATCGTCCCATTCATCCGTATTTCCTTGTAATGCCTTTCATTATATCTGTAAGCCTCTACGTACATGTCTGGCAGACCCTCCACGCCTCCCCCAGAGTGTGTGAAGCTTTATTTCATTCCACCTTTTCTTGGATATTAGTGGTGGTTCTCTGAAGCGGATGCATGCTGATAAGCTCAAGATAAGACTGTGTTTACATGTTTAATCCTTTTGATGTCATTTTCTTCCAGACTCACTCTAGAGCAGAAGGAGCTCTGCAGAAGTAGATTGAAGCTTCTCTGCTATCTGGACCGCTTGGCCACTTATGAGGTAACACTCTCCAAACTTGCACTTTTGTATACAGGGTATGCACATGATCACCGCGGTTACGGCCACTGAGTGGTTAAAACACTGAGCGGCAGCATTAGAACAATGCTGCGAAAAACACAAAACACAGCTAAAATGTGACAAAGCTTTGAGATTGACTGTACACTGTACACAAATATTGTTTGTTTAACTTAAAGTAAGTAACCTGGTTGCCTTTCATTTTTGAGTTTATTGAACTTTGAAAATTTGAGTTGATACAATGAAGGAAATTGGTTTAATAAATAGAAACTCAAAATATTATTGTATCTTAACTAGAGGATGGATACCCGACCCAAGCCCGACGGGTTCCGACGGTACCCGATGGGTCGGGCCGGGTTCGGACAGATATTTAGAAATGACGTTCGGGTTCGGGTCGGGCTCGGTCACGTCAGCGCGATAAGGCATTGAACCTTTTAAATTTAAAACTGCTTATTATGCAAGTAGCCAATGGGCCTGTTTAACTTGATGCAATTGTTTGTTTTTGTGATTAAAATAAATGTAAAATATTACCCTAACATCCGTCTTCCTGCATGCAGAAATTTGTTTATGTCGCTGTGACGACAACGCGCAACACGTGCATGCATATTGCCCGCGGCATCCTTGTCATTCCAGTGAGCGCAACTTCAGCGCTGCTGGCAGCAGGACAGCCTTGAAGCCATCCACAGTTGATGCAATCCTTTTTCTGCATCAAACCTCGATTAGCCTAAACTTTGATGGATAGATTATGTAAATAGATCCCATGTTGCAGTTTAGGAACCTTACAGTGTGAAAAAAATGGTAAGATGACTTTCATTTCTATAAGCATTTCAATTGTCACGTTAATGTTTTGTTCTGTTAGCTTGGGACATTTTTAGCAGACCTTTGTTCATTTAATTTCAGTTGGCTATTTGATTGGGCTCTGTGTAACGTTTGATGCCCCATGCGCGTGCTGATGCGCTCGTCTGTAAACATTTCAGAATGCCTTCCTACAGTTGCTTAATAAAAGCGGGCTTTCCACACATACAAACGTACGTGTTATTAGTATATGAAGAAAAAAAATAGATTTTAACTGTCGGGCTCGGACATAAATATTTGAATGCCTGTCGGGCTCGGGACGGGTTCGGTTACTGCTCTCTCGGACGCGGGCCAGGCTCGGACAGAAAAATGCGGCCCGATCCGCACTCTAATCTGAACCACATAAAAAAAGATAAATCATGAAAATAGCACATTTCACTGCATCATCACAAATAAAACACACACAATTACCCAATATGATTACAACATCTTTTAATAATATTTGAATAAAGGCTGTCGATTCTTAAAAATGCTCATTGCATAAACTAAAACTTTTAATTTCAATTAACTCAATTTTAAGGCAACCAGGTAACTTATTTTTTAAAATTTTTTTACAGCGTACATGATTTGACAAGAAATTTGAGATATATTTTTACAGACTGCTGAAAGCTACAGAAACTGCAATTCAAATGTGTTTGCAGTTGTAATTTTGTATCCATATTTTGAATGTTTGGGGTAAAGTTATATTGCATTGTTATATATTTTATTGACATCTCCACAAGTTCATACAAGTTCAATATCTACCATCGTATATTCTGCATGATTGGATGTTTTTAAATAAGCTCTGACAAAAACTATACAAGTTTTAGGACTGGATGATATGAAACGCTATTTAACATTTGATATAAGTGATATAGTCACTTGGATTTAGACCTACCTATATTGTATTTGTATAAAAAGTTCACAGGCAGATTTGCTTGATATATTTCCCTAGCCAATCAGCCACATATAAATGTCAGGAAACACAATTCCTGGCTGCATGTCATTATCCATGGATCACTGGACCTTTGGTAAGTTGTAAGGAATGCTTCATGGAGACCAAACTTTAGTTTTAACTGATAACCGTTTGTTTTACTCATGTTTTCACAGCTTCCCCTATTAAATCCATTCATGCAGTAGCTTTTCTGCCACATAGTCCGGCTGTGTTCCGGCGGGAAAGTGACGTCAGTGCATACCCTCTATTGAATAAAGTTTAAAACATGATTTCCCTGGCTCAATGTAGACAGCTTTCACAATGCAAAACAGACAAAAACTAAGCTGCAAAAACGGCTCATAAAAAAAAAAAAAAATCATAATTTGAACCTACCTAATGTATTAACCACCTTACACTACTTCTAATCTACATATACAGGGCTAAAATACCCCCCCCCCCCCCCCCCCCAACAAGTAAAGATGTGGAAAAGTACAAATTATTGTATATTGTGTTTAATATGCCCCCCCCCACCCCCCCCAGAGAGACAGATTAAAAACTGGGAAAAGCTGATAATTGTATTAACTTTACTCCAGCCTAGTACAACAACTTTTCTTTTAAGTCAGTTAAGCTGCTAAGGCCAAATTAAATTGTCATTGGACAAACTAGATTTGGGCTAAGCCCCGAATATTTACAATGTCGGGCAAATACATTAGTTTAAAGGAAAATCATTATCAAATACTGCTGTTTTTCTTTTGTTTGCCAAATAACCGTATTTGTCCCACCCCCAACCCCTGGAAAAAAGTTCAGGCACATGCTTTTTTTTCCGCTTTAACCCCTCATATCAGTACCCATACTCCAAAATAAACACTTATCACACTGATAGTTCATCAAGGATGTTTTTCCCCATTCAAAAAAAAAAAAAAAAAGACTTAATGAGTTTTTAATTAGCCTTTTTGGACTTGTGCTACAGATTTTTTAATATTTTCTCACAAAAAACAAGATAATTTGACCCGAAAAGCACTGCATAAGATAGACTTGTTTTTATACATATTATTCAGAATATACAATCATTTCTACTTCTCCACATTTTTACTTGTTTGTACTTAAAATAAAAAATGAAGCAATGCATGAAGACAAAATAGACTTTAAAGATGCATTCTCTGATAACAAGTTTTAATATCTTTTTCAATGTAGCTTTTCAACTAAATTTCTTGTTTCACAGGCTTTTAACTGGAAAAACTTGATAATTGCATTTCTTCAGTTCATGTGTGCGTTTACTTGCATTGCAAGCAGGAACATATAAATGTAATACATATAAATTAAGCCAACAATACAAGTGTTTCAATTTTTTAATGAGAGATTTGTTTAGTATAGCCAGTATATATTACTATGTGACACTTTTACAAAGGTTTTATTTTTATATGTATCTGTGTGTGTGTGTGTGTGTGTGTGTGTGCGTATATATATATATATATATATATATATATATATATATATATATATATATATATATTTTGGCGGATTAGTATTTTTTTATTTTTTGATCAACACCTATTGAGTATTCATCAGCTGTCATTCTAATCCCTTGATGTGATTTATGCTAGTATGTGGAGGATAGCCCATTATAACTAAGGTAATTTCTATATAGAAGTCTTAAAGGCACAGAAACAAAACCAGCCTGCTTATTTAGTTTTTTGTATTGCAAAAAAGTATTAAAGTATTCTAAAACCCTAAACAGACAGCAAATGTTGTGACTATGATTTAGGTCAAATAATCATAAAACAATTTTGCTCACCGTTTTATAAATAAAATAATCAATGTGTGCGTTCATATGTGCGTTCATATTGTAATGCTTTGTTTCAATTTAAATATCATCAGCAGGAGTGTGTCTCATGTTTCATCCCATCGCATAGTTAATGTCCTGCTCGTACTGTGATGGATGGCCTTTGTCAGGGTCTTCATGTGTAATTGATTTCTATGGGAATAGTTCTGAATGTAACCAGACCTCTGAGACATTAAACACACACGTGCACACACATACACGCGACGGCCCTGTCGACTTAAAGGCTGTAATTGTAAATGTCAAAGCGATAAATGTCAGCAGCGTGGACTGGGAGGGTTTACCTCAGACATACACACACACACGTGAGACCCTCTCCTGAACTCTCATGTTTGTTTTGTTTCTTCTTCTCCGTCTCGTCCTCTTCACTCATCTGTTTTCTGCAGGAGATTCTGGGTGGACCTCATGCGGCAGAGCAGCGATTTGATGCCGAGTTTTTCAAGAAGTTCCGCAATCAGAATATTGTTCTGTCAGCAAGAACATACGCAAGGGTAAATCTCTCTTCCTTTGTTCTCCGTCCATGACGTGAGTGTGAGTGCGAGCGTCTGTAACGGGGTCCCGCGGCGTGAGTTATAGTCACCATTTCACTGTTTTGTGGATAAGTGTGTGCGCCCTCACTAGCGTGTGGAGTAAAATATAGATTCCCCCCATATTCCGTGAGTATTTTAAAGTGTAGATGTTTGAAATATGGTCACCTGCCCGATGCAAAGTCTTCTGGGGGTTTGTAATGTGGGAAATATTGCTGCAGAGCATAAAGCTGTCCGTAGTTAGCTCTGTCTCATAAATCATCTATTAATTAATTATCTCTATCAATCGTGTTCCGCTCATCTCGTCTCTTTCTCTCCCAGGAGAGTAACGTGCAGGCATTGGACATTCTCTTCACTTACCACGGCTCAGAGATGCTCCAGCACCGGCTCGCAATTCTCTGCAATTTCCCAGAAACCACCTCTCCTCACGAGTACTCCGACCTTCTGCCTAAGGCGGGGTAAGAATTACTTATTAGAGGATACTGATCTTCTGTGAACAGGATAAACAAAACCCACATAAATCTTTTTGAAAGAGCCTAACGGGAAAAGGTCATTTTTAGATGACGGGTCCACTGAAAGTGGTTATTAGGTACTGTCTGCTGTATGGCGGAATGAGGAGCTAGTTTAAAGCAGGTTGGTTATGTAAATGAGACATTTTGCAGTGAACTTTATCCATATGTGCTTTAGTCTTTGAGACCTTAAGATTATGAAATAACTGCAGGCTGGGGTTACATACAAACTCTGGGCTAAAAATAAGCACTGCTCATCTTCCTAAAGGCATGGATATGTACTCTACTACGGTTCAGAAGTTTGGGGTTGGTTAGATAAAAAAAAAAAAAAAAAAGTAGTAGTAGTTATTCTCACCAAAGCTACATTTATTTGATAAAAAAATACAGTTAAAACTGTAAAATTGAGAAATATTATTAAAATCTAGTATTTTTTTTAAGGGATAGTTCATCCAAAAATTAAAATGTGATGTTTATCTGCTTACCCCAGGGCATCCAAGATTTAGGTGTGTTTGTTTCTTCTTCAGTAGAACACAAATTAAGATGTTTAACTCCAACCGTTGCCCGTATAATGCATGTCAATGGGGTCTAATTCGAATCAGATAAAGTAGAAGCGGATAAACATCAACTTTTTATTTTTGGGTGAACTATCCCTTTAAATGCAATTTCTTAATCCAATAGCAAAGCTGAATATTCAGCATCATTACTCATTCAGCTCCAAGTCTTCAGTGTCACGTGATCCTTCAGAAATCATTCTAATATGCTGATTTGAGCCAAGCAAGTTGCGAGCACCTCACGATAGTGTTTAAGCATGTTTAAAAGATACTTTTCGACACTGATAATAACTTAGAAATATAATTTCAACATTTTATTTCAAATGTAACACCAAAAAATAGTAATAATAATAAAAAAAAAACAATAAACTTGATATTGCAGTGCTTCCCACAGGATTTTGTGAAACTATGGGGCATGGCTGACATACTCACCCTTTTAAAAAGTTTTTTTTTTAAAGGTATCAATCAATTTTGTGTATTTTATGCACCAAATGTGATACAACAGACTTTTGAGGAACATTTATTTGTTCTTCTCTCAGTCATCATTGTAGGCCTATTGCATTGTATTGTTTGGCCCCCTAGAATTTAAATAAGCATTTAAAGGAAGTGTATGTAAGATTGTGGCCAAAACCGGTACTACAATCATTTTCCCCACTCCCCCTCCCCCTGACTTGAGGTTGCCAGATCGGCTGCAGGATCCAGCAGGAACGTTTGTAGCTACAGCTGTGGTAACTAGAGCAGATCTGGCAACCCCGATGCCGAAGTATTTGAAATTAATAACATGATTTCTTAATGTCTAGTGACATATCAGGGCCATTTTATGATTAACTGAAATACATTTCTTACATAGTTCCTTTAAATATCATCTTACTGAGACATTACTGGGAGATATAGAGTGAAACATAACTTTTTATATGCATTCTATGCAAGTAGTCTGTTATACTGTTATATTATAATATCTCATTGATTTACATATTTGTTCATATAACAACTGCAGCAAATTGCTATTTTTGCTCAGTTTGGGCCTCTAAATAAAATTGAGCTGTTTTCCCCCCTCCATTCTCACCATATCATACTATGGGCCATAAAAGCCTGATGGTTCAACTATATGACAAAATATAAAATATGCAAATATACAAAAATATATTTAGTCCTTGGGGGGGGGGGGGGGGGGGGGTGGCTGACTGACAGGTTCATTTCCAAAGTAACGGAAGCAATTTATTGATCTATTCAATTCAGTGCACGTAGCCTACTTCGAAGTGGGCTTCGTCTGAATGTGTGTTAACTTCTGATGACATCACATGATGCACCAAGGCCTCAAAATATGCTATAGTTTTGAAATATTGCAAGCCCTGCCGAATATTGAAGAGTTTGCTTGATTTTTGTGTTGAATTCCACGATTGGAGGACTGCTTTATGGTCAAGTTCTTAAAGGGTTAGTTCACCCAAAAATGACAATTAGACCAAGATTTACTCACCCTCAAGTATGCCATTCTTCTTTCAGACGAAACAATTAAGAAACTTAAACAATAAAGAAACTATTAAAAGTTAAGCTTCAAAAGGCATGAACTGAAAACGCGCCAGACTGAATACGTGCTGAGAACTACTGCCACAAGTGCGGACGCGTTTACCTCAGCTCTCATCATGAGAGCTCTTACCTCAGCTCATTCACGATGAGTGTAATCTGACTCCTGCTGCGTTTGGGACACTCACTCAGCAGCTAAAACACAATATATTGAACAGCCACGTTCAGTTTTTAATTGTAGTGTCTGTTTTCTAATTGGATTGATTTTATGAAGATGAACGTGGTGGTGAGAAAGTGATCAGTGATTCAGTAGTGTTGGCTTTGGAAGTGGCCGCACAGGGCAGCAAAGCATTCTGGGAATTTTTGTCTTTCATCTTCATGCAACAAAAATACATTTTCTATCTTTTCTCAGTCTAGAAGGCACCAAATTCAAAAAATAATTTCACATTTCTACTACATTAATGACCCAGTGTAAATACAGATTCATCTTCCCAGCGCCGAAGTATCCCCTTTAATAAAAGTAATGTGCATTCTCTGTTTTAATTTGATTATTGATTATTCAAACTTGTGAAATATGTCTAAGTAGAAAGTTGCATTTTTACAAATTATTGCTGATTTGGTTCCTTGCATTTCCAATACATTTGATAGATTCACAACTATAACTTTTCCTGGCGAGTTTTCAGTTTTCAGCTTCTGTAGAAAAAAAAGGTTTCTAGTCATATCCGGAAAAGAGGAGGTGATAAAAGTCAGGGACTACATCTGCAGTACAGAGATATCGGAGCTTACTATGAAAGACCTTGGATATTTGAGTCTAGAACAATGTGTAACACAGCCATTACATTTAAGAGCCGAAATGTCTTGATCTCAGACATCTTAAATGTCAAACATCAGATATCCCAAGACAGCCGCTGAGATTGAATCACTAACCTCTATAGCCAGCAACAACCGCAGTGACCTGGGTTCATCCTTACACTTTTACTTTCGTGCTTCGCCACTGCTTCCAGTGCCATTTGTTCTTTACCTGAAAAGTGGTTTAGTGTATAAAATTAGCTTAGTTAAATGTGTATTTAAGGAGCAATTAATCACGAGTGGCAGACAGCTGTATGTAACATCCGTAATATTACAAGAATGATTTGACATAATTACTTTCAACAGCCCCCTTTTTTGACAGCAGTCTTAAAATAGAGTTTAGCTTTAATTCCCATTTAGACTCATAGTTGAGGAAGCCGGAATGAGATTTTGCAGATTTGAAGGTGCTAATATGGTGAATGCTTTTGTGGCGTCGGGTAAAACATCCTCAGGGATTTCGCGCAGATCTTTTCCGCCGATGACACTCTAAAAGTGCACCGTCTTTTTTGACGCCTTCAGAACTCAGACATGAAAGACGGATGTAATTGCTCGCTCTAAATATATTCATGAAAAGTATCAAAACAGAGGAAACAGGCAGTAGCTTTACACCTACGCATAAACTGATCTGAGGACTTGGTGAGAGCTTGTGCTGCTTTGTTTTGCACATATTGTTATCTAGCAATGTTTTTGTTAGGTATGTGGTTTACACACTTTTGTGTGGTTGTGTGTTTGTATGGAAGTATGCTGATTTAAATGACAGGTTTGCGTGTGTTAAGAGAGAGAGACACGGAGTAAAAGCGTTTACAACTCCCCCCCCCCACCCCCACCCTAATGTTCCAGTAATAGGGGTGACAGAATAGATTTAGTGTATTGTATTCGGTCGCCCTCCTTCCGCCCATTCTCCCTTATGGAGGTCAGTCGCCTCTGCAGTGAACATCCATCACGGCTCAGCAGCTGGAGGCCAGTTTCCGTCTCTCCCCGGCCTGTGAGTGCTAACAGCGCTGCTGCAGGACCCTTGCAGTACCAGTGGTCTCTCGCCATCTGCTGTCTCTGCTGGAAAGAGACACAGCCAAATTAAGTTTTCTTTTAGACTTTTTTTTTTACTGACTCTATTGTAGAAGGTATAGGGCCAGATTTACTAAACAGTGCGAAAATTAAAAAAGAAAAAAAAAGGCGTTGATGGTAGTGGAATGTTCTACGCGGACTACGTACACATTAAAGAAAACCCATGTAGCCGAATCCATAATGACATACGCAATCTACCAAGAGATCTACCAAATTAGCGTCTGGTTTAAGACATGCTTTTTTTGGCCGGTAAATAATGCCACAAATACCACCAGTAAGTTGATGATCACAAACCTTAGTAAATCACAGCCCATGATTCATTTAACTATTCTCCCTCTCGGATGCAAAACGTATGAAATGAAACTCCTACAAATGCATATGCAATAAGATCAGCGCCAAAATAACTGTAAACGCCTTTTCAGCGCTAATTTATCACTGCATGTCTTTTAGTAAATCCTGACAGTAGTTTTTAACGGCAAAAAAAGGGTTTGTGCTGACGCAAGCTGTTCGTAAATCTGGCCCTTAGAGTTGTGTATATGTACCCGTATGTAGTGATGGAATGATATAGCCAGGTTGATAAATGTGCAATGGAGACTGAGAAATTAAACAATATTTTTAATAATAATTTAATTTAATTAATAGTTTATATAGTAATTTTATTAGATTAGAATATTTTATTATCTAGATCTTTTTTTTATTTTCTACATCTTTTATTTTATATAAATACTTTTTTCAAATGTATTTATTTATTAATTTATTTGTTTTATTTTCTACATATTTTGTTTTGTTTTAATTTATTTTATTTTATTTAAAATTTTGAGATTTTATATTCTACATGTTTTATTTAATAACAATTTCTACTTTTTGTTCATACGTTTTATTCTTTCCTTCATTAATTTTATTTTCTAGATCTTTTATTTTCTACATGTTTTTATTTTTTAATAACAATTTTCTAGAAATTTTATTTTGCACGTTTTGTTTTTTGTTTTATTTTATTTTGTTTTTTATTTTATAGATCTTTCATTTTCTATATGTTTTAATGTATTTATTTAAGATTTTTTATTCACACATATGGTCATCCTCTAATGTCAAGACCTTTTTGAATCTTTCAGAATTAGCATGTTATTTAAAGATGCCAAGAATGTCAAACTGAAGTTTACATCATTACTTTCTATTTTTTTGTGGTTAGTGTTTCAACCTATATATATATATATATATATATATATATATATATATATATATATATATATATATATATATATATATATATATATATATATATATATATATATATATATATATATAATATAATATAATTTTTTCAACTATTGATTTGTAAATCTCACTTAGTTTCTGATAATAATCTTTTGTTCTTTCATTCTCTCTTTTTTTCTTAGTTTCGATAAGAAGGGTAATTTAGCTTTGATTCCTTGGGAGGAGAGCCGACACAGAGAGCTGGACTGGTGTGAAGTTCCTGAGTGCAGGTAAGGTCACGTTAGAGCTTGTGATGTGGTTTTTAAAATCTTTTGTTGTTGTTTTTATCACTGATGACTGTGTGTGTTCTTTTCTTTAGACGAGTGGTGGAGCCCAGCCCAGTGGATGACTGTCAATTCTTGTATGAAGAACAGCCAGAACTGGAGAGGTTTCGTAGCGCCAAACCCTCCATCACACTGCTGACTGAGTGGTATCTGACCAGGGCACAGGACATAGAGAGCAATTCCCACCAGGTACACAAGTGCACACAACTGACAGAAGCTGACACTCAAACACGTATCAAAGCACATTGTCTTCTTTTACACTTTCGCTTGACTGACAACTTACCCAGCTGAAAAAACAAACAACTTGCTCAAATGCACATACAGATGCACATCTGACTTGGAGAAGATTTGCTTCCTTCCAGAGTGACAGTTACTGCTGTCCCAGAGGGCTGTTAGTGTGCTGAGATCAAATGATAACACTGGATCTGTCTACTGTGGGCTCCTAATGGAGAGATATCTCCACCATTATTAGACCAGACAAGCTTCTTAACCTCTTTCTTTCTTTCTTTCTTTCTTTCTTTCTTTCTTTCTTTCTTTCTTTCTTTCTTTCTTTCTTTCTTTCTTTCTTTCTTTCTTTCTTTCTTTCTTTCTTTCTTTCTTTCTTTCTTTCTTTCTTTCTTTCTGCTTTTTCATATTAAACTATTTTTTCCCTTAACTAAGACTAGTTGATACATACCCCTCTCGTCTCAGCAGCGGGGCAAGGGACCGAGTGGCGAGTGGTAATGAGTACCAGCTGCGCGACACACCGGTCTCGTCTCGCGGCCAAGTGACGGGAGCATAAAAGGAGGAGCAAAGGCAGCGGAAGAGGAGAGAGAACCAGGCCTGGATTTTATGTTGAGTTTTGTTATGTGTGTGTGGGCAGTCGTCCGTGAGGGGCTGCCCGCGGTTTTACTTTCGTTTTGTTTATTTATTTTGAAATTAAAGTTGTTGAGCGTTTGCCGGTTCCCGCCTCCTTCGTTCCATCAACAAACCCCGTTACAATTTCTTTTTGGTACCATAGTGAATAAACTGGGCTTAGTGGGCTAAACTAAATGCTATCAGATCATCACCACGCGTCAAAGCGATTAAGTACACGCACTGAGGCGAGAGAGGTATGTATCAACTCATCTTAGTTAAGGGAATAACATAGTTTAATAGGAAAAAGCAGTGGAGTATCCCTTTAAAGGGATGGTTCACCCAAAAATGAAAAATCCGGTCTCTTCCAAACATTATAATAGCAGTGAATTGCAGCCCAAATTTTGAAGCCCAAAAAAGTGCATCAATTAAAAGTAATCCACATTTCTCCCGACGTCATAGTTAAGCTTAGCGAGTTATGAGTTAACTACAAGTTACAAGCCAGTTGCGCCTTTTCCGTAAGTTAAATACGAAAGGCGGTCCTCTAGATACTCTACTTTATAACGTGTTAAATATTGAGATTGTTCTTACAAAAACCCATCAATTCCCTCCAGAAGGCCTTTGTTTATTCATAAGCACTTTTTAGAGTAAAAATTTGCTTATTGTTTAAAAGTCATCTATTGAGCAATATTTTAAGGCTGGAAGTTTCGGTAGTAATGCCATCTGAAAAAATATATATGTATTAATCACTTAGAAAAATATTTGGATAATTAATAATTAGTTGGATAATTAGTTGGTTTTTTTTCATTTGCATGAAAAGCCGGTAATGTGAAAGCTGTCATGTGGTCCATGGGAGTGGCCCGTAGGGAGCTACTTCCAGGAGGAGGTCTGAATTCAAATGCACTTGCGTCAAGGCAACTCTACTTTTCTGAACAAGTGTTCACATGCACATGCATTTTAGTCGATGATGTTGTTAGTTAAAAACCTCACGTAAGGGATTATGGTGATGGTTTATCAAAAAAAATTAGCAAGAAGTCCGTATCCAAGTTGTACCCAAAGTTTGGGGTTTGTTTTTCCAGAATTTTCTTTCTCGGACAAGAACTTAGGTGTATCTCTAGTCTCAAACTTTTTGTCCCCACTGTATGAACATTATGACAACTATCACTCAACTGTAGGCACAGCCTGTTTCAAGAAGTGCTGCAGAGCGGGAGATACATCACTCTGTCTGGACAGAGGTTAAAGCAAGGAGAGAGGGCTGCTCTGAAAGAGCTTGACATGTGAAGTGAGGGAAGGAAGACGGGATGTGCCTGGGAGCAGATTGAAAGTGTAATCTAGTGTAATAAAAGGGTGTGAGATCCGTCCATCTGAGGGCTGTCTGCCTGTCCTTAGAGAGAAGAGAAGAACGGCCAAGAACGATGAAGAAATGTTCGTGCGTGTGGAGGTCAATACTTATGATTAACCAAAGCCAGGTGCGGTAAAGCAAACGTGTGCTGTTTGCAGTCATTCGTTTGTAAGGCAAATGCACGCACTAGTTTTGCTCTGCGTTAAACAGCACAGCTTGTAATGAGTGCTGTTGTGAAAGCAGCATTGCTCCGGAGGCATTTGGCTCTTGTTAACTCCAATGTCAAGGGTTTTGGTTCCTACCAGGTGGGAAAACAGCAGCAATCATTTCCTCTATGCAGGCATCCACTATTGATTGGCTCCATGCTCTGCCTGTCAACCAGTAGAGGGATACCAATCGTCAGCTTATGATGTGAACTCTATTGATGGGCTGCTGAGGCGGGTGGGATTTCATCGACTGATTCTACTTTTTACATCTGTTTGGGGATTTTTACTTTTAGCTTTTTTGTTTTTTTTGCATCTCTGCTGGATTTGATCTGGCAGTTTTAATATATTTAGATTTGTGCCATACAATTGTACACACTCTTTTAACAGTTTTCTGTATTTTGTGTGTTTTTAAAGGGTTAGTTCACCTAAAAATGAAAATTCTCCCATTAATTACTTACCCTAATGTCATTCGACACCCGTAAGACTTCCGTTCATCTTGGGAACACAAATGAAGATATTTTTATTGAAATCTTATGGCTCAGACAGGCCTTCACTGACACCAATGTCATTTCCTCTCTCAAGACCCATAAAAGGCACTCAAGACGTCGTTACAAGACCATCTCACTACAGAGTCTGTATAATCATTTTATGAAATGATGAGAATCGTTTTTGTTTGCCAAAAAACTAAATAACGACTTATATAGTGATGGGCTGATTTAAAAAAATTGGCATATTGATTCATGATTCGGATCGCGTGTCAAACTGCCAAACTGCTGAAATCATTTGACATTGGCGATCCGAATCATGAATCAATATGCTGATTCATAACATTAGAAACTTTGTTTTGAAATCAGCCCATCACTACATAATTCGTTATATAATTTTTTTTTTTTTTTTAATTGTGCACAAAAAATATTCTCGTCGCTTCATAAAATGATTGTAGAACCACTGTAGTGAGATGGGCTTTGTAACAACGTATTTAGTGCCTTTTATGGATCTTGAGAGAGGAAATGACATTGGTGTCAATGAAGGCCAACAAAAATATCTTCATTTGTGTTCCGAAGATGAACGGAGGTATTATGGGTGTCGAATGACATTAGGGTAAGTAATTAATGACAAAATGTTCATTTTTGGGTGAACTAACCCTTTAACAGCGTTCTGTATGATTTCAAAGACTGCAGTAAACATGCAACAGTTGTGTACAGTAACTGTACTCCCTTTTATCATTTAATTAATAATTAATTAATTAATTAATTATGGTGACATTTCTTTTTTTTTCTTTTTCTTTTTAATGCTTAATTTATTCCTAGTAAATTGTCCCACATGTCTCTATTTACAAAAAGGAAGTTAACTGTGTAATTTTTACAATATTGATTCCAGAAGTAGAATGATTATGCTAGTGCGCTCTCTCTCTATCATCATTGTTGAGTTGTCATTTGAATGTGTGTGTTGGGCAGCGCTTCTGTCTTCCTGTTCCTCAATGGCTGGTTTGTTATGTGTCTAATAGATTGCTTATGCTTTTTGATTGGCCCACACAGGTTGATTGTTCCCTGTCTCTGGTTCGTCTGGGAAAAGAGCAGAACATTCCTGGGCTGGAGGTGCTGTGCGACGACCTGGTTACCATGGAGACACTGGTGTATGAGACGTCATGTGACCTAAGTCTCACACTAAAGGAGCTGCAGCAGCTCAGGGACATTGACAAGCTCCGCCTCCTCATGAAAAATGTATGTTGTGAGGCTGTGTTGTCTTTGTTGGCTGTCTATAGTCTACTTCATCACTCGTATTATTATGTTAACATGCATCACTGCAGTCTATATGAAGTACATGTGTAGAATATAGTGTCAGTAGGCACAATTGAAACACCTTATATTGATTTAAACGTTGTTTTATGTTCATAATTCTGCATATGTTTTTTTTATTTTGCAGGTCCTAATTCACAAAATGTAAAAAAAAAATATATATCCTAGGTTAACCAGTATTCACAACAACTCAAATACAAATTACCTCTGTTTCTCTTGAGCAGTCATACACACTGTATATTCAGTCAGCTCTTTACATTAAGTAGCACAAGCAATAGATCTGTGAGAGTCTGTGCAGATTTGTTTTTACAAGGTGGTCTCATTACGACTGCAGTAAGCACATCCAGCGGGCTTGTTTGGATTTAATGCTTTCATTAAAAATGATTTAATACTCATTACTCGTTTAAGAGGAAACACTGCGAGTGGGTGAATCGCCATCTTAGCATCTGTTTACTTGTGATACTTTTAATGTTTTCTGAGGGAACACTCAGTTCAGTCAGAAATAGGCATTCTATCATCTTTTACTCACCCTCATGTTGTTCCAGAACCCTTTGACTTTCTTTCTTCTGTGGAACATAAAAGGAGATAAAAGCCGCTTTAAAAAATGATTTGAATGATTTGTTCATGCAAAATGACATCTTTTTTTTATTGTAATTGGTAAAACCAGTACATTCTTGTGAATTACTTTTTTTGTGTTTAATGGAAGGAAGTCATGCAGGTTTGGAACGACATAAACTGTTCCTTTAAAACTACTTTAATGCATTTCTACTATTGTGAGTGAACAGAAAACGCTGTCATTGTACATCTTGATTTCTTTCTGTTTTAGTCTAGCGAGGATCGATACGTTAGGAATTCATTCCAGTGGATGGTCCCGTTTCTGCACCGCTGTGAGGGACAGCGGGTGGGCTCTGCCTCCAGTCTGCTCAGAGAGTACCTGGTCACCCTCGCCAAAGAGAATCTTGCACTCCCACTCAAACTCTTCCAGCACTCAAAGCCAGATGTAAGCCAAACACACGTACTTGACTATCCAAACAAGGACAAATGGTACATGTTTTTTTAATAAAAAAAAAAGAAAAACATTAAGTTAATTATATAAAACGATGATTAACCTTAATCAATATCCTAATCAGTACCTTCATAACTTTTCTTTCAAAAAAAAATAAAAAAAAATAAAAAAAATTAGATGAATATTTCAAACGAAGAGAAATAGAAATAATTAATTAAATTCAAAACCAAAAAAAGCGTGTATTGAACCGTGAATGCCATAACGAACGGTTCAATATATTTGGACCCACTTTATATTAGGTGGCCTTAACTACTATGTACTAACATTTTAATGAATAATTTAATACAATGCACTTATTGTGTGCATACATGTTTTTAAATTGTACTTGCATTTTAAAAATCCACCAATAATCGCACAAAGCTCTGGGTTTTGTTACTTTTGAAGAAACTCAACTTTCAGATTGAGTTTCTGTTCATTTTATCATGCAATTCAAACACAAAAATACAGTTTTGACGCTCTTAATATGGCGTGACAGATCACTGCATAGGCACCTCAGTTCAAGTGGCAGTGCGGAATGCGAGTAAACACGATCATCTCTTCCTCTTAATTAGGGCTGGACAATAATTCAATATCAATATATATCGCGATATAATTTTTTTCAATAACGGTGATATGATTTTTAAACACATTTCCGATATTTCGATATGACTGACGTTCAGGGCGCATGCCATCAGAAAGAGCAGAACACGATTGGCTTCTTGCGTGATGACGTACACCACGGACACGCAGCCAGTGCTCAGCAGTAGTAGGCTGATAGATCCAACGCGGCACGTTTTAGCTAGCCTACAAAAAGAGTTTCCCTGACCGCAACACAAATGTGACTGAACGAGCTTCCACAAGTAAGGAGAAATAAATAGTTGATAAGAGAAGAAAGACTAACTTTCTTTAGTGGCGTGGAAGTGCATGGTTCGTCTATCTAAAGCACTATTCGCACGGGATTAGTATTATCTAGGGACCTCTGTGATTTAGAAATGACTCCTCCACATCTGAGTTTTGCGTGGCGCATTCGCATGGGATAAGCAAAGCCTGTGATTTTACTCGAATTTACTGACTTCTCCCGGATATGATGTCAAGTCTTCGTTATAGATAGCTGTATGAAATCATAAACAGGCATCGATATCGTTTTGATTATTTTACAGTAGCCGCCTAATAAATAAATATAATTTCGTTCAGTCGGCAGGAATCAGATTTCATTTATAACGAGGAGAAGCTGACAATATACGGCGGAAGATTCAGTTTCAAAACTAAATGTAAAAGCGCCAATTTAAACAAGATTGTCATTGTACTATACTGTTCTGTTATGTTTTTCATTAAGAACAGTGTTGATGTTAATGTTAAACACACCATTCAATCAGATTACTCTCAAACTGATACTCATTCTAAAGTGAAAGTATAATCCGTGTGGGCGCGGCTGCACGGGAATGACTGAACGGTGCGCATTATGAATGCAGACTTTATTCTTCGTGAAAGATAAAGATAGAAATGCTCACAGGAAGAAAAAAAACTTGCAAAAAGTATTTACAATCCGCCTAATCCTGGCCAAATCACAGAGATGTCGATTCGCACGGGACTAATGTTATCACAGGACCTCGGTGTTCGGCGAAATATGGTAGGTAGGCTAATTTGCGGGGGAATTTTTACTTTACAAATAACAGACATGGCTGATTCGCACGGGATTAAGATCACAGACATTCTCTGCAATTATTACAAATCACCAGAGGTCCCCAGATAATACGAATCCCGTGCGAATGGGGCTGATATTAAACTTCAGGTTTCAGTGTGTGCTGCAAAATGTGCCGGAGAGGTGCCGACTAGGGGTGTAACAATACATCGACAGATGCATCAATCTAATGTCTAACAATACGATGCCAAACGTTAAAAATAATCCATGTAGACTATTTATGTAAGAGGCAAGTGGCACATTTGTTTTAATAGCCTACTTTCCACATTTGCACACAATGACATGTATTAACACCAACGCGTTCATTCTTGTTTAAATTACCTTTCAAAGCTTGTGAAAGACGGTCAGACATGGCTTCACGATAATGTATCATTTGCTCCTGTTAAAGCAGGGGTGGGCAACAGTTTTAGTCTGAGGGCCACAGTTACTTTGGCAAAGTAAACGGAGGGCCACACAGGACAATTGCAGTTAGACATAGCTACATGATTAAATCGTACAAAATTATTAAATGCAGATATGTATAAGGCTACAGTTACTTTGACTTTTGCCAGCCTAATTCAAGGCCTGATAAATATTTTTTGCTAGGTCTGTCTGACATAGACTACTTTAAGGTTACAATAACTGGATTTACTACACTACCCCCTGCATATTTTTCAACTCTCATTCAAACCAGTGTTGCTATTCAAGATCGAAAACTATTAACAAAACTGCAAATGTATGTATGCAGATCACATTAACATACAGACATACAGGCAATCTGGCTTGGAATTATCAAATTTAATTGGGGATACCTTCATCACTAAATGAAAAAAACATATTCAGCTTATTTCACTTGTTATTATTCCTTTATTGTAATTTCTTTTCTTTTTTTTTTTTACAAATGTTGTTTAAAACTTTTATGAAATGGAACACAATTTAACTGCAGGTCAACTTCATCACACGTATGCTTGCTTAAGGTTTAAAGAACAACATGGAATGGTTCTATGCGTCTCACAAAATTTAAATTTGATTTAGCTGTATCATCATCCCCACGTGAAATTGTTAAGGGGGCTTAACTTATACCATCAATGATCAATACACACTGATAACTATCTTAATAAAAAGATAAGCCAGCGTCCTTTATTATGCATTACTTTCACGCTTAATTTTATTATTCTAACTGACTCCCGAGTGAGTTTTTTCAAGGCAATTCCTAGTTTAGATTGTTCCTCCTTAATGTTTCCATGGCAATGTGTCATATTTGTCACGTGACACCGCACTGACAATAACACTGTTTTGCAGATGCATCGCTTTTATTCCCAGAGAATCCGGGTCATCAGTTTCTCCTGAAATACATGCAAGAAAGTGGCCAATAAACTGTGACAAGAATAGAGTAAAATTCCACTATGTTTATTTGATATAATATTACTTTCGGAAAAAATATATTTGAATAGATTCTTATTGCTGCTTCCACAGCCATCAGTGTGTATTTTACTCCAAATGTATTGTTTTACTCGTGCTTATGTGTATTGAAAACTGTCTGAAACCTAAAATAAACATTATGAGTGTGAAAAAAAACTGCATAGTTGTGATATATGACAGCGCTGAGGCTGAGCTTGTCCGTCTCTGGCTCAGTGCCAACCAACGAGCAAAAGCACAGTTTGAATCCGGCATGCGACATCACTGAACATTCTAAATACCATGCGGGACCGTACTCTCAGGGGCACAGAAGTAAAAATCCCATATATGCGATAGCGATCAACAGCTTAAACGTTTAATTTGTAATCCTGAGTACAAAAATTCAACTTTCAACCAAATTGCCAGCACAGAGCACATCGCGGGGGCCGGATTGAAGCACTATGCGGGCCGGATCCGGCCCCCGGGCCGTATATTGCCCATGTATGTGTTAAAGCCTTGCAAAAAGAAGCGTGCACTCATCTCAAACAGTGCACAAATAGGCCACTGAATTGAGTCTTCTTTTATTTATTTTGTGTGCATCAGTAGATAAAGGTCTATAGTTTTGCATAAAAGGAGAATATAGCGCTATGAATCGTTCTTCACTGAAATTTAAAACTTAAAAGAAAATGCTCAATAAACTGCGTCTGCGAAGTGAGAGTCTTATGTTTATTTGAAGGTGATTTCACATTTCTTGTTCGTATAAAGGCTAAATACAAATAAAAGGTGAACATTAATTTATTTGTACCGTTTTTATTTCTAAAATATTATATAGTTTTATAGGAGGAGGTTTCATAGACTTGGCAAATTCATTTTTCAGAAGTTTGTAGGTACAGACATCCTTTGTGGCAGTTCTTGGTAGTTTTTCTAAAGCTTTTATATAGTTCATATCGATATCGAAATTATATCGTATCGACCAAAATTAAGAAATATATCGTGATATAAATTTTGGCCATATCGTCCAGCCCTACTCTTAATACTAGATACAGAATAGACATAAATGAACATCTGAAGGTTTGTTGAAAGATACAGAACTGTAACTTACTGAAATGTGTAATCTCTCAAGCAGTGTTTTAACGGTTTTTAAGACATCAAGAAAACAGCTTGTAAACAATGTCTATATGTACTACTCTATTAACATATTCATTATATTTTACTTAACCTGTTAGTGATGTCTTGATTATTAAATGACATTGTCATGCAAATTTGTCAAATTATATTTCAACTAGGGATGCACGATATTATCGGCACGACATCGGAATCGGCCGATAAACGCTTAAAATATACAAATCGGCATCGGTCGATATGAAAACATTATGCCGATATGCCTTGCCGATATGATAACGTGTTGATGTGCCTGCAATAACTCACGTGTGCAAGGAGTGCTACAGATGAGACCATGTCAGCACTGCAGTCATTCTTCAAGTGAAAACAAGAAAATACATTGCATGTACAGTGATTTATATTGACTGTTTTAAATGCTGCCTTGAATTTCTGAATGCACGTACAGAAGGACGTGACCGTCAGCAGCAGATTTGCCACGTTTTCACAACAAAACTAGCCCAAAACAAGCCCAATCGCGTCTCCCCAGTCCCACTCTCTAGCGCGTGCGGCAGCCTCCACAGCAGCAGAAGCTCCTCCAGGTCCTAGTGCCCTCCCGTTAGACCGCTATATATTTATACATGTAGTGGGTGCGCTGTTGTTACACTAATACAATGAAAAGTAGAATACACAAATAAATTGAAGTTACTTCTTGTTCTGAATAAACAAATCAGTAATGATGTCATAAATCACAAGCATGACACTTGTAAATTAAATACTTTTATATCAATGTGTATTAATCTGTAATAAAATTTTACGAAATGGATGATGAAAAATAATCCAAGGAGCTCTACAATAATTGTAGAATTAAAAGACAGCATCAATGGATGTCATGCCACCCCCACTTCATGTGCACAAATGTTAAATCCAAAAATACAATATTTAGGTTATAGCTGCATCTGGGGTGAAAAATTACTGACTTTATTATTGTTATTTTCAGAGCTTTTAATATACTCTTATCATAAAAATAACTTTATTAACATTTATTTATCTTCAACAAGAATCCTTTTAGTAAGGATACCTCAGAAATCTGAAACCAGAATGAAAAAAATAGTTTTTGCTCAAAATGGTGTTGTTTCCAAACAAAGGGAAAAAATAAACATATATCGGCATCGGTATCGGCATCGGCCAAAATGAGCTGAAAAATATCGGCATATCGGATATCGGCAAAAATCCAATATCGTGCATCCCTAATTTCAACAACAAATTGGAGTAAAAACACACATTTTATAATTCGATTTAAAAGTTAATGCAAATAGTTTAGGCTCTGTTGTTAAAGGGATAGTTGACGGCTTGCACGCACTCACAGGAAAGTGCACAGAGTAACGGCCAAGCTCAGTATTTTGACTGAATAATACGGTTTCTTTCTCACAAAACCTTACAGTATGCTTCCTGAACACTTTACATATATGCCATACATTCCTGCCTTACCGTGACTTAAAAAAAAAACCGAAGTACCAGTTTTTGTACCATTATACATTTTATTATTTATCTTTTCTATTATTTATTATACTGTGACCACATTGTGGACATCCCTGGACTTTGAATTTTTTGTTGGATTTAGCTCACAAATTAAGCAAGCAAACTAACATACAAACTTGTACACACATTCTTCTGAGGATGTTCTGTTGACTTAGGCTGCCTTTAAATAAAAACTATTATTAATACTACTTCGTATCCCTAATAGTCTTATAGACATTCTGGAAACTATGACATTTATGAGTTATGAAGACAGTATCTGAAATATGCATTGCACAAATTCAGAAAAACAAATACACACGTTGTCACACCATTGTGTACTCATCTGATTTACTATTGAAATTCGGTAATGTGGCACTGCTTCCTCCATGATAAATTGCTTGTGCTTTTCCTCATTTATTAAACTCTTTGGATAAAAGTGGCTGCTAAATGAATAAATGTAATTTAGAAGTCACACACACAGATACACTCATATAAGAGGGACACTGAAATGGTTAGAGGAAGAGCCATTCTAATTCAGTCCAAAGCAACAAAAGACCTTCAGACACACACGTACACGCTGTCTCATACCGCCATGATAGAAATGTATGGGCTGTTTACACATCTGAGGCATCAATTTCCCACACAGGAAATTAATAAAAGCGGTTAGAGAGAAATCATGTGTATGAGATTGTACATGTGTGTTTGTGTTTCTCTTTGTCTTTGTGTGTCTATGAATCAGCCTTGCACATTCAATGTTGTGTGAAATGAAATCCAATCTAATCCCCACTAACATGATTTTTAGTGTGCTTGTGTGTGCATCTGTGCGTGAGTTAGTGTTGTGTGAGAGGAGGTCGGATGAGATGGCTCTATAATAACACCTTTGAAGGTCATTTATACAGTTATGTTCTGGTATATAGGCTTACAAGTTGTTTGTTGTCTCATCCTTCCTATACAGCATTTTTGAGCCCTATAAAGACTTTAAAATATGCCAATGATGCTCAGAATTGCTGTCTATGTAGGTTATTACTAGGTTTGTCAGTAATTCACATTTAACAATGATTATGTGTATTTACCTGCAGTGCCACCCCAAAATCATTGGAGATTCAGATCAGCTTATGTCCGTGGCACTGGAGTGTATCTACAGCTGTGAAAGAGATGACCAGCTTGCACTCTGTTACGATATACTGGAATGTCTACCACAGAGAGGATATGGGTGAGCAAACCCCATAACACAACTGGGGAAAAAAATTACTCAACTTTTTACTCAAATTGTTATAGTAATATACACTTCATGTCTAAAGTTTGGGGTCAGAAATATATAAAAGTAGGATCACACTCGTAGCTGTGCAATATCATCCTATACAGCCATATCGCACGGCTGTGAGTGTGATATTGCCTTTATACAACAGTTTGATGGCATGTGTGTAAATAAATAAGAAACAACAACGGAGTGCCTTAACCTCTCTTTTGTGCAGAACTACTTCCTTCCGCCACGGATTCAAATCTCAGTTTGACAGTTAAACTCAAGCCTTCATTACTAATTTGTCACTTTAGATTTAGTAAAGAAGGATTGCTGAGCCGCTTCATTGAAGCTTATTGTATTATGTAGTGTAGAGTATTGTGTGTGTGAGAGAGAAATTAGCATCTAGCTGATATTCTTCAAATCATACATAATCACATCATAATCACAAAATCAGTTTGAATGTCTGCTTAGGAAACCTGTATCTTGGTCTTTGCCCGGTTAAAGGGATTTTTCCATGACAGCGCTAGTCAAAGCATTTGTAAGTTGTGTTTTATTGTTTACAACCTTGTTTCAGTCCCTTTCAATATAAAAGTCGTTGCTACTCCCTAAAGAAGACAGTCAAATCGTGTACTAAAGTAGCTAACTTTTACTGAAGTCGAAAATCACAATCACTAACGGACTCCTGTATATAAAATATTATTTATTGAAAAAGAATATTCAAATAAACAGCGACTCCTTGTTTAAAATAGCAATTTTCTCACAATTTGCAAATAGTTGGAAACATTTGGGATATTGTAAGAACTCAACTGAACAAAATATATAACACTGACCTGGTGGTTTTTGGATATTTTACTTCAAAAATCCTACACATAGTGCACCTTTAACTTGGCCCATGGCCAAATCGATTTGCTCTGAAATGAGTAATAGAAAAATAAGACCAAAGATTGCCCATTTGATATGAATTATAAATTATTTATACCACATGTTTACCTCTTTCTCCACCAGTGTTTTAAAAAAAAAAGTTGCCAGCCACCGCCAGGGTTTTTGAACATTTTCACCAAAATTTAATAGCGCATAGAATATTTAGTTTTATGAATATCTGAGCTGACCCTCTTCTTTTAAACAAAACAAAAAAGTTTTATTCAAGCTTTTTGCATTGCTTTTTTTAATCAACTTGAATATGGGTAAGTTTCATAAAAAAAGCTACATTTTGAACAAAAAGCGGAGAAAATCCCAGTGTACAAAGCAGTGTACAAATCTTAGTATTTAGGGCACTTTTTGTGTTTCGTTGCCTCTTCTTGACGGATCGCTTCCTGTTCTCCTGAGTTGTAAGTCGCTTTGGATAAAAGCGTCTGCTAAATGCATAAATGTAAATGTAAATGTAAATGTAAAATCCCGTTTTTGTGAAAGACTGTTTCCAGATCAGATTCAGAACGAGGATCCAACACAGATGGAGTAGATCAAGTCAATCAACACTCCTAATGCTTGCACAGACCTGTAGTTCATCCTCGGCCCACATTTCATTCACTAACATTAGGCAGTTTAGATTCATATGATGTTTAATGATGATGATCACGTTGTTTTTCATATGCATATTATTACATATGATCGCTTGTTTTACTCCGTGTGTGTTTTGATCAGGTGATTCAGTACTCATTCAGAAGATGCGTAATAGCACCCTCTAACAGTGAAAAGTGTTAAAGAGTTAAACACTATCTGCATAAGGGCCAGAGTCAAATTCCCAAAAGGATGGCCGAGATTAAGCAGTTCTCAGTACGTACATGAGTGCTAAATGGCCACTGACAATCTCCGAAAGAGTCTAAACAAATTGTCAAATATGTGCTATTTTTATATACAAGTTGCATATTTGAGGCCTAAATAACTCTCACCTAAAATATCTTAACTACATTCTCGGACACAACAACAGTAGTATTTGTAAGATGATGGTGTTTGCTCGTCCGCCATGACCTTCGCTGTGAGAGAAATGCTGCAAGCGGTGTGATACAAACTGTGAAATGGTCATGTGGTGATTATTGGTAGAATATTGCATGGCTGGAAAAGGCTCTAATAAGAAATATTTTTTTGCGCATCAAATCAGCATGAAAATAATTGCGGCTAAAAAAAATAGCTTGGCCATATCAGGAATAAATTATGTTTTAAGATGTATTAAAATTAGAAAATCTTCTAAATTTATAATCACTGTTTAGACTGTACTTATGATTAAATAAAACGCAGATAAGTATCTTCTTTCAAAAACATTAAAAAAGTCATAATTTCTAATTAATTTTTTTAATTCTAATTCATTTATAAAAAAAACTGCTTGATTTTGGCCTTGTGGCTTGAGATCCGAGGCTATTGACCTGACAGTGAAAAGTATCTAGTGTAATTATAGATGTAATTGCATGCAGGTAAAAATATAAATAATGTGTGTACGTAATAAGTGCATTGTATCAAGTGCAAACGATTAATTAAAGTAAAGACACTTCATATAAATTGGGTCCGAAGCTGGCCATTGAAATCAACAACTCGCAGACCCCTCAACTTCAAAACTTGTTCTGGCAGTGCTGTCACGCAAACCTTGTCAAACACGCACACACAATTAGCACGTGTGTGCACAGTTGTCAGTAAGCCCCTGATTAGCTCATTATTAGCACAGCATGTGTCTTTCTGCCTTCAAAGTGTGAACCTTCAAAACCTCTCAGCGTTCCTTATTATATTCCTGCTGTCTTTAGACACCTAGCCTCTAACTCGAACACGTACATTGATATTAAATATAAATGTCCGCAGTCTTTGGAATGCAGATGAAGTGTTAGTGTATGTGCAAAGGGTTGTGTGTGTTTCTCGCACTCAATTCTCTCGTGGGGCACATTTAACACATTTACACTAAAAAGAATGTGAATTTGGCATCAGTTATATCCTATGGGTTCGGTATTGTTATTCTTAAAACAATTTTGATACATACTACAAATGCCATCTGCCTTTTTCTCATTCTCACTTTCGCTGTTGGAAAGTCTCACTGTACCTTTGCAAAGACCCTAATGTGTTTTTACACTCCCGTTGTCGTCCAGGGATCAATGCTTTAGGGCTTTCTGGAGAAAAGAGGGTATTTTTGTGAATGCTTTCATATATGGTATGGGGAGAGGAATTGGATTAGTGAGAATTAAACTAAAATACAAAAATCTTTTTAGTGAAGCTTGGAAAGTGCCTAGGGAAATGGAGAAATTGTGCAATCAGTTTTGTCAGCAACAAGTTTTTTGAGCTTCAGATGTCATCTCCATGGCAACCGGACCGTCAAGCAGAATTGCTCATGATTTCTGCTCGGGTTCAGATAAGGGGCACAGCAAAACTTGTAAACACAAACCTAAAAAATGTCAGCTGCATGGCTGCTAAAATATCTGCGATCATTTAACAAAATATGCTCACGCTAAATATGTTCACCCAAAAATGAAAATTAGCCCATGATTTACTTACTCTTAAGCCATCCTAGGTGTATATAACTTTCTTCTTTCAGACGGATACAATCAGAGTTATATAAAAAAATCACCTGGCTCTTCCAAGCTTTATAATTGCAGTGAATTGGGGTTAAGATTTTGAAGCCCAAAAAGTCTGTCCATCCATCACAAAAGTAATCCATACAGAGCCAGGGGGTTAATAAAGACTTTCCGACAAACGCCCATATGCACCGATTTACGGTGAAAGAGTAACCCCTGACCTGATGTATGACGTATTGACGAACGTGGAAGTGCAAAGAGAGGTTAGAGCAAAACAAAACATCGCTCATGAATTAGAAGTCCTGAAATGAGAATTCTTATAGGGAAATGACAGATTTCAAAGTTTGTTGCCCAGCACTACCCTAGTTTTGGGTGCCAGAAGCTAGTTAATTTAGTTTATAAAGTTTTAAATATGGATATATTTCTTACAAAAACCCATCACTTTGCTTCAGAAGGACTTTTTAACCCCTTGGAGTTGAATGGATTACTTTTTATGATGGATGAATGCAGTTTTTTTTAGCCTAGAAATCTAGACGCACCCTAGCGGCAGCAAATCTAATCTGCCGTGACTATCGTCTAGCAACTCTCAATACACGTCTGAGCTGTAAAAAACAAACTCTGGTCAGGCCAATCACATCGTGTATAGAGTCGGTGGGCGGGGCTTAACATAATGACGGCAGGGTTGCGCTTGCGTGCTTCTAGTAAACACAGAAACTGGCGAACGGCGGCGGTCTTTTGAATCAGTTTTGACCACGGCTCTGGAAGACTTTGAGTTAAGCTTTTCTCTGAGAAAAGAACAAAGAACGGCACTGAAGTCATTCTTAAGAAGGGAAGATGTGTTCTGAGTTTTTGCTGACCGGATACGGCGAAAGTTTAATCTGTCTGCTTCACCTGCAAACCAAAGCAAGCGCTAGAGAAGTTTTTAAAATAGCCATTCGTTTTTTTGTAATCTCAATGTTGTTCATCACAGCACCAAATACTTCATACTTAAAGACTTAATAGGCTATTTATTTTCAAATTTAAATTTTTTTATGTTTTAATCTGGATTACAACATGCCCTAATGATTAGAATTTTTGTTATTATTTGTTATTGTTCAGTAAAACTTGAAGACATACAACTTTAATAGTTAACCTGTTAATTCATTATTACCAAACTGACAATGAAAAATACTTATAAAGAATGAATTATTCTAAGTAATGTTAATTTCTTAGTTACTGTTTGATAACATTAAAATCAAAATCTAAATAACTTTTTTAATGGACCTAAGATAAAACTAAGAATGATCAGTATTTCTTAACTAACATTAACAAAAACATTATACTTTCTGTAGCAAATGTAGCTATTGCTCAGTCTTAGTTAATGCATTAAATAATGAGACCTTATTGTAATTTGTTACCTGTTGTTCTTTATAGCCTATTTTACTTTTCCAGATCTGGAAAAAAATTAAGAGACCACTTAACATTGATTTCTCGGAATTTTTTGCAGAGCTGTTTATATTGTTGGTGCATTGTATTATTGTATTTAAACATTCAGTTATTTTTGTTATTACAAAAATAGTTCTTAAAGCTGTTATGCTATGACAACAGTTTTTTTTGCAATTTATTTAAATATCGTGATAATATCGTATATTGTGATAAAAGCTTCAGTAATTAATCGCAACATGAAAAATTGATATCTGCACATGCCTAGTCACAATTCACTGCTACTTTTGAATAGCTGTTAGTGGAGAAAGATGCTTTTTGGGTCCAGATGGTGGTACAACATCTACCAGCTATGCTAACCAAAACCTTGTTGTTGTGTGTTGACCTTGTCTTGGGATAAAAAAAATAATAAAAAAAAGTATTGTGTATTCATAGAGGCATCTATAACCAATGAGCCGAATGATAAATAACAAATAACCAGCATGACTGATATACTGAGGCACTGACCTGGTGACATATTCAAGATTCGAAACCTTCCAGTTATGTGATAGTGACTTTTGTTTTAATAAAGTCTGTGTGTGTTTAGACAGCTGATCTTTGATCTTGTTTGCTTCTCTTTCTTTCTCAGACCAGAGACAGACACTACAAAAGCCTTGCATGACCAGGTGGACACTCTTGAGAAACACTTGAGGTAAGAAGCAACTGAATGAGTCAAGTCAAATGTATTGGTCTAGAGCTTTTCACAGTGCACATTGTTTCAAAGCATCTTTACAGAAACTCATACTGTTAGGTCACCTTATTAACGCCTTGGTGCTTTAACGTAGAGTTAAGTGCTATACCACAGTCTCTCTTGCCACAGTCTCAATGGATTTAGCATCTGTAGTTTTCACTGGAAGATCATATTATGACATTATGATTCAACTAGCAAACAAGATGATTTGTGTCTTTTTAAACTCCAAATCACATAATGTAATGCTACAGTATACACAGTACCATTCAAAATTTAGTTTGATCAGATTCTCTCAAGGTTTTTATGCTCACCAAAGCTGCATTTATTTGAAAAAACAGATGAAACACCAATAATATGGAATAGTATTACCAAAATAATCTATTCTATTTTAATACAGCGCTCTAGATTGCGACCAAATCTTGTGAACTTTTTTATTTCTGTTGGTGCGACAGAATTGTGTTAGAGGTCGCACTCGTGCCACTATCAGTTTGCCTAACTGATAAGCTCTGCCATTTCCGTTGCGCATGTGAAACGATGAATGGCAACCAAGCTAAAAGCGGATCAAAACCGCCATTCATTTATCAGCTCTGCCCGAAAAACGCTGCAGCGTGAGCTCAGAGCGAATGCATTTACTAGCTGACCGTCTCAATCATTTGACCACTAAACAGCTCTTCGAGGTCCAGTGGGAAGCATTCGAAGAGTTCTCTTAGACAAACCATAGATGTCTTGGTGATTTAGTTTAAAGCCAGTTGAAGCAGCTCTGACTTTCACTGTTGTGGAAAACAGTATGCAGTCCAGTTAGAAGGATTTTCAACCCACAAATCAAAAACATTTACCATGTATTTATTGTAGAAACACTATATGTAACATGGTATTGTGGCAGAAATGTGGGATGTTCATATTGAATTTTGTTATGTTAGTAATGTAATGTAATGTAGACATGTATTAAATGTATTAAAGGAGTAATGGAATATAATTACAGTACTTTTTGTTGTTAAGCTTTAGCAGTTTTTGTGCAATCTATATTATGATCATAGATCCATGTGTTTTTGACCTTGGATCTATGCAATCCTATTGACTCCAAAACTAAATTAGGAACCTTCAAAATAGCATGGTAGGGGCACCTTGAATTTCACCCTATAAAAATTAGGTCGTTAATTTTTTACAGATGTTACCGTTTTTGTTGATGATAATATTTTACATCTGCATCCCAACTCGAGCTCAAATCACTGTCAATTCAAGTTACTGTCAAATGGGCCTTTCCAAGAGACAAAGCATATAATATTATTAATTCCCCGACACCCCGGTGCTACCAAATCAGGCGCCGGTGCCACCATCTGTTGAACTTGCTACTGCTCTCAAATGTTAGTCTGGAGCCCTGTTAAAATATTTTAAAGTCTAATTTATTCCTGTGATGGCAAAGCTGAATTTTCAGCATCATTACTCCAGTCATCAGTGTCACACGATCCTTCAGAAATCATTTGAATATGTTGATATGGTGCTCAAGAAACCTTTGATTAAATAGAACGCTCAAAAGAATTTATTAATTAATTAATTTGACCAATTTATTGCATCCTTGCTGAATAAAAATACTTTATTAAAAAATGCTAAGTTTGTAGATCAATAAAATAGAAATCTAAATTATTTTATATAATGTAGTATTTATGTTTAGAGTTATTTACTAGTTTAATATAACTTTGAGACAAAATTTAACTTTTGAGATAAATTTAAGACTGTACTGCATAGCTCACATGGTTATTACAATAATTCTGGATTTCAAGTTGTGTGCAGACAAACAGTGAAAAAGCCGAGATTTTGACCTCAGTTGATTTAATGACTCGCATTAAAAGAGGCCTTCATTTTGACAGTAAATCATCAATAACGTTTCAAATACATCGAGACAGATTGGCTACATTACCTCGAATTCCAGAGTAGGCTGTATTTAATATTTATGGGTTTGAATCGGACTGCAAAATTTGCATATTAACTCACAGAAATGCATTGTAATCCTTTCTAGATGTCATTATTGTGATGAATGTGTGTTTTCAGGTAGGGTACTTCCACACATCTGCAAAAGGGCCAGTCAATGGTCTTAAAGCAGCATGATTTATCTGAACTGCAGGATTATTGGTATTAGTCCAAATACAGCATTATGTGTGTTTCTCACAACCCTTCAGCAAACAGAGCTAATGTGAAAGAAAGGAGCGTTGTTGTGTCTAGCTGGTACTTGAATGTTTTGATTTGATCAGAGGTGGTACTTGACCTGAAAAGTTTGAGAGCCGCTGGTGTAGACAGTATGCAATGATGTAGGCTTCAGCGCGACGTCAAGAGTCTTTCTCGCGCAGCTGCTGAGAATACCTGTCATTTGTGGGAAGAAAGGTTGGAAAATTGTACATTTTGGCTCTGCTCACGTCCGTCATGACATCTCCCTCATGAAACACATGAGAGAACAGAGTTATATTACGCATTCATGCATTTACTGTCCAAAACCTGCCGATGCGTACACTCATTTACTCATTTCCCATTCACTTCATAGACAATGTCAGTTAGTTTGCTATATTAGAAAAGATGGAGCATAAATGAGTGTAGCCAGACACAGCTTGAGACCACATTGCACACTTTGTATGGCGTTACATATGCAAAACTTTCTGAATGACAAAAGAAACTACTTGAAATTCAGTCTGGCTGTTCAGACTAAGACACATTCCAGAAAATCTATTTTTCAGGATAGTTTTTACAACCATTCAGTATTTTATTTTATTTTATTCAGACTACAACTAAACGCTTTGAGTCAAACCCCATCAGTGTGTATGTTGTATGCTGCACATCGTTTGCATGCATTTCTGTGTTTTTCCTCTTTGCGCCTGTTTGCGTGTGTGTCAATCTCGGCTCAGGTGACGTGATCAGCCTGTAATGGCTCCGTAGAGGCCCATTCCTTTGGATCCATTAGAATTCTGTCGGTGGAAAGGATGATGAAAGTCTCTCTCACAGATATTTATGACTGGCCTGGGAGGGCGCAGTCACTACAGCCTTAATTTCACTCTTTTTCTCTTGTTTGCTCTCTATTTTATCACTCGTTTTTCCTCAGTCTCTCAAGATTTCCCCTTTCCCCTCTCTGTATCTGAATTGTATCTTTGCCAATGTTTTCTTTTATCCCCTTGCTCTCTTCTCCCTGTTTAAATGTTAAAAGGGCAAATCAAACCAGGATTTTCTTTGCTCTTTTGAAAGAAATCAATGTAGACGTACTCTAATGTCCACAACGACTAGGCATTACAAAAAGTGGCATTTGATGTTAATATATTGATTGCTTTATTGACGTATCATTGGGCATACATTGGAACATTGCTGTCCTGGATTACACGGTTTGCCAATTAATTCAATCAGATTACATTTAATTTTAATACATTATAGTGAATGAACACATTAAATAAAAAACCTGAACATGATAGAAGTTGTTATATTAATACACGGCAGTATAATATCATATGATGGCTACAAAATAATAATGTAATATATTAAAGAGGCCATATTATGCCCTTTTACAAAGTCTTGGTTAGTGTTTTTGGTGTTTACTAGAATTGCTTTTCAGGCTTGAATGTTTAAAGGAACACTCCACCGTTTTTAGAAATAGGGCTTATTCAACTTCTTTCCTACATTTAGATATGTGGGCAAATGCATTTTTGTCTCAGTGGATGCATTGGATTAGTTTGGCAGGGTCGCTGTTAGCTTAGCTTAGCACAATGAATGGAATCATATGTTGTCAGCTAGCATGTCCCGAGTAAAAGTGATCAAAAAAAAGAGAAAACCCACCTAATTATTTCTTGTGGCCTGCATATTCGCAACGAGTACAAATTTTATGCAGATTAAGACTAGGTGATTTCCTAGGCTGATATTGACTTGGGACTATATTATGTGGAAGCACAGGCAAAGCACTGTTACTTGGGCACAGATACTTGCAACACATTGAGATCTCTCAACAGCCAGAAGACGTGAGGATAAGAACCGTGATATCTCTGCGCCAAAGAAGCAGTGCTTCACCTGTGCTTCCCCATAATATAGTCCCATGTCAATATCTGCCTAGGAAATCGCCTAGTTTTAAGCCGTATTCGCACGGGACTAGTATTATCTGGGGACCTCTGGTGATTTGTAGTAATTGCAGAGAATGTCTGTAATCTTAATTCTGTGCGAATCGGCCATGTCTGTTATTTGTAAAGTAAAAATTCCCCCGAAAATGACCTACCATATTTCGGTCCTGTGATAATATTAGTCCCGTGCGAATCGGCATTGCTGTGATTTGGCCAGGATAAGGCGGATTGTATATAATTTTTCTAGTTTTTTTTTTTTCTTTTCCTGTGCACATTTCTATCTTTATCTTTCACGATGAATGGAGGCTCCGTAATAATGTGCACCGTTATGAATTCCCGTGTGGCCGCACGGAATATACTTTCACTTTAGAATGAGTATAAATTTGAGAGCAAATAGCTTGAATGGTGTGTTTAATATTAACATCAATACTATTCTTAATGAAAAACAGAACAGTACTGTACAATGACAAGTTTGTTTAAATGGGCGGTTTTAGATTTAGCTTTGAAACTGAATCTTCCGCCGTATATCGTCAGCTCACTCGTGATCAATGAAATCTGACTCCTGAGTCCTGCTACTAGTCTGTGCTCAGTTCAGTTTTTAATTGTAGCGTCTGTTCTCTAACTGAACTAAATTATGCTTATTACTATAAAATAATCAAAACGATATCGATGCCTGTTTATGATTTCATACAGCTATATCTATAATGAAAAAACATTTGTCTTGACATCATATCCGGGAGAAGTCAGTAAATTCAAGTAAAATCACAGGCTTTGCTTATCCTGTGCGAATGTGCCAGGCAAAACTCAGATGTGGGAGAGTCATTTTTAAATCACAGATGTCCTTAGATAATACTAATCCCGTGCAAATAGTACTTTAATCTGCATTGCTATTTGTACTCGTTGTGAATACGCAGGCCACAAGGATTATTTAGTTTGTTTTTTTTGGATCACTTTTACTTGGGACATGCTAGCTGACAACATAGGATTCCAATCATTATGCTAAGCTAAGCAGTGACCTTGCCAAACTAAAACAATGCATGCACAAAAATGCATTTGCCCACATATCTAAATGTAGGAAAGAAGTTGAATAAGCCCTATTTCTAAAAACGGCGGAGTGTTCCTTTAAGAGTTTGCTCCACCTCTCTTCCCAGTCTCTCAGTAACGCTCCATTAGTTTCCGTCAGAGCCGTTGAAAAACAGTGTTTTGGCACTCCCATAGAATTCCATAGGAACTGAGGAATGCGGAAGTAAAGCTTCACGGTCCGGAGTGACCAATGGTTCCAAACAACCAATAGTTCCAGCATTGAACCCCATTCATTTCAGTGTATCTTAAGCACACTCTCTGGCAAACTGATGAAATTACTGCATATTTTGATATTTTATTCTATTAGTTGACCTTTTGAATTTTGATAGAAGTGGTACTATAATAAATAGTTGATTAGACTCTAACTGCAGTTAGATTACGTGAGCAACACTCTAACAGTTACTATATCCAGATGTCATATTTCAACAATTTTACTAGTCTCTCTCTGTGAGATCTCTCTGTCGAATGTGTTTCTATAGCCCCGTTTCCACCAAAATTACCCGGAACAATTTGTACCAGGAACTTTTTTACAGGAACTTTTCTCCCCCCCCCAGACCTGCACCTGTCTGCGTTTCGACCGCGATCTAAAGTTCCGAGAAGATTAAGCCAATTAGTCCGGTGATCAGATGTAGGACTGCGTGTGACTGTTCCTCCAAGTCAGTGAAGGACAGTAATCATTTTTGTGTGTACCGATTGAAAGATTTAGTGGACTATTTACATGAGACGTTATCTAAACCGATCTGGTGTTTACATGTGATGACTTTCAATCGCAATCATTTTGTCACATGCAGTTTGTCTGCCGCATCAAAAATGTCAACGCTGTTTTCTCCAGCAGCTGGAATGTGTTAACTGTAGCCATAGCAACTCTTAACGGCCACCAGGACTAATACAGTATTATTTATAGCTATTTATTTGTGGTAAAGTGTAATAATCATCTCAGAAAAAAAAATCTTCTGTCAGACGCAGTTAAAGTAAAAACTGCCTGGGCAATATACGCGGTGTCATTACTCCAACATTATCTTCATAACTTACGAAATAAAAAGTTTACCCCTCAGAAAAATGAGCTTTCCTCTCTTGTCAACATGAGCGCGGCGCGCGCTGTCACGTCATGTAAGGACACACACTTAAAAGTAATCGGTCAGGTCATGGTGAAAAAAAAATTAATAACGAGTATGGAAGAGATTCAAGCTGTGCTGCTTTTGCTGGTTATGTATAGGTTTACTAAGGTAATTAACAACGACAGAAAAGAGTACTAATATGCAGATTCAGCAGCATGCAGACTATTCAGAAAGCTTGTAAAGCTAGATTTAAAATGACAATGTATATTATTATCAGCGATTACGGACATTGCACGTGAGATGGCTGAGACAAACGTGGCGCGCGCCATCAGGCAGAGAGCAAAACTGATATTTTCTGAACGAGACCGAACCTCGCAAAAGACTTTTAAAAATGCCCGTTGAAATAAAATGCTGCGTGAGCTAAACCAATCAGCATGTTCAGCGCCCAAGTCCCGCCCTCGAAAGTTCCTGAACTTTGAAAAAGTACTACCTCGCAGCAGGGCCGTTTGGAGGGGGAAATATTTACCCGGAACTTCATTTAGACCCTGGTTCCTGCGGTCTAAACACACAAAGTACCACCCAAAGTTCCTGGTTCCTGGGTAAAGTTCCTGCGGTGGAAACGGGGCTAAATGTACTAATTTGCACCTTTTAGGAGTAAAAAAGGTACAAAGATGTCATTTTAAGGGTACTGCCCCAGCGACAAGCTGTTGTACCCCTAAAGGTACAATTTTGACACCCTTTTTTTCTGTGTGTGTATGCTCATGCGATTATCATAAAATAACATTAGGATGTTAACAACATTAAAATGATCAAATAAATGACCATTATAACTAGCAGCCATTAGCCATTTTTTTCTCTTCTTTTGAATATATTTTTTTATAAATTGTCAAATCAAACTATTATAACATTAAAATATCTATTTTGTTACTTTCTTTGTACTGAAGCGTTAAATATATCAGTGTATTGTAGGCAACATCACAAATTCTAATGAAAAATCAAAAACACCTGACTAAACTTCACAATAAATATTTATTTAAACCGTGTCTGTGCTTTGTTTGTTATGATAAGAGAATTTGTAGATAATGAGAAGCTTTGTGTAAAACGTAAAATTGCGCTAAAATTCAGCGTTTTGAGACTGTATGAAACTTGTTAAAATGATCAAAATAATATTGAGAAGTAAAACAGTTTGCATGTTCAAGCAGCTATTTTAGGAGCTGGTCTTGATCACTGGAGAAGACATAAAGAGCTATAGACAGATGGAGAGAAGAGAGAGAGGGAAGTGCAGAAATATGTAAGTGAACCAAAAAATATAAAAACAAATCTGGCCCTAGCAGATTGTAGAGAGAAAGAAAGAGACATGGGGGAAGAAGTGTGAGACTGGAAGAAAGGAGGAAACAGAAAACATCTGTGCATGATGCTCCCAAGGGACAGTACATCCTCATTTATTGAGGGCATATGAGCCAGGCACCGCACCAGTTCAGCTCACTGAGGTTCTTTCAGACACCTTTGTCTGTTCTTGGCTCCTCTTGGTAGCTTCTGATATAGTTTGGTTCTCAACTGGTAGGTTGAAATAAAAAAAAAAATGGGTCATACATTTGTTGTCATGCTAAATGTACACCATAAAATACTTCTAACAATATAATTGCGCATATTGGATGCCAGTGTCAACTTTTAAGGTAGAGAAAATCTTTTGCTATGTACGTCAAAGGGCATGCATCCAATTAAACTCTGATATTTTGCTGCAAAAATCATCTGTCACTTGGCAGTATTAAGCCAAACTATGTAGATGTAATTTTTTGGAGAGAGAATATATATATGACATAAAAATGTAAAAGATGTTTTCCTCATGCATGGGAACCCAAAAATGGGGGACAAGGACAAGGATTTCGGATATTGACATCTATTTGGGGATATTTTGGATATATATATATATATATATATATGTGTGTGTGTGTATATATATATATATATATATATATATATATATATATATATATATATATATATATATATATATATATATATATATATATATATATATATATATATATATATATATATATATATATGTGTGTATATATATATATATATATATATATATATATATATATATATATATATATATATATATATATATATATATATATACAGTATTGTTCAAAATAATAGCAGTACAATGTGACTAACCAGAATAATCAAGGTTTTTCGTATATTTTTTTTATTGCTACGTGGCAAACAAGTTACCAGTAGGTTCAGTAGATTCTCAGAAAACAAATGAGACCCAGCATTCATGATATGCACGCTCTTAAGGCTGTGCAATTGGGCAATTAGTTGAATTAGTTGAAAGGGGTGTGTTCAAAAAAATAGCAGTGGCATTCAATCACTGAGGTCATCAATTTTGTGAAGAAACAGGTGTGAATCAGGTGGCCCCTATTTAAGGATGAAGCCAACACTTGTTGAACATGCATTTGAAAGCTGAGGAAAATGGGTCGTTCAAGACATTGTTCAGAAGAACAGCATACTTTAAATAAAAAGTTGATTAGAGAAAACCTATAAAGAGGTGCAAAAAATGATAGGCTGTTCAGCTAAAATGATCTCCAATGCCTTAAAATGGAGAGCAAAACCAGAGAGACATGGAAGAAAACGGAAGACAACCATCAAAATGGATAGAAGAATAACCAGAATGGCAAAGGCTCAGCCAATGATCACCTCCAGGATGATCAAAGACAGTCTGGAGTTACCTGTAAGTACTGTGACAGTTAGAAGTCGTCTGTGTGAAGCTAATCTATTTTCAAGAATCCCCCGCAAAGTCCCTCTGTTAAAAAAAAGGCATGTGCAGAAGAGGTTACAATTTGCCAAAGAACACATCAACTGGCCTAAAGAGAAATGGAGGAACATTTTGTGGACTGATGAGAGTAAAATTATTCTTTTTGGGTCCAAGGGCCACAGGCAGTTTGTGAGACGACCCCCAAACTCTGAATTCAAGCCACAGTACACAGTGAAGACAGTGAAGCATGGAGGTGCAAGCATCATGATATGGGCATGTTTCTCCTACTATGGTGTTGGGCCTATTTATCGCATACCAGGGATCATGGATCAGTTTGCATATGTTAAAATACTTGAAGAGGTCATGTTGCCCTATGCTGAAGAGGACATGCCCTTGAAACGGTTGTTTCAACAAGACAATGACCCAAAACACACTAGTAAACGGGCAAAGTCTTGGTTCCAAACCAACAAAATTAATGTTATGGAGTGGCCAGCCCAATCTCCAGACCTTAATCCAATTGAGAACTTGTGGGGTGATATCAAAAATGCTGTTTCTGAAGCAAAACCAAGAAATGTGAATGAATTGTGGAATGTTGTTAAAGAATCATGGAGTGAAATAACAGCTGAGAGGTGCCACAAGTTGGTTGACTCCATGCCACACAGATGTCAAGCAGTTTTAAAAAACTGTGGTCATACAACTAAATATTAGTTTAGTGATTCACAGGATTGCTAAATCCCAGAAAAAAAAAATGTTTGTACAAAATAGTTTTGAGTTTGTACAGTCAAAGGTAGACACTGCTATTTTTTTGAACACACCCCTTTCAACTAATTGCCCAATTGCACAGCCTTAAGAGCGTGCATATCATGAATGCTGGGTCTTGTTTGTTTTCTGACAATCTACTGAACCTACTGGTAACTTGTTTGCCACGTAGCAATAAAAAATATACGAAAAACCTTGATTATTCTCGTTAGTCACATTGTACTGCTATTATTTTGAACAATACTGTATATATATATATATATATATATATATATATATATATATATATATATATATATATATATATATATATATATATATACATATATACATACATACATACATACATACATATATAATATATCAGACACCTTTGTCTGTTATGTAGATATATACATCTACATATATATATATATATATATATATATATATATATATATATGTTCCCATGCATGAGGAAAACATCTTTTTGAAAACATGTTTTTTGAAGAAGTAAAAATGCAGAATGTTTCCTGTGATGGGTAGGGGCAGTGTAGGGGGATACAATACACAGTTTATACAATATAAAAACCATTACGCCTATGGAAAGTCCCCATAAAACATGGAAATACAACGTGTGTGTGTGTGTGTGTGTGTGGGTGAAGCCTGGTTTCACATACACATGAACTTTAATGACATCCCATTCCTAATCCGTAGGGTTTAATATGGAGTTGGCCCATCCTTTGCAGTTATAACAGTTTCAACTCTTCTGGGAAGGCTTTCCACAAGGTTTAGGAGTGTGTTTATGGGATTTTTTGACCATTCTTCTAGAGAAGACTGCAGCTGCTCGGCCATGGAAACCCATTCCATGAAGCTGCTTTTGAGTTAATCTGAAGGTCATACGAAGTTTGGAGGTCTTTAGCTATTGACTGCAGAAAGTTGGCAAATTCTGTACACTGTGCACCTCAGCATGCGCTGACCCCGCTCTGTGATTTTTACATGGCTGAGTTGCTGTTGTTCCCAATTGCTTACACATTTATTATAAGTTGACCGTAGAATATTTAGCAGTGAGGAGTTTTCTCTGACGATAGTCTTTAGTTTGGATCAGGTAAGGTGCCAATTGATAATCAGTCTTTATTCTACAGAAGTACTTCAATTTGTTTATTTGTGCTATTTTGATTTGCCAGTCGTTGATGTAGTCTTCTTGGTTTTTTTTCCCTATTTCTTTAATTTTTGTGAGTTTTGACCGAATTGTTGGATTGAGTTGGTGTGTTTCCACTAAATAATGCAAGGGGTCATTCTCTGGGTGTCCTGCCCTGTATGTGAGCGCGCAGTGATGGTAGGCGTCTGTCGGCGAGTCTGAGAGATGGAACCAGAACTTCGCCGCTCTCTTCGCTCTCTCTCTCTCTCTCTCTCTCTCTCTCTCTCTCTCTCTCTCTCTCTCTCTCTCTCTCTCTCTCTCTCTCTCTCTCTCTCTCTCTTTCTCTCTCTTTCTCTCTCTCTCTCTCTCTCTCTCTCTCTCTCTCTCTCTCTCTCTCTCTCTCTCTCTCTCTCTCTCTCTCTCTCTCTCTCTCTCTCTCTCTCTCTGTGTGTGTGTGAGCGCATCACTGATTGGTCGACTCCTCCCTCTTTTTGTGACAGGCATTAATGTATCTTGCTGCTAGTAGGATACAATCTCTTTGTTCACCTAATACATGTAGAAATGTGTTTTATTGTTTGATTTTATGAAGTCAGGGCAAAGTATTTCGAATTTAGGATAGAATGTATTTCTGATTTGTTCATAGTTAGGGCAGCCGGTGAGGAAGTGTGTCTCTGTCTCCACTTCTCCAGCAGTGCAGTACGGGCAGATGCGGCTCTCTCTGGGCAGCCAGTTCTATCTGTATCTGCCCGTCTCTACGGCCAGTGTGTGATTGCTCAGTCTGTACCTCGTCATTCTTCTTCTGAGCTCACTGTCTTTCACTGCGCTCAGGTATTCTGCTGTTGTGTAGTTTCTGTTTAGGGCCAAATAACATTCCAGTTTACTTTGTTTTTGTGTTGTTTCAGTCCAATAGGTCAGGTAGTTTTCTTTTTGTGCTTTAATCATTTGGTTGGGCCAGATTGTGTGGATGAGGGTGTCGGTGTCCTGAGGCTGATTATTGTTAGTCGTGTTAGTTTGTTTTTGCAGCCTCAGGACCAGCTGAATTAGGGGACTCTTCTCAGCGTTCACTTCATGGTTTTTAAGGGCTTTAAAATGGTAAGAGTTGGGGTCACTCATTTTTAGATGTTTCCAAAATTTGATGGCTCGTTTCTCAATGTGGATTAGTAAAGGGTATTGGCCTAATTCGGCCCTGCATGCGTTGTTCGGCGTGTTCCTCTGTATTCTCAGGATACTCTTACAGAACTCAGCATGCAGGGTTTCTATTGGGTTTTTGTCCCATTTGTCAAATTCATGGTTTAGGAGAGGACCCCACACTTCACTGCCATATAGTGCAATAGGTTCTATGACGGATTGGAATATTTTGAGCCAGATTCTGATTGGTATTTCAAATTGGATTGATTTTTTGATGGCATAGAAAGCCCTTCTTGCTTTCTCTTTCAGTTCATTCACGGCCAAGCTGAAGTTTCCGTTTGTATTGAATTTCAACCCGAGGTATGTGTAGTTGGTGGCATGATCAATTTTGGTCATACCAAGGGTGAAATTGTGTTTCTTTCCCTGACATCTGGGTCTCTTCTGAAATGTTATTACTTTAGTTTTAGCCATGTTAATAGTCAGGGCCCAGGTCTGGCAGAACTGATGCAGGATGTCCAGGTTCTGCTGTAGACGCTCTTCTGTTGGAGACAGCAGCACCAGGTCATCCGCATACAGGAGGAACTTTATAGAGGAGTCATGTAGTGTGAGGCCAGGAGCTGCTGATTGCTCGAGGAGTTTCGCTAATTCATTGATGTAAATATTGAAGAGGGTCGGTGATAGTGGGCAGCCCTGTCTCACACCTCGCCCTTGAGTGAAGGACTCCGTTTGTTTATTGCCAATTTTAATTGAGCATTGATCTCTCTCTCTCTCTCTCTCTCTCTCTCTCTCTCTCTCTCTCTCTCTCTCTCTCTCTCTCTCTCTCTCTCTCTCTCTCTCTCTCTCTCCCCCCCCCAAGTGTTGCTGAGGTGTTGGAGAAACAAGGTCTCCAGAAGCCCATCTCGTTCGTGAGGAACAGTCAAAACAGCAAAGAAGAAGCTCACCAGCTGATGGTCCGGCTCACTCGTCACACAGGACGCAAGTATGACGCGCACACACACACACCACCTTAAAGGGTTAGTTCACCCAAAAATGAAATTGATGTCATTAATGACTCCAAATGTCGTTCCATACCCGTAAGACCTCTGTTCATCATCGGAACACAGTTTAAGATAATTTAAATGTAGTCCAACAGTCAGATCGCCAAAGTCACGTGATTTCAGCAGTTTGACACGCGATCCAAACTGCTGAAATCATGTGACATTGACGATCCGAATCATTGATCGATTTACTGATTCATGACCATTTGACTCTTTATTTGAGGAACACGGAAGAGAAGACAATGCTGAATAAAGTCATAGTTTTTGTTATTTTTGGACCAAAATGTATTTTCGATGTTTCAAGAGATTCTAATCAACCAACTGATGTCACATATGGACTACTCTGAGGATGTTTTTATTCCCTTTCTGGACATGGACAGTATAGTGTGTATACACTCAGATACGCTGTCGGACTAAATTTAAATTATCTTAAACTGTGTTCTGATGAGGAACGGAGGTCTTACGGGTGTGGAACGACATTAGGGTGAGTCATTAATGACATCAATTTCCTTTTTGGGTGAACTAACCCTTTAACATTCCCCATAGCACTCATGTGCACCTGTCTCACCGTCTGTCGTTTGCTTAGAAACCCTCCTGTGAGCGAGACAGTGTGGAGAAGTTTACTTCAAGATCTCCTGGACATGCAGCAGAATGTTTATACCTGTCTAGAGCCAGAAACTTGCCATCAGGTATTACAGTATAATGTAATATTGTATTGTATAATTTATGCTTAAATTCAATTGTATTATATTGTATATATTTGATGTATATATATATATATGGTTTGGTCACAAAGCTTTTATGTTTTATTCTTCTACACTGTATCTAATGCTCCTTACTGCAGCATTTGAGATGTTTTTGAATTCCATAATGATAAATATCGCGATTATAGGTATTTTGTGCTATTTCATCTACTTTCTGTTATTGAAAATTAGTTTGAAAAAAGAAGCAAATTACAAACAATAGGACAAATACAATATAACAAAAATAGGATTAGTGAACTAAAGGATTGGTTCACTTAAAAAGGAAAAATTCCTGATATTTTATTTACACCCAACTCACCCAAGATGTTAATATCTTTCTTTTTTCAGTCAAAAAGAAAATAGTTTTTTGGGGGAAAACATTCAGGATTCTTGTCCACACCATTGACTTCCATTGCAACCACACTGTTGAATGTCCATTTTCAAAGGGCTTCAGAGGCTCTGCGCGATCTTAGACATGGAATAGGGGTCTTATCTAGTGAAACCATCTGTCATTTTGAAAATAAATAAATAAATAAATAATAATAATATACTTTTTAATCTAAATTGCTCATCTTGAGCTGCTCTGCGACGTGCCAGTGAATTGTGCAATCACGTCGAAAACGTCACACTAGCATTAGATGGAAGCACCGCCCCCATGTTTACTAAGTGCACATGCAATGACTCATACAAACGCCTTCATAGCAAAAAAGGTAAAATACCAATGTCAGATGATTTTAAAGTTGAAGATAGAGGTTTTTTTGGTAAAGGGTGTTTGTTTTCGTTCTCGCGTGTTCGTTTGGGGCGGTACTTCCGCCTACGTCTAGTCAGTGTGACATTTTCAATGTCAGAAAACATTCGACATGACGTTTTCGACAAGAATTAGTACAAAAATGTAATTAGTGCAAAATATTGAATAGTCATCACTAATTACACCACTTATAAGTTATTCAATCAAGAGCATTGTTATTTTCTCTTTAGTTTGATTTAAATTAATGACACAGAGCCGCAGGAATATATTCGGCTGCTGTCCCTTTAAGACTTTAAGGGGTGTGCACAAATATTCGAATAGTCGAATATTCTATCTGTAATTAATATTCGAAAGCTAAAAATACTATTAGAATTTTACTGCGTTGATTTGCTGGCTGTAAATGCAGCGGATCTATTAGAAATCCCTCTAAATTTGTGGCGCTGTGGAGCGGGTAAATAAGTTGAGTGTATTTGATCACATAATGTCGTTGTCTGCTTCGCGATGTTTGGAAGTACTTAGATGACAATTGAAAATGATCTTACAAAATGGAGTTACTTTTGATTTAGTTATCATAATATCACCAGAACAAAGTGGCAATAGTGCTATATATTTACATATCACATTATAGACTATATAGCAAAATTTGTAACGATAGACATTTTATATCGTGACAACGGTATATATCGTCACATCGCCCAGCCATACCTTTTGTTACCTTCTTTTGTTGCCCACCCTGGTTAGTGTATGTCTATATACACTATATAAAAAGTGTCTGTATGTCTGTTTATCCGTATGCGTGGGTGAAAGAGTCTAACACTAAGCATTAATCTGATGCTGACGGTGGGCCCTGTAATAAAGCAGGATTCTCTAACAAGGCTGCGTTCCCGTAACGATCGATTTCTTCATCACAATCAAGTGCAGAACAGCAGAGCTGAACTTACCATCAGGAGTTCATCCTCACGCTCACGTCTTCGATTAGAAAGAAAAAAGATAAAAAATAAATAAATAAAAACAACAAAAGAGAATCACACTTCAACCTGTTCTCTTTTCGAATTGCTCCTACCCAGTTCCTGTCAGTATAGGCTCGCGCGCTGTATTTTTCACCAAGCTACTGAAAGATGATCCCAGACGAGCAGTAAATTGAAAGTTCTGAGAGCAAAATGAAAGAACTCGAATGTAGTTTTATGGAATTGGCATTCTCACCATTTCCCCTCTGCGTCTAGGTCCATTTGACGGAGTGCAGCAGAGTTGCTTTGAAATCTCTTCAATAGCTAAACAGCTAATGAACTTACACAAACCTCAGCTACCAGCTCTAAACTCTGCCCCACTTCTGTGGGTGTGCATTAGGAACGGCTCATTGGCTCGCAGACCGAGCAGGGGCGGATATTTCATTTTGTGCGGTGTTGGGAGTTAACCGTGTTATGTTTATAGGTGCAATGTGCACTGCAGATATTGGATTCTGTAATGCAGACAGATTAAAGCACTTGCAGATTATATTTCTAAAGACCGTATGAAACACCAAGTTAATGGCATTCTGGTTTTGCAGCACACACATGGACACGCACTGGGGTAAAAAAAGACAGAAGAAATAGTTGATTTTCTTAATATTTGGTTCCTGTAAGACTACTTTTATTTAGCTGATTTAAATTTGATTGTTCTCTACGTCATTTTGCATTGTTTCAAGGGATTTAATTATGATGGAAAAATATGAAACTATAGATACATTTGTAATTGTATTTATAATTTTATTTTATATATTTAGATTTACAAATTCAAAAGTTCACACATTTAGTCAGAAATTGGGTAAACACTGTAATATTGTGAAATATTACAATTTAAAATATTTTTTTTTTTCCAGTCTTCGGTGTCACATATTTTTTCAGAAATCATTCTATGTTAATTTGGTGCTCAATAAATATTTCTTATTATTATCAATGTAAAAAAAAAAAAAAAAAAAAAAAAAACGTTTTGCTGCTTTTTTTGTGGACTTTTTATTCATCAAAGTATTATAAAAAAGTATCACAGGTTATGAAAAAATATTAAGCAGCAGAACTGTTTCCAACTTTGAAAATGAATCCTCATATTAGAATGATTTCTGAAGGATCATTTGACACTGAAGACTGGAGGAATGATACTGAAAATTCAGCTTTGCATCACAGAAATAAATGATCATTTAAAGTATAATAAATTGAAAACCAATTATTTTAAATTGTAATAATATATCACAATATAAAAAAAATGATCAAATAAATGCAGTCTTGATGGGAAGAAGAAACTTCTTTCAAAAACATTACAAATAGTAATGTGTCCAAACTTTTGGCCCATACTGTGTGTGTATGTATGTATGTATATATATATATATATATATATATATATATATATATATATATATATATATATATATATATATATATATATATATATATATATATATATATATATATATATATATATATACATACCCTCAACAGTGTTTCTGAATGAAAACTAAAAATGATTGAAGAAAAGCTCTCGACGACAGATGAGCGTGTCAGTTATATCACAAGAACGCAGGTTTTGAAGAATTAAGGCCTGTCCATACAGGATATGCTCTTGTGTAAAAAACAGCTAGACAGAGCCTAAATGAATGGATAAGTACCCGTTTTCAAGGCTAAACTGCTTTTAAGAACAGTCATGGTACAATGGCCAATGGTTAATTTTATGTGTGTGTATATATATATATATATATATATATATATATATATATATATATATATATATATATATATATATATATATAACTGTCTATATATGTCACTGTTGCCTCCCTAATAAACATTATTTAAGCATAAAGATGAGCTCTTAATCACTCAACAACTATTGGTTAGTGGATTTTTCTGCAAAGAACCGAATGACTCTTTTCTGCAAAGAACCGAATGACTCATGAGAGAATTAGTTCTATCTATTATTTATTAATGCTTATTTTTTGTATTATATGTTTTAATGAGGGAACTTTGAAAAGTGTTTTAGACTGAAGGACGCACAAATAGACCGAACCACACAAAATGCTAATTTCTTACTTTTGTTTCCTAAATGCAGCTGAAGGCAACATTGAAATTACACAAAACACCACAGCTGTTGCACAGGGATGCTCAAGAGATTGTTGTCATTGAAAGCGCAGTTTTTGATATTTCTCCTGTAGTGACTGTGTCTCGCCGGCAATTGTCTAAAGACAGGTGATTAATTGCCACCTGAACGTGTTCTTCCCGTGGGTACCTCTGCTACATGGCACTGATCTCTTTCTTTCTCTTTCTCTGTCAATCTCTGTCTCTCTTGTCCACGCAGGTGTTTGTGGAGAGTCTGTTGTGTTCGGGACGAGAGGAAAATGTCCGTCTGGCGGGTCAGCTGATGCACTGCAGCAGCGTGTCAGAGGACACTCCGGTCAGCGTTTCATTTCGCGGTAAAGCTCACGCCCGCGTGTCTTACAGCCGTAGCGTGGAGCTGGTTCTGGCTGCCGCCCGTGAATACTTCAACTCTTCCGCCACCCTCAGTGACCCCTGCATGAACCTGGCACGGTATGATCTTCTGATTTGTTTAGATGGTCTACTTCAGTCTATTTGAACCTGTAAACACCAGCACATAATAATGTTCCACAAGGCTTTAATATTCCAGTGGTTCGCAATGTGTGAGGTTAGGAGCGTGGGTGACTTTCCTAGTTCTCAGCTCATTGACTTTCACACATTGAAATCCTCACCATGTGTGATAGATGGTGGTTTTTATGAATGATGACTCAAAGTTTGGTTTCAATAATTTATTGTCTTTATTTATTTATTTATTTATTTCATATTGCTCATGTAAAACAGTGAAACTTATTTTTTATTTATAATTATTAATATTAATATTAATAACAGTATTATTTTAATAATAAGAATAATACAATAACCTATTATAATTATACAATATTGCAAAATAAATGAATGAAAAGTGAGACATTATTTATTTATTATTTTTTACCTAATTATTATCAATTTTGTGACAAAATACACAGAAATTGCAAAATAATATAAGCATAGTTTTTTGAAAAAGGAATCGTGATAAATCCCATCCAAAATAAAAGTTTGTGTTTACTTACAATATATGTGTGTGTACTGTGTATAATTATTATGTACACAGATACACACAAATACATTTATTTAAGAAATATTTGCATGTATATACTGTGTATATAATTTATCTTGTATATAAATATATATATTTTTATAAAACATATTGATCTTACATTTATACATGCATATGTGTATTTATATATACACTACCGGTCAAAACTTTTAGAATGGTAAGATTTTTTAAATGTTTTTAAAGAAGTCTCTTCTGTTTAACAAGGCTTCATTTATGTTATTATAAATACAAAAAAAGATGTAATATTGTGAAATATTATTAAAATATTAAATAACTGTTTTCTATTTGAATATATTTTAAAATGTCTTTTTTTTATTCCTGTGATGCAAAGCTGAATTTTTAGCATCATTACTCCAGTCTTCAGCAGCACATGATCAGTGATGGGAATAACGGTGTTATAGATAAACGGCGTTACTTTTTTTCAGTAACGAGTAATCAAACGAATTACTTTTTACCCCGTTACAACGCCATTACTCTTGCTGAGAATAAAATGCGGCGTTTCTATAATTGAGCTCACTGAAGCGGTTTTCATCCGAACAGGCGCGCTCTCTGTCAGCGGACCTGCAGCTGTGTATGTGTGAGAGAGTGCATGCTTGCGTGCGTGTTTGGGGTAGGGTTTTGTACACATAACTGATTATGATAGGTGGGTGGGAGACAACCACAACTGATGATGATTCATGATTGGCATGAGACCAGCGACCAGGTCCAGGAGTCAGAGCGATGGCATGTCTAATGGTTCAAAGTAGCTTTCACAAACTGGAAGTATAAACTCTACTTTTCCCTCGTCGAGGTGAAAGGTAAGAATGTTTATGTAACGTGCAACTTATGCCCAGGAAGAGTCTCTCCATGTCGGTGAACACAAAGGATAACGTCAGCTTCGCTACCAATGGAGGAGATAGAGCCACGACATTAAAGCAACCAAAACTAGGTTTCACTCCACCGTAAACTCTAATCACCCAGGCAGATTTTAACAAAATAATATCCAGATATATATTTGACATGCTGCCGTTGTCAGCAGTTGAGTTGAATTCTTTCAGGGCAATCATTACGAAAATACCCGCGAGAGAGTGTGTAAGCCCACCATACAAACAGGACTTGAGAGTACTTCTTGTTAAACTGTTTACTTTTGGGAGGAAGAAAATACTTGAAGCAGGCTACATTATGTCTACCAGTTGTGTGAAGTTGTGTGACAGTTTTAGAATTTTAATGTGCACTACAAAGAGTGTAGGCTATGCAAGTCAGGCTAATATATTTATTATTATTATTATTATTATTTTCTATTTCTGGTAGACTTTTCTTAAGGAGCATCGTTTATTTTTAGATTTATTTGATGGCCAGTTAGGGTCTGTGCAATAAATATATTACAGTTCTAAAGAATCTATTTTGTTTTATTGTTCCACTATATTACTGATATTTACAATAATGTATTGGATTTGATAGGGGTCTCTCACAATGTCCCACAGCAGCATTAAAATAGTGTAGATTAGTGTACAATGTTTTATAATAATTATTTATTTTATTTAGTGTCCATTTCATTCATTTAATATGGTGGGCATCCAAGTTATTTTACACATTTGAACATTTTTTAAAAAGTGTAACACAGAGCTTGACCAACACTGGCAGTAAATATCAAAAGTTATGTACACACACTTGTCTGTTCTACTCATTTCAACTGACTTGTGAAAACTGGTATAATTATTTATTTTATTTTTTTAAAGTAACGCACATAGTTACTTTCCCTGATAACGAGTTACTTTTATTATAGAGTAATTTTAGTTACTTTTTGGAACAAGTAGTGAGTAACTCATTTCTTTTTTAAAGTAACGTTCCCAACACTGCACATGATCCTTCAGAAATCATTCTAATATGATTCCTGCTCAAGAAACATGTATGATTATTATCAATGTTGAAACAGTTGTGTAAAAATGTTTTTTATTTTATTTATTTTTTTAGGATTATTTGATGAACAGAAAGTTCAAAAGAACAGCATTTATCTGAAATATAAAGCTATACTGTCACTTGATCAATTTAATGCATCCCTGCTAAATAAATCTATTCATTAAGTTCGTTCCCAAAAAAAAAAAAAAAAATTAAAAATCTTACCAACCCAAAACATTTAAATGGTAGTAAAATGTTACAAAAGCTTTTTATTTCAGATAAATGCTGTTCTTTTGAACTTTCTACTCATTGAAGAATCCTAAAAAAGTTTTTTTTACACAGCTGTTTCAACATTGATAAATGTTTCTTGAGCAGTAAATCATGATATTAGAATGATATCTGAAGGATCATGTGACACTAAAGACTGGAGGAATGATGCTCAAAATTCAGCTTTGCATCACAGGAATAAATTACATTTTAAAATAGATTCAAATAGAAAACAGTTATTTTGTATTGTAATAATATTACAGATTTTTTGTATTTCTAATAACATAAATGCAGTCTTTTGTGAGCAGAAGAGACTTCTTTAAAAACATAAAAAAAATCTTACCAATCAAAAACTTTTGACCGCTAGTGTACATACTAATTGTACACAGTACACACACACACACACACACACACTCGCTCACTCGCTCACTCACTCGCACACTCGCACACTCGCACACTCGCACACTCGCACACTCGCACACACGCACACACGCACACTCGCACACACGCACACACACATTATGTAAACAAAAACTTTTATTTTCGATGTGATTTAATCACAATGCAATTTCCCCCAGCATTTAAACATCCCCCAGTTTTTTGTTTTTCCACTGCTTAAAAACTGCTAATATTGTATGCTCCTATTTTGATTGAATTTGTACGTGTCAGCTAAATAAATGATTACTTTAATTTTTGTTCATTATTTACTTAACTTTCATAGGGGGCATCCCCCCCCCCCCATTCGACGTGTACTCATGTCAAAAAAAAGATTCGACAGGATGGGTACAAGTAGGCTTCAATCAAACTAGTTAGGACCAAGCAATAAAACCATGAGTGAAAATAGCCTGAAACTACCAGTTTCTTCAAACTCTGCTGCAGTTTTGTGAGGAGTTTATGATGAAAGAGGAAGAAACCCCGCAGGAATCAAATGGTCCAACGTCATTCTGGTCTCCTGCCTCTCGTATAAGTCCAGCCCTTCACAACGCTATTATTGGTGTAATTAGCTGCCATAATGAGAGATCGACTCCATCAGAGACAGACAGTCGGTCGCTCACTTCCGCCCTGCAGCTCTAGGTTAATGCGTTTCCAGTCTCCCTGTCTGTCTGTCTATTTTTGTTGTCTTGGACTGGAGCGTTAAGGGTGACAGACTGCGGCCCCTGAGCGATGGGCCGCGTTGCAAAGTGGGTCAGTAATTAGGCCATCGTCTGTTCATGGGCTGGACGGGCCGCCACTCCGTGTGCATTCACACGCGTCTCACATCACTGTCATTCTCTCGCACTCGACAGACGGGAAAACGTAGATGGACAGTAATTATGAGCTTAATGTTTAAATTACAGTACTTTCGCCTCAACTGAGAGAGACTGAAAGATTGAAAACAAAATGGATGGAGAATGTAAATGTGTCAGTTAGGGACTCTGGGAGGAACTAGGACTGGAAAGTGACTGACTGACTGATTTCCCTATTTGTTGAAATGATCAGTACTCTTCCTGTTTTGGAGGTAGTAGTTTAAAATTCGTTTTAATGGTGATTGCTAAGACTATTTAAAGTGAAAGTTCACCTAAAAAGGAACATGCTGAAAAATTCAGCAAAAACTTTGATGCTTCAAATTCTTTAAGATATTGTAAAAGAAATACTTATCAATTGAGCAGTTTAATCCAAGACTTCTGAAGAGACATGATCGCTAAGGAGCACATCAGTTAGGGTCAAACACGCTTGAACAGAACAAACCTCATTGGTTCTTGTGAATCAAGCAAGGACATTTAAGATTATATGTGCAGATTCCACTATTTTTTCATTAGTACTTTTCCAAGCAAAATTGAAAAAGGAAAAAAATGGATTTTTACTAGGGGTGAGGACAGATTTTTTTTATCGAGGTGAAAAGCTGTCTCGTGTTGCGTCATGTCATATGGTCAAAATGAGAGAGAGAGAGAGAAATTATATGTTGTTGTTTTTTAATTAGATTGATTAACTTTGAAACAAGATATTCACATTGTCTACATTTCTACAAAACCATAAATACAACTTTCAAATTAGGTGTGAAATTGTACTTAAAAAAATCTTAATAGCCTAAAATACATAAATGGAAATAAAAAATCTCCTAATTTCTGGGTTATTAGCAATGTTAAATGTCTCCACGTTCAATTCCAAAGAGATTTTTTTTTCAAATGTCAATGGGAAGTGCTGTGTCTTAGCATTGAAAACAACTGTGCGTAATCCTTAGAGAGTGAATACTTAAGCCATCGTCACATACAGACACTTCCTGCCAAACAAAACCGAGAAAAAACACTTGTAATTATTAGCTTACTGAGGCTAATCAGAGGCCTTCATTACAAAGACCGTTTTAGCCTCAGGAAGCAGAGGGCTGTGCAGAGAGTGTTTAGAGCAGTCGTTTCATGTTGAATGGGTTTTACAGGGATTTTGAAGATAGCTGGTGCTGTTGGTACATTTTAATAGTAAAGCTGTTGTCTTGGAAACCGCTTTTCAACCATTTGGGCTGCTCTGACATACTCAGCAGAGTGTTTTTAAAGTGTTCAGTGGAAAGAAAGTGGAGCGATCAGAACATGAGGGTTTTCATCTGTCTGTGCTTCAGAAATCTGGTGGGATTGTGATGTGGTGAATTGATGATAGTTCCTCAAAGTCTTTGGCTGGTCTTACAACTCTTATGATGATCAGGACCATCACACCATCTAATCACTTTTAGTGTAACGGCTGCTTTAAGCCCAAAAGATAAACGTACAGCATATGCGTACAGTCGAACACGTAGCCTTTCAAAGTAAAGTTCATTTGCTAGACGGTCGATACATGCGCTCTAGTCTGCGCTATTTTTCTCCAGGAGTTCGGACGGATAAAAATAGCATTGTATTCTTTTCAAAGTAAAGTCGCAGCTATCCCATAACCCACTCAGACTAGCATCTGTTGTTGTTGCAGTCACCGATCTCCTGTTCTCGTTCCGTGTCTATAGTTTTTTTTCTACTGTGAAGCAATGGTCCCAAGCAGTGTTGCTATCTGATTAGTGGACAACAAATTCATTTTGCATGTGCGACCTCTGCACACAAAATACAAGCAGTTACAAAAATCAGCTGCCGAACATGCATACTATTCTGGTGAAGTTGGCATTATGCACACTGCACGCTGACTCTTGCGTATATGTAAAATCGGAGTATACTTTGTGCTTTAGCTGCATGTGTGTTCTTGCATATATATCTAAGGATTACGCACAGTTGTTTTCAATGCTAAGACACAGCACTTCCCATTGACATTTGAAAAATATCTCTTTGGAATTGAACATGGAGACATTCAGCACTGCTAATAACCCAGAAATTAAGAGATTTTTCATTTCCATTTATATATTTTAGGCTATTAAGATATCACAAATGAAGACATTTTTGTTGTAATCTGATGGCTCAGACAGGCCTTCATTGACGCCAATGTTATTTCCTCTCTCAAGGCCCATAAAAGGCACTAAAGATGTCGTTACAAAGTCCATCTCACTACAGAGTCTGTACAATAATTTTATGAAGTGACGAGAATAGTTTTTGTGTGCAAAAAACCCACTAAATAACAACTGATATAGTGATGGGCCAAGTTCAAAAAAATATACGGACGGTTATGAATCAGTTTGACACGTTATCCGAATCATAAATCAATACGAAATTCAAAACTTTGTTTTGAAATCGGCCCATCACTATATAAGTCGTTATTTCGTTTTTTTGCGCACAAAAACTATTCTCGCTAAGTATAACATTTTTGTAGAGCCGCTGTAGTGAGATGGACTTTGTAACGACGTCTTGAGTGCCTTTTATGGGCCTTGAGAGAGGAAATGACATTGGTGCCAATGAAGGCCTGTCTGAGCCATCGGATTTCAACACAAATATCTTCATTTGTGTTCCGAAAATGAACAAAGGTCTTAAGGGTTTTGTACGACATTAGGGTGAGTAATTAATGACAGAATTTTCATTTTTGGGTGAACTAACCCTTTATGTGCACTGTGTATCTTCAGCCTCCAAATTTTTGAATGTGTTAATTTTGCCCAGGGGAAAGACTGCATGATTTAATAAGTATGCAGTCATTTAGCAAACACTTTCAAATAATGATTATAATATTATACTTTAAACAGGCACAGTATTCTCTAGGTCACTGGTGATGGTTTTAAACTACAACCTTGTGGTTGCTCACCCCAGATCACTAAGCTACACCACTATGATTAATATCTTGTGTACTGTATTGGTAGGAAACTGCTGCGTAAGCTCCTTTAAACTATTTGAAGGGTTGTATATTTTTTTTTATGTTGGCCTGTAGTTCTATGGCCCACAGTAAATCATATGCAAAGTGGAGATGGAAACAGTCTTCTGGGTCCGATTGCAGTGTCACAAAAAATAACTAGCATGTAAAACTCACAGATTGTAGAGGAGACTACTTGAAAAATACTGCTGCCTTTTGTTCTGTTGTTTTATTTATTTTTTTCTCTCTCAAGCTTTTAAATTGAATTATTATTTCTGCTCCGCTTTCTCTGTCGCTATTGGCTTGGCTCAAAAGTGCACCGCTAGCTTCCCTAGGTCCAGCTGTCTTGGCCAAACTATATTGGAAAGTGACAGCAGAGCTGGGCTGGGATCTGTGCTTTTATTTGTTTTTTGGTGTGTCCCTGTTGTCCTATGAAGCACATTTATAGCAGCACAGATGTGAAGCAGACGCCGGCCTCTGCAAGCCTCTGATAACAGTATGAAAGCGACGCGATGTCAGAGTCTCAGTCTGTAATTAAGAAATAAGAAGAATCAAAACTCATTTGAAGGAATGGCTTCTGCTTTTTCTGATTCGCTTCAAAGGAACAGTTCAGTCAAAAAAACAAAACAAAAAAAAAACATTCTGCCATCATTTACTTCCCCTCATGTTGTTCCAGACCAATATGAGTTTCTTTCTTCTGTGGGACACAAAAGGATATTTTTTCCATTAAGAAAAGTAAAGAAGTTTTGGGTGAGCTATCTCTTAAATGTTATGTTTTTAAAAAAAAAAAATTTGTAATAATTGGTGCGTGTCCATCAGGTCGTGCCTGCTGTTGATCACGGATTGTCCTACTCTTGTCCAAGAGGAATTGGATCTTATCAGCGCCCTCTCTCGGTTGGAGCAGTTTGGCGTGAAAGTTCTTCCCTTACAAGGTAATGCAGCACTCGCCTATTACTACTGTTCCAAAAATGTTCTCGTTCCATTTCCTTCAGGAGATTGGTGCGCCCATTGGAAAATAAGCCCCTCAAGTTCCTGTTTGTATTTATTGCTGTGTTTGTGTGAGGTAAAAATCTTATAAGAGCAGAAAAAAATAAATGGTCAAAATATAGCAAAAAAATAAAAATAATAATAATAATTGTCACACTAGGGATGATATTTTAAAGGGTTAGTTCACCCATAAATGAAAATTCTGTCATCATTGACTCTCCCTCAAGTTGTTCCAAACCTGCATGAATTTCTTTTTTCTGCTGAACACAAAGGAAAATATTTGGAAAAATGTTTGTATATAAGCAGATTTTGAGCCCCATTTACTACCATGGTAGGGAAACAAAATACTATGGTAGTCAATGGGGGTCAAAAAGAGTAAATGATGAGAGAATTTTCATTTTTGGGTGAACTAACCCTTTAAATACGCTAAGGTTAAAATTTTTCTAGTTAGTAAGATACAGTACTTTTTTAAGAAATAATTTTGGTTCATCGTGAATGCATTACATTGATCAAAAGTGGCAGTAAATACACATATGATATTACTTGATTACTTTGGTTCTTGAGCACCAAATCAGCATATTAGAATGATTTCTGAAGGATCATTTGAAACTGGAGTGATGGGTGTTGAAAATTCAACAAGAATAAATAACTTTAAAATTGAAAATATTTATTTTAAGTTGTAGTATAATTTCACAATATTATTTTTGTGTTTTTACTGATTTTCTGATTAAATGCAGCCTTGGTGTGCATAAAAGACTTTTAAAACAAATTTGTACTAATCCCAACGGTTTGAACAGTACTGTATGTATATTTATGCATTTGCTCGGAAGTTGCTCAACATAGCAATTTTCCCCCATCATTTGGACCAAACAACTGTTTAAAATCTTAATTGCCTTTGTTTTTTCACAATATTCTTCATTAAATTAACATGGGAGAGATTAACATTTAATAATTTTAGTTTATGCACCAATACAACAATACATAGCAATTTATAAAATTGATTGTTTCGGTCCAAAATCATTTTTAACTGCCCATTTCTTCTTATTTTTTAACTTAATAAAAAACATAAGAATATTTTGTATTCTCAAAAACTTTTCTTAGGAATGTTCTTATCGTTTTTCTTAAGATAGCTCTTAAAAAAACGGTTCCTGTTATTAGTAGCACAGCTCTGTTTATCATATTAGATACATTTAAGTGTGTTTAAAATTATGTTATGACGTTACTCTGTGAGTTCGCTCAGCGGCTGCTGTAACACTTTTACACCTCTAAGAGTAGAGCGTTTCTGTCAAAAAAACACACGAGAGTAACGCAGATATGATGCAATTGACAAGTGACTCCCTCAGTCCTTGGTTAAAATAGCAATTATTTTTACAAATAGTTGGAAAAACTTGGGATATTTTAAGAACTCAACTGAACAAAATGTATTACACTGGCCTGGTAGTTTTTGGGATATTTTACTGCAAAAATCCCACATAGTGTACCTTTAAGAAGTATTCATATTCCCGGAAATAGTATTCTTAAAAATATTCAGCAATACCCAAATTACAATAATATAACTCCAAATAACACTTTTTTAAATTTTCTTCTTAAGTTAAAAATTAAGATGTTCTTAAGCAAATATTTGAAAACTAAAGAATTTTTCAAGAATTGCACTTAGGAACATTCTTACAACTTCTTAGAATTTATCTTAAGAATTTTCTGATTATTGCAAATCCGGTCCCTGATTGGTTGAGCCACGTTCATAGTCATTGTAAATTATTCCGCATTCCAGGCAGTTTGGCGTGACTTTGCCTGGAACGCAGCATTACTCTACAAACTTACACCTGTGACCGCATTACATCAGTATTTACTGCGGTAATTTAAATAAAATATTTTTATTGACTAACTGTTTTACAAAATCTATAAGCCCTGTGCATACATGCATGCATTTTTTTACAAAAAAAAATAAATAAATAAATAAATAAATAAATAAATAAATATATATATATATATATATATATATATATATATATATATATATATATATATATATATATATATATATATATATATATATATATATATATATATATATATATATATATACACATTAACTTATATGGCCATTGTACCATGACTGTTCTTAAAAGCAGTTTAGCCTTGAAAACGGGTACTTTTCCATTCATTTAGGCTCTGTCTAGCTGTTTTTTACACAAGAGCATATCCTGTATGGACAGGCCTTAATTCTTCAAAACCTGCGTTCTTGTGATATAACTGACACGCTCATCTGTTGTCGAGAGCTTTTCTTCAATCATTTTTAGTCTTCATTCAGAAACACTGTTGAGGTTACAAAAAAGAAATCTGGTTAAAACGTTCTGGAGATCTAAAGTATACAATTATTGAATGTTAATCTGTTGTTGTCAGTGAAGCACATTTGTGAGTTGAAAGAGACAAATACCAAGTATCATTGATAATACATCACAAGTGAAATGTGAAGTAAAAGTACTCGTATTTCTAAAAAAGGGAAGGCCTCTTTAGCCCCATGTGTGCTTCTCCCAGTGTCCTTTTGAAGAAGCGAAGAAACTCTTTTATCTAGTCAAGGCAAGGCTAGGAGCAGCTCAACTCTCCTTCCTAAACTTAAGAAGGAAGTCTGAATACATAAATTGGAAACTCTCCTTGAGCTCATTCTCCCTTCCTGGCCCGAGTGACCCCGTGGCTGTCTGCGCGCCAGTCTTATTCCTAGCAGGCGAAGTTATACACCAACAGGGAGCTGTAGCCTGCCTCAGAGCTTGACTTACTGCTTAATTTATCTGCTTATTTCCCATCTACTTCTTTGATTTTCTCCATTCACAAGTAAAAGAGTGAAAGATAAAGAAGCAAAAGTTGAATTGTAATCATTTACACTCACGTTTCAGCAAACAACAAACCTCTTAGTGCTGCATGCACAGAGGCGCGTCTGATTTTTGAAGCAGGTTAATGGCTTTGGCAGGCGCTGCTGATGGCTGGCTGGTCCGTGTGTGGTTCAGGTGCTGCTCCCGTGGCGTCTCCTCTGAAGATGGAGCTGTCTGCCCCCCACAGGCCTGTAACTCGTGGCCCACTCGGCCCCCTGCCTGCTGCAGACCAGCGTGACCTCCAGCACAGACCACTTCCAGCTCAATATTTTAAACTGTGCTCAGTCAGACAGCAGAGACCTGCTTTGTGTCCATCCAATTACCACACATCACAACTACTTGCTTGTTATGACAGGAAGCGTGGAGTGATTTATTTTTATTTTTTTTCATAAACTTTTTTTTTTTTTCTGTGTTTTAAATAAAACTGGTGCCTACTGTGTACTGCATACTTGTTTATAGTATGTGTAACAGTGTAAATAAAAGGCCATGGAAATGTAGAGTCAAATCAAGTGAGTTGCATTATGGTAAGGGTGAGAGTCGGGTAGGCTGTGTCACTTTTTTTAAAGGCATAGTCTTTAGACTCACCCTCAAGTCATCCTAGGTGTACATGACTTTCTTCTTTCAGAAGAATACAATCAGATTTAAAATGTCCTGGCTCTTCCCAGCTTTGTAATGGAAGTGAATGACTGTTTCTGTTTTGAAGTCCATAAAAGTGCATATATACATCATAAAAGTGCTCCACACCTTAATAAAGGCCTTCTGAAGTGAATCGATGCATTTTTGCCATATGCCAATCGCTGAAGTACCCCTTTAATTAATGGAAGTATATAAAAAAGTATAGGGTTTATATTTTCCTGTGTATTTGTCATAGGCAGCTGTATCTGATGGGCTCTGTCTAAATATATGGTCACGTGATAAATAAAATAAGTGTTTGTCTGATATTCTACAGAGATTACAAATGACATTGGCTCAGTGTAGAGATATCTAGTAAGGGCAATGTTAAATCTGATGATCTAAAGTTTTTGTGTAAATGTATGGTCATGTGGCAGATTATGCCAGATTAGTGGGCTTGTATGAAATGATGATTGTATACGGCACATTCTAGCCGGCATATACAGTACTGCATTTCTGCTTGGTCTTAACTTTGGTCTTTGTTTTGTCCTGCTCTCTCATTTCCTCTTTTTCTCTGCAGTGCGTCTGCGGACAGATCGTCTATCATTGATAAAGGAGTGCATTTCACAGTGCTCTACTGCGTACAGACAGTCCACTCTTCTGCTCAGTCTGGCCAGACTGCTGCGTGTTGCAGGTAAAACCGAATTAAAACTTCCCTCAGCATCAGACTAACAGTTCGTTTATGTATGTCCTTTGCAGAAAAAAAGCTTGAACGGAAGTATTTCCAGCTGCGAAGATTCATCAATGCTGTCACAGACAGCCTGCAACAGCAGTTACGATAAAAATTACCCTCATCAGTTCTTGGCATTGCTTCAGCCTAGGCTTTCTTTTAGTTGTTAGTCAATGTAATCCATGAAAGTAATACATATTTTGATGCCATTCCAACATGTCAAGACAGACGTACACCTCAGTGACTATTTCATATATATTAAAGAGGTGATGAATTGAGAAATCAACTTACCCTTGAGCCTTTGATATATAAAATTTCATCGTGATATAAGAATATCCTGTACGTTTCAGAGTTGAAAACTTCCTTTGTTAGTCAAAGAACAGCTTTTATTGACACCACTTCCAACAAACGATCGATCTCAGAATATACCAACCCTTGACATCATCGTATGCTAAAATATACATATCACGCTACCGAGCAATAAACATGCCGAAAATAGCAAGAGATTGCGCTGTTCCTGGTTGTGGAAGAACACAGTCCCTGCATAAGCTTCCTTCGGATTCTAATATTAGGAATGAATGGTAACACTATTTTTAATAAAGTTCCAACTCACGTGGGGAAGACATTGCACGTTTGTTCACTTCATTTCACCGCGGTATTGTTTGTAATCAAGACACAGGTCAAAAATGGATTTGCGGACATATTGTGATCGGAATTGTATAATATGTGATGGTATTAATACAGATCGTATTGATTATGTCTATGTGTGTCTAACTAAACATACCTTAGCATGCTGTCAAATCCTGGAGAATCCATCCAATGAATCCAATGTTGGTTCATTGTGATTCAAGATCAGACTGTATGGGCCAGGGCTCGCAAAGCCTAACATCCCGGGGCTATGTGTTTTCCAGACGGACTACCAAAACATAAGTCTGTCTTCAGAACAGTCAAACTTAAATTGTAAAATAACATTCCTTTCTTGATATGCTTGTTTATTCTCTTGACTTTATATTTGAAGGGTGACAAGTAATAAAAAAATAGCATTCCAATCAATCGTGGGTAGATGAGAGATAAATCATTGTGTTTATTTGATTAAAGATGTTTTGCGAGCCCTGTGAGTGAATCATTCCGGTTGCCATTTTCAAAACAATCCCTCACGTGAACTGACAGAAGAACTTCATTAAAATATGCAAATCTTATCCAATCCTAGTCGTGGGCATTTACTTACAAGTGTACAATGCGGCACGGCCATTAAAACAGAGTGTTTCTTGAGAGAGCCTCAAAATCAGGGTAGTAAATAGCCTATTACTTATTCATTATGATGTTTTTGAATTTAAAAAAACACATGAATGTTATAAGTTGACTTCAGACAACAGTCTAAAAAAGCCAGTTCATGCCCCCTTTAAACTGTACTAATCTGTAAGCTTTACAGTGTGCATTTAATCTGTATCTGCTGAATCAGCAGCATCCTGTCTACAGGTGAATAAATAGATGAATACGCATGAGTGAGGGATTGAATGTATAAGTAGGCATTTCTTTGACATATGCTTTGCTCAGGGGTGGGAGATGAATATTGCATCAGTGCAGCCCAAAAAGATGCGCATCAGAGATGTGACCTCATGAATCAACAGTTAGTTCCATGAATCAGCATGAAGTCAAGTGAAGAGATTGTATAAGATTAATCTTGTTAGCTTTCTCTCTGTCTTTTTTATTCTTTCTGAAGTAAATCCATTGTGCATTTTTCTAAGGGTGACGTGTAGATCGAAAATATATCCAATTTATACTGTACCAGGACCCATGTGTTCAGCGTGATGTGTTGTCCGCTGCAGATAATTGGTCTGTGCTGTTTTGTCCCACATTTGGAATGGTTGGCTTTCAGTGTTTCATTCACAGGAAATGGCAGTGCGAAATCAAAGACAGTGGGGTAATTTTGCAGGCGTACCAGTACGACTTAGCAAAATTGAGTCACACTGACAGGATAAATGGGTGCAAAATGCAACCCTGGTGTAAATTAGCCACTTTTAACAAAAATGATACAAAATCGGTCCTGGGGCTTTTAAAAAGTTCTACTGTCATATCTTTTTCAACAAATAGTTAGTGAAAAGAGCTGGTCAACCTTCATAAATATTGAGCATCAACCTTAGCTTGTATAATGTTTAGTTGTTGTTTTTTTTAGCTGTTAATTTTATGAGGTTTGCAATGTGTAGTTTATGTATTCATGCCCTGAAAATGCTGAGTGGCAAAAGATTAATGCTGAGAGATTAATGTCAAGTCCTGCTTGCAAGCTTAAAAAACAAACAAACAACAAAAACAAAACAAACTCTAGTCAGGCAAATCACGTCGTCTATAGAATCGGTGGACGGGCTTAAAGGACAACTCCGGTGAGAAATGAACCTAGGGGTAATTAACAGATGGTTACCGAGTAGATTGTTCTCAGGGATGCGTTTTCATGAAAATCGAATGTAAAGAGTTTTATCTCTAAAAACAGATTAGCTTATAACACTAGTCTATGGGGTACAGGGTAGACACAGTTTAATAAGAAGACACTTTATAAACATAGTGCAGTACGCGTTCACGGAGAGGCGCCATCTTGGAAAACAGCCTCGACGAATCGATCCACGAGCGCTGTTCTAAGTGAGCTGGTCGATAGGAATTAAGTTTGTGAAATGTAATAACATGGATTTATTTTGGATTAGGAATTTATTTTTATTTATTTATTTTCTCTGTTGTGTTCAGTGTTTTCTTCCAGAAACAACGGACCAAATGAGATTCCAAGTCACAGTTCATCACTTAGCAGAGCGTTTGTGGCTTGATGAGTCGAGACTGTTTTCCAAGATGGCGCCTGTCCGTGAACGCGTACTGCACTATGTTTATAAAGTGTCTTCTTATTAAACTGTTTGTACACTTACAAAGTTCTCAATGCTTCGGTTTGCATGTAGGGACCCTCATTATGCTACCGTGTTAGTGTGAGGCTATTTTTAGCCTTGTTAGTGGTATTAACTAGTGATTTAATTTCACTACTCTGTGCCCCATAGACTAGTGTTATAAGCTAATCTGTTTTTAGAGATAAAACTCTTTACATTCGATTTCCATGAAAACGCATCCCAGAGAACAAACTACTCTGTAACCATCTGTTAATTACACCTAGGTTCATTTCTCACCGGAGTTGTCCTTTAATATAACAACGGCAGAGTTGCGATGGTTCCGCGTGCTACCTGAAAACAGAAGCTAATGAACAGTTGTCTTTCGAATCGGCTTTGGCCGCGACTCTTGAATACTTGGAAGTTAAGCTTTTCTTTAAGAAAAGAACAAAAAAACAGCACCGAAGTCTATCAACTAGCTCTGCTTCACCTTCTTCATTGCTCTGGTTGGTTGTAGCGTTATCCTATTGCGTCCAGAGGGAATTTGAAAGACAACCATTTTGTCAGGGACTGGGGCTGCAAATTAGCATTTGGCTGTAAGCCTATAGTGGAGCATTGGCAGCATGGAATTGTAGCAATGTTTTTTCTGCATTGTCCCTGTCAAATAAATAAATACATACAACCGCTTATCCCATCCCTCGGATTGAGCCCTGCCAATGGTGTGTTCCCAGACCCAACATCTTTGATGTGGCTTGTCAGGCTAGTAATGCATATATATTTGATGTTTAATCCTTGCTACTTCATGATAGCTTTATTTGATGCAGAATAATAATATTAGAATGTTTTCTTTAAAAAAAGCATAGCATTGGCACCTCTAAACAAGGCAAGGGACACCAGAGTGCACCTCATTTGTGGGAAGTGTTGTTAGTTAAACGTTCATCCCAAACTCTTCCAGCCACTTATTTTGTGAGTCAGCATGGGTGTCGGTTGTCTTCTCCTAGGTGAAACGATCAGTGCGTGTGTTGGTTGCAAGGGGTAATTGAGGTGATTCCAAAGCTCTGACTCTCTTCTGAGCCATGTCAGACAGATCAGTATGCAGAACATCAGAAGCTCTTCTTGTCGTATATAGTGAAATTGATTAGCTCTATGAAGTGACTGGGTGTTTGCCGTGCTAGTGTTTGATGTATTCACCTTGGCTTACCCTCGACTAATGCCTGTAGGGCTGTTTTGTTTGTGCGCGCGTGTCAGCGCACCTGCTCCTGTATCTCTGCTGGCATAAGAGAAAGGTGAAATGAGGAGAAACATACAGCAATAAATGCTCCTGATATATCAAGACTTCCATGTCACATATAAATCAGTTTATATATGACGGAAATATGCCACTTCCCATAATATTGACCCTTTCGATTTTGCTGTCGAATAATCATATCCATCCAATCGCAGGTGCTAACACACATGCACACACTTACACACATGCACACGCTCACTTTCCTGTCTCCGCTCGTATTATTGCCTGTCTGGCCTTTGATGCTCGACACACACTTTAATGAAAAAGACAACCCCTATCACTGTTTTCATCGGCTTCATGGTCTTTTTGATTTCCTTATTTTGGACTGAGATCAGCGCTGTGTACGAGGGCATTCTCTGAGATGTGATTGTGATATTTGTACAACATCTAAGCAGCCATCCAGAAATTTCTCAAAAAACACATTTAAAGGAATTTAATTTACTGTTGAATAGTTTCATGTTCTGGGCATTTGTGCTTACATTTGACTGAGTAGTAGAACCATATTTTATGGCATTTTTTATATATATACTGTAAACCCTTATAAATTGTCAATCAGTTGCCTCAAATTTTTTTAAGTTAAAAAATGTAAAGTTTAAGTAAGGAGAACTTGCAGATTTTTATTTTGTAATCACGTTTTAATTCCTCTGCACTAATTCATACATTTAACTTAAAACATAATGTAATCTCAAGTTTGTTGTCGTAGAAACTTGATAGCTTTAACTAGCTTATTCAATAAATGGCACCTTGTTAATTGGTTACCCAATGATTTGGAAGCATTAGCGTAGCATAGCACTTGCTGAATGAGCACAGCAGTATAATGCATTTAACATACAGTAAACCTGTTCTTAAACTAAGCTCATGCTCCACTCGTCACCATAATGGTAACCCTACAAAAAATAAACAAGAACAGAAACTTCTAATCTAGCATAACAAAACATTAAGCACTGCTAAATATCCCACTTAACATTAATCTTGCACAAAAAAATAATAATATAACACTTTTGAAATGTACTGTCCCTTTTGTATCATGGCAATGCATGCTGGGAAATATAAATACTATCAAATTTTTGGTTAATTTTAAATTGGTCTAAATTAAAAGAAGCAAGTTCATAAAACTCAAAACAAAGAGTTTTTTTTTTAGATTACTCAATATGTGTCTCAATTATACTCAAAATAATAATAAAAAAAATTCTAAATAAAAGGCCAATTTTTTGCACTACTTTATTTAATTTGAGTTGGCTCTACTCAAACCAATTAACTATTTGAAGTGTTACAGTGTTTATTATAGTGATCAGAACCTTGGAATGTATTTGTGTTTATTATTTATTAGAGTTTATTAGTGAACTTTGAAATAAGTGACAAGCTCTTTAATTAATCTTAACTGAAATAAAATGTGCTGCTAATGATTCTAATAACAACCAGATTATATATTATTAAACACTTAATGTTCCAGAATCTCATGGTTGTGTGATGGTTTTGGTGTTGGTTTAGGTGATGATGAAGCTAAGAGGAAGGGTCAGGTGCTCACGCTGTTGGCAGAACAGGCTCTGCACTGTCAGGATTTCAAGGCCTCCTATATCCACTGCCAGGATCTGATGGCTGCAGGTAAGCCGATACAGCTTGACTTAAAATCTCACTTCACTTTCTACTTTGTTTTCATCCAAATCAGAAATGCACTGCAGATTTTCAAGGATCAGACTTCTTTTTTTTTTTTTCTTTAAGCTTACATGATTTGAGAGTAGTTTTCTCTTAAAACTCTTAAGGACAACATTTTACAGTATTTTTTCCCAATTAGCATTTAAAGGTACAATATTTAAGATTTTGTAATAAATATCCAAAAACCATTTGTTCATTGTGATATATTTCATGCAATTGTGTACAAAACAGATTCCAAAAAAGTTGGGACACTGTACACATTGTGAATAAAAAAGAAATGCAATAATTTACAAATCTCATAAACGTATATTTTATTCACAATAGAATATAGATAACACATCAAATGCTGAAAGTGAGACATTTTTAAATGTTATGCGAAATATTGGCTCATTTTGTATTTCATGAGAGCTACACATTCCAAAAAAGTTTTGACAGACAGGTTGCAATAAGAGGCCGGTTATATATGCATATAAGAAACAGCTGGAGGACCAATTTGCTACTTGGCAGAGTCTTTTAGAAGTCAAGATGGGCAGAGGATCATCGATTCCCAATGCTGCAGTGAAAAATAGTGGAGCAATATCAGAAAGGAGTTTCTCGAAGAAAGATTGCAAAGAGTTAACATTATCTACAGTGTATAATGTCATCCAAAGATTCAGAGAATCTGGAACAATCTCTGTGTGTAAGGGTCAAGGGCGGAAAACCATACTGGATGCCTGTGATCTCAGGGTCCTTAGACGACACTGCATCACATACAGGAATGCTACTTTAATGGAAATCACTACATGGGCTCAGGAATACTTCCAGAAAACACTGTCAGTGAACACAATCCACCGTGCCATTCGCCATTGCCGGCTAAAACTCTATAGGTCAAAAAAGAAGCCGTATCTAAACATGATCTAGAAGCACAGGGGTTTTCTCTGGGCCAAGGCTCATTTAAAATGGACTGTGGCAAAGTGGAAAACTGTTCTGTGGTTTTTGGAAAACTAAGATGTCATGTCATCCAGACTAAAAGAGGACAAGTTGAGGACCCAAGTTGTTATCAGTGCTTAGTTCAGAAGCTCGCATCTCTGATGGTATGGGGTAGCATGGGTGTGTTGGCATAGGCAGCTTACACATCTGGAAAGGCACCATCAATGCTGAAAGGTAAATACAAGTTCTAGAACAACTCCCATCCAGACGTCGTCTCTTTCAGGGAAGCATTTTCCAACATGACAATGCCAGACAATATATACTGCATCTATTACAACATCATGGCTGAGTAGACGGAGGATCTGGGTACTGAAATGGCCAGCCTGCAGTCCAGATCTTTCACCAATAGAAAACAATTGGTACATCATAAAGAGGAAGATGCGACAAAGAAGACCTAAGACAGTTGGACAACTAGAAGGCTGTATTACACAAGAATGGGACAACATTCATAATTATTCCTGAACTTGAGCAACTTGTCTCCTCAGTCCCCAGACGTTTGCAGACTGTTATAAAACGAAGAGGGGATGTCACACAGGGGTAAACATGTCCTTGTCCCAACTCTTGATATGTGTTGATGCCATGAAAATTTAAAATCAACTTATTTTTCCCTTAAAATTATGCATTTTCTTAGTTTATACAGCATTTAGTGCACCGTTGTTGTGTTGTTCAGTCATGGATCATTATTATTCATTGGTGAGCTCAGAAAATCCCCAAAAAATCCATGGAGCCATGCAGGATTCGGGACAAACAGAGTTTGGCAAGCAGTGCAGTCCGCTCCTTTCCTGATCCTTTAACCTTGTTACACTGAGAAATAAAACAAGGATCAATATCGGCGTGGCAAAAAATTACATATTGTGCTTTTAAGCCTATTTGGCTCATTTGATCATAATGTTATTTCTGATCAGTGTATCTTTAGTGTTAATATTGAAATAGAGTCTGTAGGGTTCCCACATTATTAAAGCATCTGGCAATATCAGGGAAGTTTAAAAGTATGGTCTGCTGACGAAAGCTTAAAAACATGAAAAATATAATTGGAAATATTTGCTAGTTTGACTAGAAGTTGCTCTTTAAAGAGATATGATAAATCATTATCCACAAGTCCTGAAAGTACATGGTGATTCGTTTTTCATAGATGTTTCATCCAAGGGTGTTGTACAGCATCAGAATCTGCTTGCAGAATTTTGGGTATTTTCATAAGTGAGGTTTGAGAAGCAAAATGTTTTGTGTGATCAGCAGGACCATCGTTATCATTCTAGGCAGATTCATCTCTAGTCAGAGCTCAAAGGTGTTTTATGTGTGTGTGTGTGTGCGTGGGGCTGTTCAGTCAATGCGCCATCAGATATTGGAAAGAGACTGGTGTTGCGTGCATGTGTGTGAATGCTTCAGGCAGGGGTAGATTAATGCAGGCTTGAGAACAGAAGATGTGCTAATCTCTGATTGCTATCGGCAGCAGTCTCACAGCCTCGCTAACATCAGTGTGGAAAATGGGTTAGCTTCTCTCCTGCTTCACTGTGTAATTATTCAGTCACATGGAGAATGAGGAAGAGAGGGAGAGAGCTGGAGATTAGAAAGATTTACTGAATACATGAGGCAATAAGAGCCATGGATGGAAAAACAAGAATATAACTGCAACATATTCTTGAAACTATGCTAACTCGAAGCACAGCTACAATGTCTGGTGCTGAAGTAAGGGATTGTGGGTTTTGTTGTTTTGTTTTGTTTTTTGTTGCTGGCAAGAAATGTCTCTCTGTCTATCATTTGTTTGTTCTGTAATTCTTTCTGTCTATTAGATTAGATTAGATTGATTTATTTGTAAGGAGACAAATGCAATTTCATAAAAACACATGAACAAGCATGAGTAAAAAAACGCCAAGAGGTGGTTTTTCATCTGGCCAAGATGTTAAAAGAGCAATAACATATGACACAAATGTACATAGTTAATAACAACAATGACAAATACACAAATCTATTTATCTATCTATTGGACTATACGTCTGTCTGTCTATATAATGAGAAACCTTTTATACTTTTTCAATTAAGGTTTTGTCAAACCAACATTTATTGACAGACTTTCATTTTCTAGTTGAAAATTGCTCATTTAGCTGGTACATTTCTTCCGTTTTCATTATTCTGCCTTAAATTCAGATTTGAATGGCAATTAATTATTTATGAATTGAATCAGAATCTAAAAGGCGATCCTGAATAGTGCTCAACCCTGGAAAACGTTGGTTTCTAAGTGTCCTCTTTATGAGTTTTTTGTTGTATCTTTATAAATTCTCTCTCTATGGGAGTTTAATGTCCCCTGTACAGTATATGTCCGTGCTGTCCATAAATTTCTTGTTTTATTTTTTTAACTCTCTTACTCTCTTACTCTCTCACTCTAGGCTATAGTGATGGTTGGGATGTGTGCGCCCAGCTGGGGCAGTGTGAGACATACTCGCAGCTTTCTGCCCGTCAGGAACTGATGGCATTCTCCCTCACACACTGTCCTCCCAGCAGTATCCAGAACTTGTTAACGGCTTCCAATTCCCTTCATACGCAGGTGCCTGATCTGTTGTTCCTCTAACTATTTTCATATATGTATTTAGAGAAAGAGATTCTTGTTAGTGTCTATTCATTTTAAATACTTCAAGGAGAAACCAAACTCCTGATAATTTAAAACCCTAGGATGCCTCTTATAGCTGGTATGCTTTGTCTCTCTTCTATAGAATCATTTGCCAAGTGTTGTCAAGTTTGTGTTTTTTTGCATACCTTGTTTTGAATGCACTAAACATGGGCAGAATCTAGACTTAAAATGGAGCTTTTAAGTTTTGTAAATCGCCCCCAGCACACTCAAGCTGCCTCTATCTCCCTCTGTGTTGACTGCTTTGGTGTCAGGCTGCTTTCAGGAAAGACTTAAAGTAGATTTACGAATACCAAGATAGACACCACATTGAAACACTCAAAAGAAAATGTATTGAGGAATGGAGTAGTAATTTAAATAAGTTTTACTGCGGTGTCAAGTATAAATACTGGCAGAACGATTAAACATTTAAGAGCAAAGAAAATTGAAGAGAAAAAAAGGTATTATGCTGAAGGGTAGGAATGAAAAAGTCAATGCTTTGCTCTCTTCTCTTGTCTTAGGTTCTGTACCAGGCTGTAAATTACAAGATTGATCCCCCTCAAGCCCGGAGTACAGGCAGCGAGCTGTCAGAGGTAAAGAACAACGCTTCTGCATACATCACGTCAAAGGTCTTTATTTAAAGTGACACTTTGAAGAGCAAATTTTTTTTGAGTGATAAATCTTTGCTAATTTTCCTCCTTGAGTATTGTGCTTTACCTCTATACAACAGTTTAGTGTTACTCTTTCTGAGAAGCCTGTGTGTGAAAAATTGGTGCCTTGGTATACCCATAGCCTTTTCTTTATCAACATTAACCTTTGAATGCATTAATACATTTATTTTCACTGTTACAAACCCTTTCCCTTTACTAGTTCAATTGAAATGGTCCTATGTTGTGACGAATTAATTTTTAAATGTATAAATAAAACATTAAAGGGGTCATGACATGAGAAATCAAATTTGCCTTGATCTTTTGACATATAAGAGGTACCATTTAAACATCCTGCAAGTTTAAAATGTCCTCCTCGTTATATACGGTGTCAGATATAAGTGAATGGTTTATTTTTAAAGCATCCCGGATCACGTCAGAGGATTATGTTTGTTCGGAGCATTTTGTTTTGTAAAAGAGGCACAGTGTAATGGAGAGTTTGCAAAGTAAATGTTTATTGAAAGATGCAGCAGTTCATATTAGATGTGACAGCAGCTGCATCAAAACCCATAAGTAACTGATTTCATAAAGCTTTGTCTGTAAATTATGGTTTTATTTGGGTAATGTTTTCAAAGTATTTGTTGCGTGCAATAGCGAATGGGCGTGGATACTATTTCCTATGCAATGATGTTAGCCATTCATAACAGTGGCTGACAATACCTCAAAGGAGCCACTTTTTAACATCTGATCATTTCAGACTGAGGATCAGAATGAAGGTTGTAAATTTTAAAAAATCTGCATGTACGTTTGTTTGTTTGTTTGTGCGAAAATTGCATTAACATTGTAAGCAAACTTCAATTAACATATTCAAAAATCCATGGCATGACACATTTAAGCAAATATTATTTTCATTGTTATATTGAATCACAAGTAATTCTATTTTGAATATTAAGAACCTACATTTTTTCCGTTTGAAATGATAAATTGTTCACTGTAAGACCATGAACCTGCAATAAGAAATTAAAAAAGTGTTCATTTGGACTTCATGCTTTACTGTAAGCTTTCATTAAGTTTATTCATTCATGGCTATAACATGGCAAATTCATCCCCTGGATCATTACTTTATAGTGGGCTATAAAGCACAGCCTCTGACTGAACTATGAGTTCAATGCCTCAGTGACAAACTCTCTCTGCATTTTTCATATGGTGTGAATATGGCTTCAGAGCCCAGCTATGTTACTCACAGCAAGCACTGTTTTCACCTCGCCATGAGGAAAAAAAACACCCCACGTTTAAAGATTCATGTGTGCACAAAAATGCATTTTTGTAAATGTGTGTGTGGTGTTTATTTGCTAAATGTGCTTTTTAAAACTGAATGAAGTATTGATGAGGTCAAATGCGTGATTCAGCTTTATTCACACGGTCTAGGAGGGCTTTGTAAGCTAGTGTTCATTTCCTGTGTCTGACATTTTTGAAAAGTTCATCTAGCATTGCTTTAACATGTAAACACCTGCATTCCCTTTAGTTTTTGTCATGTTGCTACAGAGCTCTGCCAGTGCTTTGCTCAGTGGATGGCGGAGAGATTTCCTCGCTCAGGAGTCAATTTACGTCTCTGTGCCTATACCTTCATTTATAATGCATGTCGACTTTAGCGCAATGAGATGACTACAGTAGCGCTTTTGTTTATTTTATAGGATTAAAAGGAAATCTCGATCCCTGCTGGGATTTCCTCTAGTTCCTTTTGTCTGTATTTTCCCTGCTGGGTAACCACTTGCCTTAGGTAAATTAGCATATTTGCCACCTAATTGCAACATAACATTTTCAGTCCTGACTGCCCATGATTTGGCATCATTAGAAGTCAAATTCTGACAAATCATTGTAGTTAAATGTATGTCAAATATCTTAGCCTGATAAATAGACCTGTTGACTATAATTTGTCAATATTAAAGGTGCACTATGTAGTATTTTTGCAGTAAAATATCCAAAAACCACTAGGCCAGTGTTATATATTTGTTCTTACAATATCCAAATTTGTTTACAATTATTTTTAAATTGTGAGAAAATTGCTATTTTAAACATAGACCCGGGACGTCTGTGCGAGTCGCCTGTACCTGTTAACCTGAATCCCAACTTTTGAAAAAATCCTAAGAAATGCATACTCAGACTAAAACAAGTACAGTTTGTGAATTCTTTGTACTAAAAGCATAATTATAGTCTCATTTGAAAGCAGACACCTGGCAGTTTACTGTACAGTCAAAAATGATAATATTTTTTATAATCAAAAAAGCTATAATAAGCTTCAAAGTTTTGTAAAGTTATTAAAAATGTATTTGTATGAAATATCTTTATGAAAATAAAATTGAATTTGGCCTTGTAGCAATCTAGAAATGCACTACAGCTAAAGCCAGAAGTCTGAGCATGTTATATTTCAGATCTGAAGATGATAAGTCTAAAACTCTGAATTTTATTAAACGTTTTACAAGATCGTTTCATGTCATTTTATTTTGAGATATCTCAAAAATATCAACTGATGTTTATTGCCACATCTTCTCAGCTTTCATTCAGTGTATTGCCTCTATTGTTTAGAGGTGCAAACTGCCCCATTCAGTTTGTCTCCCCGGCACACATTCCCACTTCTGCGGACTGGTTATGGCTCTAATTTTTATTCTTTTGTCTGCATTATAATTACTAACGATTCTCTATTCAAACTGTTCTATTCAAACCTCATTTCTAAATCAAACCTCTCACTTTACCATCACTGAGACTCTATCGAATGCATTTCATCCAAATAAGCATTTTAGTAGTTTTACATTTAGAAAATGTTCATAAAAATGAAGTATCTACTCAGTGGCAGGTGCATCTAGGGCACGCTAGCATGTTAGCTTAGCACACCAGCAAAACAACAATTTATACGATTAAAATCATGTTTTATTCAAAACTTGCTTCATATCACTTTATACTTTATAAGTCGAATGTTTTATATAACAATATGTGATCTCATGTAGCTTCGGGTCAAAAAATCAGACAGAAAATATACAATGCTAAAAGCTATGTGGAATAGCATTGCATTATAAATATAATCTATTATGAAACCACCCAACATGGCATTAAGAACACAGACCAACCATATATTGCCGCGATTGTGTGTTTATTGTCTTAAAATGTGTGTATATGCATAAAATAGCGATCTGACGATCTCTGGAAGCTGTTTTGGTTATGTCAGATACTTCCTGAATGTCACATGGTGTCTGTTCCTCATCCATATATGGGAGTGAATTTTCAGTAGTACAGCTTTCCAGCGCCCTCCGGCTGCCAGAATGAATTGAAAACACAGCATATCACAGTCTACTGCGCTCATAATCATACATCCGCGGATTTTGGATAAAGATTGAATAAATAATACTTCTCTGTATAGAAATTTGACTCAAACATTTGAGACTCTATCAATATTTCTCCACATCTGCATACATTTGAAGTAAAAGCCCTGAGGGAAGTTGTTTTGTCGAGTGTCTTCATGACGACCACAGAGGAGTTTTTTATGAATGGGAGCAAATGACGCGCATATTACAATCAAAAGGTAGCGACGCCCATGATCATATTCATAACTCCTGGCACATATTAACACATTACAGTCACTATAAGACTTTGAGAATAAAACAGAGGTAAAAAATTTAAACTTTAGTATTAGATCTTTTTAATGATGTATAGTTTGTCAAGGTAATTACTTACATCTGATAGTAATTTTGAGCTAATTTAAGCAAAGAGAGCTTCAGTGCGTCCACGTCCTCGTGAAGGGTAAGAGGTTTGCGTCATATCTGCGTTACCCTCGGTTTCCGATTTTATTCTGCAGAAACGCTTTACTCTTAGAGGTGTGCAACAAGTGTCACAGCAGTCGCTGAGCAAACGCACAGAGCACAGTCCCGCTGCTCTCCAGCCGTGTATTTGCATAACAATCGCTCCAGCGGCCTTGCTCAGCTTCCTTTAACACTCAGCCCTGCTCTGCTTCATACTACAGTAACATTAATAATGACATTCATGATCATGATTTCTGTCCGGGTCCTATCCTGATTCTTTTCCACTGGCTGTGAGCTGAAGACCACATGTCCCAAGAATCTAAGCTTAAACTTGCCGTCATCAAGCTATGCCTTTGTTTTTTAATAGGCGCCCTCTAGCGGACAAAAAAGTTACATTTGTAGCTTTAATGACATTTTAGAAAATCCATTTTGACACTTTTCTAGCCCTAAATCATGTCAGCATGAAATCAAAATGGACACTATTTATAAAGCGATAGTTCACCCAAAACTTTAAATTAGCCCATGATTTACTCACCCTCAAGTCATCCTAGGTGTATATGATGTCTTTCAGACAAATTGATTTCATTAAATAGGGATATTGTTCTCATAAAAACACATCGCTTCACTTCAGAAGGCCTTTATTAACCCTTCTGGGCCATATGAAGTACTTTTATGATCGATATATGCCCTTTATAGACTTTATATGCCCTAACAGAAACAGACATTTGCTGACAAGAGCCAGGACATTTTTATTATAACTCTGATTGTGTTCGTCTGAAAGAAGAATTTCATATACATCTAGGATGGTCTGAGGGTGAGTAAATCATGGGCTAATTTAAAGGGGGGGTGAAAAACTCAGTTTCAGTCAATCTCATGTCAATCTTGAGTACCTATAGAGTAGTATTGCATCCTTCATATCTCCGAAAAGTCTTTAGTTTTATCATATTTATAAAAGAAATATGGGCTGTACCGAGTCTTTCCGGAAAAAACCGAGCGCCTGGAGGCATATCGTGTGGGCGGAGCTAAAGAATGACGAATGTGCACAAAGCGGTGACGTCCTCAAGCGTGGAGAAACCCACGGCTATCTCAGCTAATACAGATAATGATCCACAATCAAATATGAGGCTGAAATAAATTGAACAGGAGAAACGGCAACATCAGGACGTCCGTCTCTGTGGTATGTACTGTATTTAGGGGCCTTTGTGTGTCTTTACGCGCAGTTTATGAGGACATGATTCGGTTTATGGACTATTGTATGTGACTAGACCTTAGAGGTAGCAAGCAAAACGGTTTAGCACGTCAGAGTCAGACTAGTGTTATACAGAACAACAATGGAGTAAGTTAACCGTTAGCGCATTTGAATGACGAAGCACGCGATCGTGTCGTTTACTGATGTTTACTCATGCGACGGTAGCCAATAGCAGAGACATTTGAAGTTGATTTACTCATTGGCTGCTTCCAAAGTAGGACCGAAACTTTATCGCTGGGACCGCTCTGTCAAAAACACACTTCTTTGGTATGATTTGGTGAAGTCCTGTGACAGCAGTGACCGTGGAAATCCACTTTGAGACGCGACTGAAGCGATGCCTTGAAGCTTCCCGTCATTTCTGCGTTCAAATCGGTTCAAATGCAGTGCTGTCTTCCCGGAATGCTGTGCTGAAGCGTTGAAGTCGCTCGACGTCACCCATAGGAATAAAGTGGAGCACGGCGCGTCATAAGTGTTCACGGACGACTGGATCTGCACCTGAGAGACTGTTTACGCCGTGCATTTCCTCTCTTGCTCTAGTCACGCGCGCGCACCCTACCGGGAGAAGAGCCCGTACAGCCCATACAAGGACCTTCCGATCTATTTAACGTCAAGTAGACCCATACTCGGAAAAAACTCGCCGAAACTTGTGAGAAACCGGAAGGAGTATTTTTAACACAGAAATACTCCATCAAACGTCCAACATTAGTTTTTGAAACTTTGTCTATGTTTAGGATGGGAATCCAAGTCTTTGTTAGAATCCAAGGTGTAAAAAGCTCAGTATGCATGAAACAGCATTTCACCCCCCCCCCCCCCCCCCCCCCCCCCTTTAAAGTTTTGGGCGATCTAACCCTTTATAAATAGTGTCAATTTTTGGCTAATTTTCATTTTCTGGGTGAAAAATCTATTTAATGCATGGTTCTGGTCTTATTGAGCAAATAAAATAAATCTGAAATTAAATTAAACAAAACAAAACAATTAAAAGAAGTGAAATTAAGTAAAAAAATATATAAAATTATATAATGTATTTTAAAATAAATAATGTAATATAATAAATGTATATACCTTTGATATTTACTTTTAATTTAAATTTAAAGATGCACTGCATAAAACCATGTATTTACTGATATATGCCATTGTTCTATTACAGTTTTAGTATATTATCATGTATTATCATGTAGTAAAATACTCCAGGCAATCATAATCTTTTGGTTATTGTTCATTAAATCACAGCATCATTATCCTAATTTGTCAAGTTAATTCTCTTTTATTTGTCAAGCACTTAAACATCTTTTTTTTTACAGCATCTTCTGAGAAAATACTGTCTTAATATCCCTGCTGAGAAAGTATATTATAGTCCTACTATATATTGACTATTTGCTGTAGCTATAACCAGTGTAATACCGGTCATTATGGCTCATGTCTAACCTTCCCTGGCTGCCCATAGCAGACTGGAGCGGCTGTTCCTGGATCAATTAACCCCACCGACCTGCTACACAGAACCACAGCCCGCACCATAGAGGTCCTAACCAACACCACCATGACCACCAGAGCTGTGCTGACCTCCGTCAGCGACTCCCATTGGTGGAGGGAGTCTCTCAGCTTACTTCGCCCGCTGCATGTAAGTCACATTTAAATTCGGGCTGAAACGTTTTGCTCACCACTCTCAGAAGGGTAACCGCGCTCCTCGCTCCATTATGCATCACTCCTCTTCAGAAAACGACCGCCAGGAACAGGTTGGACAAAGCTCAACAGTGAGACTCGCCTGCACATTTTTTGGCAGTTTTTGCTAGTCCATTAAAGTCTGGCATGATTGAACGAACCTCTCCCCGGCCGATGTCTGCGTGTCTCTTTGTGAAGTGGTCTGCTTTTTGAGTTCTTGTTTCCGGTCCCTCAATCTGCGGGATTTGCCTGAGTCTTTCCTGTGAAATGGTTGATGACAAGCAGAGGCTTGTGGATTTATAATGGCCTTCCATAGTGACTCCATAGCCCCCCACCCCCCCCTTCTTGGCAGAAGGATCTGGCGCCTTACGAACGTTTATGAGCACGGCTGAAACATTAATGGCTCCTGCATGCATGTCTGTGAATGTTTTATGAATATTCTATGAATGTTTAATGAGCGTTTATCTCCTCTCAGGGACAAGCCGCGGATAGAAGCCGTACCGGTGCGACCAATCAGAACGCTGATCTGGAGAGGCAGGGGTGCAGTCCTTTCTACGAGGAGCTGTTCGACGATCCATACGTCAATACGGTAAATTTGACTATGTCTCCTTCCTTCTGGTTCTCATCTGTCTATGTTTTTCTCCTACAACTTTATTCTCTCTTTCTTTCTCATTCCCATATCTTGGAAGAATCACAGCTGTGATGAAGGAAAATATGAAGTTTAGTTCTGAGTGTGTACGTGGTTAAGGATATTTTGTCATTTAATTAGACTCATGTTAACTTTCCTCACTGGGACACAAAAGCAGATTTTTTTAACCAAACCATTATGATACTTAACTTCATTATCTATCTGAACGAAAACAAAAAAATAAATGAGGAAGAAAAGAGTGTGGTCCGCTAATGGAGACGAAATTGGGCAATTCGAAACAAGCAAAATTTGTGGCAATTGGAACGGAATAGGCCTACCAAGGTTCAACAACACACCGATCAGATTGTTTACTTGATTGCTGGCATAATTATTCTTGAACAAACTCCCTCCTTGACTCTTAAAAATAAAAGATTTCAAAACAGACTATGTCCACAATTTTAAGGCTTCCGTCTATCTCTCATTCCTCTTCACTAAAGCAAGACCCTTGCCCCTATCCAAACAGAATTGGAATGCTGGGTGGGGTCTGGTGCTGTCTGGTGCCCAAACTAAAACTTTAAATTACTTGGGTGGGCCCGCTACAGATGGGAGGAGAGGTGGAATGATAGAATACAGATGAGTTTCAAATGAAATCAGAGCCAACCTAACTGACCAGGTCATAAATATTTGTCTTCAGCGTTAATGATGGAGTTCAGCCCTATATAAACATTGTGCCACCGTCAATGTTCCAGGAAAACAACTGCTCCCATCCACTGGTGTAGTGTCACACAACGCTGCATTTGGGCTGGACAATACAGAAAGACTCGAAAAATGTTAAACTCCCTCAATGAAATCCACTTTCTGCAAGGTGATCAGGAGCAAATTGAGATAAATTGTGTAGTTGTGTAATGTCCAATTTCACCATTCAGCACTGGTGCAAAAGTGGTTATGCATCACCCACCACACACATTTCAGGATGATATTCCTTCTAGGATATTCTCAAACCTTACAACTAATTAAGTCTTCTTCTATGGAAGAGGCTTTTGGAGAAGGTGAGGCACAAGGATATATCTTTTATCAGCTTTTTCCCCCCATGATGCATACCTCAGCATATATGAAAAAAATATGCTGAGATGTTGATTCAATTCTTTGACCAGATGTAAATAAGAACAAAGTTAATTAATTCAATGATTGCAGTAGATTATTATTATTATTATTATTTTTGTGGCAAAAACCCATCGTTATACAACTAAAACTCACCATTAAAGAACTTATTTTCATTCATGTATCTGTGTATCTACAGCTGAATTTGTTATCAAATCAACAGAGAACACACTTGTAGTTTTGGTGTTTGATAAATGCATAATAGAAAAAACTGCAGTGCTTCATTATGCAGTTAATACTGTTTTGCCAACATAAGAGTTTGCTGAGTTAATTGTTTTGAGAGCAACTACATTCATTTGGAGAAAGGTGTCAAATCGATTGAGAAAAACTTCCATCAAATAATTTACAGTTTCCACAAAAATATTAAGCAGCACAACTGGTTTTCACTGATAATAATAAGAAATATCTCTTGAGCACCAAATCATTATATTAGAATGATTTCTGAAGGATCATGTAGCACTGAAGACTGATCATGAATCTCTGGGGTAATGATGCTAAAAATATTATATAATAATTTTGATCAAATAAATGCAGCTTTACTGAGCATAGAATACTTTTTTTCCCCAGAAGCATTTAAACATCTTACTGATCCCTTAACATTTGAATGGAATGTATTTTTTTTTTTTTATCACAATATTAAATGGATTTGGTCCCTATATATATATATATATATATGCAAAACATTTTCAGAATAAGCAAGAAAAAACTAAAAGTGTAATATCCCCTCTCCTCAATTTCTGTTTTAGGCTGAGGATGTGTATTGCTCGTATCACTACACTCCTCAAGAAGACTTTGCAGAAGTTTTACTACGAACAGGCAAACTGGCTGAAACTAACAGCGAGGGACAGCATCTTTTTCCTGCAACTGAAGGTAGTGCTCATTATACAAACAGTTACACCTTAAATCAACTCTCATCATGGTGACTAGTGACCTCGACCGTCCCAGGTAACCATCCGGCATCAGTCATCTCTCATCACCCTCTTGTTGGTTGTTGTGTCCTTGCTAGGAATTCTGTAATCTTTCGCCCCTGGGGCAGCTTCTCGGGTACCAACCGCTCCCTCTGCCCGGCCTCATCTCTCCCTGATGTATCACCACTAGCTGGCTACATGTCTGGAAGAATAGCGTCATATTGATTAATTAATGTGTACTCACCGCAAGCAGACAGCAGTAAATAATGCGTACCCTCCCGATACAAGAGAGATAGCGGCTAGTCAAAATATCAAGGCCTTTTGCTTCAAGATGGATGAGGCGAATGAGAAAATCGATGCAGAGTGATGGGAGGGGTGCAGGAACTTTGGTGGAAGAATGCAAATAGCAAATCTCCCTTTACCTCTTCCTTTCTTATCCTTTCTGTTAATTCCTCCGGTGTCACTGTCGTTCAGTTGCACACAACAGGCGTAAAGTCACCTTCGGGAGGGAGAACGTGAGATGAAAGGAAAATGCTTGCGTCAGGCTGATAATGCTAAATTAATGACCTGCCCGCTAAAACGTATGCTGAATACACCTCATATAAGAACAGTCATGGTTCTTTGCTCTTGTTTAGATATTGCACGCATGTCCTCTCTAATCTCTGTTCTTATGTGTGAAATGCTTAGAGGTTTATGAATTAAGGATGCTTTCCGCTGCTGATATGGTCAGCAGTTTTTCCCCCTTTTTTTCCCCTTTAGGCATCACACTTCTGACTATGCAAGAGTATTATTTTTCATTCCATTTAGAGGTGCTGTCAATTGATTAAAAATTAACTAATTAATATCATTTTTTCTGTAATCAATTGCGCTTAATCACAATTAACATTCAAGTTTATAATATATTGTTGAACGTTATGCTATAATGCTACTCTGTGCGTTTGCTCAGTGGTTAATTAGTTACTATGAGACACTTGTTGCACACTGACTAGATTGATATTAGACAGTTGTTAAAAGACACCTGTCCACAACCTCAAACAATCAGACTTTAAACTCCACCATGGCCAAGAGCTGTCAAATGACACTAGAAACAAAATTTTAGACCTGCAATGGGTAAGTGATAGGCTTGGTGTGAAAAAAAAAACAAAGTGTGGGAGCAATTATTAGGAAATGGAAAACATACAAGTCATCTAATAATCTTCCTCGATCTGGGGCTACATGCAAGATCTCACCCTGTGGGGTCAAAATTATCACAAGAACGGTAAGCAAAAATCCCAGAACCACACGGGGGGACCTAGTGAATTACCTGCAGAGAGCTGGGACCAAAGTAACAAAGGCTAACATCAGTAACACACTACATGGACTCAAATCCTGCAGTGGCAGACATGTCCGGGCCTTCTTAAGTTTGCTAGAGAGCATTTGGATGATCCAGAAAATGATTGGGAAAATGTCATATGGTCAGATGAAACCAAAATATAACTTTTTGGTAAAAACTTAACTTGTTGTGATTAGAGGAGAAATAATGCTGAGTGGCACCATACCAACTGTGAACCGTGCAACAGTTTGTAAGAACCTTTTGGCGACTTACAGAAAATGTTTGACCTCTGTCATTGCCAACAAAGGGTATATAACAAAGTATTGAGATTAACTTTTGTTATTGACCAAATACTTATTAACCATAATTTGCACAAAAAAAAAATGAAATCAGACAAAAATTTCAGCGCTTATTTATCACTGCATGTCTTTAGTAAATCCTGACAGTCTAGGAATAAAGTAAATTGATCTCTTATGGATGGGCCATGAATCCTTGGTTCACCAAATGGAGTCGCTCAAAACAAAGAAACACTGCTGTGTGCTGCTTAGAGATGCACAACTGTTCTGCCCTAGCTTTATAGGTAATATTTTTATCAGCAAAATATTGTGTCTAAAGTATTACACAATATTAACTTAATTATTGAACTGTTGTATAAAATTAATATCACATTTTCACTATTTGGGACAAAAGCAGCACTCGTGTGATATTGCTCTCGTTACTCGTGTGATATTGCTTAACTATATCATGATATAAATATGAGACAAACTCATACAGGAGTATTTTTGTTTCAATTATTTGAACTAACTGCTGTAAATGCATTAATAATTTTAATGTGTTATTTTTGTAACTAATTAATCAAATAAAGGTTTTGAATAGAAAGCCGTATTTGTTTTTTAAATAAATACATTTATTTATTTCATCCTGTCAGGTTCTTTTTTTCTAAGGGTATTCGGTGCCTGTCTAAAGCTTGTCTATCTTTTTTGGTCTCTCTCGCATACTTTTACACTTACTCACTCACACACATACACACTCTAGAATAGAACACGGCACAAGTTTTTAAGTGTAATGACAGCCTCAATCTCTGATCATCTTCCCTGTGTCTCTGTGTGAAGCCACACCTCTAGTTTTTCGATGTTAAAGGCACTTTGACGAAAGATGTGTTAAAAGAAGCCATCAAACAGCTGAGAACACTAAAACATTTATTGTTAGGAGCGCTATCACCTTTGTTATTTCAACACACACAAGACTCCCTCTGCTCCATCTGTTTTTGATAACATTGTCTTGCCAAGATTGTTTGACGTGCAAAATTCCTTTGATACCATCACAGGCTCAGAATAGCAGAATAAAACCCAACATGCTATTGCAGTTCTTTAAAAAATGGGAACTGATGGGCTGCTAAAAAAATTACTCTCACATTACCTGCTGATTGTATTTGAGAGTCTGGTGCTGCGTATGTCTCCACAGCAGTCTGTCTTTGTTTCTAACAGTAACATTTTTTCAGTAGCTTTGCACATTCTGTTCTTGTGTGGAATACTGCAGGGTTAATGAATGTTTACAGTCGTCCCACAGGGGGTTTGTGGTCAGCTCCTAATTGATCAAATCTAGCCACAATGCCTGTAAGGGTTAGTTCTCGGTTAAATGAGGTGAAGCTTACAATGTCAAGGTCATTATCACATACACTTCACAGATGTTTATTGAAAATAATCATGCAGTATGTTGAAGTGTCTTGTATAGGTCCATTAGAAAATGTTGAAATTAACATTAAGATTAATAAATGCTTTAGAAGTACAGTACTGTGCAAAAGTCTTAATAAATATAGCTGCGAGCAGCAATTAATGGTGCCAGGTGCAAAGAAGCTAATAAGACATGCCACTGCAACATTGAGCAATTAAAGGCATATTAAGATGATTTAGGCTAAATGGATGAACAATCATGTATACAGTCACTAATATGATTTAATGGTTTATCACTGTTGTCTAGTAGGTGGCACAGTTACAAAATTGATGTAGTGTGGTCAGAGTGAGGTGACAATGGCACAGGCAAAGTTTGGTATTATTATGTCAAAGAATTGCAGAGATACAGCCTCAAGAGTCATTTTGGCATCATGGCTCAAATTCGTGGCCATTTGTCCACAAGGTGAAGCTGCCCTGAACATTTTTGAGTTCTGTCAGGGCTTAGTGCTGAAGACGCATACCGATACGTCAATGCGTTTGTAAAATATGGAACTTTTCGACAAAATTCAAAATGGCCGACGCACAAAATGATTGGTATGGGAAAATTGGGTATGTTATGGCTTGGTGTGATGCCCCGAATTTAAAGAGACCAGTTTTGTGATTTTTCGCTAAAGCATTCTGACGTTATCATCAAAAATATAAAAACTAATTGTATCTTTGGACCACTAGGTGGCACTGTGCCGAAACGCTGCAGGTAGCCTCAGGTCATGGTTGGCATAACACACACCAAGTTTGGTTAGAATATGCTGAAGCATTACAGAGATATAGCCTGACTTTAATTTTTTGTGGGCACTTTGTCGATTTAATTCACGAATTATTCGAGTTTGACTAATCATCTTGAATCTAATATTGTTTTGTCTGCATGGTCTGAAGATAATCTGGTTAAATGTTCATGAAAATTATAGCAACGGCCTAGGAGGAGTTAGAAAATTCAAAATGGTGGGAAAATGTTCATGATTCAGTCGAATTGGCTTGAACCAAGGGATCAGAGGAAACGATAATTTAGTTTATAACCCCTTCAAAATGTATTAGTATAAACGTGTGTGAAATTTTGGACAGGTGGTGGCGTTAGAGGGATTGAGTTAGAGACTTCAAATTTGCTAGGGTGACAGCTCAGACCGTCCTCTATGAGTGTGCCAAATTTCATAACCTTCCTGGAAGCAGTTCTATAGGCTGCCATAGACTCCCAGACAGAATAATAAGAAGAATGCCAACGATTTCATTAGGTGCCTTTGCATCTTCTATGCTTTGCCCCTAATAATAATTTGTACATTTACTTTTCTGGGTACTCAAAATGCTTTACATGGATCTCTTCATTCCCAGCAATGTGCAGCATCCACTTAAAAGTATTTAGTCAGCCACCAATTGTGCAAGTTCTCCCACTTAAAAAGATAAGAGAGGCCTGAAATTTTCATCATAGGTACACTTCAGCTACAGAATGAGAAAAAAATCCAGATAATCACATTATCTGATTTTTAAAAAAATAATTTATTTGCAAATTATGGTGGAAAATAAGCATTTCTGGCTCTCACAGACCTGTAACTTCTTCTTTAAGAGGCTCCTCTGTCCTCCACTCTTTACCTGTATTAATGGCACCTGTTTGAAGTTATTAACAGTATAAAAGACACCTGTCCACAACCCCACTTCAAGACTCAGACTGAATCTGCAATAGGTAAGCAACTTGGTGTGAATAAATCAACTGTGAGAGCTATTATTTGAAAATGGAAGACATACAAGACCACTGATAATCTCCCTCGATCTGGGGCTCCATGCAAGATCTTACCCCATGGGGTTAAAATGATCACAAGAACGGTGAGCAAAAATCCCAGAACCACACAGTTGGACCTAGTGAATGACCTGCAGAGAGCTGGTACCAAAGTAACAAAGGCTTAGTCTAGAAATCTAGACGCACCCTACCGGCAGCAAATCCAATCTGCCCGAGAGTGTCATCTAGCAACTCTCAATACACTTCTGAGCTGTAAACGCCAAACTCTGGTCGGGCCAATCGCATCGTGTATAGAGTCAGTGGACGGGGCTTAACATAATGATGGCCGAGTTGTGCTTGCGTGCTTTTAGTAAACACAGAAACTGGCGAATGGCGGTCTTTCGAATCAGCTTTGAACGCGACTCTGGAAGACTTGGAGTTAAGCTTTTCTCTGAGGAAAGAACAAAGAACGGCACTGAAGTCATTCTTAAGAAGGAAAAATGTGTTCGGAGTTTTCCCAACCGGATACGGCATTTCAACTAGCTCTGCTTCACTTTTCGTTGCTCTGGTTGTTTGTAGCGCTATCCAATTGCGTGCACGCCGTGCAGAGGGAGTTTGAAAGACAACCGTTTATCCCGCCCCTTGGATTGAGCCCTGTCAATCGTGAGTTTCCAGACCAAACATCTTGATGTGGGTCTGGCTTGTCAGGCTAACAAAGGCTACCATCAGTAACATGCTACGCTGCAGGGACTCAAATCCTGCAGTGGCAGGTGTGTCCCCCTGCTTAAGACAGTACATGTCTGGGCCCATCTGAAGTTTGCTAGAGAGCATTTGGATGATCCAGAAGAGGATTGGACTTAGAATATCGTATGGTCAGATGAAACCAAAATAAAACTTTTTGCTAAATACACATCTTGTCATGTTTGGAGCAGAAAGAATGCTGAGTTGCCTCCAAAGAACACCATACCTACTGAAAAAAGCTGTGGAAACGTCATGCTTTGGGCCTGTGTTTCTGCAAAGGGGCCAGGACGACTGATCCGATTAAAGGAAATAATGAATGGGACCATGTATTGTGAGATTTTGAGTAAAAACCTCCTTCCATCAGCGAGGACATTGAAGACGAAATGTGGCTGGGTCTTTCAGCATGACAATGATCCCAAAACACACTGCCTGGGCAACAAAGGAGCTTAAAGCAACAATATCACCCTGTAGCCCAAGACTGGTTTCCAACTGAAGCTAAGCAGGGCTGAGCCTGGTCAGTACCTGTATGGGAGACCAACTGGGAAAACCAGGTTGCTGCTGATAGAGTTGATAGTGAGGCAAGCAGGGGGTGCTCACCCTGTGGTCTGTGTGGGTCCTAACACCTGAGTATTGTAATGGGGTGCTCTTTTGTCGCTGCTTATTGGGGCAGCAGTGGCTCAGTGGTTCATGTAGGTTGGCTACAAACTGGAAGGTTGGTGGTTCGATCCCCGGTTCCACCTGACCAAGTGTCGAGGTGTCCATGAGCAAGGCACCCAACCCCAGCTGCTCCCGACAAGCTGGATGGCGCCTTGCATGGCTGACACCGCCGTCGGTGTGTGAATGGGTGAATGTGAGGCAATATGTAAAGCGCTTTGGATGGCCATAGGTCTGTTAAAAGCGCTATATAAATGCAGTCCATTTACCATTACCATTTGTCAAAATGTGTCAAAATTTGATTGCCTAGAAACGCGCTATATATATGTAACCAATTATTATTACTGTCAAAGAGCACCGTCTTTCGGATGAGACGTTAAACCTAGGTCCTTACTCTCTGTAGTCGTTAAAAATCCCAGGATGTCTTACGATAAAGAGTAGGGGTGTAATCCTGGGATCCTGGCCTAATTTGCCCATTGTCCCCTGTCTATCATGATTTACTAATAATCCGCATATAATGATTGGCTTAAACACTCTGTCTACACTCCACCAATCAGCTGGTGTGTGGCGGGTGTTCTTGCGCAATATGGCTGACGTTGCATCATCCAGGTGGATGCTGCACACTGGTGGTGTTTGAGGAGATTCCCCCTTCTATGAGTAAAGCGCTTTGATTGCCTAGAAACGCGCTATATAAATGTAACCAATTATTATTTGTATTATTATTCGTAAGAAGCATTTCAAGATCCTGGAGTGGCCTAGCCAGTCTCCAGATCTCAACCCATTAGAAAATCTTTGGAGGGAGTAGAAAATATGTGTTGCCCAGCAGCAGCCCCAAAATATCACTGTTCTAGAGGAGATCTGCATGGAGGAATGGGCCAAACTACCAGCGACAGTGTGTAAAAACTTTGTGGCTACTTACAGAAAACATCTGACCTCTGTCATTGCAAACAAAGGGTATATAACAAAGTATTGAGATGGACTTTTGTTATTGACCAAATTTTTTTTTTTTTCACCATAATTTGCAAATAAATTATTTAAAAATCAGACAATGTGATTTTCTGGATTTTTTTTCTTAGTCTGTTTCTCATAGTAGAACTATGATGGAAATTACAGGCCTCTCTCATCTTTTTAAGTGGGAGAACTTGCACAATTGGTGGCTGGCTAAATACTTTTTTGCCCCACTGTAGATGATGTAATAGCGGCCATTTTGCGGCAGAACGCCCACCTCACACCAACTGACTGGTGGGGAGGAGACCAAGTGATAAAGCTAGTCAGTATATTGGGATTATTAAGAGGCCATGATGGACAGAGGCCAATGGGCAAATTTGGCTAGGATGCCAGGGTTACACCCCTACTCTTTTTCCGAAGGGCATCTTGGGATTTTTAATGACCACAGAAAATCAGGACCTTGGTTTAACATCTCATCTGAAGGACGTTTCACCAAAAAAACGTCTCTGTTACGTATGTAACCCGCGTTCCCTGAAGAAGGGAACGGAGACGTACGTCCCGTCGCCAGGTGCTGTGCTTCCGCTAGGAGCCCAGTCACGTATTCGGCTCCTCACCAGAAAAAAGCATTGATCTGCCATTCCACTTCCTATTTATACCTGCGCTGCGGGGCAGAGCGTGGAAAGTGCGGATCACATGCCAATCTCCGATTGGCTCGTTTTTATACACTCGAAGTGGATAGGTCTCTGAAGTCGGATCCCAATTCGTCGGTTCAGTTCCGACGTACGTCGGACGTGACCGACTGAAAGGGAACTATGGTTTTAAGCCATTTATTTATATCTTTTGCTATAGTGTGTCAGTAGCAAATATCATTCTACATTTCTAAACATTCCCTTTGCCAATAATTGTATTAATCCAGTGAGATATTTGAATTCGCAAGGAGTCTGACATCAGCCGGTATGCTACACACAAAGGTCTGATCTCCTCATCTCCTCATCAAGTCTGTTTGTGATTACATGAAGAAACAGAAAAAACACAAGGCACTCTCCTGAAAATGCCTGGCTGTTTGTGCTTGAGCATTTTGGCAGAGCAGCATTTTTTTTTTTTCCCAGTTGAGACCAGTACCGGCCCGACGTGATAAGTGATATAAGCTGTTGCAAGGGGGCCCCTGTGGCCACCAAGGGAAAATAGGAAAAAAGTGAACAAGATAAGAGTGTTACATTTTAAAAAGATATTGTTAAAATGACAGTTGCTGCATCATGTCTTACTGGCTTAATTCGACATTCACAAGCATTTTAAAGACGATGTGCCACGGTTTCAGTGTCGTGCGTTGCATTGTTATCTAGGGCACTTCAAAATATGTTAATAATTCTAGATACCTTAATATCCTAATTGTTTAGAATGCATATTAGTTTATTTTCCATCTACCAGTGCACTTCTACAATACTACACTGTAAAAAAATATTTAGAAAAAAAGTTACCTGGTTGCCTTAATTTTGAGTTCATTGAAATTAAAAATTTGAGTTAATACAATGAACATTTTTTGAGATTCGACAACCTTTATTAAAATATTATTAAAATATTTTTTAAGCATATTGGGTCATTGTGTGTGTTTTATTTCTGATGACACAGTGAAACATTTCAAATTGTGCTATTTTCATGTTTTATCAATTTTTTATGTGGTTCAGATACAAAAATATTTTGAGTTTCTATTTATTAAACAAGTTTCCTTCATTGTATCAACTCAAATTTTTAATTTCAATAAACTCAAAATTTTAAGGCAACCAGGTTACTTACTTTTTTAAGTTAAACCAAAACAATTTTTTTTACAGTGTATGTGTTTGCTGCGTGTAAATTTGATCTGGTTTTCACATTGATCATCTCTACCATAGACCGTAAAAAAATATGAATGACGAATCTTCACTATCTTCCACTGAAGACAAGTAAAGCCACCAACATGTGAATATGCAGTGATATATTGCGCAGATTTGGGACCGGAGTCTGCGCAGTAAAGAGCAGGAAGTAGAGCCGTGATATCAAAAGCCAGCCCACACTTTCGCAGATGCAGAACAATTAATTATGTCGGTGTGAAATAAACAGTTATGAAAATGTAGAAATTAAAGCTTAAGCTCTAATATCTGTTTCTCCAATAATTGTTTCAATCTATAAATGTCAAGATAAAAGTATTTGCTCTGGCTTTTGTTTTAAATGATTTTCTTGCTTTATCATGGTTGTTGTCATCTGTTGACCTTTTACAAGCAGAATGTGGTGGTTCCTTATGTTGTATTTGTCCCGCCCCTACTCCAATGTGGTCGGCTGGGGGAAAAATGACTGTGATGAGCGCTGCATTTTACCCAAAGTTAAACGCTAGCCTCTGGGGAAAAAAGGCTTTGGTGGACACACAGCCTAAATCCAGAAGAACTGCATCAACGTCTCAGACATTTGAACCCTACCTGCAAAGCTACAGTACTGTGAAAAGTTTTAGGCACTTGTGTAAAAGTGCTGTTAAACCGTTGCTCGTATAATGCATGTCAGTGAGGTCTAATTAGAATTAGACCCCATTATACGAGCATCGGTTGGAGTTAAAAATCTTCATTTGTGTTCTACTGAAGAAACAAACACACCTACATCTTGAATGCCCTGGGGGTAAGCAGATAAACATCACATTTACATTTTTGGGTGAACTATCCCTTTAATTAACTGAGGTTAACTAATAAAGCTTTATAAATAAAAAAAGACAGAATAATAATAAAATAAAATAAATAAAATATTTCAAGCAAAATAAAAAATAAAAATTTAGTCTAGATTAAAATGTAAAAAAGTTTGAAAGTAAATAGTACATTAAGTTTTTAAGTATTTAGTGCTGTGATGAACACCATTTCTAAAAAATAAATAAATAATAATAATGGCTGTTTGAAAAAGAAAGTAGAGCAGCCTGATTTGGTTACGTGGTTACCAGTGATGCGCGATATAAACAACCCACCCGATCGACGTTTTCAGCTAACCCGCCCGCAAATTGGACCGCAAAAAAGAAAATATTGTAACATTACCCGGCCGGCTTCCTGACCCACATTTTTTAAAAGTAGTAAATGCTCCCTGGCATAATATCCATTAATCCAGCCTGTGGAGGAGAGAAATGTTTCAGGCCCTGACGTGCGCTCAGTGGTGTGGAGGTGAGAGCAGGCAGTTCTTAAGGCGGCCCATCATTGTCCATTTCAGCTGACTAGATGCATATTATTGATGAACGCGATGTTTATAGTCATATTATTGATGAATGTTTATGTTTCAACCCTTCTTGAAGAATTCATCAGGGCCTCAACTGAGAGAGCCCGCTTTTGGAAAAGTGTGGAAGCCCTAGGAGCGCAAATCGCAAACTGTTCTTTTTCTGAACGCTGTATGATATATCCTAGTGTTGTGTAATAAAGGCTTGATTTATTTGTTTATTTCGCTTCGTTTTCTTAACAATTAAAGGTGCCCTAGAATGATTTGAAACAATATGTTAAATAGTTCTCTTATATCTATATATCATAGGGATATCAACATATCTACATAGGGTATGTGGCTTATTTAAAGCTACACCAATAATTTCTGTTCCTCTCCATTCTGATTTCGTTTTAACTCCTACGGTGGCCGATTAAGTCTAAGATTAACATGGCAACCCCCCTCTTCACATTCGACACGGTGCCATTAAGTGTTAGTAGCGAAGCGAAGTAGCTCGTGAGTCCTGACCGTCCTGACACAACACAGACCGACTAAATGAACTTTTAAGCAAAACATCTCAAATGGAGATTAATAAAATGCAGCTTACTTGTTTATTGGTGTTTTCAGAACATCCGCAGTTTGTGCGGTTGCCAGATTTCAGTAATTAAATCCCCCAAACAGAGCTTTTCTGTGAAAAGAAACCCCTATACACTCCGGTTTTTACCTAAAAATGTCCAATCTGGCAACCATATGCATGCAAGCTCTCTCTTGTGCGCGCACTGACGATCTGAAAACACCAATAAACAAGTAAGATGCATTTTATCTATCTCCATTTGAGATGTTCTGCTTAAAGTGTCATCCAGTCTACATTTTAGACTTATATTTTTCCGTCAACGATCTTGCATGTTTATATAACGTTAGTCACAATGTAGGCTACTAAGTGTCTGTGATGTAGCCTAATTTGAAATACTAATAGGCAAAAACATCAATCACACACACAATCGTTTTAACTTATATGGTGGAAAAAGTGACGTTTGCTAGAAGAATCGAGTGAACGATCTAAGCAAAGTATCTACAATTGTATTTTGTAATACCAAATATTATTAACCTTTGTCATTAGACACACTATTTAGTTTTGTATGGTACTTGGAGTTTCCTATTGTTACTGTACTAACATCTTACGTCATCTAGACAATGCGGTCTCTAAGAAACTTTCAATTTAATAAGAAATTGTTTAAACATTCAATAAGTGGATAAAATCGCTACTTACTGCTTGCAGGAATATTGCCACTTTCTTCAGTTTAAGACGCTGAGCGAAGCTTGCTTGAAATGGGCCGAACAAACAAACAATCTTGCATTAAATTGTTGTGGAATCCGATTATAAACATCAACCATTACTGTTGGCATGTTTTATCTGTGGGAAGGATATGTTAAATCCTCAGGTCTCCTTAACAGCCTGGAACATGAAGTGTGTCCATTAGAGCAGCTTGTTTTGATGATTCGCTCCATTTCCGCCTGACAATGAACATGTTTGGACAGATGCAAATGTTGGGGGCATGCATATAAATGATTCCCAATGTTTGCGTCACGGTTGGCCTTATGTTGAGAAGCACTTTTTTCAGTGGAGTTTCACGAGATTTACATAAGAAGTAGGAGGCAATGATGTTTGAGACTCACAGTATGTGATGTCCATGTACCGAACTCTTATTATTTCACCATGGCAAGGTTAATTCAAGTTTTCATTCTAGGGCACCTTTAAGATGCTGCATGTGTTTATCTAGTCTAATCGAAGTGTGCGTCTCTCCTCCGACTAATAATAACAATAATAATAACTGTAAATAATACAACAGCATTGGATTTGTCTGTACAGCCGCTCTGAAGAAAATGGTGATGTCATCTGGCTTTTTTCAATTATCATATAGCGACAATGTGGGCAGATCAGTAATTTAGTTGATATAGTTAATTTAGTTTAGTAATTCAATTTATTTAAATATTTTGTTGAAATTTTAGTGTCCCCAGCTGAACAAGCCAAGCAAAAGGCAACAAGCAGCAAGTAGACAATGGCCCTCATTTATCAAAAGTGCGTACACCATATTTCCAGCGTACACCTTGCGTACACCCAAACCCACGGTGACTTTGAGATTTATCAATATGGACGTTGGCGTACGGCACGCTCAAATCCTACGCCAGCTCAGGAGGTGGTGTACGCACGTTTTCAGTTAGTGCGAAAATGCGCAGAAAAACAAGTCATAACACCACAAAACGCCCTGACAAGATATGCTATATGACCCACTGTTAAAAACCACAACAACAACATTCAGTGTTTATTTTTGTGCAACATGAACGTCAATGTTTAATTTGTGTGACTTTACCAAAGCGTTTGATTTGTAGGCATATGTATTCCTCCAGTCGCGAGCCTGTGCGCTTTATCTGACGTTTCAGGCCCGTCTGGCCCGGCAGCTGCGCACGGACTGGGACTTAAATAATTCAGACTGACAAAATAATAAAAATGACCTTCTTCTTTTAAATAATAATAAAATCAATAAAATCAAACGACATTCTTCTTCTGAATAACAAGCGTCATTAAGAATAATAATCATAATAATAAGAATAATAAGAATCTTACAAATTGTCATGTAATTATTAATGTGAATGAATGGTACTCCACATCACATCATCATCACTATTGTACACCCCAATACATGTGCCGTGATACAAAATTAAATGCTAATTGTTTCAAAACGTGCTGTAAAATAATGCATTGTGATGGTAATTTATCATCCAAACAGCTATTTAAACTGCTGGAGTGCGCTTCTCAACCTCCACATTATTAACAGTACTCGTTATTTGTGTCCATATTTTGTTTTTGTAGGTGCCTTTAATCCCACTCTTTAAACTCCCAAATAAAACAACTTCGGGTTTTGTTTTTCCACTTCCCTGGTGATGGTCTCGATGGGCGCGTCTCAATCATCTCACTAGTTCAGTAGTCAGAGCACTGATCAGGGAGTCAGCCCATTGACTTATGTCCTAATCAGTGCCCTGACTAGTGGACTAGTGAGATGATTGAGCGCTCCCGATCTCCACGTCGGAGAAGTTTCGCTTCTTTGCCGTCTTCTGTTTGTCCATGACGTAAAATGAGGGCGTGGGAGAGGCGGAGACTTGAATATATAGGGGCGTGTTATTCTAATGACGATCGTTTTCAGCCGCCGCATTTATTAAGGGCAAGTATTGCGTACACCTGGATTGCAGAGGTGCGCACAGTTTCATAAATCAGGCGGTGAGAGGAGTGTAAGCATAATCTTACACCAACATATACACCAGTTTCTACGCAAGATTGATAAATGAGGGCCATTTTGTCTCAAAGTTGATGTGGTAGAAGCAGTAAAATGGGCAAACGTAAGGATTGGAGCGAGTTTGACAAGGGCCAAAAAATGATGGCTAGACGACTCAGTCAAAGCATCTCCAACACTGCAGCTCATGTGGATGTTCCCGGTCTGCAGTGGTCAGTATCTGTCAAAAGTAGTCCAAGCTTTGGGCAATGTTCTGCTGGGAAACCTTGGGTCCCGCCACCCATGTAGATGTTTTTTAAAACATACCACCTACTAAAATTGTTGCAGACCATGTAGACCCTTTCATGGAAACGTTATTCCCTGGTGTCTGTGGCCTTTTTTAGCAGGATAATGCGCCCTGCCACAAAGCAAAAATGGTTCAGGAATGGGTTGAGGAGCACAACAATGAGTTTGAGGTGTTGACCTGGCCACCAAATTCCTCAGATCTCAATCCAGTTGAGCGTATGTGTGATGTGTTGAACAAACAAGTCCGCTCCATGGAAGCCTCACCTTTCAACTTTCAGGACTTGAAGGATTTGCTGCTGACATCTTGGTGTCAGATACCACAGCACACCTTCAGTGGTCTAGTGGGTTGTTTTGGCAGCAAAAGGGGACCAACACAATATTAGAAAGGTGGTCATAATGTCCACCTAACGTATGCCTGATCTGTGCCTATTCAGTATATAATTTATTCATATTATTTTCACACAATTTATCTAATCATTGCAGCCTTGTGTCCTACCAAATTGTCCACAATGAATGAGAAACCATTTACAATCACAGCCCATCAGCAGGATATTTGTGATGTTTAAAAAAATATAGATTTGTGTTAGGAGTGTCAGGATTTTTTGCTTGTATGTTCAGTGTACCATCTCACATATAGAAACCAAACAAACAACTAAATATCCTATTGCTCCTTCCGTGTTGTGTCTGGTTAGGAAATTTTACACGTAAGCGTAAGAGAATTTTTGTGTTGTGGACAGCCTCTCATATCGCGTTGCTTTTTTCAAATGGTATGAGAGTAAAATTATGTTCTGGACACGGATCTCCGTCATACTCAATATTGTTGTCACAGTTACATTTCAGGTTTATACACTGCCAATGAGAGCCATAGTGGCTCATTTTCATCCCTCTCTCTCTTCTGTCACGTCATGTTACGGTACAGCAAGGAGGTGCTTCTCTGCAGAAATAACTCTGAAATATTCAAGCTTCTTTTTTCTCTCCATCTCCTCTGTCATTTCATAGTGCTCCTTCAGCTGGCCAGTGATGCTTTTCCCAAAGATATGACACTCGCCCTGGCCTATTTACTGGCTCTACCTCAGGTGAGTTTGACTGCTCTATTTGCAGATCTCCCTCTCTTTCGCTCATACTGAGTTAGTGACTGTGTGTGTCTGTGTGTGTGCAGGAGGGCATGCTTGAGCTCTGGTGCCTCAGATTATGGTTTTTCATGACCATTTCTCTCACTGAATTGTGTTGAAAGATAAAATCATTTAAAAGTGTCTGAAAATCTGATTATCAAGTCTAATACCTACAGTATTAGCCCCTGTCCTGTTATGTCAAGGGCCTCCATTTCAAAGTATTATTTCATTTTCCTGATTTAGATCGGTCCATGCTTTAATGAAATCATCTGATAAAAAAATCTTTAGGCACTTAAACTGATAGCATGTCCCCAGTGATGCCTCTCAGTTCATTATCAGGTGACGTTGGGTTGAAACTGATGTTCTGTTAGTGTGGCCATTATCCTCTACTGCTTTATTCTTGATGGTCCTCGTGGGTTGATTTCCTGAGACATTCCATCAATCAAAGTACTCATCCTGCTTCTCAACATTACTGCAAGTGTCAAATGTCAAATTTCTTTTTTGTCACTTTAACATGTTGTTGTTTTTTTTAAGACAGGGAGCAAAAACGATCATGCTCACAATTTCATGAATTTCATGCTCACTTTTTCCACATATAATTGCCAGTTCACACTGCACAGACAGACACTGATTAATGCAGACAATCACCAGATAACAGTATTTCGCTTCTCAAACATGCCGTACAAACACTGATTCAACATGTACAATAGGCAAAAACAAGCACAGAGCCGACAAAACATAATCCAAAAAGTGTCTGTCAGCTTCTGTTGATGCAACAGTTGTGCGCTCTGTTCTTAAAGAAGCATGCTGACTTTTTGCGACATTAGCTTATTCACCGTATCCCCCAGAGTTAGATAAGTCCACACATACCATTCTCATCTCCGTACATGCCATAGCTCTGTCTGACGCACCCACCGCTAGCCTAGCTTAGCACAAAGCCTGGAGGTAAACGGCTCCAATGACAAAATAACACCATTTTCCTATATACATGTTGTAATGTATAGTTACGTCATGTACTAAGACCAACAGGAAATGAAAATTTGTGATTTTCTAGACCGATATGGCTAGGAACTATATTCTCATTCCTGCATAATAATCAAGAGACTTTGCTGCTGTACCATAGGTGCAGCGGCGCAATGATATTATGCAACGGCTGAAAATAGTCTTAAAGGGGTACTTCAGCGCTGGGAAGATGAATCTGTATTTAAACTGGGTCATTAATGTAGTAGAAATGTGAAATTATTTTTGAATTTGGTGCTTTCTAGACTGAGAAAAGACAGAAAATGTATTTTTGTCTCATGGGGATGAAAGACTACAATTCCCAGAATGCTTCACTGCCCTGTGCGGCCACTTCCAAAGCCACCGCTACTGAATCACTGATCACTTTCCCAGCACCGCGTTCATCTTCATAGACGGGGTTATCGTTCTCTTTTGGCTCACTCACAGTCCTCACACAGACAAGCGCGTCAATCTATCGATTAATGCCAGTCTCTGTTCTTTCTGGTGAAATCACAAAACAAAATGCACACAAACGCGGCCCTGCTCTTAATATACAATCACTGAATATCTTTGATTGTAATTAAGAAAAAAAACAATATGAGGGCGGATTAGAACTTTTAACCTTCAATACAGTTTACAAAATTTCTCCCACAAGACCACGAATGAATTTGAGTGTTAACAGCGGATCTATGGATTTATTCACTAACAGGAAGAATCTCGAGACTAAAGATATATTTGACAAAAATTCATGCAAAAAGTCCCGAAGATTAATTCCCCAACTAGAATATTAGACCTAGAATTTTGTTCACTGTTCTGATTCTTTATGCTTTATAAACATAACAAAAAAACAATGTTCAAGACATGGTTACGGCCTTGCCGCCATCTTGCTCCTACCAAAGAGACTTCTCTCGCCTCGTAAATACGAACATCCCAGAAGGACTTGAACGCAGCATAAGAGCATGCTGGGGATCATTTCAGGCCCTGTGTAATATCATTGCGCCTGCTGCTCCCATGGTACGGCGTGTTCCGAAAAGTTGCCGTGTTCATTTAAATTGAAGTTAAAAATATGATAAAGTAATAGAATGAACTGTGGAAGTAACAGAGACTTGTACAATGCATGAAAATAACTAAAGGAAAAACAAATTTGCTAAACAAACATGATTCATATTCATTTGGTTTCTACCTAATATATAAAAAATAAAAAAGACACATGCTGTGAAAATGCAGGTGTTGGTGAGTACCGAAAAAGTTATCGGCCTCGTTCTGGAAAATCCGTGCATCCCTGTTGAAAACCAAATTAGATTAGTGTGCAGTTTGTAGTGTGAACACACATCTTTGTCTTTTCCTTTTTCAGGTGTTGGATGCTAACACGTGTTTTGAGAAGCAGCCCCCATCTGCACTATCTCTGCAGTTAGCTGCATATTACTACTCTCTTCAGATCTACTCCTGTCTCGCACCCTGCTTTAAAGACAAGTGTAGCCCTCTTTACCGGGTAAGCGTGCACATACACTTTTCTCTCTGTCACCCTCCATTCCACAGCCATTATTCTTTATCTGGCTCTCTAGCAAGTTTCCAAACACTTACACGAGTCAAGAACAGAATTCATTAGCGATACAATAAAAGTTCTCACCTTGAAACGGCCTGATAAAACAGTATCAGCCTTCTCTCCCTTTGTTTTGCCCATTTCTCTGCACGTTCCACCTCTGTCTCTTTTGCACGTCTTCTATGTTGTCATTCTTTTCCTATTTTCTTGTAATATTTCAGGTTTATCTGCATTACACATGACAGCACTTTACCGCTCCCCTGCAAAATTTTGCATCTTCTCTCTGCACGCCTCTTTTCTCATTTTTCCTGTTACTCTCTCCCTCCGTTCCATTATCATAATTCCATCTTTCATTTTCACCCTCTGTTGCACCTCAGCATCTCTCCCTCTCATTCCCCTCGTAACTCTCGTCTACTCTCTCTCTCTCTCTCTCTCTCTCTCTCTCTCTCTCTCTCTCTCTCTCTCTCTCTCTCTCTCTCTCTCTCTCTCTCTCTCTCTCTCTGTCTCTCTCTCTCTCTGTCTATGTGTTATAATGATCCTCCTCTCAGTTCACTTTGAGAGTTGTTAGTTAACAAGGAAGGAACACTATCTATGTCTTCTCCCTTCACACCGTTTTTTCCTGACCACAGGACTCACAAAAACGCCTCATCATTATGATGAGCTCTAGCATCCTCATCATGAAGGTCAGCGTTTATGTGCTAGTTGGCTAACACTTCATAAAACCTATAAAGCATCATGAGCAAACATCAAGGCTTCAGGATTTCTCACAGCAAGTGTTATAAGTAAAGCGCATAATGGTGATGGTAATGCGAGTTTGTGTGCCACCTCAAATTTTTACCTGCTCTGCAATTTTTTTATTGTTTATTTAAAAAAAAAAAAAAATTTTGACCAATTTAACCTGTGCTTTAAAGGGGTCATTAATTGAATAATTAACTTTCCCCTGAAAGTTGTCTAAACCGGATCTAATTTCTAAGCAATAAACATGCCACACAAGCTTCATTCGGATTCCAATATTATGAAAGCATGGATGAATATTATTTTTAATGAATATCCAGCTTACTTGGGTAAGACATTACGTGTTTGTTCCTTCGTTTCACCACGGATTCGTTTGTAGACAAGAGACTGGATTTGCAGACAGGATGAGATTACATGAATGAATGAAACGACAAACTATTGTGTGAAAAATGTTTTTTATATGTGATAGTATTGCATTGTTACAGATCATTTGATATCTATTATGTGTGCATGTCTAACTAAGCATAGCACGCTGTCAAAGGCTGAAGAATCCTTTATTTGTTTTGGTTCATTGACCTGCACTCTTAGAAGAAAAGGTTCTATATAGAACCATAAAAGGTTCTATCGGCGTCACGTAGTTGGAACCCCTAAAAGGTTCACTGCAAAAAATGCTTTTCTTACTTAGTATTTTTGTCTTGTTTCTAGTCCAAACATCTAAACATTCTTAAAACAAAAAGTATTTACTAGACAAGCAAAAGTAACTGTCTTATTTTTGGGGGAAAAAACTCAAAATGAAGAGTTTTTGCTAAGATAAGAAATGCATTTTTTTCTTTGATAAGAAATGCATTTTTTTGCAGTGTTCTATAGAACCCTTTTTAAGTGCCAAAAGGGTTCGTTCTTGTCATTATAGAACCATTTTAGCATAAAAGGGTCTTTCACTTAAATCGTGAAATAACATTCCTTTCTTGATGTGCGTTGTTGAGTCTCTTGACTTGATATTTGAAGGAAAAATACAATTGCTGAAGTTTTGATCATGCTGTCTGCAACGTACTTGCCGAGTGTGTGCGTGTTGTGTGTGTGATGCACAGTTCACGCTTATATCCACTGATCAGGCAGGCCAAGTAATAAAAAAATAACATCCCAATCAATCGCAGGTGGATGAGAGATAAATCATTGTGTTTGTTTGATAAAGACATTTTGCGGGACCTGTGGGACAATCATTCTGGTTGCTGTTTCTCAACATACTTTCAAAACAATTCCCACACGATGTACTTAAGCTCATTAAATATGCAAATCTTATCCAATCCTAGCCATGGGCATTTACTTCCAAGTCTTCAGTGCGGCACACCCATAACAACTGAGCGTGCAAGGGAGAGCTTCAAAACCAGTGTAGAAAATAGCCTATTACTTATTCATTATAATGTTTTAAATGTAATAACCACACGGACATAATAAGTTGACCTCAGAAACCAGTATATATATATATATATAGAGAGAGAGAGAGAGAGAGAGAGAGAGAGAGAGAGAGAGAGAGAGAGAGAGAGAGAGAGAGAGAGAGAGAGAGAGAGAGAGAGAGAGAGAGAGAGAGAGAGAGAGAGAGAGAGAGAGAGAGAGAGAGAGAGAACTATATATATATATTTATTTATTTATTTATTTATTTATTTATTTATTTATTTAAAGCCAGATAATGACACCTTAAGATTTTCAAGTAGGTTTAACAGATATAAATTGAAATATATAGAAATTTAATAAGGTTATCACTTCAGAGTCTTTACTGCATAAATTATTAATTAAATATAGATGAATCATTATTAAAGCTACAAACATTATTCCGTCAAGAACAGTGAGTGACTTTTACTTTGGATTTTGTTTTTTGATTAAAATTAATTACAAACAGCAGCAGGTTTATTAGGCTGCTGTCACTTTAAGACCTGAGTCACACGATGTGGATCTGACACATTTTACTTTCTCACAACTCTTTCCATTCAACTAAACACTCAAGTTCATTTAACACTCACAACTCATTGAAGACTGTGCTTGCAAGTATACTCGACAAACGTGGAGTTTTGGCACCATTTTGAGTGCATTTATCCATTCAAGCATGAAAGTGAAATCAATGTGGTGCATTTCAGGTGTTTGTTCACAGAGAGCCGTTTCACAGACGCATGACAGTAATGATTTGAGTTATTTTTTTTTATATTTGATAACACTTGAATGAAGTGTGATCATAGCAGCCAAAGGATGACAAAAAGATAAAAAATTATGCTGCATTAATTTCATTACATATTTTTGGTGTGTTAAACTGAACACAATATATTTGCTTTAACATGTTATTTTTGGCTGTACTGATTTTTTCACATTGAATTTCTAAATGAATGTAGAAACCCCAAAGAAAGAATATTTTAAATATTTGTTTAATGGCATCTTTTTAATAAGTACCATGAGTGAAGGCCAGTATCACTGATACCAATACTGATACTGATGTCTCTATTCAATTATTATGGGGGGTGGCGATATTAGGGGGATGGGGATCACGCGGTGTTATGTCTAGTGCTGCAACAAACAATTATTTTGATAATCGATTAATGTAACGTTTATTAGAACGATTAATCAACTAATCATTGATTATTGCCATTGTCGTTGACATTAACGAATAATCAGTACGTTTTGAAAGATTATTAAGCAAAAAGTGCCCTAAATACCAAGATTTGTATACTACTCAGAGTAGCAAAAACCAGAAAAAGGAAGGAAAAAAGAAAAAGTAGTGGAGGAAGAGTTTAGAGGTTTATATATATATATTTCATATATTATAAGATTAAGCTTTTGAATGAAGCGAGTGATTCTGTCGTGCTTATGGAGAACGGAGAAGATCCATTGTCCACCAAGATTTCATTCATTGTCCACCATCCAGGAACAATGAATTAAACATTTCTGGAGAGGGATTTCATGCCTCTCTGTGATGGTACCACAAGCCTTCCCTCGTTAGCTGATCCATAAGCAAGAGTCAGAGTTTTGAATTTGATCTGGGCAGCGAGCTGTAGCCAATGCCGAGAGAGGAAAAAAGGTGTGACGAGCCCTTTTGGGCTCATTGAAGACAAGACGTGCTGCAGTGTTCTGGATCATTTGCAGCGGTTTGATTGCACATGATGGAAGTCCAGCCAGAAGCACATTGCAGTAGTCAAGTCTTGAAATTACTAGGGCTTGGACAAGAAGCTGTGTTGCATGCTCCGTAAGGAACGGTCTGATTTTCCTGATGTTGTGCAATGCAAACCTGCATGACCGAGCTGTCTTTGAAATGTGGTCTTTGAAGGACAGCTGGTCATCAAAGATTACTCAAGATTTCTGACCGACCCTGAAGGGGTAATCAAAGATGAACCTAGCTGGATGGTGAAGTCGTGTTGTAGGGTCGGATTAGCAGGGAAGACGAGCAGCTCAGTATTTGCTAAATTGAACTGCAAGTGATGTTTTTTCATCCATGCCAAGATATCCGCCAGACAGCTTGAGCTTCGTGCAAAATCATCTGGTTGAAAGGAGAGGTAGAGCTGTGTGTCATCAGCATAACAATGATATGAGAGGCCATGTGCCTGAATGATGGGTCCCAGTGATGTAGTGTAAATGGAGAAGAGGAGAGGTCCAAGCACTGAGCCCTGAGGAACCCTCGTGGTTAGTTGATGTGTTTTGGACACCTCTCCTCTCCAGGAAACCTTAAAAGACCTACCTGTGAGATAGGACTCAAACCAGTGTAGTGGAGTCACTGTGATGCCCAGAATTTGATGATTCACAGTGTTAAAGGCAGCAATTCTCTTTAAGTTCTCAGAGCTCAAATCACACACAAGTGCTTTCTAAGCAGTGTTTAAATATTCTGTTCTCTTCCAGCTGAAAAAAAAAAAAAAAAAAAAAATCAGCTGCAATTCCTCTGATGAAAAGTGATCAATAATAGTTGCTGCTTTTCTTAGAACTGAAACAGAAAATTGGGACATGAACTTCAGGGCACAAAGAATGGTAAAATATTAATCTGCAAACAATTATTACAAGTATAAAAATTACAATCTTTTTTACATGACAATTGAGCTGAGAGATTCTCATTCACCTTTTAATTAACAGTATGAAACAGTAACTGACATGAATGATCCTATCTCCTTTTGTAACTCCATGCATATGGAACAAAATACAGGCAAGTGATAAGACTATAATACCTAATAGTGTTACAATAAGGACTCCTAAGCTTGTTCAAGCTTTATTCTACCCAAAATAAATTACATTACATGGGCGGCAGTGGCTCAGTGGTTCATGTAGATTGTCTACAAACCAGAAGGTTGGTGGTTCGATCCCCGGTTCCACTTGTCCAAGTGTCGAGGTGTCCTTGAGCAAGACACCTAACCCCCAGCTGCTCCCGACGAGCTGGATGCCGCATTTCATGGCTGACATCGCCGTCGGTGTATGAATGGGTGAATGTGAGGCAAAAATGTAAAGCGCTTTGGATAAAAGCGCTATATAAATGCAGTCCATTTACCATTTACCATTTACATTACTGTAAATATTATTTATACTTTAATCATTATTATAAATATTATTACTATTAGTAGTAGTTTTGCCTTCTCTAATAAAGAGATTTTCCGCTAATTAGTTAGCTTCAGCTGGAGAACTTTCCTCTCACCTGCTCCTCTTCACACACTTTGCTAGATCGGATTCGTTAGCACTCTGTCATAATTTGCACTGTTTTCTTCTACCACAATAGCATTTGTAAGGGCTGCATTACACTAGCGCTACAGCGGCGTAGCGGTCAAATCACGATATTGCAGGACCCTACATTAGGTCATGTGAGATCAAACGACTACTTGACAACAAAGATATTTGTCGTCAATTTTTTATTGTCGACATTGTTCGTTTCAGCCCTTGTTACTTCACGAAAGTGTGGACTTGTAGGAAAACCGCTAATGCCTTTTGGGACTGGGGCCTACATGTGAGTCTCGCACGTTGCGAAGATGTGCGAGACTGATTATAGGACCATGCAGACCATTCTCCGTCGGCCACTGTCTCTCACTTCACGGAGCTGGGGAGCGGATATCATAATATCAGTAACCAAAGGATGTGAGGAAGAGACAGGGAAACTGCGAACAGGCAAAACATGAAGTGAAAAAATGGATGCTGGGTTGAAATGAATCACTACAAACAGCTAATCACTATTAACCACTAGCCAGCAGACATATCACCCTGTAGCCCAAGACAAAGGGTCCTGCACACTGTACGATTTTTCAAAATCCTTTGCGAATGTTGATTGTCAGACTGTATGATCCCCGATGTAATACGTCACACTCTAAGATCTCAGTTGTCATTAATGTCAGACTGTACGATAGTCAAGGCGCGCTAAAAACGGATGCACGCAAGAAAATCGTCCAGAGTTTTAGATCATCGATGAATGACGCGTTCGGTGACAGTGACAGCATTACACGCAGGACTGAAATGCTGGTTACAAAAAAATCTCTAGCTCTCGTTTCGGTCATAGTTTGTCTTGAAAAACCGAGATATTTTACGGACGTCGTAGGAGGTCACATTGCAGGATTGTCCGGCAAATCTTCGGACACTGCCAGAATTCCGTCTGAGGTCAATTTTGATCGCAGTGGTCATTACGGTAATCGGCTGCCGGTGAACATGTCAAACTAACGACCAAAGACGTCAGATTTTAGTCTAGGATCAGAGGAATCTTTTAGGATTTAGCGTGAACCCGGCTTAAGCAGAGTTGAGCCTGGTCAGTACCTGGATGGAAGACTAGGTTGCTGCTGGTAGAGGTGTCAGTGAGGCCAGAAGGGGGTGCTCGCCCTGTTGTCTGTGTGGGTCCTAACACCCCAGTATAGTGATGGGAACATCCCAGGCTTCGGATGAGATGGTAAACCGTGGTCCTGACTCTCTATGGTCATTAAAAATCCCAGGATGTCCTTCGGAAAAAGAGCATGGGTGTAACCTCGGCCTCCTGGCCACATTTGCTTACTGGCCTCTGTCCATCATGGCCTCCTAATCATCCCCATATACCGATTGTCTCCTCTCCACCAATCTGGTGTGTGGTGGGCGTTCTGGCGCAATATGGCTGCCGTAGCATCATCCAGGTGGGTGCTGCACATTGGTGGTGGTTAAGGTGATTCCCCCTTCTATATGTCAAGTGCTTTGAGTACCCAAAAAAGTGCTATATAAATGTATCAAATTATTATTTATTATTAAAATTAAAGCATTCATTATTTTAATGTGGGATGTTTGCAACTAGCTACTTTTGAAAGATGTAAGCTTAGAGCCCTGCACTGATTTCAGAAGTGCACAAGTTTCATTGGATGGTGATTGCGTGCCTGCAAATGTTGACTCAAACTGAGAAAGAAATACTGTCACAGCTTCTCAGTCGCTTAATTTACATTATATCATTGTGTATAAAAAGTGGAATAGACTGTAAATACAAACGGTGAATCCATTTCAATATGTACACAAAATAGAAGAGATCTTACTCTATCATGGTTTCAAAATATGGCTTAGAAAAGGAGACAAACAAGGAAAGAAAATTATGGGTCGGAAACGGTTTGATATTTTAATATTTAGATAAAGTTTCAGTGAACACTTGTCTTCTGCTGACACAAGATTGGCAGTTTGAAGACATTACATCTTAATGAACAAACCTGGAAGCTAATTCTGTGAACTCAAGTCATTCGACGTTTTGCTCTTGTGAGCTTGCAACTGTCTCTGTTTGTTTCAGGGTCTTTACACAGTTCGTTTCTGAGAGCTGTCACTTAGTTATCAGCTCTCTACTTAGCTACAGGCTGAATGACAAAACAACACAAGGAAATGTTCTTGTAATTATATCGCTGCATGAAAAATATAAAGCAGCACTGTGGCTCTGTTGCAGTCTGTCATAGTTCACAGATACAAATTCACAGTTTCCAGGAAGATGAAGTGTATGTAAACTGGGAGTTTTATTTGTCTGTAAAAAATAAATAAAAATAAAATAAAATTCTGCAATTTACTCAAGCTCATGTTGTTCCAAACATGTATGACTTTCTTTTTTCACAGAACACAAAAAAGATATTTGGAAGAACAGTGTCTTCCAAACCTCATTAACAATCGTTATTTAGACACAAGAATCTGTTTTTGTTTTTCAAAATATCTTCTTTTGTGTTCCACAGAAGAAAGTCATTAAATTACTTGTGTTAAATGTGTTAAATGAACGTAAAGAGTTGTGGGAAAATAGGAAGCTTGTCAGATCCACGTCCCGAGTCAGGTCTTACTGTGACAGCAGCCTGATATGCTGCTGTCTGTCATTAATGTTAAAGGACAACTCCGGTGAGAAATGAACCTAGGGATAATTAACAGATGGTAACAGAGTAGATCGTTCTCTGGGATGCGTTTTCATGAAAATTGAATGTAAAGAGTTTTATCTTTAAAAACAGATTAGCTTATAACGCTTGTCTATGGGGCACAGGGTAGTGAAATTAAATCACTAGTTAATATCACTAACAAGGCTAAAAATAGCCTCACACTAACACGGTAGCATAATGAGGGTCCCTACATGCAAACCGAAGCACTGAGAACTTTGTAAGAGTACAAACAGTTTAATAAGAAGAAACGTTGTAAACATAGTGCATTACGCGTTCACGGACAGGCGCCATCTTGGAAAACAGTCTCGACTCATCGAGCGACGAGCGCTCTGCTAAGTGATGAACTGTGACTTGGAATCTCATTTGGTCCGTTGTTTCTGGAAGAAAACACTGAACACAACAGAGAAAATAAATAGATAGAAATAAAAATGTCCATGTTATTACATTTCACAAACTTAATTCCTATCGACCAGCTCACTTAGAACAGCGCTCGTGAATCGATTCTTCGACACTGTTTTTCGAGATGGTGCCTGCCCGTGAACGCGCAAGGCACTATGTTTACAACGTTTCTTCTTATTAAACTGTTTGTACTCTTAAAAAGTTCTCAATGCTTCGGTTTGCATGTAGTGACCCTCGTTATGCTACCGTGTTAGTGTGAGGCTATTTTGAGCCTTGTTAGTGGTATTAACTAGCGATTTAATTTTACCACCCTGTGTCTACTCTGTGCCCCATAGACAAGTGTTATAAGCTAATCTGTTTTTAGAGATAAAACTCTTTACATTCGATTTTCAAGAAAACGCATCCCAGAGAACGATCTACTCGCTGACCATCTGTTAATTATCCCTAGGTTCATTTCTCACTGGAGTTGTCCTTTAATCAAAGAACAAAAGACAAAGAGAAAATAATAAATTAATAATAATAAATACTCATTGCTTTTGACTGAATCACTTTTGTAGCTTTAAAGGGTTAGTTCAACCAAAAATGAAAAATCTGAAAAAACTCAACCTCATGTCATTCCAAACCCGTCAGACCTTCGTTCACAAATGAAGATATTTTTGATGAAATCTGAGTGCTCTCTGACCCCTCCGTAGACAGCAATGTAATTAACACTTTCAAGGAAAGTCACACTTTCAGAAATATATATAACACTTTCAGAAATATATTAAAACCATTGTTAAAATAGCCATTGTGACTACAGTGGTTCAACCTTAAAGGGGTGATGAATTGAGGAATCAACTTTCCCTTGAGCTTTTGATATATAAAAGGTCATGGTAATATAAGAATATCCTGTAAGTTTCAGAGCTGAAAACTTCCTTGTTAATCAAGGAAAAGCTTTTTTAGGCTGAGCAAACGGTCCTGTGCTTTATACTGAGGTCAGTGCGCGACGAAACACCGCCTCTACAGAATAATAAGCACATCTAATCCAGTATCCCCGCCCACCGACTCATGGAGGGCTCGTGCTAGTAGCTGGTCAACAACAATAAACATGCCGAGGAAGATTAAGATATTGCTCTATTCCTGGTTGTGGAAGAACACAGTCGCTGCATAAGCTTCCTTCTGATCCTAATATTAGGAATGTGTGGTTGAACTTTATTTTTAATGAAGTTCCAGCTCACATGGGGAAGACATGTTCACTTCATTTCACTGCGGGATCGTTTGTAAACAAGTCTCCGGTCGATGCTGGATTTGGATCTGACAGGAATGGTGCAACACACCGATGTGAGTAACAACGTGTTTTTATATGTAATAGTACTGCATTGTAATAGATCATTTTGCTTATGTGCACGTGTCTAACAGAGCATACCTTAAGCATTCTAGACTCAGACACCTATGGGCCAGGGTTCGCAAAGCCCGGCATGCCGATGAATCCGTTCTTGTTCTGCTATTCTCTCTCTTGAGTTGACATTTGAAGGGCAGCATGCGCACGTGTATTTGTGTGCGCGCGGTTCGCGGTTACATCGTCCGAACTTGCGGGCTATGTGTAATATATAAATAATAGCTCAATCAATCGCGGGTCGATGAGAAATAAATCATTGTGTTTGTTTGATAAAGACGTTTACGAGTTGTGATCGAGATAATCATTCTGGTTGTTGCTTCTCCTTCAATCTCTCCTCTCTCATGTCACTGAACTGACAGGGGAGTTTAAGCTCATTAAATATGCAAATCTTATCCAATCCTAGCTGTGGGCGTTTACTTCCAAGTCTCCGGTGCCGCACACCCATCAAAACCCAGCGTTCAGGAGACAGCCTCAAAACCAGTGTAGAAAATAGCCTATTAGTTATGATGTTTTTGAATGTAAAAACCACAAATACATCATTAGTTGACCTCAGACAACAGTATAAAAAAATTAAAAAGCCAGTTCATGACACCTTTAATTTTTTGAAGCGACAAGGATACTTTTTGTGCAATTTTCATTTTTGGAGTTAATCTATATTTAATTAGTAATTTATGCAGTGAAGATTTTGCAGTGTTTAGTTACTGCACAGATACAGACATTTTGATTTCTGTATATTTACCTGTTAGATTAGTCATTCTGAAAAGTACACCTTGCAAAATCGGCAAAATAAGAGGGATCATACAAAATGCATGTTTTTTTTTTTTTTTGTTTTTTTTATACTGACCTGAATCATCTTTTTCAGATAAAATATTTACAAATAGTCCACTCTTGTCGAGTCTCTTGAAAATTCAAATTCTAAGCAGTCAAACTGCCCAATGTTTTTTAGAGAAAAAAAAATTCTCCAGGTCCTGCAAACTCTTTAGTTTTCCGGCATCTTTTGCATATTTCAACCCTTTCCAGTAGTGACTGTATGATTTTAAGGACAATTGAGGGACTCAAACAACTTTTAAACTGAAAACATTTTGAATTTAAAGATCAAGGTAAATTGTACTTAATTTGTCTTCCAGAAAACATGCAACTATCTTCTGTTGTTTCCGTAGGGCAGTACTAATTGGAGAAAAAAAAAAAAAAGATATTTAAACAAAATAAGAAACATTTTGACATCTTCATCCTGTTCAAAAGTTATACCCCCACAGCTCTTAATGCATTGTTTCCTTCTGGAGCATCGGCGAATGTCAACAGAAGCAAATACCATGATTTAACAACCCTGTAGCTCACAGTTGATCTGCCTTTAAAAGTTTACAAGTTATCGTTAAAAATAAATTTACATATGGGTTAAATTAATGGAGTTTTTACCGACTGTTGCACTCTGTTACTCCAGTCTCCAATGTCACATGATCCTTCAGAAATCATTCGAATATGCTGATTTAGTACCCAAAACACATTTCTTAGTATTATCAATGTTGAATCGTTTTGATAAACAGAAAATTCAAAAGAACAAATTATTATTCTTAAAAAAAAAATAATAAAAAAAAAAATGAAATCTCTGGCAACATTACAAATTCTGGACAGGGAGGACCGAAAACGAAAAAGCCGAGATACCCTTGAACTGTGAGATCCCGTATTGCTGTTTCGCCCTTGAGCGCAGCGGTTAATCCCAGGGCTGCTCCAGGTTCCTGCCAGGAGTGTGCAATAAATAGAACACCCGCTGAAAAAGCACACTCAAAAAAGGCATGCCACAAGTCTGTTATTTGGTTTCATTTTATGTGCTTTTAGCATCGTTTCGACTGCGCCTTTGCAGGAAAACTAATGACAGACCCTTAAGTTACTTACTTTTAGACTGTTTCATTCTTCATTATCTTTCAAGTCCAAACTGGAAACTTTCAATGGCCTTTCCCTTTAAAGAGCAATACAAAAGGTCATGGAGGGAAATGATTGTTTGTTGATGCTTTTCAAGGTTACAGATCGCTAGATCCATGGCCGCGCTGCCCACAGGTGCACTCAGAGTGATTTTGTTTTTCAAAGAAAGCTGAGGTAATAAGTGCCCAGTGTTTACTGTACGTATAGCAATTCGCACATCTGCTCGAACGCGCTCTTCTTAATGGATTGTAATGTTCCTCCGTGTGGCGTTGGTTAAATGCTAGAGAAAATCCATTACCGCTGATGGAAAGGGAAAGAATATGATGTTCTGTGTGCTTTATTTCCATCTGTTCTCTTTCCAAGTGACATTTCGCTTGATGTTTGCTAATATTTGTTGAAGGAGACGGTCTTGCGTCAGGCGAGCTGTACAACAGGCCTCGACCGCCCCCATCATTTGTACCTCTTCAAATTCTCATCGTCTTATCCATTTGTCTCTTCATTTGCCTTTTCTCTCCCTCTCTGCCTCTCCACTCATTTCTTTCATGCTAATCCATTTATCCTCCCTTTTCTCTTAATTTAAACCTCCTCTTTCTCAACACACAATCTCTCTCGCCTGTCACACATCCATTCCTGTGCATTCCTTTGCTTTCTCTCGCTTTTTTCCAAGCAGATCCCCCTCAGACATCATCACTATCACAGGCAGCACATGTACGTGTTGATATTGAAAGTAAGTAGGTCCGTAGGAGCGTGCAGTCGGGCTTCTGGATGAATTCTGCTCCATCTGAAACGCCGCCGTGCCTTTGCATTGCAAATTAAGCCCAACAAGATGTTTCTTTCAAACATAAGTGCATAATTATGTTCCCTGTGTAGGAATGAGACTGTGATCCTGTTGTACTGTGACGCCCTACTAACAGTGAGCAAGTGTTTTCTCCCAAAACCGGTGTTGTTTTCTGTTCCTGATTCTGTTGAAATGGAAAGCAGTGAATGGGAAAGGTGCATCCCTGGAAAAGCATAAATTATACTTTTATTTGCCCAAGGAAAACATCTGTGCTCTTTTAAATCGCTTCAGTTCAAATTAGGGCTGGACCAAAATATTAGAATATTCTTTCAATGGGTTGTTATTCGAATTTCAATTTTGGGATTCGATTAGAATATTATTATTTTTTCACCCCCCTCGAAACGGTTCTCAATGGCACTTGCATATGTTTACACTATAAAATCTGGCGAAATACAAAATAGTTTTTTTTTTTTTTTTTTTTTAAACACAATTATCTTTTAGCCTAGCTGGTTTTAATAAGATTGACAGTTGAAAAGGAACCCCACACTGTAAAGTATTTTTTTTTTAAGTTAAACCAACAAATTTTAAGTAACTTGGTTGCCTCAAAATTTTGAGTTCATTGAAATTAAAAATTTAAGTTGATACAATAAAAGGAATTTTGTTTAATAAATAGAAACTCAAAATGTTGAGTGTGATAAATTATGAAAATAGCACAAATGTCATGTTTCACTGCGTCATCACAAATAAAACATACACACCCAATATGCTTACAAAGTCTTTAAATAATATTTGAATAAAGGTTGTCGATTTTCAAAAATGTTCATTGTATTAACTCACATTTTTAATTTAAATTAACTCAAAATTTTAATGCAACCAGGTAACTTATTTTTTAAATAATTTTTTACAGTGCACCTCGTTATACGTAATAAATATATTTGCTTCTTCTTATCCTAAGTGTTCCCTGCAACTAGGGATGTCACAAGTACCGGTACTTCGGTACCTAGTATGTACTGAAATTTAAAAAATGTGACGATACCAGCATTTCTGTAGTACCGGTACCAACTCCTGAGTATTCATTACCCGCAGCGGTTCCATGGCTTCTGTGTTTATTTACGCTCCAGGCTGTAGATGTAATAGTATCTGTGAATATTAAACTGCAAAGTACTATTTCAATATTACTCCTGCATGTTCTGCGTCTCTGTGTAAATGTTGCGCAGATGCGCGGTTTCGTTAGCAGCTTCCGCGCACGCACACGCGCCCACGCCTCTGCCGTGTCACTTAATGATGAGGATATGAACGTATAATCCGTCACTTCATGAGAATTTACCGTTTCATTTGAGAAATCATGATATTGGCTGTGTCCGAAACCTGGAAAAGGGCACATTTCAAGACAGGAAGGCATCAAGCCATGTCCTAATCTAATGTTTGCTTCACTTCCTGACTCCTGAGATATGTTTTTTTTTTTTTTTTTTTTTTTTTTTTTTTTAAGGCAGCATTCATGTATCCTTCACTGCCTTTGATATCCCACAATCCTGTGCTTTCCACTCAGTGACAGTTGATCTGGAAAAATCTGGAAAATCTGGAGTCCGAAAATTTATAGCGAGAAATGACTAATGTAGTAATTAAATATTTTAGTTCTCATCAAAACTCTCTCTATTTTGCTGTAGATCATTGAATTCAAACCGTCAAAATAAAAGTTTGGTTTAATTTAAAGATATTGACAGAAATATATTAGGCTTCTGTACTGTAGATACAGTAGATTTAGCTATGTCTATTTGTAATAATAATTGGCTACTACTGATAATAAAAATAATTATGCCTAACTTATTTTTTCACTTGATCTTTTTTGTAAACATTGTTTACTTTTAAACAATGTTATTTATTTACTTATGATTATCATCATAAAATAATAAACTAGTAGATTTTTTTATTTTATTTTTTTATATTAGAATTAATAATAGTTAAGTAAAAAATTAAAGCTGCAGCTGTGGTACTGAAATCGGTACAGAGAACCGTGGAACCGGTACCGACTACTGGAATTGTACTACTGTGACATCCCTACCTGCAACTGGAGTATATTCTGTATCTACAAAATTTAATAAAAAATTTAATACAAAATACAAATATTATATATATATATATATATATATATATATATATATATATATATATATATATATATATATATATATATATATATATATATATATATATATATATATAGATATATAGATATAGATATATAGATATAGATATAGATATATAGATATATAGATATAGATATATAGATATAGATATATATAGATATAGATATATATAGATATAGATATATATAGTTATAGATATATATAGTTATATATATATATATATATATATATATATATATATATATATATATATATATATATATATATATATATATATATATATATAGATATATATAAATATATAGATATAGATATATATGGGATATAATATATAAGCTGATAACATAAGCTGTTTTCTCCAGAACGACATTACAACCAAATCAAATTTTGTTCTAATATTATCCTGTTTAACACTGCGAAGCTGCTTTGAAACAATCGGCATTGTAAAAACGCAACATAAATAAAGTTGATTGATTGATCTAGAGCGCGCTACTGCATGAGCTTATGGAAGAAACGCGTGCCGGAGCTTCCATTTTGAGTTAAGCTGCGTTCGTTTGACTTTGTGGGAAAATAGAATCAAACTGTGTTAGCCTTTTTACCTGCTGGGGATGTGAAGGTGGGAAAATAAATAGAAATTTTATTCTTAAGAATGTTTTGTGAATCCGGCCCCAGATCGACTATACAGTGAATCCATTCGCTGATGTGGAATAACAGACAGAACTCCAGTAAGATTATAAAATGGCACGACAGCTAAAAGACTACCTTTGGTCTTTGAAATCTACTTACAGAGATATTGTTGCTTGATAAACACATTATTAACGATTGACGCATTTACAGCCGGTGCCGCGTCTGCCATACACAGCTCGAGCTTGTAATTTAATATTGCATTCGGAGTACCAGCGAGGATTCCGTGATTAGTTATCAGCTTTTTATCTGGTGTTGATGGATGTTCATTTTAACACAGTGTGTGCGTGTGCGTGTGCGTGTGTGTGCATTAGCCATCAGTATAGGCCTTTTAGACAAACTCCTTTTTATAATAAACCCCATCCAGCCAGATCTTTGGTGATTTCAGTCGAGTTGTTCACCGTGTGCCTCTGGCATCTCTGTCTTTGAGAAGGGGAATCAAAATGCTGTTTAGCATAATTGTCAGAGTGAGAGCAAGAGAGACAAACCACAGAGTACATAACTGTTCATCATAGCCTGAAGCAAACATATTCAGCCCACCTATGCGCCCATTATATTTAAATAGGTGTTTGTAAGCACATAGTATTTTTCATCTCAAACCTTTTGAGTGTTTTTAGATGCCGCAGTTATCATTATTTTGATTCTAAAAATTGTAATGGTAAAGTGTGAATGATCAAGCATTCAGGCCATTCAGGGAGGCACCAAACCAACCACCTCTGCACTCTTACACACACACACATACACACCTGTGGACGTTTAGCATAAATAGATGGCAATGCGGACACAAAATGCGGTAAGCCTGTTATTTTCTTGCACTGAAGACTAAAAACATGCAAACATGCAGTGAACCTCGTACATTAACCCATCCAAGAAGGTCTCTTAACATCATTAGAGGTAATTACTGTCTAAAACCCAGCTGAATTCTCAGGCATGTCCGCTGCAGGGTCGGTTATTATAGTTCACATGCCTAATTTCATGCGCACAAAACACAGGGCAGGTGTGAACAACAGGAAGAGCAAAAGATGGATGGGAATTGACAGATAAGCTACAGGGTGAATCTGGCTTGTGGTTGGATTGTCACTCTCTACAGACAAAGTACGAGAGAGATAGAAAGAGAATAGCTGGATAAAGATGTTTCATCATGAAAGAGCTCATCTCTGAGAGAGGGTCAAATGCTCACCATATCCATCCATCACGTCTCTTTTCTGCATCCCACAGATCAGTGGTTCTCAACCGGTGACCTAAAAAGGAGTTGAAGGTCTGTTCTGGTCACAGACAGCAGGGGGAAAACTATTTTAAATGCAGCTAACCATAAAATTGTGCCTAGATACATGTGTCAGTTGGTAGAAGATGGTAAAGGAAATTATGAAAGTCTAGGACATACTTGCAATAAGGATAAACAGGTGGTGTTATTGTTAATTAAAAATAATACAAATAGTTTTCAGGAAATAAATTAAATCAATTGTTCTTGCTTCACTGTGTTTTCTAAATATCTCTCAAACTTCTGTCCTGCTCTGGTCTTTATCACCTCCATTTCTTTTAATGTTTTTTTTTATTTTGTTCTTTACCTCTCACTTTCTTTCCACAGTCATTTTTTGCTTGCCGTATTGTCAGTTTAGAACATGTGCTGTCTGGTCAAAGTTCAATAATACACAGTCCCACACAGCGTCCCATTATCTGAGTCTGTTATCACACTCATGACATGCCATTGAAATAATTTCCATATAGATTACTGTGTAATCATTCTATATTCTGTTCTTCTGTCAAGGCTCTTAACCTGATCATTTCTCTTCGCGGCAGACTGAATTACACTGAATTCAAATTCTCACTTAGCATAACAATTGCAATGATGTACAGTAGACCACAAGATTGGAGAGGATATACAGGTCTATTAAAGGGTTAGTTCACTAAAAATGAAAATTCTGTCATTATTAACTCAACCTCATGTCGTTCTAAACCCGTAAAACCTTCGTTCGTCTTTGGAACACAAATGAAGATATTTTTGATGATGGCCGAGAGCTGTGAGGAAACATTTGGCCGACACTTTTCACGTGAGCACCACAGCGCATGTGGAGCTGGTCAATACAGAGCGTTCTGATGTAGAACCCGGAAGAGCTGCACTGGGTTTACAACATCAACTGTGTAGGAGACTGATACAGAATAGAAGTGATTTTTTTTTAAAAAGTTTTCTCGCTTTGTCGCTTTATAACATTAAGGTTGAACCGCTGTATTCACATGGGCTTTTTTTATTGATGTCTTGTAGGTTTGGAACGAAGTGAGGGTGAGTTCTTAATGACGGAATTTTCATTTTGGGTGACCTATAACCTTTTGATATCATTAAGAAGAGGTTTTTCCAGAGTTTATCATCATCAGGCTTCGAAACTATTTTAATTACAAGTACTTTTGAAAAATATTCCCCTGGTTTCACAGGCAAGGCTCAAGCTAGTTCCAGACTAAAATGCATGTTTGAGCTGTTTTAGCTTACACTAAAATATAATAAAATATGCCAGTGCCATTGTTTTGTCCCAAGATGCACACCCATAGGCACATTTATAAAAACTACTTAAAGCTGCACTTATTAATGTATTTTTTTTCCGTCCGCTAGAGGGCGGAAAAATTCAAAACAAAACCTATTCAAAACAAAGGCATAGTTTGATGTCACCAAGTTTGAGCCAAGTGGCAACCTCCCGTGATCTCTCTTGAAGCCAATACGGAAGTAATGTGAACTGCAATTCCTCAACTGGCTCCAGAAGGGAGCAGACAGGTGGATAGCCATTTATTCACTGTCTGTTAGTCTCGCGTCACCTAAGCTCCGCCCACATCCCGCCTTTTTTGCCCATTTTCTGTTATCCGGGAGTGACACGCGATGACTTGCTCGCAAGATGGCAACGCCCAGCTCACCCCTACTTTAAGCTTCAGAACGGCTTATCGGAATCCTATGGGTGACGTCACGGACACTGCGTCCATATTTTTTTACAGTCTATGGTGTGAGCGCAGAATCTTGGGATATGTGGTCTTCACCTCACAGCCGGTGGAAAAGAATCGTGACAGGACTCTGGCAGAAATCATATTCTTTGATTTGATTATAAACGTTACTGTAGTGTGAAGCAGAGCAGGGCTGAGTGTTGAGGGAGCTGAGCAAGGCCGCTGGAGTGATTCTTATGCAAACACACGGCTCGTGAGCAGCGAGACTTATTATGATGGGATACAGCCGCCGCCATTTCTGCTTTTCCGGTCATGACTAGGAGTTAACACTGCTCTGTTTATCATCATATTAGTCCAATTTAAGTGTGGTTAAAATTATGTTTTGACGTTACTCTGTGCGTTCGTTCAGCGGCTGCTGTGACATGTGTTTACACAGCTAAGAGTAAAGCGTTTCTGCAGAATAAAACTGGAAACCGAGGGTAACGCAGATATGACACAATTGACACAGCTTGGTTTATGGACTATTGTATGTGACTAAACCTTAGCAGTAGAAAGCAAAATGGTTTTGCACGTCAGACTATTGTAACGTTATACATAGAACAACAATAGAGTAACGGTTAGCGCATTTGAATGACGAAGCACGCTTTGTGAGAACCTCCCCTAGGTTTATGTTTGGGTGGTTTTACACCCAAACTGACACTTATTGGTCAGCTAAACAAATGTATTTAAACACACACCATAGATCGCATGCTCCATTGATAAATTAACTAACGTTATACACGATCGTGTTTACTGATGTTTACTTACGCGACGATAGCCAACAACTGACATTTGAAGCAGTTTTACTCACCGGCTGTTTCCAAAGCAGGACCGTGAACCTTTATCGCTGGGACCGCTCCGTCAAAAACACACTTTGGTAACATTGTTGATTTCGGGAAGTCCTGTGACAGCAGTGACTGTGGAGATCCACTTTTGCGACACGACCGAAGCGTATGTTGTGGCGCTTCCCGTCATTTCTGTGTTCAAATCGGTTCAAATGTAGCGCTGCCTTGCCGGAATGCTATGCGGACACGTTGAAGTCATTTGACGTCACCCATAGGAATAAAGTGGAGCACGGCGCGACAGAAGTGTTCCAGGACGATTGGATCTGCACCTTGAGAGCAGTGTTTATGGGCGTGCATTTCCTCTCTCGCTCTAGTCACGCGCGCGCACCCTTCCGGGAGAAGAGCCCGTACAGCCCATACAAGGACCTTCCGCTCTGTTCACGTCAAGCCGACCCATACTCGGAAAAAAACTCTCCGAAACTTGTGAGAAAATGAAAGAAGTATTTTTGACACAGAAATACTCCATCAAACGTCCAACATTAGTTTTTGAAACTTTGTCTATGTTTAGGATGGGAATCCAAGTCTTTAACAGTGTAAAAAGCTCAGTATGCATGAAACAGCATTTCACCCCCCCTTTAAAGATCATTTATTTGGCTTTTCATTTTATTCGTTTTAATTTCCTTTAAATAGTTCGGTAACACTTTACAATAAGGTTCATTAGTTAATATTAATTAACTACATTAGTTAACATAAATTAATAATGAACTGCACTTTTAAAGCATTTATTTATCTTTGTTAATGTTAATTTCTACATTTACTAATGCATTATTAAAATCTTGTTAACATTAGTAAATGTACTAACATGAACAAACCATGAACAGCTGTATTTTTATTTAACTCACGTTAACAAAGATGTTGTTCATGGTTTGTTCCTGTCAACTAATGCAACCTTATTTTAAAGTGTTACCAATATTTCTATGAATCTTATAGGTACGAGAAATGTAATTATTCTCCCTACTGTTTTATAAAAAAAATCTTTGTGTCTGCAAAAGATCTTTTGAACGGAGTTGTTGTAGTCATATAATCTGTTCATTTGAATAGTATTAATTCAGATATGTTTTTTTCCATGTAGGCTGATCCGAGAGAGCTGATACGTCTTGTGACCAAGCATGTGACAGACCATGCTGGATGCAATTGGCTGGATGAGGAACTGAAGGCCCTGATTGATCAGTTGCGACTGTACAGTGAGAGGTTGACAGACTTTACCCAGGCTCAGGTGCTACAGGGACTCGGCCGGGGAGTCGATGTCCAGAGATTTAGCAGCGACAACCAGTACAAGAAAGAGACTATCCTGGGCCTGGCTGAGTAAGTATTTTGTTTGCCCGACAGTGGAACACATTAAAATCATATGTTTGCTATTAAATAGTGATCTCGAAACACATCATAAATAATTAAATCATATATGCATATTATTGATAATAAGTATTTAAAATATTTAGTTTTTTAATGTTTTATTTTTAATTAAAAAAAGTGAACCTCATACATTAATGGATGTAGCTAATAGCTACTATTATATATTATATATAATATTAAAGGGGTGGTAAAACACACACCGGACGCAAAGCTCAGCGCCACGTCTCGGGTATCTCACACCAGACGCGCACATTATATACGCGCAAGCTCAGTTTTTAATCGACTTCGCCGATTCGCCGCTGACAGGTGCCGGATGCCGCCGCCGGTGTGCGTACACTCATTGAAAATAATGTGTCTGGATTTTAATGACATGGCGCGGCACTGAGCTTCGCTCCAGGGGTGCAACCCCCTTAACACAACCATTTTTGACCCTGTTCCCTCACGTCAGCTCATCATGTGAAGTGAATGATCTTGTGTTGTAAATCCACAAGGCTCCAACTCCCTGTCAGTGTTGAAAACATGGGACTTATCGATCAACAAACACGTGAACTAGGTGTTTAGCGAATCAGAACACAGCTGGGCCAGGTAACCAATCTGAGATCATTGCGTATTTTTGAGGGACTATCTTCATAGAACCCAGATACCATCAGATCATTTTTACAAGGAGGGACAGAGCAGTGTAGAATAAAGGTAAAATATATGAAAAAGTATGATTTTTTTTTTTTTTAAACGAAGCATGAACATGTTACAGTGCACCCCACAAGCACAATCAGGCCTTCGAAAGAATGTGTTTTACCACCCCTTTAGAGTAAAATATATTTTTTGTAACACATCACAAAAAGGTTGTATTAGTTAACATTAGTTAGTGCATTAGTTATCATGAACTAACCATGAACAACACCTCTGTTCAGCATTAGTTCATCTTTGTTAACGTTGGTTAATAAAAAATCCAACCGTTCGTTATAACAATATTTTAATAATGCATTAGTAAATGTTGAAATTAACATTAATAATGATAAATAAATGCTTTAAAAGTGGTTCATTATTAGTTCATGGTAACTAATGCAGTTAACTAATGAAACTTATTATAAAGTGCGACCATATTTTTTAATAATGGCAAAAGTCATAACAGTTATGGAAATTATAAAGTGACCTTTTGCCCAAATTACAATTTGGCACACTGTTGGCATTCACAAAGAATGTGTGCAGAGTTGAAAGAGAATGACACATCTGCTACATCTTTTAATCTGTCGGTCCTCTGAATATACTATAACTCTCTGGAAGAAAAGCTTCAGGATTGATCTTTTGATCCAAACCAGAGCGCTGGCTTTAAGGAGCCTGACAGATAGTTTTTTTTAAGGACTGGAATCACAGGTCTGGGGTGAATCAGCAAGGTCTTGCAAGATTTGGTGAAAAGAAAAGTCTGATGCTTACTGTAGGGGTTGCAAAATGAAGTTCCAACAGCTCAGGGCACATCTGACTTGCAAGAGCAGCCAGAAAAGGGATGAAATCATTCTTTTAGAACACGACAGATAGGGATTTTTATGGATATGTTATGCTTTGCCTTTGATGGGCTGCCATTTTGGCAAAGATTAGAAAGATCAAAACGGCGAATTTAAAACTGAAGCTTGAACCTGTTAACAAAATGTTTCATTAAAAATGTAATCTATCTATCTATCTATCTATCTATCTATCTATCTATCTATCTATCTATCTATCTATCTATCTATCTATCTATCTATCTATCTATCTATCTATCTATCTATCTATCTATCTATCTATCTATCTATCTATCTATCTGTCTGTCTATCTAATCTTGTCTGTCTGTCTGTCTGTCTGTCTGTCTGTCTGTCTGTCTGTCTGTCAGTCATTCCATCTATTATTCTATGTTTTGTTCTGTCTGTCTTTCTGTCTACACTGTCATTCTGTTGTTGTATCTGTCATTCTGTCGTTCTACCTATCATTCTATATTTTGTCTACCCTGCTGTTGTTTTATATATCATTCTGCCTGTCTGTCATCTAGGACATTGGATGAGAACGTTTACGGGATCTCTCGCTCTTTGGCTCATCGGTACAGCATTCCTCTCTGGGAAGTTCACATGACGCACCTTGAGTTTCTCTTCACTGATAGCGGGTAAGACACACACACACACACACACACACACACACACACACACACACAAACACACACACACAACAGTCATTAGTGGTGCACACACTGAAAAAAAAAGATTTACTGCACGCACAACACTTTTTCCAGAGGAATGAGCCTGCAAAACCTCAGTTGGAAGCAATGTCTGCAGCTTCCACAAGTAACTTTTTTTTTTCCCCTGGACGTGAGGGTCAAAACTCTGCAACCCCTGTGCTCTGGAGGTATAAGCAGATTGCACGGATCGATCGCAGAGACTGGCTTCCAGTCGATCGGTCAGTGTGATTTGCCAGACTTACAGTTTAGTAGCGAAAGCAAGAAGCTCTTTGTTTTTTTGAAATTTGCTTTGCGGTCGGATTTGAAAATCCACACACAAACAATGTGCCACCCTCTTGAGCTCCCTGCATGGTAAATTTGTCGCTGAATCATTGTTCAAAGCCTGCTCTAATCAACTCCCTCTCCATCTCTCACCGGGTTTAATCACCTCGGATATCTCTCTCTCTCTCTCTCTCTCTCCCTCTCTCCCTCCCTCCACATAAACAGGCACTCATTTGACTTTGCTTATTTAGTACAGATTGCTTGGTGAAACTGATTTACTGTGAATGTGATTTTTTCTTTTCGTACTTTTTTCTATGTTTTCCCTTGTGAGAGTCGTTCCATGCTCATTACCATACTCGAGGCTTGTTTTTTGTAGCTCTGTGTAGAACATAAAATCTCTAAACAAAAAAAAATAGCCCTCCCCCATCAAAGATGTTATCAAAGGAGAATAGAACCAGAGGGAGTTTGAGCAACTTTGGCAATTACTCAAAAGTTTTATTGTAGTTTCTATTTGCTAATTTGTCAGCAAATGGGCTTTTCTGACTGATGAGGACTTGTAAACACATATTTTGCATCGTTTATGCTATTTACTCAGTTCACATGATTTGCATATGATGTGATTATATAATGAATTTTCAAAGGCATTGAAAGGGGCCAGTTCTTTGTTCATTGTTTTCCTGGTGGTTTATCTTGTTGATTATGTCGCAAGACACAACAGAGTTATGTAAACGCTTACATTTATTTTGTTACAAGAGGTAATTTGGCATATTAAGCATCATCCCAAATTTTGGCCAGATTTATTGATACATAATCTCTTGTTATTTGAATTAGTTAAACTATTGTGTAAAATATGAGCTTTAAAGTGTAATTTAATTTGGCTGCATATAAGTGATTGCTCATTTTTGCATGCGTACATTGCTTTTGCATTGGATTGAAATCACTCAAATTAGCTTTTTGCCTCTGTTTTATTTAATTCGGTTTCATTCCATTCTATTCCAATTAACTTGAGTTAGTTCAGATAATAGATATAATAGTTCAAAAATTCAGTTCCTTTCTGTTTAGCACCAATTAGTTCTGTTTGTGTGTGTACAAGTCACATCACTGTTTGTTTCATGACTTTTGGCGGCATTTTTAACATAGTGTGTTTTATATTCCAACTTTCTGAAATCAGGGCAAATTGTTTCAAATGTGGAACAATTTCCCCCCGAATCCTATATGTGACAGATGGTCAGTCCAGAATTATCTTGCTCTTTCTGAACATCTGCTCTGTCTATAATCTATCCATTTTTCTTTATTGCCAGCCTGTCATGTTTTTCTCAGGTATCCTGTCGTATATTCTACTTAGAGCCGAATAACACTGTAGTTCAATGTGTATTATTTTTGACCAACAAGACTTTCTTTTTGTTTGTTGATCAATTGGCTGGATTCTTTTAGTTATATTTCATGGTTAATAAGGGACTGAAAATGGTAGGTAAGGTCACTCATTTTTTGCATGTTTCCATTGGTTGTTTTTTCAATGCAGATTATACTGTAGGGTTTTGGCTTCATTCTGCCCAGCATGCTTTGTTAGGTACCCTGAGGATACTCTTTCAAAACTCTACATGAATGGCTTCAAATGGGTTTTTATTCCAATTTTCAAATTCATGATTCAGTAGAAGACCCCACACTGCACTGCCATATAATGCATTAGCTTCTATAGCTGAATGGATTTCCAGCCAGATTTAAGTGCCATTTCAAATTGGACAGACGTTTTGTTGGCATTAAATGTCCTTCTTTTGCTTTATTTTTCCTTTTATTCATTAAGCTGAAGTTTGCACACATTTTTAACTAAAGACAGGGTACAACATTGCTAAAGGCACACACAAGTACACCTGAATTGTCTTTAGTCTATTTGTAGACTGCATGTTGTTTTGGGCATGTTTAGTTTGAACATAATGTTATATTATATAAGGTGCTATATATAATATACACATTAGGGATGCAACAATACAGTTATGAATCCACGGTTCAATACATACCTCGGTTTTTAACCATGGTTTTCGGTTCGGTTTTTGGCTTCTTTTTTATTCTATTCTTAGGTGACAGGAACAGAAAGTTTTTAGTAATACTCTTTCTTTATTTGAAAATTGAAAAACTTTACCTGAACTTAACTTTATTTTTTTTAAACCTTGTACACAATCCTAGTTTACTGTATGATATATATATATATATATATATATATATATATATATATATATATATATATATATATATATATATATATATATATATATATATATATATATATATATATATATATATATATATATATATATATATATATATATATATATAAGATTAGTGGCAGCTCAAAGATATACAGTTGCATTTAAGTATGAAATTGAATGAATAAATATATAAATACATGGAATAGGCTAAAATGAAAACTACATAGTCTTCGATATACATTTATTAAAAGCAACTGTATTATTACTTTATTCAAGAGCAGTGAGTGATTTTCTCTTTGTCGTTTGTTGTTTTATTAACATTATTTTAGAGGTGAAGTTTATTACATAATTTTAAGGACAAGTGTTCACAATCTGCTTGTATGTCATATACAGACATACACAGATTTTACTTTCACTTTAGACATAACCGACTGTGTTTATATATGTTAACCTTGTGTGTATTTGACAGTATTACTGCAGTAAGACTACTTAGTACAATCACGTGTGTTTGACAGGCGCGCGTGCTCAGCGCATGTTAAAGCCGAATTAAATATTTAACCGGCAAGGCTTTAAAACATGGCTAAACACCCCCTAACTTTTGTGCATATGACTGGATATTTGCTCATATCAGTGCGTAGATTCACAGGCACACTCAAACAGACCCGAAATAAAATGAGAGAAATATTTCAAACGGAGAAAAAATAGAAATAATTAATTAAATGCAAAACCGGAAACAACGCAATTCACAAGCGTGTATTGAACCGTGAATGCCGTACGGAACGGTTCAATATTATATTGAGAATTGTGACATCTCTTTTATATATATTGTGGCAAGGGGGGCGTGGTTCAGCGAGGTCTGCAGCGGGAGAGAGGGCCTCGGGACGAGCGGTAAGTGAGTGGGTTGGACGCAGATTAATAACACCTGTCTCTTGTTCTAGTAATGAGCGCGGAGACGGGATAAAACACCAGCGGAACCGGAGACCGAGGAGAGAGAGAGTCGGACTGTTGATGCCGAGACCCTGAGATATCCGGAAGCCGGAAGTGCGTGACCCGGAAGCGAAACTGAGCATACACAGAGACAAACACACGCTGAAGCGTGCACGTTTATTGATTTGAGTTATTAAGAATAAAAGAGCATCAACAGTCCTGCCGACCCCCGTGTCCTCTTCCTTCCTCACTATATCGAACTTGTTACACTGGTGCCGAAACCCGGGAAGGAAGCAGGACAGAGCCGCCGCCATGACAACGCCCTCCGCCTCGCCATTTGCGGAGATCATAACATCGCTCGCGGCCCTCCACCAGGAACATCACACGGCGTTGCTGGACCTTCGGACTGAACAGGAGCGCCGCTTCGCGGCCATAGTCCAAGGCCAGCAAGAGGACCGCGAGCAGTTCCGGAGCTGGATGGACCGGGAGGTTCGCGCCGAGGCCGCTGGGCGGGCCAGCGCACCGGTGCACGTGCCCCTGCAGAAGATGGGGCCGGAAGATGATCCCGAGGCCTTCGTGGATCTATTCCAAAAAGCCGCGGAGGCCTGCGGGTGGCCCCGGGCACAGTGGCCGGTGCGCCTCATTCCACTGCTATCCGGCGAAGCCCAGGCGGCCGCGCAACATCTACCGGTTGCGAACCTCCTGGACTACGATGACCTGAAGCGGGCCATTCTTCAGCGGGTCGGCCGGACCCCAGAACAGCACCGCCAGCGTTTCCGCTCCCTGGAGTGGGGCGAGTCCGGTCGACCCTTCGCCTTGGCCCAACAGCTCCGGGACGAGTGCCGCAGATGGCTGCTGGCCGGCGGCAGCGACGTGGACCATGTCGTCGATCTGGTGGTGCTGGAGCAGTTCATCACTCGGCTCCCCAGGAAGACCGCCGAGTGGGTCCAGTGCCACCGGCCCACGTCGCTGGAGACGGCCATCAATTTGGCGGAGGACCACCTGGTGGCGTGCCCGGGGGTCGGCGCACCCCCACTAACTTCTCCCTCTCTCTCTCCCCCTTCTCTCTCTCTCTCTCGACCTGTCCCTCTCCCCAGGTCCCGCCCTCCAGGCCCTCCTCGCGTTCCCCCCAGAGGCCGGGGTGGGATGGGCCCTGGACCGTCTGGGAGTTCGCGGGTCCCGCCCAGGGGGGCGGGGCCGCTGGGGACGGGTAGTGACTATGGATCCGGTTCCGCCCCCTATCCGCGCTCAGCCTCCAACCCACTCCCCGCCGCCGGGGCGGCGGGTAGGCCTGGGCTGGCCTGCTGGCGGTGCGGTGATCCGGATCATTTTGTGGACCGATGTCCGATGATGGACATCGGAACAATGATCCGGATCCCGGACGTCCAGCGGACCACCCCCGATCAAGCAGGAGAGTACCAAATTCCTGTAAGTATCAAGGGGGGTACATATCAGGCCTTGGTGGATTCAGGATGTAACCAAACCTCGATCCATCAAAGCCTGATTCAGCCTGGGGCGTTGGATACAAGCCGCGTGGTTAAGGTGCGGTGTGTGCACGGGGATGTGGTGGAATATCCGGTTGTCCCAGTCACGATACAGTTTAGGGGGAAAAAGCATAGTGTTGAGGTGGCGGTTAGTCCCCACCTCCGGCATCCGCTAATTCTGGGGACGAATTGGCCCGCCTTTTCGGCGTTATTGGGGTCGTTGTGCGCGGATGCCGCTTGGGGAAACAAGGCTAGGAACGGGGCGGTGCGAGTGCAGGTTGGCGAGGCTGATACGGGGCCCTTGGGAACAGCTTCAGAGGAATCGAGCGGGGTCGAGAGACTGATTCTCTCGGACCGCGATGACTTCCCTCTGGAGCAGTCTCAAGACGAGACGCTAAAACATGCGTTTCAACAGGTCCGCACCATCGACGGTCAGCCCCTTCAACCCGCATTGCCCGTCACGTATCCTTATTTTGCCATAATTAAGGATAGGTTGTATCGAGTGACCCAAGACGCTCAGTCAAAAATGGATACAACCCAATTGTTAGTACCAAAGAGCCGCCGGGAAATGCTTTTTCAGGCGGCTCATTCTAACCCGATGGCGGGCCACCTGGGACAGGCGGCCACGCTGAATCGTTTAATGACCCGATTCTTTTGGCCAGGCATTTATGACAATGTGCGCAGGTGGTGCGCGTCTTGTCCTGAATGTCAGTTGGTGAACCCACTGGCCGCCCCAAAAGCGCCATTGCGCCCCCTTCCATTAATGCAGGTCCCCTTCGAGAGAATTGCGATGGACCTCATCGGGCCATTAGAACGATCCGCACGCGGGCATCGTTTTGCGCTAGTTATCGTGGACTACGCAACACGATACCCGGAAGCAGTGGCTCTCCGCAACATCTCGGCGAAGAGTGTTGCGGACGCACTGTTTCGTTTAATCTCCCGGGTGGGGATTCCGAAAGAAATCCTCACTGATCAAGGCACGGCGTTTATGTCACGCACGTTAAGCGAATTGTATGGATTATTGGGCATTAAATCCATTCGAACCAGCGTCTATCACCCACAAACAGACGGGTTGGTCGAACGATTTAATCGCACTCTTAAATCCATGATCCGTAAATTCGTACAAGAAGACGCCAAGAATTGGGATCGGTGGTTAGAACCCCTCTTATTTGCTGTGCGCGAGGTCCCGCAAGCCTCCACGGGGTTTTCCCCCTTCGAGCTTCTCTACGGACGTCAGCCACGGGGGGTGCTGGACGTCCTACGAGAAACTTGGGAGGAGGGGCCGTCGTTGGCCAAAAACGAAATTCAGTACGTCATGGACTTGCGAACAAAACTCCACACATTGGGGCGGCTATCTAGGGAGAATTTGTTACAAGCCCAGGACCGCCAGAGCCGGTCATATAACAGGGGTACTAAACTGCGCAAATTCACACCGGGAGAGAAAGTGCTCGTTCTACTCCCAACCTCGAGCTCAAAATTAATGTCGAAGTGGCAGGGGCCGTTTGAGGTCGCACGACAGATAGGAGAGCTCGATTATGAAGTGATACGATCCGATAGGAACGGGGCACGTCAAATATACCACCTCAATCTGCTGAAAAAATGGAATGAGGTGGAATCGGTGTTGTTGGCAACGGTGATCGGGGGAGAGGATGATCTCGGGCCAGAGGCGAGCATTAAAGCGCAATCAGTCGCGCTGGCCCCTGGGGGAGATCACCTCTCACCGTTACAACTCGCTGATTTATCGAAATTGCAGGCGGAGTTCGCCGACGTGTTCTCGCCCCTACCGGGACGTACCGACTTGATTCAGCACCATATCGAGACCGAGCCGGGCGTGGTAGTTCGCAGCCGGCCGTACCGCTTGCCTGAACACAAGAAAAAAGTAGTTCAGGACGAATTAGGCGCAATGCTCGACATGGGAGTAATCGAGGAGTCCAACAGTGACTGGGCGAGCCCGATAGTTTTGGTCCCCAAAACGGACGGCTCGGTCAGGTTCTGTGTGGACTACCGCAAGGTGAACGCTGTGTCGAAGTTCGACGCGTATCCAATGCCACGGGTTGACGAGTTGCTTGATCGGTTAGGCTCGGCTCGATTTTATTCGACACTGGACTTAACAAAGGGCTATTGGCAGATCCCCTTGTCTCCATTATCCAAAGAAAAAACAGCTTTCACCACGCCGTTCGGATTACACCAATTCGTCACGCTTCCTTTCGGCTTGTTCGGGGCACCCGCGACCTTCCAGCGACTCATGGATAGGATTTTGCGTCCCCATGCTGCATATGCTGCGGCGTACCTAGATGACATAGTGATCTATAGTCACGACTGGCAGCGGCATATGCAGCATGTGAGGGCGGTCCTGAGGTCGCTGAGGAGAGCGGGGCTCACGGCCAATCCGAAGAAGTGTGCGATTGGGCGGGTGGAAGTAAGGTATCTGGGCTTCCACTTGGGTCATGGACAGGTGCGTCCTCAAATTGATAAGACTGCCGCAATTGCAACCTGTCCGAGGCCCAAGACCAAAAAGGAGGTAAGACAGTTCTTGGGGCTGGCGGGATATTATAGACGGTTTATACCAAATTATTCGGACCTCACCAGCCCTTTGACTGATCTTACTAAAAAGGGGCTACCAGATACGGTCCAGTGGACGGAGCCGTGTCAACAGGCTTTTACCCAAGTAAAGGCTGCCCTATGTGGCGGGCCGCTGTTACACTCCCCTGACTTTTCTCTCCCTTTCTTGTTGCAGACTGACGCGTCGGACAGGGGGCTGGGCGCAGTCCTGGCCCAGGAGGTGGAGGGGGGAGAGCGGCCGGTGCTGTACATTAGCCGTAAGCTCTCTAAGAGAGAAGCTAGGTACAGCACCATAGAAAAGGAGTGTTTGGCCATCAGATGGGCCGTTCTCACCCTCCGCTACTACCTCCTGGGGCGGGAGTTCACTCTCTGTTCGGACCACGCTCCTCTCCAATGGCTCCACCGCATGAAGGATACCAACGCGCGGATCACCCGTTGGTATCTGGCTCTTCAGCCGTTTAAGTTCAAGGTGGTCCACAGGCCGGGTGCTCAGATGGCTGTGGCCGATTTCCTCTCCAGAAATGGGGGGGGGGGGGCTGCAGGCCGGACGGCTCCCCGGCCTGAGTCGGGCGGTGGGGGTATGTGGCAAGGGGGGCGTGGTTCAGCGAGGTCTGCAGCGGGAGAGAGGGCCTCGGGACGAGCGGTAAGTGAGTGGGTTGGACGCAGATTAATAACACCTGTCTCTTGTTCTAGTAATGAGCGCGGAGACGGGATAAAACACCAGCGGAACCGGAGACCGAGGAGAGAGAGAGTCGGACTGTTGATGCCGAGACCCTGAGATATCCGGAAGCCGGAAGTGCGTGACCCGGAAGCGAAACTGAGCATACACAGAGACAAACACACGCTGAAGCGTGCACGTTTATTGATTTGAGTTATTAAGAATAAAAGAGCATCAACAGTCCTGCCGACCCCCGTGTCCTCTTCCTTCCTCACTATATCGAACTTGTTACATATATATATATATATATATATATATATATATATATATATATATATATATATATAAATCAAATCAGGTAATTATATTAAGACCAACAGCATGTTTGCAGAGTAATATTGATTTTACAGCAGTTCTACAAATATAGAACATGACAACTTTTCAAGCCACATTTCAGACAAAATATGACAAGTTAGTTTGTATGCTTTTCCTCCATCGAAAATATTTTCTTTACAGCAGACAAGATGATCTGAGTATTGCTTGGCAACATGCATTACAAAGTATGCGAGCTGAGTGGAGAGAAGGCAATTCTCCCATTCTCATTAAAAGAATTGTGTCGTCTATCCATTCTATGTCCACCTCAGGTTTTTCATTTGACTCTTTAAATAAATAAGAATAAAATAATCACACAATTTTGCTCTGCACTGCTCCTCATTCTCTAGTCTGGCATGTCCCAGTGCTGCCGGAGTCTGTCAGCACCCTTTGGAATGCCGTCTGGCCAATCAAAATATAGGGCTGTAACGAATAACGTATATATATTGAAGAGGGTCAGTGATGGTGTCTCAGTTTGTCCTTGAGTGAAGAATTCAGTTTGAATTCATCCTCTGCCTCTGTGTCTCTCGCACACACCCTTTATCCCTTCTTGGCTTTGTAATTGCAGCAGGAGACAGGATTAATGGCTGCTGTGTTTAGTGAAGTATTGATCCTGTTAAAAGCAGTTATTCTGTGTTAATAAGCAGACTGCAGTCAGAGGCTCCTATTTCCCTCGCTTTATCTCTCCCTGCTAGCTTTCCTTCCTGTTATTTCTCTCTTACCTGTTTTGTCTCCGCTTTCTTCTTCCTCTTTTCCTCACTTTGTTCTGGCCTGTTGTTGTCTTGCATTCTTCTCTCTGCCATTGGGTTTTCTGTGTCTCTTTGCTGCCCCAAGACATCGTACCTCAAGCCAGCAGTCATATCCATTAAACATGCGTTAAGGTCCATAGGGGTTACACTCTGTAGACAATGGATAGGTGTTGGGCTCTGTCCAAATGGCCAAATGCAGCCTGCAGCTCGCTCATTTTGTTGTATTAACACTGAATATGATTTAGTTGTAACACAATAAGCACATGCAGGCACCATGTTTACCCACCATGTGTGAGTCATATGACTGTCACAGTATGTTGTGTCTTTCACAATGGCGTGCACAGAGGGAAGCCCCAGGGGCTCGAACCTTTTATTTCTATAATCTAAATGTGCCCTTGTGTTTATAAAATAATAATAATAAGTACAGTTATTTTGATTGGAATAAGAGTTGGAACACTCTAGACAATCTGAACTGGGATAATATACATACTATTCATATGTTTTGGATCAGTAACTTAAAGATCAAATTCTTTTTCGGCAAGGTTGCATTAAATTGATCAAAATGATGGTAAATAAATGTATAATGTTACAAAAAAAGATTTCAATTTTAAATAAATGCTGTTCTTTTAAACTCTATATTCATCATAATCCCCGTTTCCACCAAAATTACCCGGCAACAATTTGTCTCAGGAACTTTTTTTTCCCCTCAGACCTGCTGCTGTCTGCGTTTCCATCGCAGTCTAAAGTGCCGCGGAGATTAGTCTGGAGACGTAGGACTGCGCCTGAGTCTTTCAGGCTCCCACTGGATTTCGTCATCCGCATTTAAACTAAAGCCTGAAACATGCCGTCGGTCCATCGGCCGTATTTTTTAACTTCATTGTTGATTTGAATAGCAAACGACTCTTACGGCACGCACAACAACAGACTTTTAGGTTGAAATAAAAGGCTGCATGAGCTCAACCAATCAGCATGTTCAGCAGCCAAGTCCCACTCCCAAGAGTTCCTGAACTTTTAAAGAGTACTACCTCGCAAGCAGGGGTATTTTAAAGGGTTAGTTCACCCAAAAATGAGAATAATGTCATTAATGACTCTCCCTAATGTCGTTCCACAACCGTAAGAACTCTGCTCATCTTCAGAGCACAGTTTAAGATATTTTATGTTTAGTCCGAGGGCTCTCTCCATTAAAAATGTATGTACGTAATACTGTCCCTTTCCAGAAAGGTAATAAAAACATCATTAAAGTAGTCCATATGTGATATCAGTTGGTTAGGTAGAAGTTTTTGAAGCATCGAAAACAGAAATAACAAAAACTACGACTTTACTCAGTATTGTCTTCTCTTCCGGGTAGTTTAGAAGACGATGCTAAATAAAACTGAAACTGGACCAAAATGTATTTTCGATGCTTTAAAAAATTCAAACCAACTAATGTCACATGGACTACTCAAGGGACAGTATAGCGTACATACATTCAATGGAGGAATTGAAAGTGCTCTGACTAAATATAAAATATCTTAAACTGTGTTCTGAAGATGAAAGGTCATTAATGACATCATTTTCCTTTTTGGGTGAGCTAACCCTTTAAGGGGGAAATCTTTACCCGGAACTTTATTTAGACCCCGGTTCCTGCACCGTGGTCGAAACACACCGAGTACCACCACAAAGTTCCTAGTTCCTGGGGAAAGTTCCTGCAGTGGAAATGTGACTATAGAATTGACTGTCCACAAAATGTAGAAAATGCCTAATACTAACTCAGATACAGTGATGTGGAAAAAAAGTATTTTCTCCCTGATTTTTATTTATATCCGTGTATTTTTGCATTTTTTCACACTGAATGTCAATTTCATCTTCATCAAGAACCAATGAATGCATAAAAGTGAACAAAATGTTAAAAGAAATTCATGTACTTATATTTGTTAAATGCATTCCATATGTATTATTATTATTATTATTATTATTATTATTATTATTATTATTATTATTATTATTATTATTAAATTATATTCCATAAAGTCAGTAACTGGATATAAGCAGCAATAACTGCAACCAAACAAGTAACATTTTTCGAATTAGGAGCATTATAGCACATTTTAAGGTCCTCTAACTGCATTTTTACTGTGCCATCCGAAAACTTAAATGTTCTTGTTTTTCAACCGTTTTGTTATAGACTTGCTTGTGTGTTTCAGATCATTGTCTTGCATTGTCTAATACAATAATAGAAAATGTGCAAACTGAAATTTAAAGACAAGGACTTTACACAACATTTAAAGTGGCCTTTTTTTCTGCCCCTGCTTATCTAACTTCATCTTTTATTCCCTGCCCTGTTTGTGAGTCAGCATGCTTTTTATGCCTTTTCTCTCTCTTTCTGTGTTCGCACAACCCCTTTCCTTCTCACGCGTCCGCCCTCACGTACAGCATCAGCAGACCTGCTGGATAAATGGACTTGGCAGTCATTGAAGGTTCACATAGTAATTTATTGATAACCCAACTCTATAAAACATTTCCATGCATCAGAATTGCTATGGGATATTTCTCTGGTGCAGTAAAGCTGTTTATCTTTACTGAAAAGCCATTCAATTAGAGCGAGGTGGAGGGCCAGTCCACATTCCTGCTTATGAAGTCACCGTGGAGATAAATTATGGAAATCAGGGCAGCGCTAACATAAAACATGACACCCATAGAATCCAAACCTGACATCAGATTTATGGTGGGTCAGTAACTGCTCACCATAGCCTATAACTCACTGCTTAAAAATATATTTTTTTTGGTCCTGGAAGTGGTCAAACCTCAGTGAATAAAGTTTAATGGACTTTGAAGAAGTTGTTTTGAATTAAACAAAATCAATTCTCTAGCACAAGTGGTCCGTCGCAGTATATTAATTCGACCTTAATGTACTTCATTTGGATCGGGGTACAATTGGGGGGGAAAATGGCTGTGCATTGCCTTGATTGATTCACTACAAGCAATTTGTAAAGGTTGAGTGATCAATGCTTCAACAGACCTTGGTTACAATTGCTCATTGTCTAATTTCTCTCACCTTCCTGTCTTCCATCACCATCCATCTCTTATTTTGTTCTATTCTTTATTCAGCTTCTCCACTAAAAACATTGAAGGCCGGATGGAAGCTCTGGGACTGTTCGAGACTCTAAAGAGTGACCCTGAGTCGTTCTACACACATATGACTAAATATGTGTATCCCAGTATAGCCGGAACCGACCAGCTCCGAATCCTCTTCTACTTCACTCTTCTGGAGAACTGCAGCTGCGCTAACTACTTCCCTCAGTCTGCTATGAAGCCTGACACACACATCAAACTGCTGAAGAAGCTCAAAGCCGTCGCCGCCGGTGAGTAACAGACAAAGTCTGAACAAATGAATCAGAATTCATCACATGCAAAACGGTAGTCAACCCAAAAGATCAGGATTGGAAACCAAATTAGTTTTTTGTATAGTGTAAACAAAAACGCTGGTTGCAGCAGGTATTGAAATGACTGTAAAAATCGTTTTGAAGAAAGGAGGATTCGATCGATACACAGCCGACCTGGTGACACAAATGAAGCGGTAAATCAGCTCCTGCTTGCAAGCATGTCAATCAGCACCATAACCAGAAATTTCCAATGTAATGACACATCTCTCTCCAGCTGAGACGACAGGAAATGGGTCGCTGAGCAGTAAGGGTGCCAGTGAAAGTAATACAGGAATGTTAATTAGCCCCGCATACAATACATTTTTGTTCTTTTCTGATTAGAGAGATTATTATAAAGCACATGAAACATGGAGTGAGGTCTGAATGAGTTCATTAGCTACATACCCTTCTTTTTCTCCAGCATTGGGGTACTCCATGTAATAATGCAAACATAATAAAAATCATAACTGCATGCAAGTTGTTTGCTTATGTATGAGAAAAAGCAAGGATTCCCCCCTCCAGATTCACAACTGGTGCATGTTGCCTGTAATTGCATACCATATAAGGGCTTTTTACTTTGAGGCTAAGGCTATATCCGAAATTGCCTCTTATACACTTAACTCTTTCCCCGCCAGCGTTTTAAAAAAAAAAAGAATGTTGCCAGCCCCCGCCAGGGTTTTTGACCATTTTCACAAAAAATTAATAGCCCATAGAATATTTTGTTTTATGAATATCAGAGCATGAAATATATCAAAAGAAAGAGCTGACCCTCTTCTTTTGAACAATTTTTTTTTTTTTTATGCATTCCTTTTTTATCAACACTTGAAAATGGGTACATTTCATAAAAAAATAAACATTTTGAACAAAAAGCTGGGAAAATCATGTTTTTGTGAAAGACTACATCCAGATCAGATTCAGAACAATGATCAAACACAGATGGAGTAGATCGAGTCCATCAATACCCCTAATGCTTGCACAGTCCTGTGCTCATCCTGGGTCCACATTTCATTCAGTAACATTAGATAGCTTTGATTTATATGATGTTTAATGATGATAATCACGTCATTTTTTTAATATTCATCTGCTTACATGTGATCGCTTGTTTTACTGCATCTTCCTCGTGTGTTTTGATCAGGAGATTCAGTACTCCTTCAGAAGATGCGTAATCGTGCCCCCTAGCATCTGACAGTGAAAACACGGAAACCAGGAAAATTCTGTGTTTGGCGGGGAAAAAGTTAAAAGGGTGATGAATTGAGAAATCAACTTTCCCTTGAGCCTTTGATATATAAATGGTCATAGTATATACAAATATACAAATATCCTGTAAGTTTCAGAGCTGAAAACTCCCTTGTTAGTAAAAGAAAAGCGTTTATAGACACCAGGCCAAGAAAACGAGGCTCGCAAATCAACAACGTATTAGAAGGTTGAAACGCCGCCTCTATGTGTACGCTGCTTCTGTAGCCCTGCCCACTGACTCGTGCAGCTAAACTGATCGCATTACCGAGCAATAAACATGCCGAAGATAGCAAGATAATCGTTTGCAAACAAGACACAGGTCCACACTGGATTTGCAAACATATGGAGATTGAAACACAATGCTGTGCCTTCAATATTGGATATGGCAGGAATGGTGCAGCCCTCTTATGTGAGTAAAACATGTTTTTTATATGCGATATTTGCTATTGCTAGCCTAGAAATCTAGACGCACCCTAGCGGTAGCAAATCTAATTTGCCGCGAGTGTCGTTTAGCAACACTCAATACATTTCTGAGCTGTAAATGCCAAACTCTGGTCAGGCCAATCACATCGTGTATAGAGTCGGTGGGCGGGACTTAACATAATGACGGCCGAGTTGCGCGCTTTTAGTAAACACAGAAACTGGCGAACGGTGGTCTTTCGAATCAGCTTTGACCGCGACTCTGGAAGACTTGGAGTTAAGCTTTTCTCTGAGAAAAGAACAAAGAACGGCACTGAAGTCATTCTTAAGAAGGGAAGATGTGTTCTGAGTTTTGCCGAACGGATACGGCGAAAGTTTAATCTGTCAACGAGCTCTGTTTCACCTTCGTTGCTCTGGTTGGTTGTAGCTCCATCCAGTTGTGTGCAGAGAAAGTTTGAAAGACAACCGTTTATCCCGCCCCTCGGATTGAGCCCTGTTAATGGTGAGTTTCCAGACCAAACATCTTGACGTGGGTCTGGCTTGTCAGGCTAAGCTATTGCATTATTACTGATCGTATTGATTATGTGTACATAATGTGTCACAGGCTGGAGAATCCCTTATTTGTTGGTTCATTGTGAGATCAGACTCCCAGGGCTCGTAAAGCCAAACTTCCCGGGCTGTGTTTTCCAGACGAGGTACCAAAACGTAAACGCGGCGGCAGGCCGGTGAATCTTAAATAGTGAAATAACATTATTTTCTTGATCTCCGTTGTGTTTAAAAAGCGTGCCTGCGTGTGTGTGGTTTTCACTTATATCCACCGATCGGCGGGCCTAGTATTAAAAAAAATGATAACACTTTAGAATAATGGTCCGTTATTAATAGATAACTATGCAGGAAGTAATGCAGGACTACATTAACACTTCAGCTACTACTATTTACTAATATAGAAACAAGCTGAACTAATCAGTAAGTAACATCGAATTTAGAAGATAGTTCCTTATTAGGTAATTAATAGTTACTGAATGAGGCTGGCGTCACTAATAGGTAACAAGGATAAATTATAAAGAATTACTAATTAATTTCTTCCTGAATAGTTATCTATTAATAACGGACCATTATTCTAAAGTGTTACCAAAAAATGAATCAATCACGGGAGGATGAGAGATAAATTATTGTGTTTGTTTGATAAATACATTTTGAGACGGAGCCCCGTCAGAGAATTATTCCGGCCGCTTTCAAAACAATCCCTCCCTCATGTGAACTCAACTGACAGGGAGCTGAAGCTCATTAAATATGCAGATCTTATCCAATTATAGCCGTGGGCGTTTACTCTAAGACTCCATTGCGGCACACCAATCAAAACCCAGCGTTCAGGAGAGAGCCTCAAAAGCAGTGTAGAAAATATACTATAACTTATTAGTTATGATGTTTTTGAATGTAAAAAAGTTGACCTCAGACAACAGTATAACAAAACAAAGCAAAAAAACAGTTCATGACACCTTTACCAATGACACTATTTAAGGGGACAATCATTTGCAGAGGTGTTCGAAACCATAGTGTTATTGAGTGCACTCACTCAATGCACCGCAATAGAAAGTGTATAACCGATGTACGCTTAACGGCTAGAAAATACCCGTAATGCACTGTGAGAGTCACGCCGAATGTCATCCGCAGCTGAATCATCCATCCATCATTTTCCAAACCGCTGGTCCAATGTAGCTACAGCATAATATCATACTACAGGTATAAATTCATTTTTAATTGATTATTAAATTGTTTAATTAAGGTTTACACATACTTTCCTTGACAGATTTCAAGATGTTTTCATTACTGGAGTTACCACCAGCTACGTTTCAAATGATTATTAAACAGCAAACACACACTATGCAAAAGTGACAGCCTCTTTTGCACACTCAAGTGTCAAAATTCTCTCACTCCTTTTTTTATTCACTCCTTTAAGTAGACTATATTAGTGGATTAATACAGGCAAAAGTGAATGAGGGTATAGGGTCTGACGATTTTATATCATGATCGAAGATGTCCATGATCTACTTTTAGATTGTGATCTTTTATGTCCTTGTAATAGCAGGACTTTTATTTTGACGGCTCTGAGAATGGCAGCGCTTAAACACAGTTCTCACATTCGCCATTTTCATTAGTTGTAGTTGCCGTTTAACAGTTTTGTCTGTAGACAAAAGATTATCATAGCGTTCTCTTTAATATTATTTGTAATAGAAAGGCAAGCACTATTAATACTTTCACATACACTGTCAGCATTTCGCAAATGGCCATTTATATAAACAAATCTTTGAATAATAAACATTTAATTTCACAAACCTTGCAGCCTTATTCAACTTCAGCTGTCAGATATTCTGAAGTGCGCATTTGTAGCCTGCATGAGCGCGTTACTGTGCGCGGTCAGACAGTGTTAATTGAATGCAGACAGGGGTTTCGCTTCACTGAAGACACGCAATATATTCAAACTGTGAACCCTTGATTTCACAAATATGCTGCGCTATATTTAGTTGCCCTCTATGTCATATTCTTGTCATTTTCACTGTGCTGTATGTAAAATAAGTGTTACCTTGTCTTTATTTGAAGAAAAAAAAATATTCACAGTGTGCACAAACTTAGATTATTGAGTGCCCTGTTGTTTTTGTTATTATTAACTTATTTAGTAAGTTAGTTAGTTAGTTAGTTAGTTAGTTAGTTAGTTATTCTTTTTATAGGATATTCTCGATAATACACCTCAAATTCGTGATTTTGAAGATCGTGGATTGTGTTTGTTTGATATAAAATCGTGATATGAAACTTTGGGAAGGTCGCCCACTCCTACTTTAAACCAATAAATGCATTGGTATGGAATAATAGACTTACAAATGAACAGTATCTTTAATATCTATTACAGAATATATATTATACATAGACATTTAGTTCTAGCCTAGGTAGCTTTATGCCATGTCTTATATCTAAAATATCTGAAAAATTGCGTACTTTTGATTCACTGTACTGAAAGGAGCTAGAACTAATGAATAATTAAGTTTTTTTTTTTTTTTATTCGTCTTGGAGCGATTGTATTAAAAGGTCAGGTGGTAGTTTGTCAGAGTTTTTGCACTGTACTCTGTCCTGTCTCTACTGATACCTTCACACTTAGTAGGCACCGAAAACACACTCTGTCGCATACATGCTCCCAGACACAGTCCTGTAAAGACTGTTCTTAACATCTGCCACAACCCAAGGGTACAGAGATGGCACCTTCTTTTTTTTCACATCTCTGTCTGCTAGTGTGTATATGTGTGTTGAATGCCCTCCTGGCCCCTGTCGTGAGATGGGCCCATTCTCAGAGGCAGGTGTTTCAATATTTAATGCCCTGATGAGGCTTTGTGTGTCAGTGTAATGTTGTCTGTCTGACTTGATATTTCCTGGAGGCATGCACATATTCACATTGATTGACACCAGTAGAAACCATATTGAAGCTTGAAACTGCAATAAATGTCCCATATGTCAGATTAATAGAGATTGAGAGAGTATTTTCAAATTCCCTATTTGCTATTAAGAGTGTCCCTGTAGCGTGACAACAAATAACAGGAGAAATGTACAATACATTTATTTGTGTTTTGTTAAGACTTTAATTTAAGTGTCTATAAAGAAAATATTTTCACCCTGAGAAATATTCACTCCATTAAAATGTGTGACTACTAACCCCAGTGTGTGTTCTGTATGACTCTGGAATCATAATGTTTTGCTCCTTAGGTCTGGACTATAAGAAGCTGACAGACGAGGATTCAGATCCTTTGAAAGCTCTGGAGCCGATACTGACCAGCCAGAACGTTCTGTCAATCTCCAAACTGGCCCCTCGAATACCCCAGAAGGGAGGGGAACCGCTTACCTCCAGCGCTGTACATGCCACCTGGCTTCATAAACTTTTCTGGGAAGGGGATCAGCATGTGCTGAAAAAAGTTCCACAGAGTGATCAAGACTTCCTTCATGCCTATGACACCTGTGCCAAATACTTCGACCGACTGCTGCCCATAGATTGTGTTAACTTTTTGGATGCCATTACCTTTTCATCTGAAGCAGCCAATAAGGTGAGTCTAATGCGGAGGGTGGGGGGGGGGGGTTTATGAGGGTTTTAATTATAAGGTTTTCAATCATCTACTTTCAAAATCTTCTCAAACTGCAACACGCCACTACAATTTTACAAAAATGTGGCTAAGCTCAGAACTGTATTTTACAGTATTTGCAAATGAGTACATGATGTCATAAATGCATCTGTATCTCCAAGCAAGCATAATTTTCGTTGTTGGCATTTCAGAACAACAGTAAAGCAATTAGGCATGTATGCCTATACAAAAGTTATATATAAAAGGTTTGTATATATACACTGAACAAAATTATAAACACAACCCTTTTGTTTTTGCCCCCATTTTTCATGAGCTGAACTCAAAGATCTAAGAGTTTTTCTATGTACACAAAATGCCTGATATGTGGCATATCAGGGTACTGATTAGACAGCATGATTATTGCACAGGTGTGCCTTAGGCTGGCCATAATAAAAGGCCGCTCTAAAATGTGCTATTTTACTGTACTATATCCAGAGCATCCCAAACATGCTCAATGGCTGACATGTCTGGTGAGTATACTGTCCTTGGAAGATTTGGGATGTTTTCAGCTTCCAGGAATTGTGTACAGATCCTGGCAACATGGGTCCGTACATTATCATGCTGCAACAAATCATGTAAAGAAAAAAAAAAGTATTGAATTATATTGTTTTATGTATCAGGACATCATAAAAAAATGATGTCCCTGGCAGGTCTTAAAATTTGGTAAATACAACTTCAGATGAAAAACAATGTTTTTGGATGACTACCTTTACATGCACATGATCTTTAATGACATCCCATTCTTAATATGGAGTTGGCCTACCCTTTGCAGCTATACAGCTTCAACTCTACTGGGATGGCTTTCCACAAAGTTTAGTGTGTTTATGGGGATTGTTAACCATTCTTCTAGAAGCGCATTTGCCTGGTTTGCAGTCCTCACTCTAAATCTTACCAAATATGTTATATTGGGTTGAGGTCAGGACTCTGTGGGCCAGTCAAGTTCCTCCACACCAAACTTGCTCATCCATGTCTTTATGGACTTTGTTTTGTGCATTAGTGTGCAGTCATGTTGGAACAGGTAGGGACCATCCCCAACTGTTCCCACAAAGTCCCAAAAATGTATTGGTATGCTGAAGCATTAAGAGTTCCTTTCGCTGGAACTAAGGGGCCAATCCCAACCCCTGAAAAACAACCCCACATAATACCCCCTCCATTAAACTTTAGACTTGACACAATGCAGTCAGGCTCTTCATACTCGTCCATCGGATTACCAGACAGAGATGCATGATTCATCCCTCCAGAGAACACGTCTCCACTGCATTAGAGTCCAGTGGCGGCGTGCTTTACACCATTGCATATGATGCTTTGCATTGCACTTGGTGATATAAGGATGCAGCTGCTCGGACATGGAAACCCATTCCATGAAGATGTTCTTGAGTTAATCTGAAGGTCACATGAAGTTTGGAGGTCTTCAGATTAATAGCTGAAAACACTATAGCTATATCACTAAGAGCACTAAGAGCAAGAGCACTTTCTGACACTGCCGAAAGATGGTGACTTTTGCGCACTGTGCGCCTCAACATGCACTGACCCCACTCTGTGATTTTACGTGGCCTAACACTTTGTGGCTTTAGTTTCACGCACTGTTGTTCCCAATTGCTTCCACTTTGTTATAATACTACCAACAGTTGACTATGGAATATTTAATATTGAAGAAATTTCACAAATGGACTTATTGCACAACCTATGATGGTACCACGCTTGAATTCACTGAGCTCCTGAGAGCGACCCAGTCTTTCACAAATGCCTAGGTGCTTGATTTATACACCTTTGGCAATGATTGAAACACCTGAATTGAGTCATTTGGAGGGGTGCCCCAATACTTGTGGAAATTTAGTATATTACAACATGCCAAAACTAGGATTAACTAAAAACTAATTTCTGTTAACTAATTAAGAGGGTAAGTAGCAGTCAGATGCTGCTAATCAAATGTTTTGATACATTTGTTATCAGCACGTGTGATCAGCTCTATAAAGTAAGAAGTTTTGGCAGTTTGCTGATCTGGAGCTTTCAGGTGTGTGTTAACAATGCCAAAGAGGAAAGACATCAGCAGTGATCTTAGAGAAGCAATTGTTGCTGCCATCAATCTGAGAAGGGTTATACAGCAATTTCCAAACAATTTGAAATCCATTATTATACAGTGAGGAAGATTATTCACAAGTGGAAAACATTCAAGATAGTTGCTAATCTTCTCGGGAGTCGACGTTCCAACAAATGCATCCTAATTTCAGACTGTGCAATGCCCAGCAAAATAGCAAAACACTCAAGAATTGCACCTCAGACTCTTCATGTCTCAGTTGACATGTTAAATGTTGAAGTTTATGGCAGTACAATTAGAAAAAGACAGAACAAGTATAGCATGTCATGCCAGGAGAAAGCTCCCATTCCACCACATCCCAAAGATGCTCTATTGGGTTGAGATCTGGTAACTATGGGGGCCATTTTAGTACAGTGAACTCATTGTCATGTTCAAGAAACCAATTTGAAATGATTCAAGCTATGTGACATGATGCATTATCCTGCTGGAAGTAGCCATCAGAGGATGGGTACATGGTGGTCATAAAGGGATGGACATGAAACAATGCTCAGGTAAGCCTTGGCATTTAAACAATGCCCAATTGGACCTAAAGGGGGCTAAAGTGTACCAAGAAAACATTCCCCACACCATTACACCACCACCACCAGCCTGCACAGTGGTAACAAGGATGATGGATCCATGTTCTCTTGTTTATGCCAAATTCTGACTCTACCATCTGAATGTCTTGACAGAATGTCTCAATCAGACCAAGCAACATTTTTCCAGTTTTCAACTATCCAATTTTGGTGAGCTTGTGCAAATGGTAGCCTCTTTTTCAAATTTGTAGTGGAGATGAGTGGTACACGGTGGGGTCTTCTGCTGTTGTAGCCCATCTGCCTCAAGGTTGTGCGTGTTGTGGCTGCACAAGTGCTTTGCTGCATACATCAGTTGTAACGAGCGGTTATTTCAGTCAAAGTTGCTCTTCTATCAGCTTAAATCAGCCGGCCCATTCTCCTCTGACCTTTAGCATCAACAAGGCATTTTCGCCCACAGGACTGCCACATACTGGATGTTTTTCCCTTTTCACACCATTCTTTGTAAACCCTAGAAATGGTTGTGCGTGAAAATCCCAGTAATTGAGCAGATTGTGAAATACTCAAACCGACCTGTCTGACACCAACAACCATACCACGTTTAAAATCACTTAAATCACCTTTCTTTCCCATTCTGACATTCAGTTTGGAGTTTAGGAGATTGTCTTGACCAGGACCACACCCTTAAATGAATTGAAGCAACTGCCATGTGATTGGTTAATTAGACAATTGCTTTAATGAGAAATTGAACAGGTATTGCTAATAATCCTTTAGGTGAGTGTAATTCGCAGTGCCACATAAGGCGAAAACTAAACACAGCATAGCATAAACACCTCATACCAACTTTCTATCACACTGGGGGAGGGTTGATTTTTGGCTTGTTTTGCAGTCAGTGAGTCAACAATGAAACTCCTCTGTATACCAAGTATTCTAGAGTCATATGTGAGACCGTCCATCTGACAAATTAAGCTTGGCCAAAATTGGGTCATGCAGCAGGACAGTGATCACAAGAACACCAACAAATCTACACCAGAATGGCTGAAAAATAAAAGAATAAAGTTGTTGCACTGGCCCAAGTCCAGACGTCATCTTGACTGAAATGCTATGGCAAGAACTGTGCATAAACAAATGCCCACAAACCTCAATAAACTGATGCAATGTTGTAAAAAAGAGTGGGCCAAAATTCCTCCAGAACAAAGTGAGAGACGGATGCTGTCAAACAGAAAATGATTTTCAACGTATTGCTGCTTAAAGTGGCTCAACAAGCAATGTAATTATAGTGTGTCACTTATGGCTTTTCCATTCTGTTTTATTTTGGTTTAAAGGGGGCATAAATTGAGAAATCAACTTTTCATTCATTCATTCTTTTGATATATAAAAGTTAATCGTGGTATAAGAATATCCTGTTAGTTTTGGAGCTGAAAACTTCCTTGTTAGTCAAAGAAAAGCTTTTATTGACTCCAGGCTATACGATCGATCTCAGAATGTGTCAAGCTGTGATGTCAGAGTGTGGTGAAACACCACCTCAACAGAAGAAGAATGATTCTGTAGCCCCACCCGCCGATTTGTACATGACGTCATAGATAAATAACATAAGCCTACGTAGAGCTAAACCGGATTGAACTTCCTAGCAAAAAACATGCTGCTTAAGCTTCATTTAGATTCCACTATTATGAATGCCTCGATGAACTTTATTTTTTATAGCTCACGTGGGGAAGACATTGAACGTTTGTTCCTTCATTTCACAATGGATTTGTTTGTAAACAAGAGACTGGATGTGTAGACAGGATGAGATTACATGAATGAAGCAACACACTAATGTGAGTAAAAATGTTCTTTTTATTTTTTTATTTTATTTTTTTAAATATGTTGCATTGTCACAGATTGTTAGATATTGGTTGATTGTGTACGTGTCTAACTGAACATAACTTTCACACTGTCACAGACAGGAAAATCCTTTATTTGAGGTGTTGTTGGTTCATTGTGCTGTGATTCATGATCAGACTCGGACATGTATGGGCCAGGGCTCACAAAGCCAAACGTCCAGGGGCTATGTGTTTTCCAGATGGGCTACAAAAACATATCACCGGCTTGGGTGACTATCTTAAATAGTGAAATAACATTCCTTTCATGTTGTCTGTTGTTCACTCTCGACTTGATATTTGAAGGAAGAATATAATCACGGAATTTGATCATGCTGATTTCACTCTGCAGAGAGGTGTGTGTGTGACTCTGCAGTGAGGTGTGTGTGTGTGTGTGACTCTGCAGTGTGTGTGCATGTGCTTGTGATGCACGGTTTGCAGTTATATCCACTGATCGGGGTGGGACAAGTAATTAAACAAAAAATTTCAATTAATTGCGGGTGGATGAGAGATACATTTTTTTAATAAAATAAGTGTTTGAACACCCTGCTATTTTGCAAGTTCTCCCACTTGGAGATCATGGAGGGGTCTGAAATTGTCATCATAGGTGCATGTCCCATGTGAGAGACATAATCTAAAAAAACAATCCAGAAATCACATTATATGATTTTTTAACAATTTATTTGTGTAACCCAAGACTTGCTAACAACCCTATATATAATATCATATCGAGAAGCCTGCATGTTAGATGGGACAAACCACTTTAATGTACATTAACAAAAGCCCTGCTGTCCACTGAGCAGATCAAATCAGATGCAAATGCTTTCATAGATTTCTAGTGAAGCACAGTGGCCAGAATGACATGTTTAAAACCTGCTGTCCAATTAAAATGAATCATTAAAATCAACACATGCACATGTGAATGCCATTATCTCTGGGGCGTTTATTGACTTGGACTATTGAACTATGGACATGTTCATGTACACTAAATGCTGTGTGATATTTTAGCACCTCTCATTTCTTCCTTTCTCTCACAGATGGCTTCATTTTCTGTTTATTCTGCCTGCAAGTCAAACATACACACGTGTATATGAAAAAGCCATTTACACACACAGCCCTGTGGCAAACATCATAAATGAGCCTCTGTAATCAAAAGGCTAATCGCTAATGCTTGTGAGCCCCCGGGGTGTTCAAATGATGTTATTGTAATGATTGTTATGTTGATATAATGTTGCTCTGATTAGAGTTTGTTGAAAGCAAGTTACAAACTCTCATTCCTATAAACACACACCCACTCCCACTATTAAGGTAAGAGTGGCATTGATTTGGTACTCAAGAATACCGCAGGGAGAAGCAACCACTGACATATGCCATGACTCTGCTGTAGATTAGGTGCGAACAGCGAGTAAATACTATTAATGTACGTGTGCGTAAATGACAGCAGGCAAACGTGGGAGGGGAGTGTTGGAGGTAAACAGTATGAAATGAATTCAGGCTTGTTCTCACAGAGATGAGAAATGGGATGAGACCGTATTATGTGACATTACTACTGTGAATAGTAAATGTGCTGCAGAATACCGGCCTATTGCTGTCTGAACATTAGTTCAAGCAGAAAAGCTTTAGCGCATGTCACCATTTTTAGGATGTGGCCAACAAATTCTAGGTTACTTCTACTATATGGAAGTGGGTCACTTGTGGGTGACTGCTGATAGAATGTAATTGTGTTCCCTATTCTTATGGGAAAATGCTTTTACATGGTATCTTCATGGATATTTTTATGAGTAGTGGGCTATGTAAAGACTTGGCAGAAAACTAGTTTATATTTTTTTGATTATTTCTAAAGTGTATAGATATAATTTTAACTATATTTATTGTTAAAGGGTTAGTTCACCCAAAAATGAAATTTCTGTCATTAATGACTCACCCTAATGTCGTTCCACACCGTAAGACCTCCGTTCATCTTCAGAACACAGTTTAAGATATTTTATATTTTAGTCCCAGAGCATATATGCAGTCAATGCCCACTTTACTGTCCATGTCCAGAAAGGGAATAAAAACATCATCAAAGTAGTATCAAAAACTATGATTTTCCGCGTTCTTCCAAAAAGATTAAAACGGTGTGAATCGATCAATGATTCGGGTCGCCAATATCACGTGATTTCAGCAGTTCGGATCACGTCAAACCGCCAAACTGCTCAAATCATGTGACATTGGCGACACGAAGCATTGATTGATTCACTGATTCATGACCGTTTGAATCTTTTTGGAGAAACACTGAAGAGAAGACAATGCTGAATAAATTCATAGTTTTTGCTATTTTTGGACCAAAATGTATTTTCGATACATTGACAACTGATGTCAAATATGGACTACTTTGATGATGTTTTTATTCCCTTTCTGGACATGGACAGTAAAGTGGGTATTGACTGCATATGCTCAAATATAAATTATCTTAAACTGTTTCCCGATGATGAACAGAGGTCTTACGGGTGTGGAACGACATTAGCGTGAGTCATTAATGACACAATTTCATTTTTGGGTGAACTAACCCTTTAAGTGTTCAAAAAAAAGATTTAAATGTAATTGAAAATGTTTCTTTTCACCTTTATACATGTAACATCAGTAATGTCTAGAAAAAAATATATTTGCTGTCAATTAATCAAAATAAATATTTTTTTCACAATAATATTTAAATAATTTGTTTGGATTCAATACAATAGCAATATCGTAAAGTGGCATTTTGGAAGCAACATGATGTTTTAGAACCATTCAAACGTTTAGGGTCTGTACATTGTTTTGTTTATATATATAATATAATATAATATAATATAATATAATATAATATAATATAATATAATATAATATAATATAATATAATATAATATAAAGAAAGTAATATTTTTATTATAACGAGGATCCATTAAATTGATCAAAAGTGATCAAAAGGCATTTATAATGTTAAAAAAGGTTTCTGTCAATTTAAACTTTCTGTTGATAATAAAATATCAGTTTCCACACACAAAAAAAAACAATATTATACAAGCCAACTGCTCAACACTGGTAATAACTAAAAAAAAATTATTGTGCACTAGATCAGAATATTAGAATAATTTCTGAAGGATCATGTGACACTGAAGACTGGAGTAATGGCTGCTGAAAATCCAGCTTTGCCATCACAGAAATAAATTAATGTTAAATTATATTATGTTAAATTATAATAATATTTCAGTATAACTGTTTTAATGAATTCTCGATCAATTTAATGCAGCCTTCATGACTTCTTTTAAACATAAAGTATTCTTCCCAAACTTTTAAATGGTAGTGTATTACATCATTATATATTGTATTAATATAACTAATTAATATTTTGAACATATTCTTGTCTTTCTTTTTGTGTTTAGCTCTCTGTAGGGGCCAGGCTGGAGATCACCAAGCGTGCACAGAAGGCTCTAAAAGGCCTTAGCGACAAGAGTAAGAAAAAGGGTAATGATGACAGAAGTGAAAACTCCAACTTTGACTCCGCCCTCACTCATCTGCAGCAATCTCTTGCGCATCTAAAGACTCTGAGCCACTCCTTTACTGTGTCACTCAAGACAAGTCAAGAGGTAATCCTCAACACACATAAAATTCACAAAAAAGTGCTGTCCTTTTATCATCTAAGACAGATGCTAACTGTAAGTAGATTCTTAAATCTGATTCAAGTACCCAAGCTACTTGTTCTTTTTCTCTCTTATTATCTCTTTCTTGCTCCTTTCCTCCTCCTTCACAATTTCTCCCTTTCCTGACCTGTGAACAGTAGCTGTGATTGATTGGCAGGTTTGTAGCTGCTGTCCTATCTGCAGGATAGTAGCAGGCAGTCCATGTCAGCCTGTGGTTTCTTTAATGCACACATCGAACCATTTGTATATGGAAAAATATGTATTCATTTTTACAGAGCACACTTATCGAGCAGATACTGCCGTATCTCATTACCAGCACACCTTCACCATGTCACACAACATGCTCCCATAGGGATTTTCGCGAACTTGGGCACTGCAGTTTAATTCGCTGTTCAAGTTGCCTTTCGGAATGCAACCTGCCAGTGTTAGGAGAGTTACTAACTTAAAATCACAATAAAACATAAGTGTTTAACAGATTTCTATTCTATTTATCAATCGTTGATTACATTTTGAGATGTGGGCATTGTGCTTAAAAGTGGAGGTAGATGAACGTGATCTTACAGGTCCAGGTTTGAGCAGTCTAAATGTTTAGAAGAAGTCCTGCATATGAGATCAGAAAGAAGATTATATTTGATGTCTTTTTTATTGTGTTGTATTAAAACATGAATTGATGAATCATTTGCAAAAAGATCTACACTCAACTATTTTGGGGGACAGTTCAACAACAAAATTGCACTTTTAGAGTGCGTTCACACTTGTTTGCTTGTTTGTTTCTTTGTTTTTGGTCCGGACCAAAAAAAAACTATTTAGTCCTGGTCCGATTAGCATTCAGATTTTTATCACTGAACCAAAGGGCATAGGGATACATTCACAAACTGATTGGTCAGCTTTTATGACGTATTGCCTATTTTGAGACATAACTTACCGAATATCCAAATCAATGCTGTGTGCAGGGATAAATGCACTTATAGCCTGCATATGATGGTATTGTGTCCAGCTGAGAACTTGTGAAGAGCTTATAAAATGTGTAAAGGGGGCAAAACAGACATGAATCCCTCTGTCACACACACAAACGAAGATCTGCTGCGAGGAGACGTGGTTCTGATAACTGTACTGAACAGAGATGGGCAACATTGCGACTGCCGATATGCTTGAGTATTCTGTCCTTTTTAGGGTCTCATCTTCCTGTTTTTGGTTCTTTTTCATGTCTTTGTTCTGTGATGCGTTCATATATCATTTGAACTGCACCAGAGTTCGTTTGGAAGTGGACCGAGACCCATCCTTTCAGAGATCTAGGTCCGCTTGTTTGGTTCACACCAAGGTTCAGATAGCACACATGTTGAAATGAACTGCACTAACAGAGCAATCGCATCAGGGTTCGTTTTCATCAAATCAAACATGTCAAGTGTGAACCCTTAATAACTGTTTGCATTATTTTTTTGAGTTAAACTTTAAAAATTTTGTTCAACCAACAAACTGCATTGAGTTAGAGGAACTTTAAACACATTTTGAAGTTGATTACTTAAAAACATTTGGTAAAATTAAGTCTATTTCGGTTATAATAAAAATTTAAGCTTAACAGCATTAAACACACATAGGTCTTTCCCCTTTATTAAAAAAAACAACAAATAAAATAACACATAATTTCAAAATTTGACACAATCCTTCAGAAATCATTCTAATATGCTGATTTTTTTTAAATATTTTTTTTTTATGAATAAAAATAGAAGCTTTATAAAAAAAAAAAAGTATTTTGTAACATTATTTATGTCTTTGTGGTCGGTCACTTTTGATCCATAACAAAATTACACTTTTAATAACAATTTGCATAAATTTTTGTTAAACTTTTAAAATTATGTTCAACCAACAAACTATGTTGAGTTAGAGGTGCTTTATGCCATAAACACAGCTTTTTAAGTTGATTACTTAAAGGGTTACTTCAGCGATTAGCATATGGCTTTGTATCAGAAACCCTGGAGTATATTCAAATGATTTTGCAACTTCTGAAAACACGCCAGACTGAACACGCGTTGTGAATGTATGCCGCGAGCGCAGTCGCGTTTACCTCAGCTCTCATCACGAGAGCTCATTCAGCTCATTCATGACAGTAAATGGAATCCGACTCCTGCAGCGTTGCGCTGTGAGACTCACGCGGCGACTCACTCATTAAATTGAACAGACACGTTCAGTATTTAATTGTAGTGTCTTTACTCCAACTCGGTCCCAGTAAACCAGTAGTGTTGGCTTTGGGTGTGGCCTCACAGGGCAGCGAAGCATTCTGGGAATTGTAGTCTTTCATCCCCATGAGACAAAAATACATTTTCTGTCTTTTCTCAGTCTAGAAGGCGCCAAATTTAAAAAATAATTTCACATTTCTACTACATTAATGACCCAGTTTAAATACAGATTCATCTTTCCAGCGCTGAAGTACTCCTTTAAATAAAATAAAATTAAGTATTTTGGTTAAAATCTTTTAAAATAGACTTAACAGCATTAAACACTAATAGGTCTTTCCCTTCACTAATAATAACCTCCACATTTTGAATGTCAGTGTATGCACAGAATGCTGGGAAGCATAATTATTTTTAAGCTTAAAAACAGCCTTTTGCACCAGAGCCATGCTTATGGCACCTGTAAAGTCTCCCTCGGTAGGAAGATCCCCCCTGTGTGTGTGCGCGTGTGTGCGCGTGTGTGTGCGTGTGTGTGTGTGTGTGTGTGCGTGAGAAGCGTGTTGCTCACTGACCAAACTAATTATTTCTTACTTGTCCTTGGGTGTATTTTGGGACTAGATGTCTCCAAAGAAACATAAGACAGGCGAATGCCGCCTGACCAGGAGTGTTTATGTGTTTGTATTCTTGTCTTGTTTTAGGAGAGTTTGCGGAAATACAGTCGCATTTATGACCTGTCCAGGTCTGAGCAATCTAAGGTTCACCAACTGGCTGTCACAATGGCCATGGACGGACAGCCCCTCGAAAGAATCGAGCAGCTGCTCGCGGTCGCCGTGGGAACAAGTGACCTGTCTCCGAAGAGCGTAGTCCAGGACGCAGTGGAGCTGATCATAACTGCTCTCAGGTACAGCGATCTGCACTGCCTCCTATTTCTTTCTTTCTTAATATCACCCTCATTTTCTCCCTGTCTGTTTTATACCCTTGCTCGTTCCTTGTAATGCTTTCTCTTTCTCTCTTTCTCATTCTCTCCATCTTTGTCTTTATGGCCTATCCCTCTATTAACCTGTGTCAGGCTGGATGTGTTTTTGCTTGATTGAGTTAAACACAACGTTGGCCTCTGCCCTGGCCTCTCATCCCTCTCCTTTACAGCTCACTTTCTCTTGTTTTCTTACCTTTCATCTCCTGCTTTTAGGAGGTCACCACCTTCCCTGCTGGCTGGTTCTTAATAACACTATCTTTAGTAATACTAGCAATTCAGAGAGTAGGATAGAGCCAGTGTAGATTTTTGAACCAACATTTTCCATCACAACTTGAAATAAACAATGTGTTTGAGCCAGACTGGGGAGAGACATGTTGTAATAATATAACAATGAATGTGTTGTAATAATAACAATAATAAAAAAATATGTGGAAATTAATGTGTTTTTTGAACAATCACGCATAAAATCATATTCTAGTACACCCAAAAACAAAATCAAGACTTCATAAAAGGGCATAATAGGACCTCTTTAATAATTTGCTTTGGTGGGAGACTGTCCCACCAAATTATTGGATCTTACAAACAGCTAAATACTTCTCAAAGGGTTCCTGTTTAGAATTATCCTGGATGCCAGCCGAACTTAGCCCCGCCCACAAAATTTTTAAGTCGGGCAGTTCGGTCTGGCCTTGCTCCATAGAGGAGTAATTATCCCCGAACAGAAACTGTTCAGACCAATGAAATCATCAGGGCGAGCTTTAGACAATGACGGACAGATGATCAACAGTAACGTAATCATGCACGTCATCAAAGGGGCTTGGATTATATTTACTCGAATCCTAAACGGAGAGCTTGTTTGTATGCATTCACCTTCACAATTTCTCTCAGAAATGATGATCATGTTGGGTAAGTACTCTGTGTATCATTAAATTATTTTATTTTTTTACAACACTGGCAAAGATCGTGTATTCCAGCCTGATTCCAGCGCGTGTGTAGACAGGGTTGCCAAGTTTTTACAACAAAACCCGGCAACTACTAGCCCTAAACAATAGCTTCTCTGGGGTTCTCTGGGGGTAAAATGTGTGTTATTTTGGCAAGGTTGCCTGCTAAAATTCGCACTCATGGGTCTATATATCACATAATAGTCGCTTCAACCCGTGGACATAGAAAACAACCCACGGGGAAAAAAACGCGGACTTGGCAGCACAGTGCAGTTGAACTATGTTGACATTTGACAATGCGTCGCTTCATTGCTCTGATTGGTTGTAGGTCTATCCAATTGATGTCTTTCCTGGTTCGTTTGAAACACACCCCATAATCACAGCCCAATGGAGCAGTTTTAAGACTCATATTCTGACTAGAATTGAGTATGACCATGTCAGGCTAGTTTAGAATATGTCTTTGAAAAAAACTTAAGGGATACACAGTAAATCAGTACCATATTGGTGAATGGGTGGATGACCGAAATGTACACTGATGAGCCAAAATTTTATGACCACCTACCTCAAATGTAAAGTGCAATACAAATAAAATGTATTATTATTATTTATTTTTTTAATTATTATTATTTTTTATTATTATTTTTTTTATATGCTTTTGGTCCTCCATGTGCTGCCAAAACAGTGTCGAACCATGACTCTATATGACCCCTGAAGTTGTCCTGTGGTATCTAGCACCTTAGCAGCAGATTCTTTAAGTCCTGTAGGTTGCGAGGTCAAGCCGCCATAGATCAGACTTGTTGGTCCAGCATGTCCCACAGATACTCTATTCAATTGAGATACCTTTCCATTAAACTGCAACAATGCTTAGGTAGGTGGTACGTGTCAAAGTAACATCCACATGGATGGCAGGACCCAAGGTTTCCCAGCATTGCCCAAACATTACCCAAAGCATCACACTGCATCTGCCGTATTCTTGCTGCGATTGTCGTTGTCGCCAGTTTAACCGTTAAGACGTAAGACTCAACACCGGTTACAGACTCAACTTGCACACTGTGGCACCGCCCCCACCCTTGTTTATATATTTTTTTAATAGTAATATTTTTTTTAGTTCAGTTGGAGAACAGAGAATACAAATAAAAAAATAAATGTGTCTGCTTAATAAAGCATGATCCGAATGAGTCACAGCACAGACACAGCAGGAGTCAGATTTTATTCATCATGAGAGAGCTGACTGAGATGATCATGGAAGATTTATAAACCAAATAAACCAATTGGTTTCAAAGTGAAATGTAAAAGCGCCTATTTAAGGGAGTTTGTCATTGCACTGCATTCATGTTGTGTTTTTACAGAAGAATAATAGGCTAATGAACCAATTTAAGCAACCCGCCCCCATATTGGCGCAAATTCAAAACCGAAAATAAAATGTGCATGTCCTCACAAAACGCGCATTTACTGACGAACTGTCATTCACGGTATGAGCGCACTGGCGCGTTTTCAGTTCATTGCTATGGAAGCTTAACTTTTACAGGAATTCATTGAAAGCATTCGCTTTGCTCCATTCCGTTATTAATACCCGATCGGCTGTGTGCATGTTACTTTCGATTAGATAGAATTAGTGATTTAAAAGCCCAGTCGGTGATACCGGTATTACAGGTACACACGTTGATTAACCAGTGGGGAAATTTTCCTCAATGTCACATCCCTACTCTGCCGGCTTGCTACCCTTCCATAGTGCATCCTGATGCCATGTGTTCCCCAGGCAAGCGACGCGTACACACACGGCCATCCACGTGATGTAAAATAAACTGCAACGCATTGTGTATTCTGACACCTTTCTGTCAGAAACAGCATTAACTTCTTGAGCAATTTGAGCTACAGTAGCTCATCTGTTTGATCTTACCGCATGCCACCCTGTCGCCGGTTCACCGCTGTTCTTTCCATAGAGCACTTTTGATAGAAACTGACCACTGCAGAACAGGAACACCCCACAAGAGCTGCAGTTTTGGAGATGCTCTGACCCAGTCGTCTAGCCATCACAATTTGTCCCTTGTCAAACTCGCTCGAGTTCTATACTAGCCCATTTTTCCTGCTTCTAACACATCAACTTTGAGGACAAAATGTTCACTTGCTGCCAAAAATATCTCACCCAATGACTGGTGCTGTGAGGAAGAGATAATCAGTGTTATTTACTTCACCTGTCATGTTATGCCTGATCAGTGTACGTGTATATGTGCGTGTGTGTGTTTACATATAATATAACCAATCAGCCCAATCTGTCACGTATAATTCATGTTCTTATTTGCTTGTTTCTTATTTTCATGTGCTGTGAATAGGCCTTTAGAATGGCAAAAACTTCTGAAAGTTTTCTTTTCTTTGTAAATCCCAGACCATCACAGAGTGGGAATCATCATTCTGCACCTCATTATTAGTCGTTCTGCTTTGTGAATCTGTGTTGATCAGACGTTTCAGCTCAATCTGTAATCAAGCAGGATAGTGCAGGTCCCTTGAATCAGAGGAAACGATGGTCAGAAAAATTAAGATTGATTACGGTTGCTTTTGTTCAGATGCAGCCTCCCCCTCTTCTTTCTGTTGGAGTGATTCATATTCTAGGTAATTGCTTAAAACTAAAGTGTGTTCCTGTCTTCTGATGCTAATTACTGGTTTGTAGAGGTGGGCAAATGAATCATTAACAATGAAATGATTTGGGCACAGGGAATTGTCAAACTATTTTGGAAAGTTTACTTCATCAAACTGTATTCTCTGCTGTACTCAGCTTTTTTGTAGCCTGTGTTTTTAAGTAAAAGTAAATTCTCTTTGAAAGGAGGTGGAATCTGTGGTCTACCAAGCTGCCCATGATTGATGTTTATATCTGCAGAGTAAAAGATTACAGTTAAGTTTCATGTAGAAATAATCCTTTAGCATCATAGTGTTCCTCTATTGAAGGACACCTGTGTGTGTGTGTGTGTGTGTGTGTGTGTGTGTGTGTGTGTGTGTGTGTGTGTGTGTGTGTGTGTGTGTGTGTGTGTGTGTGTGTGTGTGTGTGTGTGTGTGTGTGTGTGTGTGTGTGTGTGTGTGTGTGTGTGTGTGTGTGTGTGTGTGTGTGTGTGTGTGTGTGTGTGTGTGTGGTTGTCTTCAGTAGTGCAGTGAAGTTTAAAGCAAGGTTTTAAGATTTTGCTGCTTGCATCATAAAATTGAAGATGCTAAAATTCTTAAATACTGAAGGAATGATGAAATGTTTAAATGCTTCTTCTAAATCTTGGCTTGCAGTTGATATCTGATTTACTAAATTTTAAATCTGTTTCAAGATTAAGTGGCTTGTGCACACTACAGTTTAAAAATTTGCCTTTATTGTATCAAAATACATTAAAAAAAGTAATATTATGAAATAGTATTAGTGTTTTTTTACCATTGTCTATTTGAACATATTATATTAACATTTAATTTATGATGTGATGTCAAAGCTGAATTTGCATCATAATTACGCCAGTCTTCAGTGTCACATGATGCTTCAGAAATCATATTCCAATATGCTGATTGCTGCTTAAGAAACATTTCCTATTATTGTCAATGTCAAAAACAGTTGTACTGCCTAATATATTGGAAACTTTTTTCTTCAGGATAAAATAGAATAGAAAGTTTAAGAGCTGTGCATTTTTTTTAAATGGTTTATAATTGCCAGCAAGGATGTATTAAATTTACTTTAAAAAAAAACTATTAAAGGTGCCCTGGAATGAAAAATTGAATTAAGCTTTCCATAGTTAAATAAAAAGAGTTCAGTACATGGACATCACATACTGTGAGTCTCAAACACCATTGTCTCCTCCTTCATATGTTAATCTTGTTTTGTGAGAAACACCATGGAAAAACCGGCTATTTTCAACATAACCCTACATGTGACGCAATCGCTGAGATCCTTAATATGTACGCCCCCAACATTTGCATGTCAGCCAATGTTCATTGTCAGGCGGAACTGCGCAGTGCGCAGCCGTCGCGAGTTCAGCAGATAAACAAGAGTCATGCGAGGAGAGCGAAAACGGCAGATCATAGACACAAATGTCATGTTCCAGGCTGTGCAAGGGATGTGAGGACTTTTCATACCCTTCCACAGATAAAAAAAATGTCAACAGTCATGGTTAATATTTATTTACAATCGGATGCCGCAACAATTTAATTCAAAGTTGTTCGTTTGCTTGGACCATTTCATCGCAGACAGTTTTTCTAACCTGGGGCAATATAGCAGGATTCGCTCAGCGTCTAAAACTGAAGAAAGTGCAGATTCCAACCATATTATTGCAAACAGTAAGTAGTGATTTTATCCACTTCTTGACTTGACTGAACCCATTTCTGATGATGAAATTGAAAGTTTCTTAGTAATACAACATTACGATAATATCCCCTGTGTTGTCTAGATCTAACGCAAGATGCTAGTATTGGAAACTCCAAGTATAGCACACACAACAGTTTGTCAAATGACAATGGTTAAGGTTATTATTTCCTGCCAGTGTTGTCATAAAATACAACAGTAGATACGTATATTGATGCCTTTTGACAGATTGAAATCTAAATTAGCCAATATTTCATCATCAACAACTCAAAAGCTAACTACGTTTATTACTGTTTAGTTTCTTACAGATCACTCAATCGATCCTTGTAGCTAACGTCACCTTCTCCACCATTTAAGTTGAAACGATTTGACAAGGCTTCTAGTTTGTTAAATAAATATACATTTTTGAGAACTGAAGTATGATTATTTTACAGCAGGTGAGTAGTAAACATGACACTGACTATTTTGAGTGGCTTCTACATAACTTTGTTTGGCTAAATAAATCAACTTTTAAATCACTACTCTACTGTCAAACTCTAACGTTACTGTACAAACAACATATTTATGTGCTACCCAGTTCAGTTTGTGATTCAAAGTTAAGAAGCCATCATTGTAAAATCATTGCCATGACGGATGGTATAACGTTAGATGTGTTAGCCGTCACTGAGCAGCTGTGCAGTGAAAGAGCCAATCAGAGCAGAGCTCAACATTAATATTCATGACTCTTCCAAATAAGGCAAAAATAGAGCATTACATACTAGGGACAATTTCTAGGGTTGTAAATGGACCTGTAAAACCATATCTGGACCATTTTTGACCTTAAATAAGCCACATACCCTCTATTTAGATATCAGAGAACAATTTAAAATATTGTTTCAAATAAATCTAGGGCACCTTTGAATTCTTTAAAAACGAATTAGAATATTTTAACTAATAGTGTCGTAGAATAGTCATTGACATTGTTGTATGATTATTATAATATATAACAATCAGAATGTAATATTTTAGATGATTACAAAATAATAATTTGTGTTGAAATTAAAAATAAACCCTTTAAGCTTATTGTTACTAGGGTATGTCAGAGCAATTCTTTGAAGTTATCATTACTTGAACATTTAAATGATGCTGCTGTGCAGATTACAAATCAAGTCAACTTTATTTATATAGTGCTTTTACAATGCCGATTGTTTCAAAGCAGCTTCACAGTGTTAAACAGGATAATATTGCAATGACATTTTGATTCGGTTGTACAGTCGTTCTGGAGAAAACTGTGATGTTATCAGCTTGTTTTAATTTGTATCATATAGCAACAATGTTGGCAAATCATTATTATAGTTTTTACAATTAATTAAGACCTAATCAATTCATTTTATTCAGATATTTAGTTGAATAACTTGCATAGAAATGTTAGTGTCCCCAACTGAGCAAGCCAAGCCGAAGGCGATTACAGCAAAAGCAAAGCCGAAAAATTTGTCCTGACAAGTCTGGAGAAAATAAGTCACTAATTGTTTTAAACAGCAGATCCACTGAATGTGATTTGACACAGTTGTGGGAATACAGCTGATGTAAATAATATATATTATACAGAGGATGTTGAAACATGAATGTTTTAGAAGCAACATGAGGGAAATTGTCATCCCTACCAAAGCATCGCTCATGTTATATTGACATGTGATGTGTCCCCAACCGAAGAGAGATGGTAAGGTCTAACTCGCAACAACGGCACTGAAGGAAGCTGCAAAACAGAGCTTTTGTTGACATTATGGGGATGTCTGAAGAACTGCCTCTGGAGGCCACAGATTATTTAACGGCAGACTGACAAAGTGTTTCTGTAGCAGTAGGAATGAAATAAGAGAATGTTGGCATAAAAATGCAAAGCAATTATTAATAGAAACATAATTAGGTGGTGCATCCTCTTGCATAAAAGCATAACACAAACACCTTTAATGGAGGGAGACAGGCAAAGCCAGAAGAGAAGGGAGGAGCCCTGCAGCTAGAACATCAGCAGAAGAGCATTAAGATTGCTCAGTGTGAAAATCCCTTCCTTCAGTTACACACACACACACATACACACACAAACGTTTGCAGCCACAGAGCCACTTTAAAGCCTCAAGACACTGAATCAAAACTCAAGCTTCTCTCTCTCTCTCTCTCTCTCTCTCTCTCTCTCTCTCTCTCTCTCTCTCTCTCTCTCTCTCTCTCTCTCTCTCTCTCTCTCTCTCTCTCTCTCTCTCTCTCTCTCTCTCTCTCTCTCTCTCTCTCTCGTTCGCTCGCTCGCTCGCTCACTCACTCACTCACTCACTCACTCACTCTCTGTGTGTGTGTGTGTGTGTGTGTGTGTGTGTGTGTGTGTGTGTGTGTGTGTGTGTGTGTGTGTGTGTGTGTGTGTGTGTGTGTGTGTGTTTTTCAGTGGTGACAAGGACGTGTTGAAAGACTATGCGGACCCCTTGAAGGTACTGGAAGGAATTGTTGCAGCAGTACACACTAATGTAGAGAGCAGGTAGGATTCCTTTGTTTCAATGTTCCAGTTTACTGTTATTGAAACAAAATGCTGTCCATTTGACTTCAGAGGAAGGCATAAGATGCTAAAGTAAAAGGTCATGTGAGGAAACTTAACTCTCTAACTCTATATATATATGTACCAAGGCTGCATTTATTAAATACAGTAATATTGTTTTGTTGTTGTTTTTTTAAGTTTTAAACTAGTTTAAAACGCAAATTATTTCGTTTGATGGCAGCTGATTTAGCTGAATTGAAAGTACAAAAGAACGAAATTTAAAAAATTATTCTTTTCTAACTTCCTAAATGTATTTGCTACCAATTTAATGCATCCTTTCTGAATAAAACTATCAGTTTCTTTCCCAGACTTTTGATTTTATGAAGTGTTAAGTCTACTTTACAATCATTTATTTTAGTGGGAATATGGTGACATCAGAGGACATGCTGGCATGGTTACGTCCTTTTTACGGGGATGATGCTAAACCCGTCCGGCCCCGAATTGAGGTCCTGCAGATCCTAGAACAGTCATTCAGCCTCAGCGATCAAGACATCCACCTACTGGTGTTCTTCAGGAGCCAAGCCGTTTTGAAAGCCTGCTGGCCAAACAGAGAGGTGAAAAATATGCATATACCCACACTAGCACAAAACACGATTTACACTTCACACATAAATATTATTACGTTCCCACATCTCTGACTCAGTATTAGCTTATTTCCTCTGTGAGGCACTGCGGATGTAATCTCATTTTACAGTGCAGCCCTTTGCGAGTTAGCATGTGCTTATAGGAATTGCTTGACTATTTTCACGCATGTGGTAGTGTGTGTGGGAAGGAGTGAGATGTATTTGGTCCAGGGATTACCGATTGCCTGTTTAGCCATGCTCTTTGGCCTCAACTCATGTTGCTTTGGGGATGTGAGCATGTCATTCTGCCATTTTATGTGGTGTTTTATGTCAGGCAGTATGTACCAGAGCAGCTGAGTCAATTGAAGAGTTGAATATATAAAAGAACTATGAAACTCTTCTGTCCAAGTCTGTCAATGTTTTCTCAGTAGAGTGAGCTTCTGATTTTCCTGGCTAAACTTCTGGTTTCAAAAGTCAAAGGGATCAAGTAAATATAGCTGAACATAATTTAATTATAATGTTTAATGCTAGTCAGATCCGCCTACAATAGTGGGAGCTTGTTTGTATGTTATCCGAAATTCAAGTTAAAAATGATTAACAGTAGTTTTAAGAGAAGAAATTAGGCTTTATCAAATTAGGTGGTCTAAATGCATGGATGGATGGATAAATTAGATGGATGGATGGATGGATGGATGGATGGATGGATGGATGGATGGGTGGATGGGTGGGTGGGTGGGTGGGTGGACGGTCAAATTGGGTGGATGGACAAATTGGATGGATGGCCAAATTAGGTGGTCTGGATGGATGGATGGATGGATGGATGGATGGATGGGTGGACGGTCAAATTGGAAGGATGGGTGGATGGACAAATTGGATGGATGGTCAAATTAGGTGGTCTAAATGCATGGATAAATTGGATGGATGAAATAGGTGGATGGATAGCCAAATTGGATTGATAGTCAAATTGGGTGGTCAAAAATGCATGGATGGATAGATAGATGGGTAAAATGGATGGATGGTCAAATTGGGTGGTGATGGATGGATGGATGGATGGGTGGATAAAATAGGTTGATGGACAAATTGGGTGGTCAAAAATGCATGGGATGGATGGATGGATGGATGGGTTGAATAGGTGGATGGACAAATTGGATGGATGGTCAAATTGGGTGTTCAAAGATGGATGGATGATGGATGGATGGATGGGTGGGTGGGTAGAATAGGTGGATGGTCAAATTGGATGGATGGACAAATTGGGTGGTGATGGATGGATGGATGGATGGATGGATGGATGGATGGATGGATGGATGGATGGATGGATGAATGGTTAGATGGATGGATAAATGTAATGGATGGTCAAATGGATGGACGGATGGATGGATGGACATGGATGGATGGATGGATGGACGGATGGACGGATGGATGGATGGATGGATGGATGGATGGATGGATGGATGGATGGATGGATGGATGGATGGATGGATGGATGGTTAGATGGGTGGATAAATGGAATGGATGGTCAAATGGATGGACGGACGGATGATTGGTGGTTTATAAAAGTATATTAATGAATGAATCAAAGACTTTTGTCATTAATATACCTCCATAATAATTATTTAGTTTGTTTTCTGATATAAAGGGAAAAGTCACTTCATCTCATTCAACACACAGCAAAAAAAACAACAACATGCTGTTAATCCATTTTCCACCAAGTCGCATAATCCATTCTTTATCCAACTTTAATCATGCAAATGAATATTTACATAAGCAGGCCCTATCAGATGTTTGGTTTCACTTTAAGAGGATTACTTTGCCAATTGTTTAATAGAATAATTAAATGCAACTTTCAGTCTTCAGGGGTTTAAATCAAAAGAGCCCCTTAAGATTGTCGTTATATAGTTCCAGTTTCCAATCAGCCCTTGATTAGCGTTATTCAAGGGTAAACAACGGCATATCAAGCTTATGATTGAAAAGAGCCATTTCTGGCATGTCGTGGTTTGGATTTTACTCGTTTAGAGCATGTGGAGATGGAGTCTAACCTTTAATTCCACAGATTATCACTTCACTTCTATTCTATTCACTACATTGGGTCTCCAGTGTTGGCATAGCTTTGTTTTCCTCAACAAAATGAATCATTTGTGTCTTTATTGTGATCTAAAAAAAGGAAGGGAAAAGATGGGAGTTGTAATGAGAAGTCATGCCCTGAAGGAGGAGGAGTAATTAAAATGAACAGATTGCGGGAAGCGAAAGGGGATTGGCTCTATTTCACTGAGGCGTGGAGCCCTCGAACGGAGGCCACAAACTCCGAAGCCTAAATCCTGATTGGGAGCGCTGAGCCGGGTCTGTGCGCCCTGAGCGGTGGGCATCAGGCCACGGAACGCTGCCGCCGCGAGTCTGTCTGCTGAGGAGTGGATGCCGGTTTATATCATGAGACACGGAGACTGGTTATCAACTGGTAGCCCCAGGTGTCCGTGTGTCTTTATTTATGTCGGTACCTGGGTAATTTTGCCATTCTGTTTTTGTAGTGTGCTCGTTCATGCCCACAGGATTGTGCGTGTGTGTGTGTCTGTTAATATAACACTTCTACCCCCTGTATCCCAAACTAATCATCTCCTAACTCTCGCACGGGCCCATCCTGCCCAGCACCATAGCAACCGTGACTTCACTGCTGCCAAGCAGGAGCTGCGTTTCAGTTCTCTTGTCTGTTTGTTCTGTTGCATGTTCTGCTGAGCTGTATATTTCTCTGTTGTTGTTTACTTCTGCTGTTGCGGTGCTGTTTATCTCCCTGATGTACGAGGTAGTATTGTTGAACTTTATCAAAGCTGAATTGGGGCCATCCTTTCACATTCACAAAGAGGAATCGTCAAAGCTCACAGAAAGAGGGAGAAGCGTGTGTGTGTGTGAGCAATGGAAAGCGCCAGGCTAGTTATTGCACGGTTGTCTGATTAAGGAAATTACTTTGATCGCAGACAGAATGAGAGTGGTTGGACTTTTTCGTCTCATTCACTTACTGACAGTGGAATTTGATAACTCTCTCACTTGAATTCAGCGGGTTTAATTGCAGATGGGATTCCCTCTAAAATGACACATACTTAACCTCAGCAGAAATCCTCGTAGCTGTAAGGAAATTCTGTAGAGCTGTGTGTTTTATTGCTGCTTTGTTGAGGTTGCACTTTTCCCCCTCTTTTTCACGAATTGCCTTGACAGTCAACTCGAAAGCTCGTTCCCCACCTAAACTCAAAACAGGTCACTCCTATGCATAGGAACTTTGGAGTTTATTCCAGGGAACTGCTAGATAGTGAACTGCTAGACTCAACTTTGGGGCCCCAAAGATGCAGGTATAGATTTTCTATATTTATAAATGTGGGGGAGGGGACATTTCCCCAAGCTAAATTTGTATAGCTGTAGGCTAGACATATCACTAGATATATTAGCAAGCAAAAAGGTAAGCATCATGATCCAGATGGAAATGTGAACTTTAAGGTGCCCTTAAAACTGCTGCTACGTTAATTAGACAGTCATGTAGACAGACAGACAGACAGACAGACAGACAGACAGACAGACATGTAGACAGACAGACAGACAGACAGACAGACAGACAGACAGACAGACAGACAGACAGACAGACATGTAGACAGACATGTAGACAGACAGATAGATAGACAGATAGATAGATAGATAGATAGATAGATAGATAGATAGATAGATAGATAGATAGATAGATAGATAGATAGATAGATAGATAGATAGATAGATAGATAGATAGATAGATAGATAGATAGATAGATAGATAGATAGATAGATAGATAGATAGATAGATAGATAGATTAACACATTATACATTTAAAGCTACACGGTGTAACTTTTTTTGTTTATTCTTAGCTAAAAACACTTAGTTCTTTCAAAAATATAAGTGCTCATTAATGTATATTTACTTCTTTCAAGTAATAAAGTATTCTCGTAAGTTTATAATATACCATTGAAAATACATTGTTATAAATACATGAAAATACATGTTGCCCCTCCATCTTGAAAGTACATTGGCCAAAGAGGGACATACCCGTAAATTCAAGCTTCGCCTTTCGTGTTTTAACACTCGATGGCACCGTGTCGAATGTGAAGAGGGGGATTGCAATGTTAATCTTGGACGTTAATCTTCAAGATGGAGGGCCAACATGGCGACCGGCATTGGAACCCCTCACCCGTATGTATTTTCAATGGCATATTATAAACTTAAGAAAATACTTTATTACGTGAAAGAAACGAAAATATACATTAATGAGCACATATATTTTTGAAAGAATTAAGTGTTTTTAGCTAAGAATAAACTAAAACAAGTTACACAGTGCTCATTGTTACTTGTAAAGTAATGCATTAACTAATGTTACCTTTATTGTGAAATTTTAACATTAACCAAAATGTGTAGATCCTGTAAAAAAAAAAATAGTTTAAGATGCTTAATACATAAACATATTGAAACTTATACCATTGGAAAGTGCCTCTCACTGCTTAACTTCTTGCTTTGTGGAAGTGATGTTAGTGATTCGTGTTATCATATGAGCTTCTATCGAAAGCATTGTTTGATAAACTTGTCTGAACTAACATAATGTTGCAAATTCTCTTATAGATATATTTTTTACCTCACCGAAATATGTTCTAAAAGATATTTCAAAAGAAATTTGATTGAAATTACTTGCATTATCTGCCTCTTTCCCTGGCAATTTCTGCCTGTGTTTTGAAATCTCTACCCCTTTGGCATAGCAATGACTTTTGTTCAGATCCCCATCCCGATGGCTTATGGCCGTGGATTTTTATGTCTTAATTTTAGCTATTCGTCTTAGCCTAACGGCAACAAAATGTCACGGTCCCTGTGAGCGCTTACTGTTCGTTTGGCAGAGGACAGCAGCTTTGTCAGACTGAATTGAGAATCTTTATTTGGCAGCTATTCGTGTCCCAGACTCCCTTGTTTACTTGGTTTCTGAAGTAGTTATTGATATAATGAGTGCAAATGAATATTAGGATGTTGACGTGCGTGTGTTTTGGGATCATGCATGAGGTGTTATCGTTGCCGTGGTCCTTTGACTTGATTATCTGGACTCATTTGTCATGTTTAGAAGCTGTCAGTGTTTAGGTTAAACAGAAGGGTGTGTGTGTGTGTGTGTGTGCGTGTTTGTGTGTGCTTAACCGCAGACCAACTTAATGACTAGGGTTAATGTGGTCATTAAAACAAGGTCTTCGTTTCCCCTGGAGTGCATGCTTTAATATGCCCATGCTTAGCAGTGCCATTTTAATGTCTTTATCCAGGTGTGTGTGTGTGTGTAGACTACTTAGCTGCTTGTTGATTACTGAGGAATAGCTAAATGCACCACATTGAAGCCTTCTTGTTAGTTACTGACCAGTTACTAGTCAGTGAGGTTGACAAATTTATTATATAATATTAATATGATGAATTATGTATTATTATGTATTATTATTATTATTATTATTATTATTATTATTATTATTATTATTATTATTATTATATGATATGTTTTTGAAAGGAGTCTAACCAAAGCTGTATTTATCTAACCACAATTTGTCAAAACAGTAAGGTTGTGAAATATTTTTACAATTTCAAAGAAATCTATATTATCCCTGTGATTGCCAGGCTGAATTTTCAGCATAATTTCTCTTCAGTGTCACATGACTTCTGAAATTATTTTAATATGCTGATTTGCTGCTCAAGAAACTTTTCTTATTATTTTCATTGTTCAAAAAGGTTGTGCTGCCAAAATTCTTTGAATAGACCCCAAACTTTTGACTACTTTTGCTTTTACACTAATTTTTTGGCAATATAATATAATATAATATAATATAATATAATATAATATAATATAATATAATATAATATAATAAAGAGTTTGTATTCTGTAATTTTAGTGTGATTTTCTGACTCTAAAGAAATATCATTCTCTCACACACACACAAACACACACACATTTTTGTGTCTTCAAAATGTCAGCGTGATGTGACATCAGACCCTGGCAGTGTGTCAGCTTCGCTCTGTCATGAGCGCTCTTGTCTTTCACACGTGTCACTTTCCTCTGTCATTAGCTCCGCCTCCCTGGCACAGCCCGGGGCCACGCTTACATCATCTCCCGCTTCACAGGCTTCAAATGTCAGTAAGTTTCACTTGCTGTACTTTGCTGCACTAACTTCCCAAGGTCTTAGCGAGAGTTTCTCTACTTTTAATTCCTTGAAATTCCTCTAGTTTCAAATACTTTTTTTTTTTTTTTTTTGACATTTGTATCAAAGTCACTTTCCAGAAATGTCAGTTCACTCATCAGCCATATTTGCCTCCAGGCAGCCATTTTTGGGATGCAATATCAATTACTATCAACCTGAATAGGTAAATACTAAAATCTCAACTACTTTTAAATTCACATTCAAATAACATATTTAAATTCAGCGATAAAATTTGACATGAACACTCCTATAAATAGAGTTTCTTATCATCAAATAGCGTTAAAAAGTGTATATTTCAGGTTTGTCCTGCCAATGTATACAGTGGGGCAAAAAAGTATTTAGTCAGCCACCAATTGTGCAAGTTCTCCCACTTAAAAAGATGAGAGAGGCCTGTAATTTTCATCATAGGTACACTTCAACTATGAGAGACAGAATGAGAAAGAAAATCACATTGTCTGATTTTTAAAGAATTTATTTGCAAATTATGGTGGAAAATAAGTATTTGGTCAATAACAAAAGTTAATCTCAATACTTTGTTATATACCCTTAATAACAAAGGTGGCGGACTAAATATTTATTTGCCCCACTGTATGTGAAGTCTTATATTGGAACTGGAGCTTAAATTGGCTTCTGCATACCTTTACCAATTGTCAATTGGCTGTGTTATTCAGATATATTGCATGCTGCAATTTCTCCCCTTCATATAATCAGGGGTGCACATAACTTTTTTTATTCTGTCGTTATCACTTTCATCCTGCTCCTGTCTTCTTTTCTCTAAAAACATGGTAGATGATGATGTATGTATCCTTCTTTATCCCTGTTCTCCCTGTGATTTGCTGTTTACATGCACAAGTAAACAGCTGGCTTTTGGTTGTATTGTATTCCTGCCAAGTAACTCAAGTTACACAAAACTTTATATTTTGATGGGTTGCTGTGAAGACATTTTGAGTTTCAGTGTGTTTATGATATGACAATAATTTTCACAAATAAAACAGTAAAATGCTGGCAAAGTGACTGAGAGTGGCTCTGGAGATGAATTTCATGTATTCAAGCGGCAAAGGCTGAAAACATCACGAACGTCGTGTGCGTGCGTGCTGACCTGCTTTTATTTTACTCTTGATAAAATTGACAAATGTCGTGAAAATCTCAAGTAAGTGAGATTCCAGTAAGTCTTTATTATGACTGGATTTCGCAGAAATCATAGGGCCCTAGAAAAAGCCAACTAGAAAGACATATACCAATTAATAATTAATGAACACTATCTTGCCAGAGATGTAGAAAAACCCTACTCCAGTAAATAAACATGTCCCTGTCCCCAAAATTGCCTAAAAATGTTGGTGCTCAAATGCACTTTCCCTCGTGTTTCGCCTGCCCATAGTTTTGTTAAATATATATAAATATATTAGGGCCGGGACTCGATTAAAAAAATTAATCTAATTAATTAGAGGCTTTGTAATTAATTAATCGAAATTAATCGCATTTTAATTGCATATAAATATTTGACCTGGAACAATGAGAAGTAGCCCAATTTTTCACATGGATTTTTAGCATACCATTGAATAATGACTGAATACATAAGATTAATCAACAAAATATTGTTTATTTATTTCAGTCCAGCAGACCAGTGCAATGTTTGCCATTAAGTGTAGCAAAAGCATATTTGTGATATTTGAGGCTCGATGTGCTGCGGAGATACGCTAATTCCTTGTTGTATAGCAGGGGTGTCCAATCCTGCTCCTGGAGGGCCACTGTTCTGCTGAGTTTAGCTCTAACCCCAATTAAACACACCTGTACCAGCTCATTAAGGTCTTATTAGGCATACTAGAAACTTTAGCAGCGTATTGAGGCAAGCTGGAGCTAAACTCTGCAGGACGTCAGTGGCCCTCCAGGACCGACTTTGGATACCCCTGTTGTATAGCTTGCACACAACCATGCTCTTGTCGACGCTTCCATCATTTCGTTTTTTAAAACTAAAAAAAATTTCCCATCGCAAGCAAAGCAAAGCGGTCTCATCAGCTTCTTCGTTCATGTTCACTATGGTTTGTTGTTGTCATGGTTGTTGTCGTGACTCATGAGCGCTAGTTGGTGTTCCAGTATAATCGGTCCGTCAAAACTCATTCATTGAAAAACGTTCCGCGGGGCAAAAATAAGTGCGATTAATTTTTTTTTTTTTTGCGTAATTAATTAACGCGTTAAAGTCCCGTAGTTAATTAATCGTAATTAACGCGTTAAAGTCCCGGCCCTAAAATATATATATAATATATATATATATATATATATATATATATATATATATATATATATATATATATATATATATATATATATATATATATATATATATATAAATATATATATATATATATATTTATATATATTTAACAAAACTATGGGCAGGCGAAACACGAGGCGAAAAACGAACAAAATATATATAGTAATATAGTATTTGTATTTGAACACTCTGCTATTTTGCAAGTTCTCCCACTTGGAAATCATGGAGAATTTTAGAGAATCTTGGAAATTTAATATAATTTTTTTTAATTTATTTATTTATTTTTTTTACCATGAATGTGCACCTGTTATGTGCACCCCTGTGTACACTAAATACTAGCACGCCTCAATTCTGCCACATTAAGCTATGGAAAATACTATTATGTTAATATTATATTGTGAAATCGGTCATAGCGTTGTAAAAGTGAATTTTTTAGAAACGTTTTTCAGAAACAAAGCTGCTAGAAGGGAAAGTCCTGTCAGGCGGATAGGTTAATGTACAGAGGAGGGTTTTTAAGAAAGTGTGATGGAAGCAATGGCAGTGAGTAGGCAAAGGCATAACGTTCCTGTCAACCAATTGGTTCACAAGACCATAGGATATGCTATTTGAAAATTCCACCCTTTTTTCAAGCATGTACTAGTGCGGTCTTTCTCCCAATAGTCTATGCAGCATTTTGCACCAAAAGTGAGGAAGACTCAGTGTTTGAGGGTTGGACTGCACAATGTTGTTGCAGTCTCTTACCCTACTCCTAATATCATAGAGCGCTGGTTGGTTGTTAAAAATTGGTTATGCAAATGGAATTAAGCAGGCCTGAGAAACCTGAGGTCAGGTTTCCAGAGGTTTGAGTTTAGGTGTTCACTGTCTTAAAGGTGACTCAGCTCTGATGTGATGTTCTCAGGAATCGAGAGCACACTAAACCTATATATGGAAACTGTTTTACCTGTGACAGATTTATGCCAGCGCTGAGAAGATACAGTGGGTTTTACATGCACCTCATCACACACAGACAGCCGTGATCCATCAAAGACCTTCGTCCTTGGCCTTGAGCTCTATTAGCATGTGCTCATATGTGGCTGCCAGTGAGGCTAGAGTCATAATGGTTAAGTGGGGGGAAGTTACACCAGCAACATAGACATTGAACTCCATTTCTGGAATCCTGCTGTTCAAATTAATTTAATTTAAACAATAATGATCTTAAGATAGTATGCATATAATGGAAAATCATAGTTTTTGTTAGACAAGATTCAATGCTCTATGCCAGTGGTTCTCAAACCTGTCCTGTAGTATCGCCAGCCCTGCAGGGTTTTTATGTTTCCCTCATTTAACACACCTGATTCAACTCATGAGCTCATTAGTAGAGACTGCAAGACCTGAAATGGGTGTGTCAGGCCATGTCCACACTAATATATTTTTCTCTCCGTTTTGGCCTTCCGTCCACACTAAGACGTTTTAAGGCAATGAAAACGTATCGTTTTGAAAACGCTCTCCAAAGCGGATAAATTTGAAAACGCCATCTTCACGTCGTAGTGTGGACTGTGAAAACGGAGGCTTTTTAATACGATGACGCATTTTTAGCCATGTGATGCAGTCATATGACCAATTCAGCCAAGATGGTGAACGACATTGTACAGCAGTTGTTTTGTATGCTTTCTGTTTTGACAGCCTTGTTAAATATTAATGTCAGTTTGTACATACTGGTAAAAAACTCAGTGCCTTTTCTCGACATTGCCACAAAATTTCAAAGAATGACGCAAGTCGAAGCGTCTTGGATTTGCTCATGCGCAGTACGGGGATGTAAGCATTTCCAGACGTTTCAGTGTAGATGAACATTTTTTGGAAAACGATTGAAAATGATAGTGTGGATGCGGAGCGTTTTTAGACGAAAACTCTGTTTTTAAATTTATCCGGATTAGTGTAGACGTAGCCTCAGATATTAGGAGACATACAAAATGTGCAGGGCTGGTGGTACTCCAGGAGAGGTTTGAGAACCACTGCTCTATGCCATAGTGTTGTTTCAAATAGTTCAGTGCCACTTCACAGTTTATGAAACTATACTGCAAAATTTGTTTGCAAATTATTATGACATCAGAACAAGTGCGTTGAAGGTATGGTTAAAGATTAGAGATATTAAAAGCTTTCTGTTGTGAAACTTGAACCCTTTGGGAAATCTGCATAGGGAAATCTTCCTCCCTCAAGCCAGATTATGTTGTATTTTGTGCAAATGCATTAGTATAAATTTAATGTAGGAACCCAGATATGGATCCCTATTGTTTATGTCAGGGATTCCCATTTTTTCTGTCAAATCAAACCATTTACCGGAAGAGTACCCCATTTAATAAATCATAAATCAATCATTTAACAAGTTCAACCCACAACTTTAAAGTTTTTGCCTGTTTAACTTTAAAGTTGCCATATAAAGTTGCCTTTATATGCCTGAAAATGTTTCTATAAATAGTTACTTTGTGTTGTACAGTTGTAGCTAATGTTTTCATTCAGCTCAAGTATTTTAAATTGTATGTAGCTTTTAGTTTGGAGTAGCTTGTCATCACTGAATAAAAAGCAAGGCAAAAGTACTATATTTTAGAAATTATCGGATCTTGTCTAAGCTGAATTTACAACTTCATTCACTGACTCTTGACAGACTAGACAGTTCATTTGGTTTGCAGCCTTCTTTGATCAAGGTAGATCTCCGTTTTCTCCTATGCTGTAACTGTGAGTCCGTGTTCCTCTCTGCAAAGTCCTTCATCTGAACGTCTGTACTTTTAAGACAGGATTAGAATATCAAACTCCTGCGATGCCCATCCTGCAGTCCCCCAGCAATGGGATTTGGATCAGCTGTACATTGAGAGCACAGGGTAATCTCTGACTTCTGGCTCTGCATAAATCAAAGAGCCGACTTAATATTTAATTATGCTCCAGGTACTTCTGCCTGTGTTCTTCATCTCTTTCTCTCTCTTTTCCTCTGAAGCTAAGAGGAGCACATTCTGCCTTTGTAAGGGACTGCCTGAACAGCTAATCACATACAATCATGGTAACAGCAGTGAGGTCTCACAGCTTAACAGAGTCAAGTGGTGTTTCATAAAAAATAAAAAAATAAAATGAACAAATTCAACATCTCTGGATATGAACAGGTGTGGAGTCTTGTTGGAGCTGTGGTGCAGCTGTTGGCGCATACGCTCTGGGTTTGTTGGAGCGGAAGTGCCGATTTTAAAATGCCAGTAAAATGAACCTTCTTTGCTTTATTATTATAAATTATAATATATTACACCTTTATTATATTATACAAGAAAAAATAACCATCGAATGTTAAAGATTGCACGTTTGAAAAAACTGGTAAACTAAACCTTTTTGTGCTTATTTATTACAATTACAATGAACAGGTAGATAGAACAGGTTCCCCCTTGTCCTGGAAAACCTGGGCTATGTCCGAAATCTTTGTAGTGGTGGAGTTTAAGTACACTTATTTCATCCCACAATGCACCGCAATAACTAATGTATGCTCAACTGTTAAAGAATACCCATAATGCACTGTGATTGAAGTCACGAGCTGAATTATTTCATCTGACCAGAAGGTGGCGCCTGCAGCTGAACCCAATCATCCATCCATTTGCCTAACTGCACTGGTCCAGCGTAATATCATACGGGTATAAATTAATCTTTTCAAACGCTTCTCCCATGTGTATTTTCTGTGTAGTGCTCTGTGAAGAGTGTCAGATATTTCCGTTTGCTGCGTGTTTTACAGCATTTAGCATTGTAGCCAATGTTTGTTTCACTAGTGCAATGGCTCCAGAGACATTTGAGTTTGTCAGAATCTGCTCAATAGCTCTCAAAGCGCTAGATTTTTTTTTTCAGCACAAGCTCATTTGCTGAATTTTGCATGCTCGCAAATCCGTTCATTATAACCAACAAAGTGTAGACACAATGTATATGCAATTCATTGTGCAGTGTAGCCAGCTTAATTGATTATAATGGGAGTTTTCACAAGCGTGCAGAACTCCATGAGCAATCGCTGAACTGAAGTGATTGACTGGTTCAGTGATTTATAAAGGGAGTTCGCTCATTGTTTGCTATCTGTATATAACCCACTCACAATTTGAACAGTTTTATTTTTACTGCTTGGTACACTGCCAAATTTCAGGAGTGACGACCATATTTAAATGTGGGATTGAATCCAAAATTGTGTTGATTGGGGGGGTCAATCTCAGTCAAACTCAATCTCTTGAGTTTCAGTCAATCTCATGTCAATCTTGAGTACTTATAGAGTAGTATTGTATCCTTCATATCTCAGAAAAGTCTATAAAGAAAAATATTTATAAAAGAAAGATATAAGGCTAGGTCTTTCTGGGAAAAAAAGCATGAGCGGCTGGAGGCGTATCGTGTGGGCGGAGCTAAAGAATCATGAACGCGCACGGCCATTGTGTTGAGAGCGTCTGAAAGCTCTGACATCCTTAATTGTGGAGAACAAAAAGTTATCCTAAATAAACCATTGAGATCAATCAGATTTAGCCATTCGTTCATGATCCAGAATCAGATCTAGAAGCTGACATTGAACAGGAGAAGCAGTAACGACGACTACAGCAGGACATCTCAATGGTATGTACTGTAACTATAGCGTATATGCTTGCTTAGCGGCTTGTCATCTGCGATTTTTAAAACATTTGTGTGTGTTTACTAGTGGTTTATGAGGACATAATTTGGTGTATGCACTATTGTAGGCGATTTAATGTTAGCAGTAGCAAGCAGAACAGTTTTACACGTCAGACTATTGTGTTAGGGGTTAAACGACTTCCATTTTTTTAAAGTCGACATTTATGTGATGAAAGTTGACGTCGACTAGTCGCTGATGACGTCATTAATAAACAAATAAGCATGAGCCTCAAGCTGAGACTCGAACTCGGGTCTTCTTGTGCACAGGACAGCTATGGCATATGCCACAGCACTGCCCATGAGGTTATTGGTCCTACATAACAGTTTTTGTATCAGTTCTTTTGTGTTATGGTCGTTATATTTCTCACAGATTTCTACTCGTTCTGAATAAGATACAGGTAAAGTAGCACAATAAAGATATGAATGCATTAGTGAGTGATTGTGTGTGAATTAATTCTACCTGGCAGCATCTCTCTACTAATAGTGAAGCTGTGAGTTTTAGTTATCAAGAAAAATATCCTAGAACTTTTCAGTTTCTAAGCTATTTTATTGATAAATAACAGAACAGTGTTGATAATACATTTCTGCGCTACTGAATGGTTTTGTGTGAGGCGCGTGCGATCACGAAACACGATGTGTGTGTGTGTGTGTGTGTGTGTGTGTGTGTGTGTGTGTGTGTGTGTGTGTGTGTGTGTGTGTGTGTGTGTGTGTGTGTGTGTGTGTGTGTGTGTGTGTGTGTGTGTGTGCGTTGCAATGTATGAAGCACGCAGTTTAGCGCGATGATTAACTTACATCTACAATAAGCCTGCATTCTCCCGATAAATTTTAAGCATCCAGATGGTATAATCAAACATGTCTTTTGGAGAGCTCACAGAGTCTGCATTTATTTGTCATTTTTAACTGTTCAAAAAAGAGCCTGTGTGTCAGGAAATTGTTTATCCTGTTGCGCTCTCTATAGGCCAGCGACTAGTCGACGTCAAGCTTAAAGCGTCATGACAGAGCATTAAGGTCGACTAGTTGATTAGTCGACTAGTCGGTGCAACCCCTAGTGTGTGTATACATAGAAAAACAATGGAATAGTATCGCATTCGAATGAACGAGTCGATAGCTAATAACTCAAAGACATTCGAAGCAGTTTTGCTCACCGCCTGCTTCCAACAGTCAACCATGAACATTAATTGTTGGGTCTGTTTCATCTTTCAGCATTAGACAAGCTACAAATCCGGAGTTGAACTGGTCCTTGTTTATAAATCATCGTCGCCGTAATGCAGGGAACAAACAAAAACGCTTGCACAGCTCCATTGCTGCTCCAGAAAACAAACTCCATCCACTGTCCCATTAACACTGGATTCTTTGGGAAGCTGTGGAGGGTTGTCTTGCCCTGACAACCAAAAACGCATATCTTTGGTGACATTGTTGGTTTCGTGAAGTCCTGTGACTGCAGCGCACAGCCGGCGAGCGATTGCTCTTTCACTCCTTCCAGGGGAAGAGCCCGTACAAGGACATCCCGCCCCTTGCTGACGTCACATAGACCCATACTCCAAAAAAAACTTTCTGAAACGTATGAGAAACCGAAAAGAGTATTTTTGCCACTGAAATACTCCATCCAACTTTTTTTTGTGAAACTTTTACCAAGTTTATTATGGAAATCCAAGTCTTTAACAGTGTAAAAAACTCAGTATGCATGAAACATTTCAGCCCCCCCACCCCACCCAAAGAAAAACGCATGCCATTACAAAATATTGACTTAATAAAAAGACAATTAAAGTGCAAAAACAAGCTGTGTAAAAAAAACAAAACACAGGTGTGCCTAGGAAAGGTGAATACGTGAACAGCTGTTATATATTTCTGTACGTCAGTCTTATGTAGAACATATGTAAAAGAGCTTGTTCGTTTTCTGATTAGGTCAAGCTCCCTCTCTTTTACTCTCTTCCCTTTATATAGTCTTATGGGCTTTCCTATGTATAATTTTCTAGCTAACTGGTGCATAGCAAATAAGGGTCAAGAGTCTGATCTGTCTACTCGACAAACGAGGAAAAAGCAAGCAAGAAAGAACTGGGTTGTTTGCTTTTAATTTGTCTCTCTTTTTCTTTCAAGATTCGACTCTGAGACTTAATATTTCACAGCATTTCTGCTGATGGAGAAATATAGTTGGCAGTTTAGACATATGATCTTTCTAGACCATTGGGAAATGATTTAGTGTGTGAGCATTTGTGCATGTGTGTACATTATTTGTTGATTTCAAAGCACTACAATGATTCTATGTTGGGTCTATTGTTCTTGGTGCGTGATCACCCCTCTAACCCACTGCCACGGTCTCAATGACCTTTTCTGCCTTGAGGGTGAGTGCAATGAGTTTCCCGTCGATATGTTCCAGCAGTGCGTGAATGACTGTTTGACTGCTCTTAATAACATTTGAGGATGGTTTTTAACAACATTGCAGAATGGTTTCGCACTCCATTGAGCTGTATAGTGCATTTGTCCTAAATTGGACCTAAGCTGAAACCTGCAAAAATAGAAGTGTGAACTCTGACACAAGTTTTCAATATTCTGTGTTAAATCAATACTTTACCATAATCACTCTTGTCTTGTTTTTTAGGTTTTTTTTAAAGGAAACTATGAAGCAGTGATGCATTCCTCATCATCCCTGAAGAGTATTTGAATTATTTTAATCTCTGCTTAATTGCCATAATCTGCTTCACTGAGCTGAAATGCAAGTGTTCTAAAGAGACGCTGAGAAAGAGAATAAGTGGTGTTTCTCCATTTTCTTTGGCAGTAATCTACTGTCAAATCATGGTAATCAGGTTTTTTTTACACAGATATATAAATATATGTTTATAGTTAAATATAAATAAATATATAAAAAATGACATAAAAAGGGCAGGTCCAAGGCACTCAGTCAGACGTAAACAGAGGAGAAGGAATGAATTAAAAAGCCTTTATTTGGTATGGTCATTTTTTAAAGTCATTTAAAAAAAAAAAAATACAAGAGCCAACAGTTTGACAAACAAATGGTCTTCTTCAGGGTAAAGCTCTGTTTACGTCTGACTAAGTGCCTTGGACCTGCCTTTTTTGTGTCATTGGACTTTTCCCTTTTCCAAGAGCACCTATTATGGACTATTTCCTTCTACCTGGTTGAAACCTCTTGCACTTCAAATATATAAAGGACTTACAGCGAATCAGGCATCAGTTTTTATATATATATATATATATATATATATATATATATATATATATATATATATATATATATATATGTATATGTATATATATATATATATATATATATATATATATATATATATATATATATATATATATATATATATATATATATATAACACCCTGCTATTTTGCAAGTTCTCCCACTTGGAAATCATGGAGGGGTCTGAAATTGTCATCATAGGTGCATGTCCACTGTGAGAGACATAATCTATAAAAATAAAATAAAAATCCAGAAATCAGAATATATATATAACTATTTATTTGTATGATACAGCTTCAAATAAGTATTTTAACACCAAAATTATCTGCCAATGGGGTGAGAAGATCTTATTTCTGTTTGGGACGGAAACAAGTAACAAGATTTCAGTCAGAAACAAGATTATTTTTCTCACCCCATTGGCAGATCATTTTGCCTGTTTTGGACAAAAACTCACTTCATATTTATTTTACTTAAATAAAAAAATAAATATCATATCGTTTTACTTAAATGCATCTTGAGTTAAGAATTTTTAGATATTTAGACTGGAAACAAGACCAAATTACTAAGTAAGAAGAGCATTTTTGCAGTGTGTTAGGTGCATGGCACCAGATGTGGGCCTCCATTATTATTTTATAGGCCTCAATAACATATATTTGGTCCATCCAGTTTTGTTAATTTTTGCAAAAATTGCAAATGTATTAAAAAGCCAATTCCAGGCCTGTGGTCCGGAATTGGTCCATTTATGTAAGAAAAATATCCATATTTATATTTACAAATTATAATCACTGGCCTCTGGTTACAGCCATACTTGGGTCTAGTTCTGGCAGAACAATGACTTATGACCTGACACATGAAGTATATTGGTGAACGCGAAGCTCAGAGGATAGAGCCAAACAAAATACAGCTCAAACATATTCTGGTTTTAGACTTCTTATTTGTAAGAGAAATGTCGGAGGGACTTGACTTTGCCAAGCCCTATTTTTTTTTAACCACAAGAGGCATCCACTCTCAAGCTAAGCTAAAGCTACGACTACACTTCAGTAGGTCTTTATTAACCCCCTTGAGCCATATAGATTACTTTTATGATGGATTTTTTTTTTTTTTTTTTTTGGCTTCAAAAAAATGGTACCATTCACTCTGATTATAAAGCGTGGAAGAGCCAGGAAGTGTTTTATTATTACTCCTGTCTTTGGCTAAAAGAACAAAGTCATATACACCTAGGATGGCTTGAGGGTGAGTACATTTTCAATTTTGTGTAAACTAACCTTTCAATTGCATTGCATAAGTATTCAAAACCTACTTACTTGGTTAAAGGACCTAGTTAAACCTTACCTGCTTAAAGCACCTTTACGTCCTCAAGTCTTTTGGGGTATGTTGTGACGAGCTTTGCATGTCTGCATTTGGTGGTTTTTATGCCATTCTTCTTCTCAGATCCTCTCAAGCTCTGTCAGGTTAGATGTGGAACATCAGTGGACAGACATTTTTAGTTTCTTTAGTGATGTTAAATTGGGTTGAAGCCCAGGCTCTGGCTGGGCCAATCAAGGATATTCTCAGAGTTATCCATAAGCCACTCTTGCATTGTCTTAGCTGTGTGCTTAGTGTCATTGTTCCATTGGACAATAACTCTATTTTGCTGCGTTGAGCTTTCCTTCTCTGATTAGTCCCCCAGTCCCTGCCGCAGCTGCTACCATCACACTTTACTGTTGGGAGTCGGGACGGTATTGTACAGGAGATGAGCAGTGCCTGGTGATGCTTGGAATTGAGATTCATTTGACCAGAGAATTGTTTCTCACAGTCTAAGGGTGTCTTTTATGTGTTTTTTTGTTTGTTTTGTTTTTGTTTTTGTTGTTGTCGTTTTTTGGGAAAATCCAAGTGGGTTTTCATGCGTCTTCTCTAAATTTTCTCATCTCCATATATAATCACGGAGCTCAACCAGAGTGACCATCAGCTTTTTGGTCACCACTTAAACCAAGGCCATTGATTGCTCAGTTTAACCAGGAGACCATGTCTCCTTTTTTTGACCTTTTTTTTTTTTTTTTTAATATTGTGATATATTATTACAATTTAAAATAATTGGTTTTCAATTTATTATACTGTAAATGATCATTTATTTCTGTGATGCAAAGCTGAATTTTCAGTATCATTCCTCCAGTCTTCAGTGTCACATGATCCTTCAGAAATCATCTAATATTCTGATTTATTATGAGTGTTGGAAACAGTTCTGCTGCCTAATATATTTGATGAATAAAAGTTTCAAAAGAACTGCATTTATTCAAAATAAAAAAATATTTTCAATAATATAAGTCTCCTTTACTATAATTTTTTTATCAATTTAACACATCCTTCCTGAATAAAATTATTGATTTATTTCACACACAAAAAAAATGACTGACCCCAAATTACTGACCAGTAGTGTATATTGTTGTTAAAAAAGATTTTGATTTTTAAAACATTTGCTTCTTTTATTTTATTTTATTTTATTTTATTTTATTTTATTTTATTTTATTTTATTTTATTTTATTTTATTTTATTTTATTTTATTATTATTTATTACCATTAAAACCAGTTAATTTAAATTATAAAAATATATCATAATATTACATTTTTTCTGTATTTTTGATCAAATAAATGCAGACTTGATGAGCAGAAGAAAATTCTGTCAAAAACATTACAAATAGTAATGTGTCCAAACTTTTGGCCTGTACTTACTGTGTATATGTCTAATTAAAACTGATTAATCACATCCAAAATAAAAGTTTGTGTTTATATAATGTGTGTGTATGTATATATATATATATATATATATATATATATATATATATATATATATATATAATATATATACACACATACACAAACTTTTATTTTGGATGTGATTAATCACTCTTAATTTTTCCCCAGCACCACTAGGGCTTCATGGGTGGATGGATGGGTGTTTGAAATCGTTGTGAGATTGAAGCTGACTCGCTTCGTTTCCAGATTTCATTTCCACCTCTTTTCCCCGGGGTAGTTTGAGTGTCTCAGAACCTGCTAATCTCTGTGGATTTTCATTCACAACAGTCTCTAGAGCTTGCAGACAATGGTGCGAAAACAAAAACATTGGCAGCTCTGTGGTAACTGGAAAGCAGTCACCCGTTACTACAGTGCCATCAACAGCCACGTCTATTAATGCACAGCAGCAGAGGAGGTAGACTACAGCAGGTTCAGCTCCTTTTAGAGGCAACACTTGGGCACAGGCTCACTCAAGTTGGAGAGATTCCAAAAAACTCTTCCTGTTCTGACAAATCTCAGTTTCTGCTCTGACATACAGATGGTATACATACAGCAGTCAGTTTAGTGTATGCAACATGAATTCATGGATTCATCCATCTTATTTCTCTGATTTCGGCTGGTGTTGGTGGAGTTATGGTGTTGGGACTATCTCATTGGTGTTCATTGCTATGCCTTTTATAGTTAAAGTGTTAGTGAAAATGAAAATAAGCCCATGATTTACTCACCCTCAAGTCATCCTAGGTGTACATGACATTCTTTTTTTCAGACGAATGAAATCGCAGTTATATTAAAAAAGTTCCTGACTAATCTCAGCATTATAATGGCAGTCAATTGTTACCTTGTTTACGAAGTCCATAACACTGCATATATCCATCATATAACTGCTCACATGTTTCCAGATCCTTGTTGTTTTAGAAAAAGGCGTTCATCATCGCAGTGGCGTCGATAGTCCCATCTACTGTGTTCTTTAGTGATGTAATGACTGTTGGTTTGCTGAAAACCAAATCATTTTTTTATAGAAACACTCAACCTTGTAGTGCACTCAAGTGGTACACCTTTTCAGCCCCTCGCCGCTGAATATTCATAAACCCCTCCCATATGCATGCATAATTAATTAAATATGTAGAAGAGACTGAAATCTCAACACAAATGGCTTTTATTATTCAAATATTGAAATATTAAATGCCATTATGCATGTTTTCCAGGTGGGAGCATGTCAAGAATACTCTGGAGTGAAGCTCGCATTTCTCTTTAGCATACCGGGGTAAAAGTGTAGTTTTAAATACTTGCATTCTCGCAGCGTGATACAGATTTTCATGTTTCACATAGCTGCAGTGAACATGGATAGTTTTTTTTTTTCATCAGGTGAGAGACAGATCTTAAGATTTTGTGTTTTTGTGAGACACGTCTTTACAACAAGACTTTCAGGTTCACACTTACAGGTAGATGTGTTACAGTTGTTTTGTATGTTACAGGCTTTGTTACATATTTTTAAGGTGGTTTCTGTCTTTGGCGGCAGTTTTTATACACAGTTATTTTAAAGTTACAAAGTGACAAATGTTCGTTTAGATTGTTTAGAAGCATGAAGAGGACACTGGTATGGTGCTCTAAACCGTTTGTGCAGATACCTACTGAAATATTACCTGGTTTGGATTACACCAGTGGAATTTAGTTGTGTTACCAGGATTTGACACTTCATAGTTTCATTGACCACTGGGACATTTTCCAAGACTATTCACAAGTCTGTTGCATTATGCACCATAAATCCATTACTGCTTTTGCATTCTAAGACAAAATGCTGTATTCTGTTTGATACACCTTTCAATACTACATTCATTTATGTTTTTGTTCATTGAGCGTTTTGGTGGTTATTGTTTTATTACATTTGGTATTCAATTCAATCAAACAAAGTATGATTTATTCAGTTATTATTTAATATTGAATTGTTGGTTGCTGCTGGAGATGGTTGGTTGATGCATTGAGTTTTGTGTTAATTTATTATGGTTCTTCAATGTGTTAATTGTTACAATCCAGTGTTTCAATATATACAGATGTTCACTCCCCTTAAGACTCTTTCAGATACTTTAAACATAACCAATAACAAAAGTGAATACCCCATTTTATGCTAATTGTCTAAAATTAAGGTGAGGTAGTTACAGTTTGTTGATTATGTAATAATTTGTCACCCTAAATGATCCACATAGACTTTGACTGTAAGCCTGTCTAAACATTGGGATAACGGACTTTGATAACTGGCAAAATTGAAATGCTTATGGAAAGTTCAATCCAATTAGTTTTTCGCGTGTTCTACTGTTGGCTAATCCTAAAGATATCATTTTAAAGGGGTCATGAATTGAGAAATCAACTTTCCCTTGAGCTTTTGATATATAAAAGGTCATGGTAATATAAGAATATCCTGTAAGTTTCAGAGCTGAAAACTTCCTTGTTAGTCAAAGAAAAGCTTTTATAGACACCAGGCTCAGCAAACGGTCCTGTGCTTCATATTGAAGTCATTGCATGACAAAACACCACCTCTACAGAATAATGAGCACATCTAATCCAGTAGCCCCGCCCACCGACTCATGGATTGCTCGTGCTATAGCCAACAACTAGTTTAAACATGCAAGAACACAGTTGTGGCATACGCTTCCTTCGGATCCTAATATTAGGAATGAGTGGTTGGAAGTTTATTTTTAATGAAGTTCCAGCTCACGTGGGGAAGACATGTTCACTTAAGTTCACTTAAGTTCACTGCGGAATCATTTGTAAACAAATCTTCGGTCCGGCTGGATTTGGATCCGACAGGAATGGTGCAACACACCATGTGAGTAAAACGTGTTTTTATATGTAATAGTACTGCATTGTTATAGATCGTTTTGCTTATGTGTACGCTGGACGTGCCTGGCCGATGAATCTCTTAGTATTCCGTTCTTGTTCTGCTATTCTTTCTCTCTCTCTTGTTGACATCTGAAGGGCGGTGCACGGGCATACACACATGTATGTGTGTGCGCGCGGTTCGCGCTTATATCGTCCGATCTTGCAGGCTATGTGTAATAAAAAAATAATAGTCCAATCAATCGCGGGTCGATGAGAAATAAATCATTGTGTTTGTTTGATAAAGACGTTTACGAGCCCTGTGATCGAGATGATCATTCTGGTTGCCGCTTCTCCTTCAATCTCTCCTCTCTCATGTCACTGAACTGACAGGGGAGCTTAAGCTCATTAAATATGCAAATCTTATCCAATCCTAGCTGTGGGCGTTTACTTCCAAGTCTCCAGTGCCGCACACCCATCAAAACCCAGCGTTCAGGAGACAGCCTCAAAACCAGTGTAGAAAATAGCCTATTACTTATTAGTTATGATGTTTTTGAATGTAAAAACCACAAATACATCATTAGTTGACCTCAGACAACAGTATAAAAAAAAAAAAAAAAAACAGTTAATGACACCTTTAAGTAAGCATTTCTGGTCTAACCAGTCATGTCAACAGTTGTTGCAAGCTTGTGCCTGCTCCACCAAGCACATTTCTCTGCAATAACATTGAACAAACATGATTTCTGATTGATATTTTTAGCTATTTTATGTCCTGACCTTTTGAATTAAGCTAGCTCATCCTGTTTTACATCAATATAATTTTAAGTATTTCAGTTACTTTCCAGTCATCGTTATTTGACATTAACTAAAGCAAGCAAAATAACATTTGTTTGAAACAGGTAAATATCAATATCCAAAACAAATAGCAATAGCAATCTGCATTCTATACACACAAGGGCTTTTCATGCTGTGCTTAAGGATTATTGTCCTTCTAAACATGGCTTTTAACCCTAAGTAAAGTAGCGTTTCACACTTGCAATTTAGATACGGGGTTTGCACCTTTTTTAACCCGGAGTAAGGTTAGCGATATTAACTTTTTGCAGTATTAACCCTGCATTGCGATGCCAACCTTGTACAAATAGTTTTCACCTTGTGAAACAGAGTGGTGTTAGAATGTTACACCTAGACACTTAGCAGCAGACTACCAATCGCATACTCATATTTTTCCACAGAAACACTTTGCATTGTATAACAGTAAATTCAGCATTTGAGAGGGAAAAGGCAACCATTTAAGTGAAGAAGTGACTGATTCATTCTTACCTTTATAGTCCGAAATGTCCATTCAGTATAAACTCGAAAGTACAGTCAGCTATACGAGGATGTGCAATGCTAGAGCTTTTATGTGAACGGGTCGTGTGCTACGTTCATCCAATCAATGACACTGACCCGCAAATATGCAAATGAGAACATTAACCAACGGTTTAGTAGTGTACAGTGTAAAATGTCGGTTTGTGAATACCCAGGATTAATTGTTAACCCTGGGTTAATTATGAGCCATGTGAAAAGTTAAGATAACCCAGGATTCATTTTACCCAGGGTTTAGAATGACCCAGGGTTAGCTATTTCATGTGTGAAAAGCCCTAGTGTCTTCATTCATTTAAATATTTACAGTGCAGAAAAAACACTTGATTTGAAATATGACCATATCCAGCCCATGGATTGCAGCTGCCAGACCTACTTTATATATTCTTACTACATCATCTTTGCAAAGTCTCAGAACCGAAGCTCAGAACATATTCACAGGCATCAGATCCCTTCGGCTTTTACGTGCAGTCGTGCTGACACACACTTCTGCACCGACAAACACATCATGCATTCACTGACATAGGCATGCAGCGCCATGCTAGAGCGCACATCACAGGCCGCTGAAGAGGTACGGATATTACGCCCTGGAGTATCATTCTTTGGAAACTCAAGGGCCCTCCAGCACGGAGCAGTCGTCTTTGTACAGAGCGAAAAGATTTTGGTTTGTGTGGGTGTGTGTCAGCCTTACCTGAAAATCTTCCTCTTATGGATACAGAAGTTCACTTGTTCATATGCACTGGTTTTAGTGATTGGCTCCTACTCTTATGCTTTTTGATCCTTTCCTTCCACTTTCCTCCCTATCCCTTCCTCTCCTGTCTTTTTAAACTGGACGACCTTTATCACTCCTTCACTTCTGTGCAGGGCACAGGGGAAACGGTGGAAGTTAGGCAGTAGGTCAATGAATATTAATAAGACATTTTACACTCCTTCCAAAGGCCAGGCACGACACTTCTTTCCTCCCTCTCCCAGCACTCTTTCTTTCTCTCCTCCTGCTTGCCTTTTCCACACTGTCTTTCATCCCTCCTGTGTCATCACTCCATCCTCAGTGAATGAAAAGGATGAGTTGTACTCAACATTGACCTTATATGCCTCTTGAGGCCACAGAGCCAAGATGGGTTTTTTTGCCTAATAGCAATGCATAGAATAGCACTTTTCAGACAGTAACAGCTCGTACACACTTTTCTGCAGACAACCCAAGTATTTATTATTATATATTTTAATTCAATTTTATTTTGCTATGATTTCAGCCACCTTTAAAATATTTAATAATAAAATTAATACATTTTTTAATTATTGTTTTCAGTTTTACATGAAAATAGTTAATTATATCATTATACAAATTAAAATCAACTGAAATTCATACATTATAATTTTTATTATATTAATTAAACGTAATGAGATCAATATATTTTTAAGTTCACCATAATATTCAGTATTTATATACTATTATATATTTGAAATTTTTTTTTTTTTTTTATTTTCATTTATGTATTATTAATTGTATTAAAACACATTTTGTTAGCTTTAACAAATAATGCTTAACTAATAACAATACAAAAAAATAAAAATTAAAAATTAACTAAATTCACATATTTTCAATTAGTGTATGATGTCTATTGTTGTGTTTTGAATGCCTGAACTAGTGTTGTAGTCAAGACCACCTAAAATGAGACCAAGTCCAGCGTGTGCCGAGACAAGACCATGACCAAGGCAGGGCGAGACCGAGTCAAGACCAAGACCAGACCAGCACTCCTAAAATTCATCTAAAAAAATCCATGTCTACTATCTGAGAAATTACTTATATTTAATTAATAAATGTAATTAGAATAGTAAGACGCTATAGCGCTAATACCAATCACTGACAATAAAATTAATGGCACAGAAGTTGTATCTGAATTGGTACAATTACACATTCATGTCAAGATTAATTTAAAATTTAAACATTAACACAATTTAACATTCACGGAATCATTCATTCAACCAATTTCTTTAAAGCATCATTCAAAGATTCATTTAATAATGAAAGGTTGCCGAGTTAGCAAAGACACAGTTTAAAATTTGTAATTTTGAATGGTTTATGAATGTTTTTTTGGTTTGTGAATGTAATTTTGAATGGTTTATGAATGTTTTTTTGGTTTATGAACGTAATTTTGAATGGTTTATTGAATGTTTGTATGAATCAATGTCATTTGCAAGCACGCTTCATATTCATGAAAACGGCTGTATTGCTCTTGTGATTTTGCTTAATTATATTCTATGTTATATTTAAAAAACTACTTCTCAGAATCTTTCTCAGAATCTTTTGGCCATTTATATAAATTTTGGGCTTTTTTGAGACAACAGTAAGTTTTACATAAAATCACATTAATGATGTTAAATCAGACAATGCACCAGCAATTTAGTGATATCCTTGCCGTTGAGGTCTTGACTGGTCTCGAGATAAAATCCAGAGTCCTCTAAGTCCGAGACGAGACCAAGTACAAATGCCGTCGAGACCGAGACAAGACCAAGACCTTCAAAAATATGGTCTTAAGACCGGTCTCGAGTACTAAAACACTAGCCTGCTCTAAGATAACTATCTTAACCAGCCTTACTTATCCGTACTGGGTCAAAAGTTAGATTCGTACCTTGCCAGAATAAACCATCCTTGCATGTAAACTCAAGCTGGTCTAAGAGAGGTTTTTCTGCAGCTTGCTCATAGTGAGGCAGAACACATTCAGGAAGTAGAGCCCTTAACATTTTCATTATTTCTCTGTTTTGGGCTAAAAAAAATTCCTTAAACTGAACTTATATGATGAGTTTGACGTCACCACGTGGTCCTCCGTCCTTCTGATGTTCAGGCCCAACTAAGTCTGTCCTCTTCCTGAATGTTTCACCCTCAGACACGACCTGGCGGAGTTTACACAGTTCCTCCACGAATCCCTTTCATTTGATAAATAGAAAAACAAGATTTCAATTATGGTGTAATCCCTTTTAAGGGCTCATCTCCTGCATCTCCTCCCTGCTCTGAGCTCAGGATTGCCTTAATTTATTCATTATGCATAAGCTATTTATTATTCATTTTTGCGTATTCTGTCTGCACATACTCTTCAGAGTGGTGTTATGGAGAGGAAATCAGAGGAAGATGAAATGTCTGGGTTTTTTTTGAGACATCTGCCTGGTTTGGTCAAGCTCTTTGCCTTGGTATAATATCTGCTTTCTATCGCTTTCTTTATCTGCTGGTTTCATGCCCGATGGCAAAACTGACCAGAGATCAGTCTCAGAAATTTGCTGAGCATTGTAGTTTACCTTGGCCGGGTTGGAGGCCAGAGGTGCTATACAGCTGTAAATATGCCTCGAGTAGACTTAAGATCTAATCTCAGTGTCGGCCTGCATTTTACCCATGTACAGAATCTGTATAGCTGATGATTTGCATATACAGGTTTCTCTGAGATTCTGTAAAACAAAAAGACAGAACTGGTTAATGCACATGGTCCAGACACGTATAATATACATAACTATGTTTTCAGTGGTGTATAAAGACCTTAAATAATAAACCATTATGTTTATATTTCTTTAGAATGAGCCATTTATCTACATACAGCATGGATCCCCTTACAGTGAAGTCAGTCACCATTTTGCGGCATCATGTTTCTAAACGGACAAACTGCTCTACAGAGCGCTAGCTACTCTCATACCTTGATATCTTTGTCCTGTGTCGACCATTGTAGCTTCTCTATGCATTTCAAAAGGGAGGGGTAAGCGATGGGCAGTTGCAATTCACACCCTCGCCACTAGATGTCGATAAAATTCACACAGTTCCCCTTTAAAGTCCCAGTGAACCGGAAGTTGCAAGTGAGTTTTCGTCAGTGCTGTGACATTTTTCCAAGTGAAACGGAATATTCAACAGAGGGCAGGGTTTTACCTCAGTGTTTGGAGGGGAGTGGTTAAGCATTTTAAAACCTAAGCCGTCAAACTGCCGTCATCTGAGAAGGAACGCTGTTTCCCGAACGGAAGTTACTTTTCAGATTTTGATTAAAGGTTACCGCCACAAACTATTTTTCCAGTGTATTAACTTGCACTGATTAATTGTTCATCCTAAGACTTTTAATATGTGCTAACAAAGTAAATCGGGTCAATTTTGATTTCATGAGGACTTTAAAAGGATTGTTTACCCCAAAATTGTTGGATCCAATGTTGTTCTTGTTGGTCTTGTTTTGGACTCCATTGTATAGCGGTGTCAGTAATGTCAACTGTGACAATGCAATAACAATGCAGGATTATCAGTTTAATAAAAATAAAAAGCAATTTAAAAAAATAAAAAGCAGTTTTTAAAACCCATACCAAAACGTGACTTCAAAACCGAGGTACGTACCAAACCACTTTGAGTACCGATACGTTACATTTACCTGTCTGTCTGTCAGTGTATTGTTCTATATTTATGAATCAATCTGTCTGTCTTTCTAATATTATATTTTGATCTTTATCTATTTTTAAGTTTGCTATCGTTCTACCAATCTATCTGTAGTTCAATCTATAATTCTGTCTGTTGTTTTGACTGTTGTATGTCATCATTGTTCAGTATAATTCTGTTTATCTATATGTCTGTCATTCTATCTATCTGTTACATCTATCATTCCAATTCCTCATATTTGTTCAACTCATCATTGCCTACATATTTTTTTTTCTTTTTTTCTTTTTTGCGTCACTAGAATGCTGTATTGACAAATCAGCACCCAGGATCTGAACTAACTGGCTTAAACTAAGTTTAACGTGGGAGCTCTGTGCAGCTTCCCATCTTCAGCCATTTTCTCTCTGTTAGAGATCTGCTCTGAACTCTTCCTTTCAGAAAAAGAGAGTTGATGTTTATGCCGGGAAAGCATTATTTTCACACCTCCCCCTGATGAGTGGCTGTCTGTTGCCTCTCAGATCAATTTGCCCCTCAGCAACATGGCCGGCTTAAACAAATTGTGAATGTGTGTACACATGCATGTCCAATTCTCTATACTTATGTGCTGATGTGTAGACCTATTCATGAGCCTACATGCGCACTCGGACCAGCTATGTCTAAATATAAATAACAGATTCGGCTTGTTACTCTTACTTATTGTGCATTAATACTACATTGATCAATAGAGATCCATCTCCTCCTCAGCAACACTACATCCTGTCTCCTTCCCAGTGCCTGCTTGACAGATTAGAAGCTTTGGAGCCATTGAAGTACAAGCATCCAGTAAAACAAAAGGGACCCGCTCTTGTTCTGTCCAGTATGAAGGCGGGTAATTACCAGCCAGCCATCTCTGATGTTTATAGCATCCAGAGAGACGCAACTGTCAATGCTTAACTGTCTGCTCTTTTTGCATTTAGATAGATGAAGCAAAACAACTGAAGAATCCCTTTATAGTTCCTTCAAGATGTTATTTCTTTCCACTGGCAGCCTTTTACTATTTGGTGCTATTTAACTAAAAAGCCCCTCACAGTTTGAGTGGTATGTTTGCGTGCGTGGGTAGGCAACCATTAGCGGTCACAGGCTGAAATGGAGCCCAACCGAGTTTAAAGGAGCAACTTTCTCCAACACCACTAATGTATGACAATTTACACACTGACAGACACGAGCGCAGATGCACAGGCGCACACACTGACTAACCCTTAAATGTGCAATTGTTGTGTGTCTGCATGTGGCAGGGAGATTTCCTGCAGGTGGGAGAGTCGTTGGGAGAGTTGGAGTGGGTGGACGCCTTGAAGTGTGGCGTAGCTTGATGGCACCGCCACAAACTCATTCAGTTTGTCTAAGGATCCCCCCTCCGCACACACACACACACACACACACATACATACAGATTGTCTTTTGGCAGCGTGGGCAGATGCTCTGAAGCAGGGAGAATGGTTGCACCACCGCAAGATTTCTTCCTCTTCCCTGGGGTCTGTTTTAAAGGATGATGGGATACGGGAGGGCGGAGGATATGTCATTTTATTCTCGTCTTATCCTCCTGCCCTGGTGCTGATGTGCGTGGACGTAGTTCAGGGAAACAGACCCGCTTTATTCCACGTTTTGTCCTCTTCTAACCTGACTGTCTCTCTCATTCTTTCTCTCAGATGTGTGTGTGGGTGAATAGAGCGTGGATCTGTCTGGCTTTGCTTTTAGCACAAGCTGTCATTGCTTTTGGTTAAGCACATATTATACTAAGTGTGCACAGACCAATGTCTCTAGGGGAATTTAGCATTTGGAAGGTGAAGATTGCCACAGGAACCCTTCCACTTTGTCACTGATTAGCTCGTGAGTTTTTCGACCCGTCATCTACACCCGAGAACGTTGTCAAGGACATCGATGAAGCTTGGCAGAGGATTAGGCATTTAAAGTAGCACCTCTGAGAAGTGCAAATTTCTCAGCTAAAGTCCAAGCCTGCTTTCATGATCTACAGAAAGTGTCCAATTACTTTTAATTAAAAAAAAAAAATCTGCTTATTTAAATATAGTTCATTAAATTAAGGGCTTATACATAAATACTTGAAATTAATTTTGTAAACAAATATAATATATTCTAATATAATACATATATTATTTTTATTTGATATTAATTAGCTAAATCACTTGTCCTGTGTAGGGTTGCAGGCAGGGTTGTTGCTGTTTTTCATGCTGTCGTGAGTGTTTCTTCCTGCCGTTTTACTTTTTCACTAATTAGATAATGAATTTTTAAATCAGTGTTCAGTCCTCTAAAACCCAAGCCTGCTATCTCTTCTGCTGTTAGAATTTCATTTAGACTACCTAGTATTAGGGCTGCATTTGTAGTGGCTTCTTTTAAATTTATACAGTGAAGATTGTGCATTGTTATTTACATTTGATTATTACATTTCTGTCCTTAAATACTGTTATACTTACTTGAAAAACACAGGCTGAAGCACTGATAATTTCATCTCTGTCTTTTTTCTGTTTTGTTTATCTGTGCTCGTAATTTGTTTATTTTTTTATGCAGATTCACCTCCCTACAAAATCATCCCAAAATTCTTTCCAAATAGAGCTATATCTGGTGAAACCTTTTTATATTGCAAAAAAATATATATTGCAGTGATATTTTTGTAATATCATGCAGCATTCGTTAGTATGTTTTTGCGTTTTAATCAAAAAATTTCAAATAGAAAAACGAGGAACCTCGGTTGAGGTTGAACTGACCATGAACTAAAGTGCCTTGGTTTGCCAGCTCATTTTATCCAATTAGAAAAGAGACTGATATGGAATACAGGCTCTGTTTAGGTGTTGCCTCAATGGTTATTCTTAGATCATAATAAATGTAGGTCAAACATGATTGGCTGTAATGAGTTTATTATGCAGGTTATTAATCGTCTGAATGTGTAGGATGGTGGTTGAATGGAATTATGGTGTTGAAAATACTCAGGCCGAAGTGTCAGCTTAATTGATTTTCACATCAGTGAATAACGGTGAGACAGTAGACAACGAGAGAGTGAAAGGAAATGTGGGAATTAGATAGATTAATGCCAATATGATGAAATTGTTGCAATCTGTTCATTTATTCATGTGTGTGTGTGTGTGTGTGTGTGTGTGTGTGTGTGTGTGTGTGTGTGTGTGTGTGTGTGTGTGTGTGTGTGTGTGTGTGTGTGTGTGTGTGTGTGTGTGTGTGTGTGTGTGTGTGTGTGTGTGTGTGTGTGTGTGTGTGTATATATAAAATATACAATGAGAAAAATAAGTATTTGAACACCGTTATTTTGCTAATTCTCCCACTGGAGGGGTATGAAATTGTCATCGTAGGTTCATGTCCACTGTGAGAGACATAATCTAAATTTTTAAAATCCAGAAATCACTATATGATTTTTTATATCTATTTATTTGTATGATACAGCTGCAAATAAGTATTTGACAACCTGTCTATCAGCTACAATTCTAGCCACGCACACACACACACACAGTGGGGCAAAAAAGTTTAGCCACCAAAAGTTCTCCCACTTGAAAAGATGAGAGAGGCCTGTAATTTTTATCATAGGTGATTTTTAAAGAATTTATTTGCAAATTGTGGTGGAAAATAAGTATTTGGTCAATAACAAAAGTTCATCTCAATACTTTGTTATATACCCTCTGTTGGCATTGACAAAGGTCAGACGTTTTCTGTAAATAGCCACAGTGTTTTACACAATGTTGCTGGTAGTTTGGCCCATTCCTCCATGCAGATCTCCTCTAGAGCAGCAATGTTTTTGGGCTGCTGCTGAGCCACACAGATTTTCAACTCCCTCCAAAGATTTTCTATTGAGTTGAGATCTGGAGACTGGCTAGGCCACTCCAGGACCTTAAAATGCTTCTTACGAATCCACTCCTTCATTGCCCGGGCGGTGTGTTTGGGATCATTGTCATGCTGAAAGACCCAGCCATGTTTCATCTTCAATGACCTTGTTGATGGAAGGGCATTTAAGTTTTTTACTAAAAATCTCCCGATATATTGCCCCATTAATTCTTTCCTTTACACTGATTAGTCGTCCTGGTCCCTTTGTCGAAAAACAGCCCAAAAGCATGTTTCCACCCCCATGCTTCACAGTAGGTATGGTGCAACTCAGTATTCTTTCTCCTCCAAACACAACAAATTGAGTTTTTACCAAAAAGTTATATTTTAGTTTCATCTAACCATATGACATTCTCCCAATCCTCTTCGGGATCATCCAAATGCTCTCTAGCAAACTTCAGATGGGCCCAGACATGTACTTGCTTAAGCAGGGGGACACGTCTGGCACTGCAGGATTTGTGTAGTTTGTTACTGATATTAGCCTTTGTTACTTTGGTCCCAGCTCTCTGCAGGTCATTCACTAGGTCCAACTGTGTGGTTCTGGGATTTTTGCTCACCGTTCTTGTGATCATTTTGACCCCACAGGGTGAGATCTTGCGTGGAGCCCCAGATCGAGGGAGATTATCAGTGGTCTTGTATGTTTTCCATTTTCTATTAATTGCTCCCACAATTTATTTTTTCACACCAAGCTGCTTACCTATTGCAGATTTAGTCTTCCCAGCCAGGTGCAGGTCTACAATTTTGTTTCTGGTGTCCTTTGACAGCTCTTTGGTCTTGGCCATAGTGGAGTTTGGAATCTGACTGTTTGAGGTTGTGGACAGGTGTCTTTTATACTGATAACAAGTTCAAACAGGTGCCATTTATACAGGTCTGTGAGAGCCAGACATCTCGCTTTTTTTGTAGGTGACCAAATACCTATTTGCCACCATAATTTGCAAATAAATTCTTTAAAAATCAGACAATGTGCTTATGGGATTTTTTTTCTCATTCTGTCTTATAGTTGAAGTGTACTACCTATGATGAAAATTACAGGCCTCTCTCATCTTTTTAAGTGGGAGAACTTGCACAATTTGTGGCTGACTAGAAACATGACATTAAAAAATTTGTAGTTCACATAGTCATGGTGCTACAGGCCTGTATACTATATAGGCACATATAGACACATATTGTGTGTATTTTATGACCTCCATCACAATGGCAAGCCAAATCATCTGCCATATCCTTTAGTTTTTTTTCTCCTCAGTCATTTTGATCTGTGTTTTGCCCCCCTGAGTTTTTAGCCATTTTCTGTAATTTCTTGGAGCATGCTGGTACCATGCCATGGAATGGCTCTGACTTTTTTTTGTTTTCCCCTCAGAAATCAGACATTTTCTCAGCTGTTAAATTGTGCTCCCGTTGCACTGAAGGGAAATTAATTACTTTCTCTCCCCGCCTCCCTCTTTTGGAAGAGAACATAAGAGTTACCACAGGGGACAATTCACTCCTTTTTCCATAGAAGTCATTCCATTCTATATGTGTGCGAGTGCCAGTCTAGCCATTTCCAGCCCTTTTCCCCTTCTCCTCCCATCTTGATTGCTTTGTCTTTTCATGTTTAGTCCTTCTGCTATCTGTGCGTTATCCTGCCAGCTCTCTCAATCTGTAAACATGACGTCTTACCTTTTAGTGCTGTAGCCGGAAAGATATTCTGCCTTTCACAGATTTAGTATGTATAGTCTTTATCTGCCTTCGGTCTCAAAGATTTGCATATTTACTCTATGGTCATGTGTTTTAGAGTTGCACTTGGTATATAGCTGTTCAGTTTGCAGTCCTAAAATATGGGGAGAGAATTAACAACAACATGCACTAATGTTCAAAATTATAGGGTCGTTAAGATTTTTTTGTTCTTTTTTGAAATAAATATTTTTACTCTGCAATGATGCATTAAATTGATCAAAAGCAAAGTATCGGTCAATACTTTTACATTAACTGTTACAAAAGATGTTGAATATCTGAATAGTTATTTTCAAAGGATCCAGATATATACATTTTTTTATGACTTCCATAAGTGTATTAACCATGCAGCAGAACTGATTTCAACATTGATACTAATTAAAACATTATATATTAGAATGATTTCTGAAGGATGATGTGACACTGAAGAATAGAGTAAAGGCTGCTGAAAATTCAGCTTTGCCATCACAGGAATACGTTGCATTTTAAAATATATTAAAATAGAAAAGTGTTATTTTAAATTGTAATTATTCACAAGATATTTGCAACTTCCCTTTCAAATGTTTCAAAAGACATAACTTTCACTCTCTTTCTCTCTGCTTCCCTCCCTTTTCATAGTGCGAGATGAAAGATGTCGAGAATGAAGAAAAGCGAAACTCCTTGTTTCTGGAACTGTTGGAGTCCAGCAATAAATGGGAGGAGTTTCAACACCTTATGCTCCTCCTACAGGCGTGGCCACCAGTGACTGACAAGAGCAGGTAAGGCTTTGGTGCTGATGCTCAATTTTCAATTTACATATTCACTTATTAAATGTATTATATACGGATGATCAGAACAAGATTAGACCAGATATCATCCTGCAGGATTTTATTTCGAAATAATAACCAGCTGTAAGTACATCATCCTACTAATTTATGAGTTTAAATATTTTATTAAGTGAGACTGCTGAGTGATGAGAAAAACATGTAAGAGATTGGTTGTCAGGGGCGTCTGTCAAATATACAGTTTAACAGTAGCAGTAAGTATTTTACCTTTCTTTTTTCCAAATTAATATGCTTATACATCTCTGTTGTTCATTTCTATGTTGTCTTTCATCAATTATATGCATACAGTGCTCGAAGTGGAGCGGTACTCACCGTATATCGCCACTTATACATTTTACTCTTAAGCGTTACTGCACGTTTTCGTGCGTGCTGCTACTTCTCGCTTTTATAACGGATCAATTGACTGTGAATGAAGCACAATTGTTTAATTAAGTGGCAAGTATTAAGATTTGCACGTTCCTATGCAACGCTTAAGATAAAATGTGCGACCCATTTGATTTTTTTTTATTGAGAATGTAGTAAAACACTATAGAAAAAGTCAGCCATGATCTAAAACAGCCACTAAAATGACTTAATAAAAATAGGGGAAAACATCATCCTGCAAGCTTTTTACACTTATGATGACAACATTTACTAGAATTTATCACATTCTATTGTGTTTATTGTGTAAATTTTTGTATGTATACTGCACCTGTGGCATGTTGTAGCTGTAGTTACTAACTGTGTTGTTATTTTTCATAACAAATACTATAGATTAAAAAAGAAAGAAAAACGTTAATATTGGCCTGCATGATAATGAGCCGTCAATGGTCTTGCTTTGTAAATAAACCTTTATTGTAACAAATGCTATAGTTAAACAATTACAAGAACTACACTCACCTAAATGATTATTAGGAACACCTGTTCAATTTCTCATTAATGCAATTATCTAATCAACCAATCGCATGGCAGTTGCTTCAATGCATTTAGGGGTATGGTCCTGGGAAAGACAATCTCCTGAACTCCAAACTGAATGTCCGAATGGGAAAGAAAGGTGATTTAAGCAATTTTGAGCGTGGCATGGTTGTTGGTGCCAGACGGGCCGGTCTGAGTATTTCACAATCTGCTCAGTTACTGGGATTTTCACGCACAACCATTTCTAGGGTTTACAAAGAATGGTGTGAAAAGGGAAAAACATCCAGTATGCGGCAGTCCTGTGGTCGAAAATGCCTTGTTGATGCTAGAGGTCAGAGGAGAATGGGCAGACTGATTCAAGCTGATAGAAGAGCAACTTTGACTGAAATAACCACACGTTACAACCGAGGTATGCAGCAAAGCATTTGTGAAGCCACAACACGCATAAAATTGAGGCGGATAGGCTACAACAGCAGAAGACCCCACCGGGTACCACTCATCTCCACTACAAATTGGAAAAAGAGGCTACAATTTGCACACCAAAATTGGACAGTTGAAGACTGGAAAAATGTTGCCTGGTCTGATGAGTCTCAATATCTGTTGAGATATTCAGATGGCAGAGTCAGAATTTGACAGTAAACAGAATGAGAACATGGATCCATCATCCTTGTTACCACTGTGCAGACTGGTGGTGGTGGTGTAATGGTGTGGGGGATGTTTTCTTGGCACACCTAAGCATTGTTTCTGACCATGTCCATCGCTTTATGACCACAATATACCCATCCTCTGATGGCTACTTCCAGCCAGATAATGCACCATGTCACAAAGCTTGAATCATTTCAAATTGGTTTCTTGAACATGACAATGAGTTCACTGTACTAAAATGGCCCCCACAGTCACCAGAGCTCAACCCAATAGAGCATCTTTGGGATGTGGTGGAAAGGGAGCTTTGTGCCCTGGATGGGCATCCCACAAATCTCCATCAACTGCAAGATGCTATCCTATCAATATGGGCCAACATTTCTAAAGAATGCTTTCAGCACCTTGTTGAATCTATGCCACATAGAATTAAGGCAGTTCTGAAGGTGAAAGGGGGGTCAAACACAGTATTAGTATGGTGTTCCTTGATTTTGAGCAGATTGAGCATATATATCTGAGCAGATTGTGAAATACTCAGACCAGCCCGTTTGGCACCAACAACCATGCCACACTCAAAATGGTTTGAATCACCTTTCTTTCCCATTCTGACATTTAGTTTGGAGTTCAGGAGATTGTCTTTCCCAGGACCACACCCCTAAATGCATTGAAGCAACTGCCATGTGATTGGTTGATTAGATAATTACATTAATGAGAAATTGAACAGGTTTTCCTAATAATCCTTTAGGTGAGTGTATATATATCGATGTATATGTGTATATGAAGCAAGCTTTTTTCTTGTTAGATGTCTTTGAATTGGATGTGATTGCAAGTTTGATTGAGGTAAATTGTTGTGTATTATATAACTGAATGAGTTTTCAAGGTTAACGTCGAGGCTGCCAGAATGTGCGCTGATGATCGGAGAGCCGTTCCGTATCCGGATCAATAGACAGAAACAGAGAATATAAGCTGGCTGATTATGCATTGTGCCAAGCTTTCAAATAGCTTGAGGCTTTTTGTTTTCATGAAGAGTTTTGAATTATCATTCTTTGAGAAGACTGCAGACCGTGTGTGTGTGTGTGTGTGTGTGTGTGTGTGTGTGTGTGTGTGTGTGTGTGTGTGTGTGTGTGTGTGTGTGTGTGTGTGTGTGTGTGTGTGTGTGTGTGTGTGTGTGTGTGTGTGTGTGTGTGTGTGTGTGTGTGTGTGTGTGTGTGTGTGTGTGTGTGTGTGTGTGTGTGTGTGTGTGTTTTTGTCATCATGCTCTTGGCATTTAAACAAAAGGTGAGTGCGATAGGGGGCCAAATGTAGAGAGGATAAAGGAGAGTTTGAGTATACATTCATTTATTCAGAGTTCACAGACGTTTTTTTTGTGTGACCATGTGCACCATTGAGATTCAGGTGGCACATTCGCTGTCTTCTGAACACCTGTCTTGTCGCTTTTCATTTTGTCTTGCTTTAGTAAGTCCCAGAAAAGGCCATCTTAATGGAAATCAATTTAAATCGACACACCGCGGAGCTCTGTATGGCAGCCTTTTCTTAGAGGATACATGACACTGGCTTCACTATGATCATTTTAAAGTATCTCTATTGTTTTGTTTAGGTTTTTTCCCCTCATTAGAGTTCTGAAGTTTTCATTTGGCTGAACTTTTTTTTTGTTTGTTTTTTTTGTTTTAAAGGGATAGTTCACCAAATCATCATTTACTCACTCTCATGTCATTTCAATCCTGTATGACTTTCTTTATTCTGTGAAAAATTAAAGAATATTATTTTTTAGTCCATAAAATGGAAATCAGTGGTAACGAAAACTGTTTGGTTACCAAAAATCTTCAAAAAATCTTTTTTTTTTTTTTTTTTTAGTTTCTAAGAACGAAACAAGGATGAGTAAATGACGACAGAATTTTAATTTTAAATAATTTCCTGTAATTCTTCTCTTAAGAACGGAAATTGAATTTCTGATTGTATCTGCATTCATATAATATCCATAGATAAGGCAGTAAACAATGAAATGTATGTCATTATTCACACACTAATATTGTTCTAGACTTGAATGTTGTTTTTCCATGAAATACAAAGAATTTTTTTCAAATCTCACTACTATTTTAATAATGACCACAAGCTGTTGAATTCAAATATTCTGAAGTTATACAATAAGTTTGAGTGGTTTACTCATCAAAATCAAATATGGTAATGACACAGATTGAATGCCACTAATATCAAAAATAATTGGCTTTTTGCATTTCTCATAACCAAACACCAGTGTCAAACGTGCCAGTGCCATATGAGATTTGAGAGCTTTGGCAGCTCAACTTAAATTTCGGTTTATAGCTTCAGAAGACTTATAATACAGTGCATGAGTTATATAGACCATTTTATGGCACCTTTTATGGTGCTTTTATTGTTAAAATCGTTGTTTTATAGAGAAGATTCTTCAAAATTCTCCTGTTGTGTTACTCTGGGGGAAAATGGCAGCATATGGGTTTAAAAATGATATGAGGGTGAGGAAATAATGAAATGTTCATTTAAGGAAGTTTTCATAACCAATCCATGTATCTGTCAACTACTGTAATAATTGTAATTTAGTTTCCCAGGTTCCTCATTGTCAATGGAACTGTGGATTTTGTTATTATCTACAATAACTATGGAAAGCATTCTGTGTATGAAAGGCCAACTTCAATTATACGAGGAATTAGTGTGTGTGTGCGATTGATTATGATTATGTGTGTTTATCTCAGTCGGCAGTGGAGTTTGTTAGAAAGCTCCTCTCATCTCTCATAAGAAGTCAGGAGATAAGCATATGCGCTGTTTTATAGCGGCAAGTGTGTAATATGCCATGATAATTATGATTGGATTTCTTTTTCATTATACAGATCCTTTCCTATTAAAAGTTTCACGGTACCACATGAACTTTCATGATTTTCTTTCCATGCCATTGCATGTTTACAGTGTGTGTGCGTGTGCGTGCGCGCGTGCGTGCGTGCGTGCGTGCGTGCTTGTGTCTCCAGTCAAACCCCACATTATGAGGATAAAATGTCTCTACAAAGATGGCAATATCTGAAATCCTTGTTCGTGTTGGGCCATTTTTTGGTCCTCATTAGGAAAACAGCTTATAAACCGGACTAAATTATGTTATTATTTTTTTGAAAATGTAAAAATCCCCATAAAACATGAAAACACAACGAGTGTGGTCTGAACACCTTTTAAACATATTTGTCTCTACACAGGCTGGAGACGGAGCAGAACCCCTGGGTGTGTCTCACATCCGCCCTGCTTACACACTCCTCTATCTTTTCCCAAATCAACATCGGGAATGAGGTTCTAACTATGTGCCGCTCTCTTTACCCGACCAAACACAAACTTAACCCCCAGGTAAGAGTGTGGGTGTCTTCATCACCAAGCATTGACAGCACTGACAGTGTGTGCTTTTCCTGTCAGTGTTAGTTAGTTTAGTGAGTTTGGCTCTGCTATGTTGATTGTAGCATGACATGTACCCTTCACTTCCATTCTCTTTTAGTGCATCGGGAACATTTGCTCTTTGTTGTTGAACACTGGTCTAAAGCTGCCTGCTCTGAAGTTGATGACCGAGAGCGAGGATGAGCATCTGCACAAACTGACCCAGGATCGGATCAGAAACATCACTGATGTAAGTCTCATTCTGACTGTGTTCTCTCTCGTAGACTCCACAATGTTGCAGATGGCCCAGTAACCACTGGGCCACAGTGGTTACAATATACAGGGAGGGAAAAAAGTATTTAGTCAGCCACCAATTGTACAAGTTCTCCCACTTAAAAAGATGAGAGAGGCCTGTAATTTTCATCATGGGTACACTTCAATTATAAGAGATGGAATGAGAAAACAAAATCCAGAAAAGCACATTGTCAGATTTTTAAAGAAATTATTTGCAAATTAAGGTGGAAAATAAGTATTTGGTGACCTAAAAAAAAACACTTATAATCTCCCTCGATCTGGGTCTCCACGCAAGATCTCACCCTGTGGGGTCAAAATGTTCTCAAGTATTGTGAGCAAAAATCCCAGAACCACAGGGGGGACCTAGTGGATGAGAGAGCTGGGACTAAAGTAACAAAGGCTACCATCAGTAACACACTACACAGTTCCTGCAGTGCCAGACGTGTCCCCCTGCTTAAGCTAGTACATGTCCGGGCCCATCTGAAGTTTGCTAGAGAGCATTTGTATGATCCAGAAGAGGATTGAGAGAATGTCATATGGTCAGATGAAACCAAAATAGAACTTTTTGGCAAAAACTCAACTTGTCGTGTTTGTAGGAGAAAGAATGCTGAGTTGCATCATACCTACTGTGAAGCATGGGGGTGAAAACATCATGTATTGCGGCTGTTTGTGATTTTCTGGATTTTTTCTCATTCTGTCTCTTATAGCTGAAGTGTACCTATATTTTCTGGGAATCTATACCATGGCGTTGAAACTTGTACACTCTACCAGTTTAGCTAATAGAACCGTTTGAATAAACTCCGGATGTTATAGTACTTCATATTTTGAACGAGCTTTATCAGATTATTCGGATTCAATTACAAAAGGTTTTAGTGAAGTGAACATAGTTGAGAGGTTCACAGATTGGAGAGCCCTGTCCATTGGCCGATCTGACCTAGCCATTTTATTATTTTTGGCCCGAGGTCACCATGCATTTTATAAAAGTGACCCCCAGGTTAAATGATTTAACTATTCCTGTGTTAATAGCAGTAAGGGAAAAAGGGAGATCAGTCATGACCTGTTGCTGGACGAATCTAACGGTCAAGGGTGTATTCATGTCAGCCAGCCTCCGCTGTCACTAGTAATGTGGATTCAATTAAACTAAACTGATTGTTGACACCAGAAGTGACTATGAATCAGATAGGAGCTATCAGAGCAAGCTTGCATCTGACCGTAACCTCTATCTCTCACTGACTGCAGGTTAGATAAAAGCCAAGCCCTCACAGCAGCATCACTTAATTTATCCTCTCAGGTCTGCTAGAGGGCCAGATAAGCAATGGCTGCTGTAGGAATGACTACACATTAAAAACCAAACACGTAGGCTCTTTCCAAAGACCTTCGGAAACATGATATGATTAATTTGCATTTTGTACATGCTTTTAATCTAAAGCAATTTACTCCACACTAATTTCTGCAATTCCCTGGTATCAGCCAAGGGTTAAATGCTTTGCTCAGCTGCATAATGGTGGGAAGTCGCAACAATGATTCTGCATACTTTCCTTTTTCTTTTTTGCTGTAATTATAAGGGAAATCTGCTAAATTAAATATGGTAAAATTGCTGGGAGTTCTACACTCTTTAACTGAATCATTTTATTTGGGGTGATATGAGAAATCACATTTTCTAAGTTTTATAACTTACTTTACTCATTAAAAGTAAGATGTAAAGTCTTAAAAGGATGCATTATAATGCATTTAAACATATTTTGACCCACTAAGTCACTGTGACCAAGCAGGTCAGTTACTATTGCTTTTAACCCTCTAATGCTCTTCAGTCACTTTTGACTGAAACAAAATGAAAATAAATGTTGATTTATTTAAAAATTATAAATTCATCTGAAAGGTACGACACTGGCTATATGAACACAACAAAATGGACATGATTTGACAAGACTAAATTGTCATGCTTGTACTCTTCATAGTCAAAAATGACTGCCTTAAATGGAACATACTGAAACTACGGGAAATTCTGCCAAAACTGAGTGCACTGGCATATCTTTCCCAAAGATCTCACTGTTCAGAACGAGTGACTGAAGTTTGTTTTTAACTAGGTCCCTTATCATAGAGCACAGCTTGAACTGCTACGCTACCACCACAGCTAACCACGATGCTGTTAGGGTTCACCTAAAAATTCATCATAGCCCAAAAACTGACTAGGGAACTGACTGGATAAGCTGAGTCTCAGAAGGATCAATTAGAGCTCACATTCTCACTGACTCTAGATCAGATAAAGCCATGAAACTGAGAGAAGCTCACTTAAAATGAGGGTAATCTCTTTCTCTCGGGGCAATGGTGATGTTCTTTCATCTCCAAATCTGGCAGAGAGATGGTGAAAAGGCAGAAAGAAAGAAATAGGTGAATATGGGTATGTTGTTGGCTTTTTTTTCTTTTCTTTTTGCAACAAGATGCTTTGTTTTTAGCATCTTGATGAACATGTGTGGTTCAGGTATTCCATATACGTTGCGGGGGACAAAATATCCCCACAAGCAGAGTATTACGATAAATTTCTGTTCTTGTGAGGACATTTTATTTTTTTGTCCCCATAAGGAAAACAGCTTATAAATCATACTAAATGATGTAAGGGGATCCAATATGCAGTTTTTACAGTATAAAAATCATTGTTTAGAAAATCCCCATAAAACATGGAAACCCAACATGTGTGTTTGCACGTGTGTGTGTGTGTGTGTGTGTGTGTGTGTGTGTGTGTGTGTGTGTGTGTGTGTGTGTGTGTGTGTGTGTGTGTGTGTGTGTGTGTGTGCGTGTGCGTGTGCGTGTGCGTGTGCGTGTGTGTGTGTGTGCTTGTCAATTACATCAGTTGTGGTTGGTCTGTCACAATTAATATGCCTGATCATGATTATTTGATCTAACGGTTGTTGTTCGCAATAACCTAATTTATTGTGCATTTATATTCTAAGGATTTTTTTGTATGTCTCCTTATGCTGCAGTGGTGCATTATGAAGTAATCATTAGCACTCAAGGCTTCACTTTTTTACCATTATTTTTTTATTATTATTAGAAACTGCCTTAAAATAATGCATCGAATTTAAGAATTTGAAGCAGATATATATTTCTAGTACATCATGTTTTTCAACAATTATATTTTATTTAGGTTTTCTGGGTCCCAAAAAAACTAGTGTGACTGGAAAGACTAATATTAAAGACCACATAGAAATATATTACGCATTTGTAAATATTTAAAATATTACTTGATAAGCAGGCTCCCAAGATTATTTTATTTTTTTTATTTTTTTGTAATGCAATATTACTTAAAGTTTTAGACCAAAGTGGCCTCTCATAAAAATGTACAAGAATATTGTAAAAATTTGAAATATTACTTATTTTTAGTATTATTTGGACTTAAAGGCTTAGTTCACCCAAAAATGAAATTGATGTCATTAATGGCTCACCCTAATGTTGTTCCACACCCGTAAGACCTCCGTTCATCTTCACAGATTCGTATCGCGTGTCAAATCATGTGACATTGGCGATCCGAATCATGAATCAATACGCTGATTCATGACCGTTTGAATCTTTATTTGAGGATTGGAAACAAATGAGCAAGAGAAGACAATGCTGAATAAAGTCGTAGTTTGTTATTTTTGGACAAAAAAAAAGGAATTTTGAAGATTGTAATTAACCAACTGATGTCACATATGAACCCTTTAAGTGTTTTTATATTTAAAATATTATTTGTCATTCTATGTCTATGCATTATTATTATTATAATTATTATAATACAATTCCGTATATTAAATATTTGTATTATATAATATTTTATTAATGTATCATTAATCACATTTATTTATATGGCAATTAATTCATCAAACTAAATCTTGTTTGTGTTTATTGTATCTGGATGATAACCAGTAAGTGTATCATGTTCTAATCTATCAACACAATCTGACTTCAGTCGTAGAGAGAGTTTGCATCACAAGGGCAATCCCCTCTGAACGCTCAAGACATTGATTTATTTAGTAACCCTTCTGCCATACTCCAGCTCCCCCCCCCCCCCCCCCCCCCACGCACACACACGTACACATACGGTGTCCTCGTTTCCCCTTCCAAACTGTTGCTTACTGAAAGCTTGACATTTTGCTGCATTCTCGGAAGATCAGTTCCAGCTGTCGTTATGTTAGATTTTTTTATTATTGTTTTTGCCTTAATTAATTTACGCACTCCTCTGGCAAGTGTAAAACCACTGCCAGTGTTCAACCACATTAACTTGACGCTGAATAATTAATCCAAATGAAATTTTAATTATTTTCAACCCCTTTTCCGCTTGTGTTGCGTACGAGTTTGAGCGAGGTCTTCCAACCGGTGAGGTCATTACACAGGTACGAGTGGCAGCATGCGTCATCTTCACAAAAGTAATCAAGTATCATTCATTTTTGACTCCTCCAGCTCTGTCTTCTCCACACGTCTTCGGGCACACCTTATCCTCGGTTCTTCCTTTTTCCTCACCAATTATGTTTGAATAGACTCATCAGTTCCATTCAATTGGCTTTCTGTACTGAGAGCAATTACATACCGCCCGCTCTGTCTCTGTTTGTATTGGCCGATCTGATGTGCATTGTTCCTGCTCATAATAAGCTTGTGTTTTATAATGGACTTATTGCTCCAGAATATGAATCAAGTTGAATAAGCATGGCTTTTATTATTTTCTGTGATGAGGTTGTTTTTTATGGAGATTATTTTGTTTAATTAAGAACAACAATCAAAAATAAGGGGGGAATTGTCAAGTCATTATGTAGGTTATTGTGTTCTTTTATTATATTTTTCCCCCTTAATAATTGAGTGGTCTGTTATTAATTTTGCTAGTCATGTGCTGCGTGTATCTATTTGTTTATGTGACAACAATGTCAGTCCTGCTATTGAAATAATCTTGTAAAGCGTTTGCACAGACAATGCTGTTTCACTGACAAAAGGCTTCAAATATAGCTGCAAGCAGCAATTAACAAAGCCAAGTTCAAAAAAGGCACAAGTTATGGAAGCTTGGCTGGGAGCATTTTTTGAATATTTTAGCCAAAGTGTGAAAATCATAAATAGAACCACTTGTACTATGATTTAATTGTTTATTATCTTTGACCAATGGGTAGCACTGTTTCCAAATTGATGTCATGAGGTCAATGTGAGGCGGCAATGACGCATGCAAAGTTTGGTGTCAGATACAGCCTCAGAATCAGATTGGCATCATGCCATCAATTTCGTTGTTGTGTTATTCGAAAAACGTTTCGGATGTTAAAAAATCGTTATAACTTTTTGTTTTTTGCAGACATATTCGGAATATGATCTGAGCTTTTATTAAAAATTTTAAAAAAGTTCAAAAAAGTAGATTTTCAAATAAATTCAAAATGGATGAAAGAAAATTCAAATCTATGATTGTTTTCAGTATGACTCGATGAATCTGGCAAGACCATTTGGCTAGACCAATTACCATTTTTTGACATTTCATTCTGATCTGACAATAAGGTGGTGCTGAGTACCGTCAGGGCATGGTGCCCTGACATATAGTTGCGCAATAAAATTGAAGGGTTTTACAACAAAATTCAAAGTGGCCCAAATTGGTTGACATGAGAAAATTGGATATTATTTTGACTTTGAATGTTATAAAGTGAAAAAAGTGAAGTAGCAAAGTAAGGTGTCCCATACTCAGAATTTGTGCTCTGCATTTAACCCCATTTTTAAGTGCGAGTAGTAAGTATTGAACACACACACACACGGTGAACACGCACTCGGAGCAGTGGGCAGCCATTTTTGCTGTGGCGCCCAGGGAGCCTTTGGGGGTTAGGTGGCTTTCTCAAGGGCAACTCTGTTATGGGTAATGAGGGTGAAAGAAAGCGCTGTTCATGTACTCCTCCTGCCTACATTTCCTGCCGGTACTGAGACTCAAACCTTTCAGGTTACAAGTCCTACTCTCTAACCATTAGGCCACAACTGCCCCATGCAGAAAAAGCAAAACTAGCCATATTTTATATGTAAGTAGTCTCAGGCAGTGACTGCACAGACGCTCTGCGGGGGCATTGGCAAATCGCCTCTGGTACAAATTTGAAATCGCGTTCTGGGGGCAATGCGGTACGATCAAAAAGGGGACTTTCACGATCGCGGGGCGGGAGCTGAAGCCGCCCCGGCATCCCACATCTGTGCATGCCACTGGTCTCAGGTCATACTGGTGATGATGAACCAAGATTTTTTTTAATATGCTAAAGCTTTCTGGAGACTTGCATCCATTTTGACATGCACTTCGTCAAATTATGCATTATTCGAATATGGCTGGGTTTCTCAAAAAGCTTTGAATATATTTTTGCCAGCATGGTCTGATGATGATATGAGCCAATTTTGGTGGGAAAAAAGACACGTTTGAAATACGGCAGAAACATTTTCACAATGGAAATTGATGTCATCGGTGCAATTGAATTGTCTTGAGCCAGAAAAAAAAAATGTTAGCATAAACATTAGTGCAACTTTGTACAGTTGGTGCCACTAGAAGGAATTAGAGACTTAGATCTGTAGTTAAAGAGTTAGTTCACCCAAAAATGAAAATGCTGTCATTAATTACTTACCCTAATGTTGTTCGACCCCCGTAAGACCTCCGTTCATCTTCGGAACATAAATGGAGATATATTTGTTGAAATCCGATGGCTAAGAAAAGCCTTTGTTGACAACAATGTAATTTCCTCTCTTAAGACCCATAAAATGCACTAAAGACGTCGTTACAAAGCCCATCTCACTATCTTTCTCAGATTTCTGAAGCCTCGGACTGTTAATAATCAGTGTATTGATTCATGATTTGGATCACGTGTCAAACCTCCAAACTGCTGAAATTATGTGACTTTGGTGATCCGAATCATGTATCATAACGCTCCGAGGCTTCAGAAAGCTATGTTTTGAAATCGGCCATCTCTTTATAAGTCGTTATTTTGCTTTGTTTTTTGAGCGCACAAACTATTCTCGTCGCTTCATAAATTTCTTGTAGAGCCGCTGTAGTGAGATGGATTTTGTAACGACGTCTTTAGTGCCTTTTTTGGGTCTTGAGAGAGGAAATGTCATTGCTGCCTGTCTGAGCCATCAGATTTCAACAAAAATATCTTCATTTGTGTTTCGAAGATGAACGGAGGCCTTATGGGTGTCGAACGATATGAGGGTGACTAATTATTGACAGAATTTTCATTTTGGGGTGAACTAACCCTTTAATATTCAGGCTCTCCTCTATATGTGTGCCAAATTTCATAATTTTCCCACAAGTGTTTCTATGGGCTGCCACAGACTCGAGCTGAAGAAGAAAAAGGAAGATTAATAATACGAACACAGACTGATACAATATGTATACATATTGTGCACCTATGGTGCTTGGCCCATAACTAGACTTTAAAGAGAAGAAGGAGCATGACTTCAGACATAAATAGTGCAGATGTCAGAACTGGTCAGACTGTGAAGATTTGACCCTAGAGCTGTAAGGAGTCTGCCATTAAGACAATCACTCCTTCATTTTCTTCTCTGCAGGAGTTCTTTGCTCCATTGTGTGAATAGACCTAGTCTTTCAAAGAAATCACAGTTCAGGAAATGTGAAAGAATGGGCCTGTAATGTGAAGAAAGAGGACATGAAAGAAAGGGACAGTATTTGACAGTTCTGCTGAATGACTTTAGGTATAGGCCATTTTTAAAATGGTCATCTTTTCCTCTTTCCATTTCCGGGCATGACAACAGTCAGCAAAATCTCCCAGCAGCTATTTGGCTGGAAAATTGTAAGCGCTTCAACACTTGTACCTTTATATATCTTTCATTTTCAGTCCATTACCCTTACTTTAAAACAATTTCTGACTTTAAAAAATCTATGTTTTTGTCATTATCATTTTAGGTAAATTCTGTCAAATCAGCACAGGTGTAAAGGTAGTCTATTATTGTGATATATTGTGGTATATATCTATTCAATGGTTGCCTGGACCCTTAATTTTCATTTTACCATATTTTACAAAATTTGACAGATGAAATATAAAGAATCTTTTAGATGTATCTTTTAAGATATATACACTAGCGTTCAAAAGTTTGGGGTAAGGGTTTTTTTTTGTGTGTGTGTTTTTTTTAAATAAATTATTTTTGTTCAGCAAGATTAAATTTCTGCACAAAAGTGACAGTAAAGACTATAATATCATGAAAGGTTTCTGTTTCAAATAAATGCAGTTCTTTTGAACATTAAAAGAATATAAAACATTCTTTTAACAACATCAAAGAATAAAAAAAAACACTGGAGTAATGATTCAGCTTTGCTATCACGGGAATTAATTATATTTTAAAATTCAATGAAAATAAATAATTATTGTAATAATATTTCACAATATTACAGTTTTACTCAAATAAATGCAGTCTTGGTGAGCATTTCAAAAACATAAAAAAAATCTTACAGACCCTAAATGTTGTAATGGTAGTATTTACTTCTAGCCTGGATGCCAGCCGAACTTAGCCCCGCCCACAACATTTGAGCTCGGGCAGTTTGGTCTGGACTTGATCCATAGAGGAGTAATTAAGCCTGAACAGAAACTGTTTGGACCAATCAAATTGTCAGGGCGGACTTTAGACGATGATGGACAGATGATAAACAGTAACGTAATCATCCACGTTATTAAGGCGATTGGTTGAATTTGTTCAAAACGGAGAGCTTGTTTGTAGATGCATTCACCTTCACTATTTCTCTCTGAAATGATGATCATGTTGGTAAGTAACTGTGTATCCTTAAATTCTTTTTTTTTTTACAACAGCGGCAAAGATCATTTATTCCGGTACGCGTGCAGACAGGGTTAGCTAGTTTTTACCACAAAACCGACCAACTACTAGCCCAAAACAATAGCTTCTCGGGGGGGTTCTCTGTAAAAAAAAAAAAAAAAAAAAAAAAGGCATTTGGGGGGGTAAAATTTGTATTAAGTTTCCTGCTAAAATTCGCATTCCTGGGTCTATATATCACATCATTGAGTTCGCTTCAACCCTCGGACATGGAAAACAACCCACGGGGGAAAAAAACGCGGACTTGGCAACAAAGTGCAGTTGAGTTCTGTTGAACTTGATTACATTTCTGTCAGATGGTCTCCTTCTTAGTAGGTGATTTTAAGCCAAAATTGGTGATGCCCTCAGCCGCTGTGAGTGTGAATCTTTTCTACCTCCCCTCTGTTTTACCTTCTCTGATTTACATCTTATTAGATTGTTGCCGAACTCCAATATGTGGGTAATAGTGTGTGGTTATATATTTCTCATCCACCTCCTCCTCTGCCACTGTCATCTATAAAAATAAAACCGCTTGGATTTTTCAGAAGGGCTCCTCTGAAACCGGGACTGCAGAGACCCAACAGTGTTTTGGACCCGCTCCTCGTCCCACTTGGTCCTGATGCAGACCAGATTTATGATTTAAATGATAAAAGAAAAGCCAAGCATGCATCATTTATGAGATGGCAAATATCCTCCGTCATTCCAATTAAAGCTGCACTGCAACTGAAACACACACAAAAACCCACACAAAAGAAAAAAACATACATTTTAACAAGCTCTTCCTGTATTCCACTTATGAATTAGCAGATATTAGTGAACATTATGTGGATTTGTAAATAGACTATGCTAATGTGATGTTTTATTTGTGTGGGAACAAAATGTCCAAACACGGATAGAAGAAACTGAAATCACTTTCCAACAGTCCCCACAACAAAATGCCTTAATAAACATCTAAATGAATAATGTCTTAATGAAAAGAGGGTAGGCTTAGTGGATAGAAAATATCATTAGATCAGTATAAAAACATAAGGTCAATAGAAGTGACTGCTATGATTGAAAAATAAATATGCTTGTGTGCACATGTATGCTTTCATTCAGTTCATCTCGCTCAGATACAGTGCCACTAACAAATATGCAACCACACACACACACTGGATATAAACGGCAGACACCCCTAGAGAGCGCAGGCATTTTATTCTGGATCGATGGGTTTACCTTTATCTGAGATTTTATATGATTATGGTCTGAAATATTTATGGCTGTGTGTGTGCTCATGTTTCTGACTTCCAGTGTGATCAAAGTCGCTTCATTAACCTCACCATTGGGGCCTTTAAAGGACATTTCCCCATAACAAAAATCAAACCCTTTTATTTTTCATTTGTTGGCAGCAGTTGATGTTTCGGACCACTGATTGTTGTGAGCAATATATTCAGCCTCAATCAAATAGTGTTTGTTCAGCTTGACAAGTACATTTTTGCCATTTTCAAAAGCGGAGGTAAATTTACTTGCTTTTTCTTCTTTCCTAGTGATGTCAGTTCCTAATAATGATAATGTTGGTTCAAACTTGTTTGACTTTCTTTCTACTGCAGAAAACAAAAATGAGAGATATTTTGAAGAATTGTGGAGTCGCAACAGTAATTCCATTGACTTGCATTGTTTCAACGAATAAATCATTAATTGTTAAAAAAAAAAGTCAGTGGAATCCAATACTGTTTGGACTTCACAATTCTTTGAGTAAAGGCGAATACATTTATAGATTTATAAAAAATGTAATTGATATGTATGTACAGATCAGGCGTAACATAAAAACTGATTATCTCCATCACAGCACCTGTTAGTGGGTGGAATTAGGCAGCAAGTAAACATTTTGTCCTCAAATTTGATGTGTTAGAAGCAGAAAAGTTTTCTTTTCTGCGAGTTTGACAAGGGACAAATTGTGATGCTAGACGACTGGGTCAGAGCATCTCCAAAGCTGCAGCTCTTGTGGGGTGTTCCCGGTCTTCAGTGGTCAGTATCTATCAAAAGTGGTCTACGGGAGGAACACTGGTGAACTGGCGACAGGGTCATGGGGCGCAAAGGCTCATTGATGCACGTGGGGAGTGAAGACTGGTCTGTGTGGTCCGATCAAACAGACAAATTAATGTAGCTCAAATTGCTCAAGAAGTAGCTGCAGACCAGTCAGGGTGCCTATGCTGACTGTAACTCTTACCTGGAGAACACATGGCACCAGGATGCACAATGGGAAGAAGGCAAGCCGGTGGAGGCAGTGTGATAGCCTGGTTTTACCAGACTCTCGTACATTTCATTTGTACATAGAGTCTGGCCACTCTCCATTGACAAGGGTTTATTTCCGCGAAGGCGGGCACCCTGTTGAGGTTTAAAACTATTGGATCTGCCCTCAGCCACTCTGGATCTGCCATAACCAATCTCTAACGTTTGGTCGTGACGTATGTCATGCGCCCTTCGCCTGTTTCACTCATGGAAATCCGACAAAATAAATGTGCACATGTGCGTGACACCTCAGTAATAAAACTATAGGATAAAACCTAAAACTCGTGCATTTGGATTGTGATTTATTCACGCCGTGGCGGAGAGGAGAGTTCTGTGATCGGGAACGCGGCGCTCACGTGGTCCGTAACATCATTGTATGCTGTAAATAAAATGTCATATGCTTGGTATGATAATAAATGCTGCTATAAATAACGGACCAATTCAAATGTTTAAGTGCTCCTTTTATTTTAATTTATTTGAGCGGTGATGAATAATATTGCTCTTCTAAATACTTGCCAGCATTTTAAGGAAATACAAGTCTAGAAATGCATCCTAATAAAAGCTAAGTGTTCTGCATGGTGTATGGTGTTCTGCAGTGGTCAAAAATGATTACAAACAGTGAATTTTGAAGTGATATATTGTTGAAAGCTCAGAGATGTGGATTCGGACAGCTATTACATCAACACGACCTTGCGTTTGTCAAAAGCAGTCGGTAACGTTAACTCTGCCGGGGATTTTTACGCGGGTGGTGAGAGACGGACGGCAATAAAATAACTGACCAGTCCCTGTAACTTAAATGATGGCAATACGTTCCGACCCCACGAGAAACAGTTACCGTCCGAATAGCTTCAGCCAACTCCTTCATCGCTAACGAAGCGATCTGGAAAATCAAACTTTTCCTGAATTTACCCTGTTGGAGGGCCGCAACATCATGGCCACCAACAAACCCCAGCAAAGACTGTTATTGCTCGGGGCTTTAGCTTCTGGATATTCGGCAGCGGTGCCACAATGCAATGAATGGTTTAGTTTACATCTTTCTCCGCCGCCATTACTGAACTACATCTCAAACTAGCTCTCAACATCAACGTCATCGTTCTCAGCCACTCCCTCTGTTCGCTGATTGGACCGGTAAAAATTTGTTCGGAGAAAACCTAAGACTACACAGCAGTCCCAGACGTAGTACTGAAGGAAAATTAAAATTGAGCGGAAGTACGTAGGAGGGCAGAGCCAGGCTAGCAGTGTGATGCTTTGGGCAATGTTCTGCTGGGAAACCCTGGGTCCTGCCATCCATGTGCATGTTACTTTGACACGTACCACCTATCTAAACATTGTTGAGACCATGTACACCCTTTCATGGAAACTTTATTCCCTGGTGGCTGTAGCCTCTTTCAGCAGGATAATGTGCCCTGCCACAAATAAAAATGGTTCAGGAATGGGTTTAGGAGCACAACAACGAGTTTAAAGTGTTGACTGGCCCCAAGTTCCTCAGATCTCAATCCAATCGAGCATCTGTGGGATGTGCTGAACAAACAAGTCTGATCCATGGAGGCCCCACATAACTTACAGGACTTAAAGGATCTGCTCCTAACATCTTGGTGCCAGATACCACAGAACACCTTCAGGGGCCTCGATGGGTCAGGGCTGTTTTGGTAGCAAAAGTGGGACAACACAATCTTAGGTCATAATGTTATGCCTGATCAGTGTGTATTATTATTATTATTATTATTATAGCACAAAAAGTACTGTCTCCTGAGAAAATGCAGTTTATGGCAGAGATCAGATATCATTGACTTGAGCTGCACCTCATCATGCCTCCACCGGTGCTCCGTAACAGCCCCTCATCTGACTCCCACTGCAGTCAGGGACTTTAGGGCAGGGTGACGACTGAAGAAGTAGTCGATATGAGTGCAGGCCACCGTTCTGTGACATACTGCAAAAAAATGTAGTGGAATGTATAATGCTCCTACTTAGTTGCCAAAAGTAGTGGTAAAATAAGCACTGCTCGTGAAGTATGTATTAATAATGCAGCACCAAATATCTGAAGAATTACCATGAAAGAGGGAGGAGATGCATGTCTGAGCACACACCTGTAGTTGAGCATAGTAAACGCTTTGATGCCATCTGTATGCCGTCTCCTCATTCTGTTCATTTTTCCGTCTCCGTGCTTGTCTGTCCAAAGGAGAGGAATTTCACAGATCCGCTCGTTTTCATGCTCTCTTTCTGACACGCACTCACTGCCATGCCAAGAACTCCTGACTGGCCTGTGTTCTGTCATCCATCCATCCATACATGCGTACATGAGCCATCCATCCATTATTACTTCCTCGTGTTCTTCCTTCTTTACTTAATTTATTCCTTCCTCAATCACTGGAGATCAAACCCATTTTTTTCTTGTCAAAACGACAGAAATCATTATCATTTTTTGTTTTGTTTTCTTTGGGGGGGCTTTTGGGGGTAAATGATGGGTAATATTGGTCAGCATTGGCAAATTACACATTACTAGTCTGTGTGATCAGAAATGTTCTTGTGTGTTTTAGTTTTTAGCTCTCCTCACAGGCACATAAAATGTGTTTAAGCTTGTTGTTTAAAATAAATGTTGTTTTAAAAGAAGTCCTTTATAATTTATTTCATATTTGCATTTTTCATTCTTGTTCTGTGTACCATTAAATTTAAATGAATTTTGTGTTGTGGGGGGAACTAAAATACTGTGTATAGCGCATAGAATATTTTTTTAATTTACCAGTATTTTATTTCTTAATGCAGGTAGTAATTAAAACGCGACTACTGCAACTTATCTCTGTTTTTTTTTTCTCTCAATGCAATTTTGACTGGCCTGGCTTATATCTGGAAAATACGGTATATGCTACTTTATAAGTGATTGCTATTTGCAGCTCTTTCTCTCATTTAATTTTTTCTCTCTCATTTTTCACCTTGCAATGATCAGAAATGTTCCAATCAAGGAGAAAGCGGGATTGCTCTTGTCTATCTGTTGGAAGGAGGTGATGAGTAGAATATCTTAACAGCACATTTACTGCTCTCTCTCATATTCACATCTTCATTCCTTTCAAATTAAGAAAAATTAAAATGATTTTTCACAAGCCACATCATTTTTTATCATCGATATGCATTTGAAACATGATAGGCCCTGTGCCAGTGCTCTCTCTCTCTCTCTCTCTCTCTCTCTCTCTCTCTCTCTCTCTCTCTCTCTCTCTCTCTCTCTCTCTCTCTCTCTCCCTCCCCCCGTCATGCTGTTTTTCTTTTTCTCTTTGTTTCTCTCCCTCTTTATGAAGTGGTTTCTACAGCTGGCCGATCTTTCTTCACAGTTCAGCGCTCGACATTTTAGCTCTGACTCTCTCCATGCTCTTCATTTTTCCTTTCATCCTCTTATTTTCCTCCCTCCCTCCTTCTATCATCCTCTCGCAATTTCTCCAACACACTCTTTCTCTCCGTTTTTCACTCTCTCTCACACACACACTGCACTTGCTGTTCTTCGACCTTTTAGCTCCGTCTGTGCTGTCTCTAACGGCTCTCCACAGACATCTTGGCTAGAAAGAAGAAATAAGAGTGAAAAACTGCATGAGGCTTTGAGGGGGTGGAGGAGAAATTCACCCTCAAATACATAAGAAAAAATGAATCATAAGAGTCATATTTGACTATGTCAAATATAAATGGACATATTAGCTAAATATGCATTAGAAGGTTATTTTCTCATTGCTGTGGTCTCAACATGTTATATTCTTGGTATTTCATCTTTGAGCCTTAATAAAGCGAAGTGTCTTGCAGCTCTATTGTGTGTGTTTTGGATGGTGAAGCCAAGCAGATCCTTGGTGTGGCAGAAGTCATACGGCCTGTTCCGAGACGCTTGCTTAGCAACATTAACCGTGTCAGTGTTATTCACTCTCTCCCGATGATGCTCATTTCAAACTAATTAATTTCTGCTAATGAAATGACCATTACTAATGGCTTAAGTATGGCCCTTAAAGCGGTTTTACTTTCAGATGTACTCTCTATTAAAACAAGCTTTTTACCTAAAAATATTATTATTTCCATTTCGAATAGTCACACATCTTTCTAATGCTATAAAATATAGCTAAGGGATAATCAATAATCAGTCATTAGCCACATTTCAATCTAAATGTTGACGAAAAATGTTTTTCCTCTAACAGTAAATCATTCCAAAAATCATGGCAACAGATGTTGGTTGGTTTACGTATATCCCTGCCTCTGCACTAACCATTATTTTTATTGAAGACCTAAACGAAGACGTTTATTGAAGGTATGTTATCCAATCATTAAGGGCGAGGAAAGCTCCTTATACTTTAACGTATGAGGTATTTCTGGGCATTTCTCCCTGCGATCTGCTTCAAGGTCTTGGTAAATTATGGCAAATTACATTGTTGTTAAGAATCCGGTATTCAAGAATTCTGCCTCATCTTCTGTCCAAACATACCACGTCGTCTTGAAAGAATGATTGACTTTTAACTGAAGATTTTTAACTCCAAGCCGGTGGAGGGGTCATCCACATACGAATCCATATTAAACCCTTTGGCTTGTAACGATTGGCTTCTGCGAGAAACCGAATAATTTTTGTGTTATTTTTTATCTAGTATTCCCAATGCCATTACTTCCGTCACGTAAGGTCAAAAACCTGGCGCGATCATAGATATATATAATTACATAGATGCATCATTCGACCGATCGGCAGCATCCACGCAGGCACTAATAAGTAATCTATCTATGATCGCGTCAGGTTTAGACATTCTCCGGCAGAAGTAATGGCATTGGGAAAACTAGATGAGGTCTGATATGTCGTAAAAATAAAGAAAAAATAACACATACTGATCGGTTTCTCACAGAAACTGATCGTTTCGTGTCTTAAGACATCAATGTGTCACCATGAGTCACAGGATTTAATATGGATTAGTTGGTCTATGTATTTTTTACTCTCATAGTGACTTTTAACATGTCTTTAGCACAGACAAGACACTTCTGATGCTGTCTGTTGTTCAAGAGTGGCTTAACACAAGGAATGTGACAGCTGAAACCCATGTCTTTCATAGATCTGTGCGTAGTGGTTCTTGAAGCACTGACTCCAGCTGCAGTCCACCTTTTGTGAATCTCCCCCACATTTTTGAATGGGTTTTGTTTCACAATCCTCTCCAGGGTGCGGTTATCCCTATTGCTTATACACTTTTTCCACCACATCTTTTCCTTCCCTTCGCCTCTCTATTAATGTGCTTGAACACAGAACTGTGAACAGCCGGCCTCTTTTGTAATGACCTTTTGTGTCTTTCCCTCCTTGTGCAAGGTGTCAATGGTCGTCTTTTGGACCACTGTCAATTCAGCAGTCTTCCCCATGATTGTGTAGCCTATAGAACTAGACTGAGTGACCATTTAAAGGCTTTTGCAGGTGTTTTGAGTTAATTAGCTGATTAGAGTGTGGAACTAGGTGTCTTCAATATTGAACATTTTCACAGTATACTAATTTTCTGAGATGCTGAATTTGGGATTTTCATTAGTTGTCAGTTATAATCATCAACAATTAAAAGTTAAAATTTAAATGTATCAAATGTATAAAAAATTAAAAGAAATAAACATTTGAAATATATCAGTCTGTGTGTAATGAATGAATATAATGTACAAGTTTCACTTTTTGAACGGAATTAGTGAAATAACTTTTTGATGATATTCTAATTATATGACCAGCACCTGTATTTACAATTCTATCAACCAGAAACAAAGCACAAACACTTGCTAAACCAGCGGCAACAGCAGCACATTGCAAAAATATTTACCTTCAACTCTCTTTGCAGAACATAATCCTTGTATCTCCCCGACCATTTCCTCCTCCATAATATATTTTTTTCTTTCGCCTTTTTGCTGCAAATCAGTCCACAGACAATTTGGATCGCAAGCTTCTTGCAGGCTATCATTTTTAATAACAATTCCAGTCTCACGCGAAAACTTGTGTTATTTCCTCATCACTTCTCGGGTGTTTGTTTGTGAAATGTAGTTTGCGGACAAGACAGATGTCACTAAGTAAAGTTATGCAATGTGAAACCTCCTGTCAACGATCAATTGTGCAGTGTGAACACAGCAGTGACTGAATGCTACCCCAGATAGTCATGCAGTGTGAAAAGAACTGTGATCTGATGACTTTGAAAATCATGCAGTCTGAACATTATAGCAAGCTGTTTTGACTTTTATTAATTCATAGATATGAATTCTTGATATCAACAATTACATTTTTACTATAGTTAAAATGCTAATTGTTTGTTGAATTGGCATTTAAAGACTTCAGATGCAAAAGCCTCTAAATCCGCCTGACGTTTTTCTTTAAAATAAGCATTTTTGTCAGGCTTCCATGTAAAGGTTTCTACCTAAGTACCGGTAGTTCTGAATGGGCTGAGGCTGGAATTTAGTTGGTTTGAAGTGAAAGTATTTTATGAATGCAGAGAGCATTCACTCAGTATCGTTATTTAATTTTGACCTAAGTCAAAAAGGCTTTTGCATCTGAACTTTTCATTTTAACTAGCTATTCATGTCCTGTGAATGAATAAAAGTCAAAATGGCTTGCCACAGAACTCATCATTAGACTCGAATGAACTGGACTCGGCTACAACACTGGAGTGACATGAGGACAGTTGTAGTTAATTTTGAACAGGGTCAGTCACCCATGCTTCATGAATCATCTATCACACATGAATGATTAATAACAGCTTTTAAAGTTCTGACCGGTGTAAATGTGCTTCATGTATCCTAGAGTTAATAATGAAAGTAGACCATAATAATGAAAGTAGACTGGTTTCTCACAGAATCACACACAAATGATAACCAGGCGTGAGTAGATGAATGTGGCCGAGATCATTGATATTGTGTGTAATTGTAGTGTCCATATTCCTTTGGCAACTCTGATTGCCTACCTTCTCTCTTCCTCTCTCGGTTACTCTACTTTTCCCTTTCAGTTATGGACATAAATGTCCATATAGAGAAAGAAATATATGTGTTTTGATAGGACTTGACGATTAATCAAAAAGTAATCGAACCCGAAATTCACCCTCAGATGTAATTTTCCCATTTCAGTTTTAGTCACGGGACTCTGCCCAGTCAGTCACATCAAGTGCAGTTTGCAGGCACATGGAAAGATTCAGGAACAGTCATGTTTATACAATTTGGATAGTATTACTATGGTAATTGCATGTTTTAAACAGTTTATAGGCAAGTTAATCGTAGTTCTTATATGCGTGTAGCATTGCATATAAGAAGCTGCTACACGCACATCGACACTTTCACTTGCGTCATCGTGAAATTTGTCAATTGTTTGTGTTTTAAGGCCTGCCCGTATACAGACAATAACTCGCACATCATATGACAATCGCGCTAAGATAACGCAAAATGTTACAACCCATAGACTATAACTGCTGAAACTGAGTATTTTAAAATAACAAAGAAATGCACTTTTTAATTATAACAAATATCCCACCTTTAATAGTTGAACATACAATATTTACAGTAAAAAGCTTATCAGTAAACTATGAGGGCCAAAAAAAAGAAAGCAAAAAAAAATCAAAATATTTGTTCATTATTTGTAATCGAGGTAAAATGTTCCATTAATAAAGATTTTGATTTTAGGTCAAATCATTCCAGTCTTAGTTTTAGATCACTGTCAACCTGAAACCTTTGTGTGAGGTCAATACAGTACATGTAAACTGCTTTTGAGTATTTTATACTCACTATTAACGTCACGTCACATTTAATATGAGGACAGGCGCACACACGCAGTCAAAGGGCATCATATCTTTTGGCTTTGACTTGCCTTTAATCAAATTTAGCACATAATTGATTTTCCAGTGTGCTGACTCTTACAGTACCGCTCCTCTGTGTTCTCCACCTCTAAAGCCGGCAGTTGAATAATTTATGCTGAAAAGGCGAGAGGCTTGCTCCTGGTCTTTCTGAGCAGTCTGGGGGTCGCAGAAGGGTGGGACATCGCTCTCTCTGAGCTCATTTATATCGCATGTGACCTCCTTCAGACATGCAAGTGCAACATGGCCACTAGATAACACAGATAAAGAGAATATAGTGTTCCCAGGGGAAAGGCAAGGCATGCGTCTATGAGCTGAGGTGGAAAGATTTAGTCCGTTTATCTTAACAACTTAACAGGCTTTTTAGGCTTTTTAGTTTGATATGGTGAATTTTTTTTTTTTTACTGTATTTTTTTATTCTAATATTATCTCAGATGTGTTTGTAACAGAGTGAGGTTAATTAGTTAAATGGTAAATTTAGACTGTATATATAGTAGAGTATAATGATGCTTTTAGAAAGAGTTCTACAGTTTAATTTGACATTGCAAGCCTCCTGCTCAGTCGATTTTATGATAAAAATAATTTAATACTCCAATTTCTACAATTATCCACATTTGATCCACATCATCATCAATAAATTGTGGTTACAGGGTTGACATTTTAAGATTGCATAGAATAGTTACTTAAAACTTAAAATAACTTTAATATATTTTAAAATGTAATTTATTAATGCGTTGGCAAATCAGCCATTACTCCAGTCTTCAGGGTCACATGATCTTTCAGAAATCATTCTAATATGCTGATTTGGTGGAAACCAAACTGATATTTTTGTGGAAACCATGATGTAGTTTTTTAGGATTCCTTGATGAATCATGAAAGTTTAAAAGAACTGATATTTTTTAACAGTATTTACTGACACTTTTGAGTGGTAGTGTGTTTTTATACAATACATTTGAAATAAAATATATAATAAATTGTATAAAATAATTTGAAATATATGTATTTTCTAACAAAGCCTTAACCATGTATTGTACATTGGGGTGGGGGTACCAGTTTTTTTTTAATTATTATTATATAAAGCATAAAGAAACAGAACAGTGACAGAACAAAAAACTTTTGTAAACAGTGTCGAAGGTTCCAGGTTCTAATCTGCCATCATATCATTTTTTCCTGATGTTCATCAATGATTGTATATTAAGAGCAGGGATACGTTTGTGTGCATTCTGTTTTGTGATTTCACCAAAAAGAAGAGTCTCTCTCCGCAACGGCATTAAGCGATAGATTGAAGCGCTCTTCTGTGTGTCTGACGACATGCCAAAATAGAATAACGTAAACCCGCCTACTTTGATTTGATTGGCCATCTCATTCATTTTGACATTGACAAGCATTGTTAGACCACTGAGCAAAACCCTTGTAACTTTTAAACCTTTTGTCATCTTAACATACAGAGTGCTGCATAACGAAATGCTGCAGAGCAGTGCAAGAATTTCAAATAGTGGGCGCAATTTGACCATTTCTAATTATTGGGGAAGACTTGTCCAATGTCTATGGCGGTTATGGCCCTGTTTTCTAATACATCGAAAGGAAGTAGTGAAAACAGGGCTGAAAACCAAGCAGCAACCTCCCCCAGTTTCTGTTGAAACCAATACGGAAACTGCAATTCATCGACTGGCCACTAGAGGCAGGGTCAAGAAGGGAGCAGAATCTCATTGAGCCTCATGTTATAATGGCCAACTTTACAGCAAAAAAAAAAAAAAACATGTTTGCATCCCGCTACAAATTGTGCTTTTGGTCTATATGGCTAATTTTGCCCTTCATGACAACTGTGAGGGGGGTGGATTTTTTTCATTCGTTGAAAAAACGAAACTCATTCATTTATATTATATAAAGCCTTAAAGTTCTGCATAATTAAGGTGGTGGCCACGTTGATTGACAGGTGGATAGCCATTTATCCGCTGCGTCACCTAAGCTCCGCCTACGTCCCGCCTCTTTGCCCATTTTCTGTTATCAGGACGTGACTCATTAGCAAGATAGCCAAGGCCAGCTCGTCTCTACTTTACGCTTCAGAACCATAGACAGTAAAAGAAATGGACAGAGCGTTCCCATTGATTTCAACGGCGGAAGAATGAGGCCAATCAGAGGCACTCACTTCCTGATGGCTGAGAGAACTGCGCAGGCTCTTGCGCAAGACTGAGCTTGACGACGTAGATGTGACGTAAGCAACCTGTCTGACAGCTGTAGGTCTTCTAGTATTTGTGAAAGTGAAATCTGAATCACGTTGTTTAAATATTTTCTCCCGTTGCTTTTGGCTCACTATCGGCTTCTCCCCATTCTTCCCCCTTGACTTTATCAGACTTTGTTCCCCCCCCCCCCCCCCCGACTGCCTCATAGACAGTAAAAGATTGTTTCTGAGCGTCTCCTCTGGTCTATACGGTAATTTCTCAACTGTGCAACAGAGTCGCGTAGGTTATGACGCAATCGTTAGCCTATTTTTACAAAAACAGCTTCTGCGGGGCGATAGTGTAAGATACAAGGTAACGGAGCCTTTTATGCATTCTCGTGTTTCTTTAGAAATAAACAATGGACAAATTGAGTCTTTAAACGCCTCAAATGTAAAGTTATTCACTGTCAAAGTGACTCATCCCATGAATGAGTCAATGGGATGCTAACAGCAGGTGATGGCTTGGTTAGCAATGGCCGCCCCTATGGGTGGAACGCTTTCCGAGCGCTAGATTACCCCCTTGTTCAGAACTGCACTTCAGAATCCTATGGGTGACGGCACAGACACTACGTCCATCTTTTTTACAGTCTATGCTGTAAACTGTTTATGTTTATGAGAAAAGCAAAAAACAAAATAAAGTAAGGACTTTTGTTGTGTTGGAAAGATGTCCATTTTAAAATGATAGTTTAGATATAACAATTACTTGTTTATATATGGTGGAAAATACATTATTTTGTGTGGTGTTTGTGTGAAGTGGGAGGTTTGCTCGCACAGAGATTGTTTGTCGCACTGGAGTGTTTATTGAAATTGATTTTTTTCCTCCCTCTTATGGCTTGTTTCTCTCTATTTTCTCTCTCTCTCTCTCTCTCTCTCTCTCTCTCTCTCTCTCTCTCTCTCTCTCTCTCTCTCTCTCTCTCTCTCTCTCTCTCTCTCTCTCTCTCTCTCTCTCTCTCTCTCTCTCTCTCTCTCTCTCTCTCTCTCTCTCTCTCTCTCTCTCTCCCTCTCTCTCTGTAGGTGACTGAGGAGGTGTGTGACCCTGAGCTCCTGTCTCTGCTGTTGAATGCTGGGATGTTGATCAGTTGTGTGGACACAGCTCTGTATTCTTCACTGGTCTCTCATATGCTGGCTCAGGGGGATTGGGATGTGGAGAAGGCCGCTCGTGACCTCCACCAGGCCGGCCACAGTGCTCAAGCCGGGTCCTTGCTCCTGTCCTTCCGAGGATCCCACCCAGGACAGTTGACTTTCAATAGCGCCCTCGCTGTCATTAGAAAATGGCTTTGAGGAGTACGTTTGGTACAGACTGACACGGAGAGGTTACGTGTGTCCGTCTGTGTAAAGATTTTTTTGGAGACGAATCAGTCAATAAAGGAAAGTAGTCAATCTCAGCTGAATATAAAAGGGACATTGGCACCAAATCCAGATCACAAATATCAGTTATAATTAGCCTATTCAGATATTGTTTGTTCAGGATTTCTTCCCGTTGGCAAAGGACTCAATTCTCTCATTTCTCTCTCTCTCTCTCTCTTTCACTCTCTCACTCTCTCGCTGTCGTTTTCTCTCTCCTGAATGAAGCTCGGTGACACGGGTGTAATTACATTACTTTGGCTGTTTGGTCACGCTAGCCTGCGCTAATAATCATTACAGGCCGGAGTCGGAATTGAAAACGCCGCATGTGTGCTGACAGTGTTTTGTACGTGTATGTATGTGCGGCTTCACGGTTTCCACACACAACTTTTTGCTCTTTTCTTTTGTAGGGTTATTCATTATTTTTGAAGAAAACAGATTAGGCCTTCAGGCACACACTCGCCGTGTGATTGTTTTAACACGGATGCTGTATAACCTGTGTTGAGTAGCTGAACTCTAATGTGACTTATCTGTGGATTTTAATGTATCAGCAGTGCTCAATAAAAAAAGCATTTTGCTTTATCTCACAAAACCTGTTTATTTTCTATAACAAGTTTGGTGTACTGTACATTTTGATCAACGAAGCATTAGGCCTAACAGTATAAAGGATTCTTAAGATAAATGTGAATAGGCAATATGAGAGCATCCATCCATGGGTTTAATACAAATAATACAAATCTCTTTTTAATATATTATTCTACTTGGCTGTAATATCTCACCTGATACCCTGAGCAAGTTATGAGCTACAATTATTCAACTCTGCTGCCCGACTTGACCCGCACCGTTTGTCCAGCAAACATGAATTGGTACCGCAAATTGTGTGAAAAGAGCACATGTGAAACAAGCACAATCAAGTACACCAAATACAGATACATGACTTACTCAAGAGAAAAATGCATTCTGCTAATTTTGGTGTCTGCTAAGTGAATAAATGTGTGTAAATACTCTGTGCGGCTTGTTAAAAAAAGATTACTTTAACTGTTATTTTTACATGCTAAAACCAACTTTAAAAACTGCATAGCAACATCCTGACAGCCTTCATAGCCAATTATTATATATAACAAGATAGTTCACTCTTATTAATACAAATGGGAGAAACTGCAATAACACACAATATGGTGGTCCTATAGCGTTTAATTTAAAGAGCAAATCAGCAATTAATGAAGTCATACGGTCACTGCAGGTGCAATTAGAAGCTTCGGTTCGCATACAAACGCAGTGTCTTGAGATCTGCACTTGTTGCCGATTGTTGAAATGTAAAGAGATAGTTCACCCTAAAATAAAAATCATTTATTCACCCTGGTGATGTTTTAATGTAGTATGCCCTCCTTTCTTTTATGGACCACAAAAGGAGAATAAAAATATTCCAGGAACTTTTCTGCCATACCATGAATGCTGTGGCGCAATTATATTACGCAGCGCCTGAAAATAGCCTCCGTCAACATAACCCACGGGACAACCTGCTTGCACAGAGAGCGTGCTGGGGACTATTTTCAGGCGCTGTGTAATATCATTGCGCCGCTGCACCCATGGTACGGCAGCAAAGTTCCATGCTTATTACGCAGAAATGAGTGTAGTTCTGTCTAGAAAATTGCAACTTGTAATTTTCCGTCGGTCTTAGTGTAACTTTACACAGCATGTAAATGTGAAAATGTTGGTGTTATTTTGTCACTTATTGAGCATTAGGCTAGATGGAGCCGTTTACCTCCAGTCTTTGTGCTAAGCTAGGCTAGCGGTGGGTGCGTCAGACGGAGTTATGGCACGCACGGAGATGAGAATGATATGGACTTACCTAATGCTGGGGGATACGGTGCATAAGCTAAAGTCGGCGTGTTCCTTTAAAAACAAATTTGCTTTTTACACAGGCTTGTACCACTCAAATTTTCGTCAGAAAGCATTGTCTAATTTGACATTGATTCAATGTAGAGATCTAGTTCTCCACAGAATCCAAACCCTCAAAGTGCTGCTGCTGCTGTCCTGTCTGAGCCCAGTTTTATTTACAGGCTGTAAATCTCACCCCCAAGAGAGTCTTTGTCAGAGGAGAAAGATACATAACGCATGTTGTGATTAGCAAATATATTGCAGCATAAACACCCGCAAAGTCATTATCTCTCCTTATCATGGCTCATAATTGTAACTGATGTTGTTTCTGCCACTGTTTGAGTTATAGCACAGATTAATTGCCTGTACCAAATGCGTGTGATAGCGCAAGACAGCGTTGGCTGAACGTATTCAGAGGTTTAAGTAGGAAACAATTATCAACAGGTATCTTTGGAACACAAAGAACATTCTCTATATTACCTGCAATTGTTTTATACAGCTAGCATTCAATTAGTGTTTCTAAGACATCTAGCACACTGCGTTAATTGTTCATATATTGCTCCACAACTATAGCAGAGCGCTGCCAAGATGTCCAAGAAACTGCCAAGACTGCAAAATGCACACCAAAATCCTGTTTGAAGAGTTCAGTACAGTATTTGCAAACCTAATCCCGAAGAGTCCCCGTTTCTCTGAACTTCTGAACTCTGCTCCACTGCGGATCCACACAGAATAAAAGTCAGAGTTGCCCTGTGGACCTTATTACACATCAGCAAATAAAACCAGAGAAGGGGAACAGAAGCTGTGTGATTGTGTTTGTGCGAATAGGTTTTTACGCCATCATTCTCCACAGTGTGTGAGCGTGAGAGTGTGCTCTGTTGGAGATAATAATTACACCATAGCTTACAGGTAGACAGCACCTCATCATTAGGTCGCTGTCAACGTTCTAGTCGGCGAGAGGCAGCGTTCATTAATTTGGCACACTTACGCCGCGCATAATGATAATAACAGCCTATGAGACGATGAGGCTGACAGCCATGTTTTGCATAAATATGAGATTGCTTGTGACTTACAGTCCCAACAGAGCTGATTGAATAATGGGCTGCAATTGAAAGCATTAGCTCACTGGAAACAACCACTATTTGTTTGTGAACCTCATTAGGGTTAGCGAAGACAGTTATAACCGCAACTGCCAGGTTTTTTTTAACTTAGCCACATAATTCAGAGGTTTTTTTTCTTGCAGTTAAAGACTACCTGCCATCATTTCTGAAGTGTGATGTATCTGTTGACGGAATCCAAAAGGTAAGTGGGTTTTAAACAGTTTAACTGACTGTCAGGTGTAATATGGCTCAATCGATATTAGCGTGCCTGTGGAAGTATTAGAACATACAGAAGTAAGGATTACACAAAGTTACACAAAATCGTCAATGCATGCTGTCTAAATTACCTTGTAAAATTCAACAGCTGTTCTTACTAAGACTTTTTAGTAAAATTTACTTAATGTCCAATCATTTGTTGAACTTACTTAAAACAATTTAGTAATCTGAACTATTTGCATGCTATGCCTTTGTTACTTAGGAAACCCAAGTAAACATTTCTTGACTGGTTTGAGTACCATTTTGGCAAAGGAAAAAACAAAACAAAAAAACAGGTGGGCGGGCAAAAGGTTGAGGCGGGGCAATTCTTAATAGACTTTTCACTCTCTCCTCCACTCCTGCAGTCATCGTTCTTTCTTAGTTGCATTCATTCATTTTCCAGTCATCTTGAATGTTATTGAAAATACAACTAAATACTTTGGGAAAGCATCACATAAGCTGACCTCATAAATGTAATATGTTGATTTCCTAAAATTTCTCACCATCATTGTGATCAATGTTCCCTTTGGTTGGCCGCTTGGAACTTAATTTATATTACTGTAAATCTCTTCCTAATGATGCAGCAATGCAACACGTAATCATAGTTATCTGATTTCAAAGGAAGGGACGTAATAAGTGTGTGTGTGTGTGTGTGTGTGTGTGCGTGTATATATATATATATATATATATATATATATATATATATATATATATATATATATATATATATATATACACACACACACAGGTCCTTCTCAAAAAAAATAGCATATTGTGATAAAGTTCATTATTTTCAATAATGTTCATATATTTTAGATTCATTGCACTCCAACTGAAATATTTCAGGTCTTTTATTGTTTAAACACTGATGATTTTGTCATACAGCTCAAAAAATTAGCATATCATAAAAAGGTTCTCTAAACGAGCTATTAACCTAATCATCTGAATCAACTAATTAACTCTAAACACCTGCAAAAGATTCCTGAGGCTTTTAAAAACTCCCAGCCTGGTTCATTACTCAAAACCGCAATCATGGGTAAGACTGCCGACCCGACCCTGTCCAGAAGGCCATCATTGACACCCTCAAGCGAGAGGGTAAGACACAGAAAGACATTTCTGAACGAATAGGTTGTTCCCAGAGTGCTGTATCAAGGCACCTCAGTGGGAAGTCTGTGGGAAGGAAAAAGTGTGGCAAAAAACGCTGCACAACGAGAAGAGGTGACCGGACCCTGAGGAAGATTGTGGAGAAGGACCGATTCCAGACCTTGGAGGACCTGCGGAAGCAGTGGACTGAGTCTGGAGTAGAAACATCCAGAGCCACTGTGCACAGGCATGTGCAGGAAATGGGCTACAGGTGCATTCCCCAGGTCAAGCCACTTTTGGGCTACAGAGAAGCAGCACTGGACTGTTGCTCAGTGGTCCAAAGTACTTTTTTCGGATGAAAGCAAATTTTGCATGTCATTCGGAAATCAAGGTGCCAGAGTCTAGAGGAAGACTGGGGAGAAGGAAATGCCAAAATGCCTGAAGTCCAGTGTCAAGTACCCACAGTCAGTGATGGTCTGGGGTGCCATGTCAGCTGCTGGTGTTGGTCCACTGTGTTTTATCAAGGGCAGGGTCAATGCAGATAGCTATCAGGAGATTTTGGAGCAGTTCATGCTTCCATCTGCTGAAAAGCATTATGGAGATGAAGATTTCGTTTTTCAGCTCGACCTGGCACCTGCTCACAGTGCCAAAACCACTGGTAAATGGTTTACTGACCATGGTATTACTGTGCTCAATTGGCCTGCCAACTCTCCTGACCTGAACCCCATAGAGAATCTGTGGGATATTGTAAAGAGAAAGTTGAGAGACGCAAGACCCAACACTGGATGAGCTTAAAGGGATACTTCACTGCCTTTTCATATTAAACTGTTAATTCATTAAATATTTTCCATTAAAATGTTATTCCCTTAACTTAAACGAGTTGATACATACCTCTCTCGTCTCAGTACGTGCACTTAATCTCTCTGACACGCAGTGACGATCTGATAGCATTTAGTTATCTCCCTAAGCCCAGTTCATTCACTATGGAACCAAACAGAGATCAAGTTAGAAGTACCAAACACCTACACGTTTCCCTGATTTAAATACAGTTACACAAGTAGTTGAACGATCAAGTATGGTGACAAAATAAAACGTGGCGCGTTTCTAATCGGATTAAAAAGGAGAACTATAATGTATGGCGGAATAGCACTTCTGAGAGTACTTCGGCTCGGCCCACTAAAAAGTCCCGGCCGAAACATCTTTCCTCACATCTCCCTATTGACAGAAATGAGAGAGTGAGGGGGAGGTGTGAAGAAAGATGTTTTGGCCGGGACTTTTTACTGCGCCGAGCCGAAGTACTCTCAGAAGTGCTAATCCGCCATACATTATAGTTCTCCTTTTTAATCCGATTAGAGAAGTAACACGTTTTATTTTGTCACCATACTTGATCGTTCAACTATTCGTGTAACATGTATTTAAATAGGGAAAAGATGGAGGTGTTTGGTACTTCTAACTTGATCTCTTTTTGGTTCCATAGTGAATGATCTGGGCTTAGTGGGCTAAGCTAAATGCTATCAGATCATCACCGCGCGTCAGTGAGATTAAGTGCACGCACTGAGACAAGAGAGGTGTGTATCAACTCGTTTTAGTTAAGGGAATAACAAAGTTTAATATGAAAAAGTGGTGAAGTAACCCTTTAAGGCCTTTATCGAAGCATCCTGGGCCTCCATAACACCTCAGCAATGCCACAGGCTGATCGCCTCCATGCCACGCCGCATTGAAGCAGTCATTTCTGCAAAAGGATTCCCGACCAAGTATTGAGTGCAAAATAATCAGTATTAAAACAATAAAAGACCTGAAATATTTCAGTTGCTGTGAAATTAATATAAAATATAAAATTTTTATTTGTATCATTACATTATGGAAATAATGAACTTTATCACAATGAGGTAATTTTTACACCCATCTATATATACATACAGTCTTGTTCAAAATAATAGCAGTACAATGTGACTAACCAGAATAATCAAGGTTTTTCGTATATTTTTTTTATTGCTACGTGGCAAACAAGTTACCAGTAGGTTCAGTAGATTCTCAGAAAACAAACAAGACCCAGCATTCATGATATGCACGCTCTTAAGGCTGTGCAATTGGGCAATTAGTTGAATTAGTTGAAAGGGGTGTGTTCAAAAAAATAGCAGTGTGGCATTCAATCACTGAGGTCATCAATTTTGTGAAGAAACAGATGTGAATCAGGTGGCCCCTATTTAAGGATGAAGCCAACACTTGTTGAACATGCATTTGAAAGCTGAGGAAAATGGGTCGTTCAAGACATTGTTCAGAAGAACAGCGTACTTTGATTAAAAAGTTGATTAGAGAGGGGAAAACCTATAAAGAGGTGCAAAAAATGATAGGCTGTTCAGCTAAAATGATCTCCAATGCCTTAAAATGGAGAGCAAAACCAGAGAGACGTGGAAGAAAACGGAAGACAACCATCAAAATGGATAGAAGAATAACCAGAATGGCAAAGGCTCAGCCAATGATCACCTCCAGGATGATCAAAGACAGTCTGGAGTTACCTGTAAGTACTGTGACAGTTAGAAGACGTCTGTGTGAAGCTAATCTATTTTCAAGAATCCCCCGCAAAGTCCCTCTGTTAAAAAAAAGGCATGTGCAGAAGAGGTTACAATTTGCCAAAGAACACATCAACTGGCCTAAAGAGAAATGGAGGAACATTTTGTGGACTGATGAGAGTAAAATTGTTCTTTTTGGGTCCAAGGGCCACAGGCAGTTTGTGAGACGACCCCCAAACTCTGAATTCAAGCCACAGTACACAGTGAAGACAGTGAAGCATGGAGGTGCAAGCATCATGATATGGGCATGTTTCTCCTACTATGGTGTTGGGCCTATTTATCGCATACCAGGGATCATGGATCAGTTTGCATATGTTAAAATACTTGAAGAGGTCATGTTGCCCTATGCTGAAGAGGACATGCCCTTGAAACGGTTGTTTCAACAAGACAATGACCCAAAGCACACTAGTAAACGGGCAAAGTCTTGGTTCCAAACCAACAAAATTAATGTTATGGAGTGGCCGGCCCAATCTCCAGACCTTAATCCAATTGAGAACTTGTGGGGTGATATCAAAAATGCTGTTTCTGAAGCAAAACCAAGAAATGTGAATGAATTGTGGAATGTTGTTAAAGAATCATGGAGTGGAATAACAGCTGAGAGGTGCCACAAGTTGGTTGACTCCATGCCACACAGATGTCAAGCAGTTTTAAAAAACTGTGGTCATACAACTAAATATTAGTTTAGTGATTCACTGGATTGCTAAATCCCAGAAAAAAAAAATGTTTGTACAAAATAGTTTTGAGTTTGTACAGTCAAAGGTAGACACTGCTATTTTTTTGAACACACCCCTTTCAACTAATTCAACTAATTGCCCAATTGCACAGCCTTAAGAGCGTGCATATCATGAATGCTGGGTCTTGTTTGTTTTCTGACAATCTACTGAACCTACTGGTAACTTGTTTGCCACGTAGCAATAAAAAAATATACTAAAAACCTTGATTATTCTGGTTAGTCACATTGTACTGCTATTATTTTGAACAAGACTGTATATACACATACATCTACATATATACATACATACACCTTTAAAAATGTAATGCCAATTAGTGATCTTATAACATTTTATTGCTAAAACATATGACACACTTTTAATTGTGTTGATATAATCCCTCTATATTTGTACAATATCCAACAATTGAACGTGCTTGAGTCACACACAGACTTCAACATTCAGCATGCAAAACACAACAATGGTAACATTTTATTTTATTTTTTTACACTTAATAAGACCATTACAAGTTCATTTGCTGTCATTATTGGGGTTATACTGACAAAAGATAGCAAATAAAATGGTAAAATAAAGCCAAAAATAATAAAACAGAGTTACGATTGTCCTGTGATTAATTTATTCATGATGCAATGCATTCTGGGAGTACACTTCCTCAGCTCACAGATAGAATTATGTTGAGTTCTGCTTACAAACCCCAACTTATATAAGTAAGTTGGCTGAACTTTTGAAAAAATTGAGTTACTTGTACTCAAGTTTTATGGTAACCTCTACAAATACATGAGTTAACTCTACAAAGTAGTAACAAAATGATGACCTAATTTGCTTGAAAATTCTGAGGCAATCAGTTTCCACAGCTTTTCTAAGTAAAGTCAACTGATTACTTTTTACAGTGTACAGTGCACTATTGGGGATAGGGAGCGATTCATACAGTGTAAACATGCTTTCCATTGGGACGAAGGAAGCTTGTTTTTGCGTCTGTGTCACACAAATCACAGCATTGCATGCGCAGTCTGTTCCAGTCCAGAGGCACGATAACAGAGCAGATCATATGTGTGAGTCAGCCCAGATTTTTATGTTATTTTGTTCAGATCTGGAGAATTTGGAGGCCAAGTCAACACCACAAACTCATTGTAGTGCTCCACAAACCATTCTTGGACCATTTTTGTTTAGTGGTGGAAGAGGCCATTATCCTGCTGGAAGAACACACAGCCACCAGTAAATGGTGTCAACAATGCTTAAGTAGGTGGTATGTGTCGAAGTAACATCCACGTGGATGGCAGGACCCAAGGTTTCCCAGCAGAACATTCCCCAAAGCATCACACTGCCTCCGCCTGCTTGCCTAGTGCATCCTGGTGCCATGTGTTCCCCAGGTAAGTGATCCACACGGCCATCCACATAACGTAAAAGTAAACGTGATTCATCAGACCAGGCCACCTTCTTCCATTGCTCTGTGATCCAGTTCTGATGCTCATGTGCCCACTGTTGCCGCTTTCGACGGACCAGGGTCAGCATGGTCAACTAGACTGGTCTGCGGCTATGTAGGTCCATGCGCAAAAAACTGCGAAGCACTGTGTATTCTGACTCCTTTCTATCAAAACCAGCATAACCTCTTGAGCAATTTGACCTACAGTAGCTTATCTGTTTGATCGGACCAAACAGGCCTTCGCTCCCCACGTGCATCAATGAGCCTTGGTCACCAGTTCACCCTCACCTGGTTACTATCCTAACCAGAGATACAGGGGGAGTACTCTGGGTTCGGGCCAAACTCCTCGGACAGCACAGCATATATGCATACTTTATACTCTATATGTTTATTTGTAAGCATTAACTTGTGAAATTCGATGTGAAACCCACATGGCGAAATGCTTTGCCTCATGCATCCCTCACACGAAATTCCAGATTGCCTGGATTCCTACTGAGATGACTGCATTTCACCCACAGAATTTCACCATCCAAAAGTAATAGTGTGTCTACACCACAACAGCTTGAGGCTGTCTAAACTAGACACGTCGAAGCGTAGTGTACATTCTTAAACCATCCTTTGTGTCAATACCCCAAGAACCGTTGACTGGCAGTGACTAGTGGACCACATCCACTGTAGAGAGTATCACTGATTAGCCACCTTATTTTGTCAATCCAGATGTAAGCTTTTTCACATGAATGTGCACGATTTCTCATGCAATTGGCACTATAGGTAAATAGAAGAATATGAAAGTGCAGTAAATGGTAAAACTATCTACCAAGATGATAAATAATATGATAACAAATACTAGTTTACAATATCAACCAGCGAATCAGGCTGTATTACAGCTAAAATAAATAAGTGGCTGACACAAGAAGCTTTGCACAATTACATAAAAATGGCAGTACCCAAAACAAGGTGGTAAATGGGATTTATTGGCTTTCTATGGGTCATTTGACTCTTGTCCAGTGTAGAATAAGTGGGAAAGCATCCTTATAATGGAAGCAAAAATCAGGCAAACCGTGCCAAAATAAAGAATACACTGCATGGAAGCCACGTTTACACTCCTTGACTACTCTAGAACAACTTTGTCGATTAACTAAATCCAGAATACCCAATCAACTTCTGTTATGACATTGTAAAGCCGTTGCCAAATGATGTTACTAAATAGGCATAATTCTGAGGGTCACAGAATTTTGTATAACACCTGTTAACTTTCGTATTAAGCACAAGGATAGCAGAAATGTCATTATAGTATTGTTTACAATGTAACACTTTATTTTACAGCATCCTTTTGTTACATGTAATTACTGTATTGATTAAATAAATGATGCATGATTACATGCAACTAAACCTAATCCCATCCCTGTAGAAAGTACATGCAGTTAATTCTTATTACTCAAATGTATAATTACACTGTGGATACCAATAAAATGAAAGTGTAACCCATTAAAACTCCACACCACAGCAACTGCATCTTCGTCACATAAGTAGATTGTGGATGATATTTTAATATTGAAGAAAAACTGACATTATAGAAGATAAACACTTTCAATGTCTGCTTTTAAAGTCAAAATAGACATCCCCTGTATTCTTATAGTACATGCATTTCTGTAACCAAGATTTAGTTTTGTTTTTACAAAACTGAGGGATGAAATAACTGTCTGTGCTAATCGACAGCACATCACAGATTCTGTAGATAGAGTTTAACTAGTTTTGAACCCGGAACAATCCTTTACTTCAGATACGTTCCACTTTTGATCTTAGAATGTGTCAGAATCTCTCTTTCATACTGAATTCTTAGTAAGAGACAACTTTTTAGGTATGTTCTTCCACATTTTATTATACCAGCATGAAACGAGAATGTAGTTTATGCAGGCTTAACCTGTGGAGTTTGCTACTGCGCTGAGTGGGCTTTGACAGCAAGATTAGTTCATCTTTAGAACCTCCATTCCATCTACTCAACAATTATTTTACAATTGCTTTCTTAGTCAAATTATTCACTCAGAAGCGTCAGGATTCAGAGGGAACACAAAATGGTCTAATTGTCATGTCAGAGGTGAGCCAGGGGAATAAATGGAGGTTTTCCGCTTGAGACAGAGTCGGATGAGGAGAACTAACGTAAAGCTAAAAATGCTACTAATATCGGGTCTGTAATAAGGTTATTGTTTCCTCTCAAACCATTTAACTCCTCTCTACAGGGCTGCTGAACATTTAACAAGGGAAACAAGAGTGAGAGGAAATAAACAGAAAGGGACAACATGGACTGGAAAAAGACTGAAGAACTTTAATTTGCTAGATTGAGTCAGCAAAGAAATCGTGTATGGCATGTTTGGTGTCTACGAAGTTATAATTTGAAGATCTAAATGATTGTGTATATGATATGTTGATACCTGTGCAATATATTAGTATTACAAGAATCTTTAACCGTTTGTTCATCAGCAACCAATCTGCAAGTGATCTGCTTGAGACAAAGGATCGTAAAACTTTCCCTCCAAAAGCTAGCAGGCCCAGCACCTCAAGACATGTGCTTGTGTGGGACAGGAAACCGATCCCACCACATGTCCAGCAGGCCAGTAGGCCCAGCACCTCAAGCCATGTGCGTGTGTGGGACAGGAAACCGATCCCACCACATGTCCAGCGGGCCAGTAGGCCCAGCACCTCAAGCCATGTGCGTGTGTGGGACAGGAAACCGATCCCACCACATGTCCAGCGGGCCAGTAGGCCCAGCACCTCAAGCCATGTGCGTGTGTGGGACAGGAAACCGATCCCACCACATGTCCAGCGGGCCAGTAGGCCCAGCACCTCAAGCCATGTGCGTGTGTGGGACAGGAAACCGATCCCACCACATGTCCGGCGGGCCAGCAGGCCCAGCACCTCAAGCCATGTGCAATTTCCGAGTCGAAATGACTGTGCAAGTGCATTGTATCTTCTTCAGTCAAAGCAGAAGAAAACGATTGTAACTTCAATACAGTCGGACCGAACAATCAAGACTTTGTCCTACCATTTCACCTCGGACGCTTTTCTACAGCTCAGGCTAAATGCAAGTAACGTACGATTACATATCGCTGTGTAGTTAGTAAAACTCTAAACCCCTTTGTTTAGACAAAGGAGCTTGTAGCCAATGATGGTTCTCCCAGGTGTTTTCATGGCTTCATCCATCTGTTCTGACCCGGTTCTCCAACCACTTTAACTTTAGCATTTTACTAATGTGTGTGTGTGTGTTTTGTGTGTCTGTTTAGTTATGTTTGTGATTTAGTCAATACAATTTGCACGCAATACATGTTTGCACAATACATGTTCGCTACATAAATATGCTTTATTTGATACTTCTGTAATAGTAACTCTAATATCAGGGAAGGTTTATATTATCACGACAGGTAGAGATCCATTCGTGTTAGATTTAGATGCGTTAGAATTATTACCCTCCTTGTTGAAGTCATTACCTGACTGCCTAATCATAGAAACCTGAAACCCCTAATCCCCCCTCCCCCCTCCCCCACAACTCAAGTCAGGTCAGGTAACTATTATTTATATAGTGTTTTTTACAATACAGATTGTTTCAAATCAGCTGTATACGTTAAAAGAAAAATAATGCACTGTCATTCAGACAGTCAAGCAGGGGAAATAAACAGCTTATGATGCCGCTCATTAGTTACATTGCAGCTTTGAAAAGCAAATTTGAGCCCAACAGCGTATCCTAGCCAGGCGAGGTGACAAGCTTTTCAGCGGCAAACCAGACTCGACCCGAGATCAATCAATCAAAAATCACAGCTAATCAGAAGAGCGTTTGGGTGGGCTCTCTCTACAAGTGCACTGACTGCATTCGCAACAAAATAAGTACAATATTGAATTCCTAAATCTTACACCATTTTAGCATGATAAAAAAAAAATAGATACTGAGTGACTGGAACTCTTTTTTTTCACCATTGAATACACTTGTTTGCTCACCTTGAGTTGACAGTTTGAACATAGTTCTTTCGTTTCATTTATTTTCAAGATCTGAGGTGAATTAGCTATCTGTGGTTGCTTCCAGTAAGGTTGTCTATGAAAAGTCACAAAAATGTTAGGCTATTCAAAGTTACTTTAAATTATTTTTACATTAAATAAAGCACATTTTTCAAAGCAATTGTCATGCTTTGTACGCCTATGTTGTTCCAGCCACAATGCCAAAGAAGTAAAAACTGTTTGTAAAATAGAATCATTCTGAATCGCCATTGCGGCTGTTACAAAAAACGAATGATTAACATGGAAAGGATCATTTTTTTCTAATGTGGTTAGGACACAGTAAAGGCTTATAGAGCTGTGTAAGTATTAGCATTTTTTTCATTTTTTTTTTTTTTTGTATTGCTTTTAAGTCTGTTGTTAAGTTCTTTTAGAGGATGTTTGTCCACATTTTGTTTAGATGGACTCATGAAATGCCACCACTGTTACCAACTAAGCAAGCCAAAAGCCAGAGGCAATGGTGGTAAGGAACCAAATAATAATAATACAATAATACAAATAGTAATAATTTGGCAGGGTCTGAATTCGGCATAACACCAGGTCGCTAAAGACCCGGATATCTAATAATAATGTTTGGTGGAACATTATTATTATTTGGTGGATTCATGCTTTTAAGGGTTAATCAATATTTATTCATGTGATAGGGCCTATTCAATCCAGCTTAATCATGTGCTAGGTTCCAAGCCTTTACATATGTTATAATAGCCAAATTATAACAAATACATTGGGCATGCCATGGATGTAATTAAATTCAACAATTATGTGGAACCTGTTGACATAAAAAACATTAAGTAAATCCAACGTATAATCTTTTTAAATGTAGATCCACACACTACTTTTGTTTTTGTTTCCGCTAACAAAATAAAACCTTTGCACGCATTTCCAAGCACAGTGGTGTATCCGTGTTGTTGAGCGAATCGTTTGAGCGAATTATTAAGTGACTCAGTTGTTGCTGAATGAATCAACATTTTTGAAAGAATCAGATTCAAAGAATCATAAAAACAGTCTTTTATAGTCACCTACTGGCATAGCGTAACCTGCAGAAAGGGTCTAACACTGAGACTAAAGCAAGACAAATTTGAAAAGCAGGTGAATACTGGAAAATCTTGTTAGTTTACCCAGATGCCCTCGTGTTCTCTGTGGGGTGCGTCTTTTTCTGCAAGGGGTTGTGTTTAAATTCTTTTCTACACACATTTGCTGTCAGACTGTTGACCCCCTCCAGAGACAAAGAAAGAGAATGGAAGGATGAGAGACGTCGTTGCACTAGAGCACAGGGGAAGAGAGATGAGAGAGACCAAGATAAGGGTGAGAGAGTGAGAAAGGGCTCATGGGATGAGAAGGAAACCACTTGACAACACATGAAACAGTGGAGATTAGAGAGGCTGAGAGAGTGAGCACAGCAGGTCTTCCCAAGCTAATACAGATACACACGTTTCACAGAAATTTACCCAAGTACTACTCGGCGAGATACCTTAGATTGTACCATTCAGTATAGTTTCTATACAGAGATTATTCTCACAAGAGAGGTTAAACTCTTTGAATAAGTTTGGAGCTGTAATGTAGTGGCGATACTGCAGGGCCTGTTATCTGTCTGTCCGTCCATCATTCACTCTATCGTTCAGTCTTTCTGTCTGTTTGCTGTTCTTTATCATTTATATCACACGTGAAAAGCTGAGCTAAAATGTGCTTTAAGTTGTATAAGACAGAGATATATGCTATGTATAGAATACGGTATATGGGTCTTTTTCACACCAGTGACCCAAAAGTGGCTGTTCTGTCAGTAAGCCTGTGACCTGTTCTCAGCCCAGCACTGCGTGTGTATTTCTATACGAGAGACTTTTTCCCCCTCGTACTCTCCTAGCTGTCCAGGTACTTACAGCCACAGCTGAATCTCTGATCAGTTGCCATGGCTACACTATTTTTCCCCCCGCAAGTACTGGTTTGAGAGATGTGAAGTGATTCCCAGTGCTGCCATTAGAGTGACCAGTTGGAGTTGTGGTATGCGTGAGCATGTGTGTATGCATTAGGGTTTGTGTCTATGGCAGCCAAAGCTGGTGTCATCTTGTTACCTCGTTATTGCAGCTCGACCATCTCCCTGATGACCCAGAGACCGCGAGGAACACTGAGGTATCTGAATACACCTGTCAGAATGTAAGGAAGCATCTGCTTTTGCACAAGATGCACCTTATGCCCTATAATGGTGCAATATATAAATTCGACAAACACCATGTGAGCGATAGAAAGAAAGCACGAGAAAGAAGGAGAAGATTTGTAGGAGAAAATGAGAAGAGATGTGCCATACACCGGGTCCAGATTTCGTACCTGTCACAACTTCAAACAAGTGTTTCTCAAAACTGTGCTCCTGGAAAATTTACCACTACACTGTAAAAAAAAAAAAAAAATCTTAGTTTAACTTAAAAAAAAGGAAGTAACCTGGTTGCCTTAAAATGTTGAGTTTATTGAAATGTAAAATTTGAGTTGATACAATGAAGGAAATTGGATTAATAAATAGAAACTCAAAATATGATTGTATCTGTACCACATAAATATGCGTTTCACTGCGTCATCACAAATATAACACAAACACAATTACCCAATGTGCTTACAATATATTTTAATAATATTTGAATAAAGGTTGTCGACTCTTAAAAATGTTCATTGTATTAACTCAAATTTTTAATTTCAATGAACTAAAAATTTTAAGGCAACCACACTGTAAAAAAAATTGGTTGGTTTTTGTTGGTTTAACTTAGAAAAGTAAGTAACCTGGTTGCCTTAAAATTTTGAGTTTATTGAAATTAAAAATTTGAGTTGATACAATGAAGGAAATTTGTTTAATAAATAGAAACTCAAAATATTTTTATATCTGAACCACATAAAAAATTTAATAAATCATGCAAAAAAAAAAAACTATTTGGCATGTTTCACTGCATCATCAGAAATAAAACACACACAATTACCCAATATGCTTACAAATATTATTACAATCTTTTAATAATATTTTAATAAAGGTTGTCGAATCTCAAAAAAATGTCATTGTATTAACTCAAAATTTTAATTTCAATGAACTCAAAATTTTAAGGCAACCAGGTAACTTTTTTTCTAAATAATTTTTTACAGTGCAGGTAACTTTTTTTCTTTCTTTTTTTACAGTGTAGAAATGTTTATTACAAATCTATTATTGTTAATGTTGTTATTATGTATAACCTGTCGTTGTTGTATTATCATAGCAGAATTCTTCTAGCTCAAACAGCAGAGCATGGCACTAAAAACGCCAAGGCCATTTGATTATAATCAGGATTGGTCGATTCCCAGGAATGCATGAACTCATTAAATGTAGCCTACCCCTACAAGTCCTATGCAAATCACTGTGCATAAAAGTTTCTGCCAACTGCAGAAGTGTAAATGTATTTATATAATAAAAGTAGAAAAACAATCTTAGCTGAAAGCCTATATATATATAATATATATTTAGGCAATTCAGAGTTATCGCTAGTTTGGTTCCTTTGTGTCTGTAAGCAAAGTTTAGAAATGAGACATGAGAGTGGAAGGGTAATTAAAGTAGCTGTGAGAAAGAGAGGAAGAGACATGAAAGAGTGTGATGGGGATCTCTGAATGTGCGAGTGAGTGACCCTGGGGTGAGCTCGTTTAGTTCCAGCACTTTCTGCCGTACCGTCACTCCCAGGGATTTGTATGTAGATGAATATAGCGTCAAAATGGTAATAGGTGATAGACTGGAAGGAATGAGATTCACTTGTTTACAGCATCACAACTGAGCCCATTTACATTTTGCATTTATATTTATTAATTTTCCCTGATGCTTTTATCCAAGGAACAATACGAACACAGGCGATTAATCAAAAGTTTAATCGAAAGCGAAAGTGTAATCACGTCTTCTGTCATCGTCTGACGTGGCTGTACTAATGAAAGCGCTACAGCGCATTATCAAGTGTGCTGAAAAAGTAATTGGCTGCAAGGTTCTATCCCTTGCTGAGATCTTCTCGTCTAAAGCAGTGAACCAGGAGACAAAGACTACTGAACATCTCTCCCACCCTGGACATGACCAACATACACTTTGCATTCTCAATATTACTCTTCTATATTCTACATAAACTCTTATATTATGTTGTAATCGTGTCTAGTTGCAGGTTGTGAAGCAAATGTAGTATTGGTGAATAAAATAACGTCTGATTGAATGAGTTACAGTATTAACACTTATCAGAGGGGACGTTTTCTTTTGCATTAGCTGAATTTGATATGGCAGTATTAAATGAGTTGAAGAAAGAGAGAAGAAGAACAGAAGAGTTTTTTTCAGACAAATCTGGAAAGAACTGAAGTAATTACTGTATCAAATGTGCATGCGTGTGTATGAGGCAGACTGAGAAAGAGTGTTTGTGTAGTTCAGATTTAGATGTGGTAGAATAATTGCTGTATTCGAGGTGTGTGGATTGGTGAGAGTCTGAGAGTGTTTGTGTTCTTGCACTAATTAACTGCTAAAACCATGAATCCTAAAACAGTCAGAGGCCGATTTCACACTCCAGTCAACCATCTCTCTCTCTCTCTCTCTCTCTCTCTCTCTCTCTCTCTCTCTCTCTCTCTCTCTCTCTCTCTCTCTCTCTCTCTCTCTCTCTCTCTCTCTCTCTCTCTCTCAGATTTGGACTGTGTGAACTCCTGTACATCGCTATCCTGAGGCTCTGCACCTGTCCGTTTATATCAAAACACCTCTTCAAAAAAAAAAAGCCAATTGTTTCAGACGCACAAACATTTTCAGCCTTGTGTCTACAGTCCAGTCGTTCTGATCTTAAGTACTACTGCACACTTGCTTGTGTGATGTTGCTTAATTATCTGAAGTATTTCTAGGCTGCCTTTTCTACAACTACATATCTTTTTTCCCCTTTTCTTTTCTTTTCTTTTTTTGTAACCTCTAACTGCACTGTTGCCTCAAGAAAACAAAACCTATTTTCTTTACTTTTCAAACACAGAATGGCAATACAATAATTATGAAGGGCTTTTTTTGGTCCAATTTTATTTAGTAAAACTAGCATCCGAAAAGCATTTTTCCAAAATATGATGGAGCCACCACAAATTATTTGTCAATTTTGTATTATCAGTTGATGCTAAATATCTACCTTTTTGTATTTATTTAACATTAAAGGTGCACTATGTAGTATTTTTCCAGTAAAATATCCAAAAACCACTAGGCCAGTGTTATATATTTTGTTCAGTTGAGTACTTACAATATCCCAAATGTTTCCAACTATTTGTAAATTGTGAGAAAATAGCTATTTTAACTAAGGACCCGGGACGTGTCAGCCTAGCGTTTGAGGGAGTCGCCTGTCAATTGCGTCATATCTGTGTTAACCTCGGTTTGATTTGGCAGAAGCGCTTTACTCTTAGCAGTGTGAACATGTCACAGCAGCGCCGAGCGAACGCACAGAGTAACGTCATAACATCATTTTAAACACACTTATTTAATGCACACACATGCATCTAATATGATTAACAGAGCTGCATTACCTTATACTCGTGAAAAGCGGAAATAGGGCTTGGGCACCGCGTTGCATTCTGGGACGTCGCGGCCATGTTGATGGCCTCGCGAATGTAAACATACAGCAAGTCGAATGAGGAGAAGCAGAGTTGGGAGAAAGAAAAAACATGTTAAAATCCTGAAAGGGATGTGGAATTTACCGGGATACGTTAAATAGGGAAGGCAGGGACCGCTATAGAGACAAAATCGGAACTATTAAAGTTTTGGATCCACATGCATTTCCAAAGAAAGAGCGGAGCACCGACGACGACGAAAACTTTATTTTGTTGGTCCCCAACAGACATTCTACAGACTATAAGTAACTTTGCAACTACAATTCAACTTATTCTACTAACCCGAACCCCAACACATATAACCATAACCTACAGTCTACTAACAGTACAGTTAATACTCTAATTAGTGTTAGTTGACATGCTGTTGAAAACGTACATAGTTAGTAGAATGTTTAAAGTGGACAATCGAAATAAAGTCTAACCGAAACGTATATATTATTACTATTATTTTTATTATATAAGAAATTGCTCTGCCTCCGTTTTTATTTGTTATTGCAATGTTATTGTTTACTATATTTATAATTTGCACTTCCTCCATTTCTGTATCTTTTGTTGTTATTTTATAGATACCTATTTATTTGCTTATATAGTGTTGAAATAATTTATTTTTTTAAAAAGTGTTTTTATTATTGTTATATAAAGTGCACTCCGTTATATAAAGTGCAACAACTTGCACTCCGTTTTCTGTGTTCATTTTTTATTTGTAACCTTTTACCTTGAAGCATTCCACATTTCTGTGTTCTCAGGTTGCACTACTTGCAAATAAACACTAAAAAAACCCATCTGATTGTGTGACAATTCTTGCTTTTTGCACATCGTACTGTTATTACTTCTTGTCCGTGGTTGCGCCTCCAAGCATGAAAGCGGTGGAAAGTTAATCCATTTTCGACATTTCCCATGGTGATTATGTGTTGCGCTGTTACACCCCAAAATGCAGCAACGGTTTACCATAGTTGAAATAACGCCAAAATAATCAAATTAAGACACACGACTGAGAGGGAGTACGTCTATAAACATTGCACAGTAGTCCGAGTAGTAGTAAAGGATGCCATCAACATGGCCGCCACGCCAAGTAATGACGTCATGACGCCCAAGCCCTATAGTGCGCGCGCCCGGCGAATTTGTCTCGTCCTGTCATAATAAAAGTCCCGGTGCTTAATAACCGCATCCATGAACATGATTTCTGCCTGAGTCCTTTTTTCCACTAGCCTGGTTTTACCAGACTCTCGTACATTTAATTTGTACATAGAGTCTGGCCACTCTCCATTGACAAGGGTTTATTTCCGCGAAGGCAGGCACCCTGTTGAGGTTTAAAACTATTGGATCTGCCCTGAGCCACTCTGGATCTGCCATAACCAATCGCTAACGTTTGGTCGTGACGTATGTCATGCGCCCTTCGCCTGTTTCACTCATGGAAATCCGACAAAATAAATGTGCATGCCACCTCAGTAATAAAACTATAGGATAAAACCTGAAACTCGTGCATTTGGATTGTGATTTATTCACACCACGGTGGAGAGGAGAGTTCTGTGATCGGGAACGCGGCGCTCACATGGTCCGTAACATCATTGTATGCTGTAAATAAAATGTCATATGCTTGGTATGATAATAAATGCTGCTAAATAACGAACCAATTCAAATGTTTAAGTGCTTTTATTTTAATTTGTTTGAGCGGTGATGAATAATATTGCTCTTCTAAATACTTGCCAGCATTTTAAGGAAGTACAAGTCTATAAATGCATCCTAATAACAGTAAAGCAACCGTATGGTGTTCTGCAGTGGTCAAAATGATTACAAACAGTGAATTTTGGCTTTAACTTCTGGAAATTCGGCAGCGGTGCCACAATGCAATGAATGGTTTAGTTTACATCTTTCTCCACCGCCATTACTGAACTACATCTCAAACTAGCGCTCAACATCAACATCATCGTTCTCAGCCACTCCCTCTGTTCGCTGATTGGACCGGTAAAAATTTGTTCAGAGAAAACCTAAGACTACACAGCAGTCCCAGACGTAGTACTGAAGGAAAATAAAAATTGAGCGGAAGTACGCAGGAGGGCAGAGGCGTCTCAAAGCACTCAAACTTGGCGTCATCAAACTACACCTTTGTTTTGAATAGGCGCCCTCTAGCGGACGGAAAGTTGCATAGTGCACCTTTAATTAAAATTTACAAAACAATAAACAATCTTAACCTATGGGCCAGTTCTTTTAGTATGTTATGTAGCAGTCAGTTTTTAGTATTCTGACAGCAAAGACTTTAATTTCTTTTTCGGCACATTTTATTTCATTCAGGTGGTACACAATACCTGCAAACTCATTTTGCATTTTATGCAAGTCAAATAAATAAATAAATAAATAAATAAAAATACATTGCACCCATACTTTTGCAAATTAAAGTTTAAACAAACGTGTATGACTTTATACTGTAAAGCTGATCCTAATGTGTTTTCTTTTCTTCAACCCCAGATATTGCACTGAAAGCTTTCATAAGCAAACACAAATTAGAGCGTTCAATCACCATTCATGCATTTTTATTGTCATTCAGAAGTTATTTGGAGATTTGCGCTGACTCAGAGTGGCCTCACAAATTGAATTAATTAAATTCTTATCAGGCAGAGAGCAGCCACTTCTCACTTGATGAGGTAAAAGCACTTGGCTTCTAACAGATACGCAGTGGTGAACACTTTATGTGTGTTTGTTTGCGAGAAACATTCTCTTTTTTGCATGTTTGCTTTCATTAATGTTACGTGAGACGTAATATTTACCTCAGAATTAGGCGGGTCTTGGCTGCAGGGATTTCGCTGGTATGGAAACTGACAGACTAATATAAATGCTATTTCTAACTTCCGATCCAGATTTAATGCTGTGTTCTGGGTCAAATTGGCACTAGGAAGAATCTCTGAGCAGATAATTATCCACATCTGAAATGTAAAGCAGGAAGGAAAAAAAAAAGAAAACTCCTCAATTGAGTTGAATAAGGGCTCAAATGCTCTTCAAATCCAGGAAACATGCAAATCGAGCTCTACAGTGCCAAACAAACATTATCTTGCTTTATACTTTCTGAGGGCACGTAAACGTTGGGGCTTTTTGATTCTCTGCTCTCGCAGAAAGCCCTTGTTTGGGCCATGGACGCTGGCTGTGAGTTGACCTTCTGGTAAAGACCTGTTGAGGATTGTAGAAATCATGCCTGGAAGCATCTAATCAAAGCATGCATTAGACACATAATGGCAGAATGGCACCAAGAGACCTGTGACATTTCTGTCTAATTACACATTAAGTAATTGTTCAGTGACGATGAGCAAAACACTGCCGTTATACTACTGTAAATTCCGGGGTAAAGAATGGTGACAAAGTCGTGAAATGTTCCAGCGGTATTGATTTGGCGTTATGCCTCATTCAGTAATGTGCCGCTAATTAGATGTGGCGATTCAGTTTAGCTAATGCAATTGCATGTTTACTTTTAATTAGAGACTCCGGTCGAGTAATCGTCAAAAAAGAACCATCCAGCTGTCCTCGTATGCCTTGGAGTACGCTTGTACATTGGACTCTCGAACCGCTTCCAGAGGAAAGCACTTACTGAGCTAATGAAGTGAAATTAGCCCAGGGGTTAAACTGGATTGTGGTGACTCTGACTCCACCCCAAGAGTAAAGTAGCTGCTTCTGCACGCTGCTCGTACAAGGTGGCAAAACCCCTACGAAAATCCCTACGAACCTCCTCGAACAAGCGCTGTGAGAGAGGTAGCTTAACATTCAGACACATCCTGGCAAGAAACTGCTCAGATGTCCAGACCAGTGGGAAGAGACAAGCAGTGGTTTTAATCCTTGCCAATGGATTGGCCTCAGGGGACACGGAGAACGACGAAGATTTGAGGCTTGGATTGTTTCCCTTTTCAAGAGCCCAATTGAATCCTTGCTTCAAGTGGATAATTGAACCCTTGCCCAGTATCAGTATATAGCCTAGTTCACACACACTTCACACTTGGCTTCTTTCCAGGTGTGTGTGTGTGTGTGTGTGTGTGTGTGTGTGTGTGTGTGTGTGTGTGTGTGTGTGTGTGTGTGTGTGTGTGTGTGTGTGTGTGTGTGTGTGTGTGTGTGTGTGTGTGTGTGTGTGTGTGTGTGTGTGTGTATGTGACCTGGTAATCCCTACGTTATGGGGACAAAATGTCCCCACAAAGATGGCAATATCCGAAATCCTTGTCCTTGTGGGGACATTTTTAGGTCCCCATGAGGAAAACATCTTATAAATCACACAGAAGGAGTTTTTTTGAGAAAGTAAAAATGCAGAATGTTTCCTGTGATGGTTAGGTTTAGGGGCAAGGGCAGTGTAAGGGGATAGGATGTACAGTTTGTACAGTAGGAAATCCATTACGCCTATGGAAAGTCCCCATAAAACATGGAAACACGACTGTGCGTGTGTGTGTGTGTGTGTGTGTGTGTGTGTGTGTGTGTGTGTGTGTGTGTGTGTGTGTGTGTGTGTGTGTGTGTGTGTGTGTGTGTGTGTGTGGAGAACTTGATAAATTAACCTTGGTAACTATAATACTCAACAGATATTCCACCTTGTAATCACCTGTGACGTTATTGCCAACGACGACACTCAAATCTGAGGACCAAGAGAGGTAGGTGATTAAATTATATAACCTGTGGTATCTGTGTTTTGTGTGAGCCTGTTTATGTGGTTTATGAGGATACAAATTTGTATAACTACATGGGTATTACACTGGTATTACACCATAAATGTAGTTTATGAGGACATTTCAAATGTCCTCATATTTAAAATAGCTTTAAAAACAAAGCCTGCTAAATGATGTTTTTTTTGAGAAAGTAAAAGTGCAGAATGTTTCCTGTGATGGGTAGGTTTAGGGGTAGGGGCAGTGTAGGGGGATAGAAAATACGGTTTGTTCAGTATAAAAACCATTACGTCCATGGAGAGTCCCCGTAAACCACATAGACCAACATGTGTGTGTGATCGCTGTTCCCCGTTATATAAGAAACTATGGAGATATGAACCTTCAACAGCATTGATAGTCAGCCAAGAAACTGAAGTGAAGTACAGTAAGCTACACTTTTTGCCCTAATAAAGTTTTGCTGTGCCCTAGTAACATTTTACTGATAAATCATTACGGGATATGTGCTTGAAGTGGCTCGGAATGCCCAGGTAAGCAGTACCGGCACTTCTAGTATAATATGTAGCATACCCTCACATTTTCTTGCATACCGGCACTTCTCACTTGTTGCCAGTACTCTGACCCATTTGCCTCATTTGCATAAAGTTACACATTTCTCAATTTTGTCCTGGTGTCGACCTGTCGCCAACGGTCACTGTCACCGGAAGCCGATAATAATGCTTTGTTGCCGTGTGTCTCTGGCAGTGTGAACAGCGCTTTATTCATTGGAATTGACCAGCTGGACATAGTCTTAAAATAATCAATAATGATGAATACTATAAAGTGTGAGAGGACAGAGGAACAGGATCGAGAAAGAACCTTAAGCCGGGATTTGAACTCGGGTGCCCAACATTTTAGTTTATCTTTTATATTTTCTATCTAAATATATTCTTTAAAATACTTTTGTTACATTGTTTTAAACGTTGTTTGCAGCAAAATATGAATATATCATATATTAATATACAAATACAAAGTTATTCATTCACTGTCACTATAATTAACTATTATAGGTCATAGAAAATCAGAAAATGTGACTAATTTGATTTATATATATCCTGGTGGAGACTTCAACCTGAATGCAGACTGATACATGGGGACTCCATAAATTATTTGTGTTTTTGATACCTTAACCTTATCTCCAAAGCTAAACATAACCACATAAATCAATAACATAATGCTGTCAATACGGTATGTTTTTGTGTTTGTGGTAGAAACATATGTATATTGTTAAAGAATATCAGCTATGATGACGGGATATGGGATAGAAAGTGCCGTTTGTACAGTATAAAAATCATAATGTCTAAAAAAAATCAAACTCAATGTGTGTGTGTGCGCGCATGCTTAATGTCTTGTAAACATTTTAAAGAACACTTAATATGACTATAAACCCCTTTAGGGTCAAAGATCGCAGACGACCCCAGATTACTATTGTTCAACATTCACTACTTGTTAAAACATCACACTCTTACTTGATCTGGACAAACTCAGTTTCATTAGAAAGTTTAAAGATTCCAGCTTCGATATTTGACCACTGTTAATGATAAGAACTAGGTTGAAGTGACATTAATGTCTTAATTTGACAGGTAAGGGGTTAATTTTCATATTTTCTGTGACCTAAAGTCAGAACTCTTTACTCCTAATAACCATTGACAACTCCTTTACTGGTTTAAGATACTTACTTACACATTAATAAGTTGATAAAAAAGCATGGTAACACTTTATTTTATGGTAACACTTTACAATTAATTTATTAGTACTGTATTAACGGTAGTTAGACTTAATTATTGGCTTATTCTGGTTAGTAAACTTGAATATCACTCAATAAGTGCCATAATTGATGAGGATAAAGCTTTCAGTTTAGAATAGGGGGTCAAATTTGCTTTATTACACTATTTTAGCCATTTATAATGGCAAAATCAGAAGTAATTAAGCATAACTACTAGCTTATTGTTCAGTTAACTTAACAGAATGGCACAGAAATATAATTACATCACTACACAAAAATAATATATGGCTTAGTAAGTTGTAAATAATGGCTAATATGCCCTTTCTATTATGTAAAGTTAATCATTAATTTCTATTGTGTCCATGCTTAACTAGTGCATAATTGTGAACAAACAAATAATTAATTACTAGTTTAACTATGCATAATTAATGTTAAATTAATCATTAATTACGTGTGTGTTCGTGTTTAACTAATGCTTAATTGTGAACAAGTTAATCATTAATTAATGCTATAGTGCATTATTCTGGACCCTTAAAATAAAGTGTTACCAAAAGCATAAAAAGAGTTATTTAAAGAATAATAATTTTGTTAATTACAATGAATGAAGAACTCACTTTTGTATATAGCCCATTCATATATTTACAATGTAGAGACTACATATATAAACTATGAATTAATTAAAATCTAATGGTTTGCACATGGTTTGTCAGTACTTTATTACTGTATACTTAATATAAAGTGTTATCATTGTGGGGTTTTAAAATGGACTGAGCCAGCCATGCTGCTCCCAAAATCAAATTAAGTCATTTTTGTAAAAATATACCCAGAACTCCCTTGAAAATGAAAGTACACTTTTTTTCTTGATGGGAAAACTGTCCCAGTACTGATGAAAGGCTAGAACTAAGGCTAGATCACAGCCATGGAGAATCATATCCCTCATTAAACACATGTAAGACATAAATGTACATGCACTCATCCCTCATTCTCTCCATCAGACCACAGGAAGAACATTCCTGTCCTTGTTCCTTTTTTAACTGATGAATGCTCCCACTTCCTCTTTTGTGGTATCTCCTCTTCCTCACTTTTTCTCAGCCTGTGTTTTCAGTGTGGACAGAGGTCAGACTAATTCATGTTTTTATAAATTAAAGTTTCATTATTCATTCATTGGTTTTGAAATGTCCATACGTCTGCTTGCTGTGCTGAGACAGCTTTTAAATGTGTCAGTGTAATGCGTTTTCTCAATATAGTTTAGACTGGTGACTTCATATTTTGGAAATTGTGGCTTTTAATGTTTACAAATATGCTCTTTCCCTCAAATCTCCCTCTCTAGATGTGTTACTGAGCAGTCTTTTTATCATTTCCCTGGCCAAATTGACTCACCGGGGCAAAATAGTGCAGAATGTTGTTTGATGCTGGGAGCAGTCAGAGTCATGCCGAATGATGGGATTATTGCACTCGTGGATATTCCTGATTCCTGTGGAAAAAGTGAAGGTTGGCAGTTCTGTATGCAAATTCGTTCCAGCAGGGGAGAGGTTGATGATTCAGCGCCAGACGGTCGTAGCTATAGCGACCCAGACACTCTCTACATCTTGCCCATCGGAAGCAGCGACACACAATGAGGGACCCTCAGTGACAGGTTGCTAATGGAAACAGTGACATGGACACCTTCCAGCCTTCCACACACACACACAGCAGCCTAATACACACGCATATACAATTACACGTTGATTAGTCCCGGGCGGCTCATTTACCCGAATACACAATTACTCAAGGTCAGGGCAGATAAGGCCCTCTCCTTTAATTTTCTCTCACTTCCTGATACTTCCATCACAGAAAAAAAAGTCCTCTTTTTGCTCTTTGTTTGACTTTATTTCACTCCTGGCCTCAACTCCACTATGATATAAGACATTTGCACTATACTATATAATTCAATGAGGCTAACATGATTTACAATGTTTTCATATTTCCACAGATGGTTTTCTCCTGGTGTATCTTAATTCTTCGTAATCCATTTCGTCTCCAAATGTATCCCTGCATTCTGTGAGGATGGCAGTGAGTCATGTGCGATCTAAGCATACAAACAAGTGCTCTCTCTCTCTCTCTCTCTCTCTCTCTCTCTCTCTCTCTCTCTCTCTCTCTCTCTCTCTCTCTCTCTCTATCATCATCATCATCCTCATCCTCTATCCATAATCCATCCATATATATATAAAATTCATGTGAAAAAGAATTTGGGACATCCAATTGAATCGTTTTCAGTATCAGGACATAATAAAAGTCAACTTGTCCTTGGCAGGTCTCAAAATTTGGAAAATAAAATAATCCTCGGATGAACAATTACACTACATATCCATGTCATTATTTATTTAGCAAAAATGGAAAAGCCATGGGTGACAAACGAGGTATGCCCTATGATTCAATTGCTTGTAGATCCACTTTTGGCAGCAATAAAAATGATAAAGAAACTTTGTTCTGGAGGAATTTTGGCCCTCTCTTCTTTACAACATTGCATCAGTTTACTGAGGTTTGTGGGCATTTGTTTATACACAGCTCTTGCCATAGCATTTCAGTTAAGATGACGTCTGGACTTTGACTGGACCATTCCAACACCTTCATTCTTTTCTTTTTCAGCCATTCTGGTGTAAATTTGCTGGTGTGCTTGGTATCATTGTACAGTTGCATGACCTAGTTTCTAGCCAATATTTAACTACCGGATGGCCTCACATTTGACTCTAGAATACTTTGGTATACAGAGGCGTTCATGGTCGATTCAGTGGCTACAAAACAAGCCCAAAATCATCACCATTCCACCAGCATGATTGATTTTTACACTGAAAAAATAAAACCCTTGGATCAACTTAAAAAAATTGAAGTAATCGATCACACGAAATATTTTACATTGACTCAAGTAAATAATTTAATTTAGTTTAATTTGAAAAGTTTAAATCCATGCAACCACTTTTTAAAGGTTGATCAAACTAATTATTTTAGATTGGAACAAACTAATTATTTTAAATTGGATCAAACTAACAAATCATTATTTTATGTTGGGATAAACTAATTATTTAAATTAAAACAAAGTAATATTTATAGGCCAAAGTAAATTAATTATTTTAGGTTGTCTCAAATTAAGATGTCATTATTTAAAATGTATAATCAAAAAAAAAAAAAGCTTTTAAAACATTTTGATCAATGACTATCATAACACTTTCCTTTAGAACACATTTATATTTATTGTTCAATGAACATGTTCACATGTATGAAGAACAGTCTGCTCCACACAAAAATACAAATTTGTTACAAATAATCAAATCACCACTTGATGACATCACATTAGTAGTAATATTAAATTAGGAATGTTTGTCCTGACAACACAGTTCACCATAAAACATCCTAAAATACAATTAAAATATTAAGATACAAATGTATTTCATGTCCATAAATGTATATGATGATGAACAGTCTCTTTCAGCTGAACACCAGAGACAAATCCCGGAACTGCTCCTCAGACAGTGAACAGTGAACACTGCATCAGTTTCTGATACAGAGCTGTAAGCTCTACATTTAAAGGGTTAGTTTACCCAAAAATAAAAATTCTGTCATTAATCACTTATCCTCATGTTGTTCGACACTCGTGAGACCTCTGTTCATCTTCGGAACACAATTGAAGATATTTTAGTTGAAATCCGATGGCTCAGACAGGCCTTTAATGACACCAATGTCATTTCTCTCTCTTAAGACCCATAAAGAGTTCTGATTGGGCCAGCGCTTCCCGTGATGTGATTGGACAGCAGCTTAGCGCACTTTGCCCGGAAAGGTCCCGCCTCTTACCATAACGGGGCGATGCAAGCGCTGAATGCGCGCTCTTCTCCACGTAGGAGAGCAACGAGACCACGCCCCCTATTTTGTGTGTTCTTGTGGGCGGAGGGTTAGTCAACAAACGGTTCTAGTGACGTCATTACAGCAGGAAGTGCAGCGGTGTAGTCCAAACCGGCCGTTCGCTGTAGGCTTTGAAAGGGAACTTCTGTTAAATAAAATATCTCGCTTGGCATTGAACTTTGAGCTTTATAATTTTACAGGTATTATTTATGCTCTAACAGCAACATTTCACACTAACTAAAGTTTGAAAGATAGAATTGCATAGAACGGGACCTTTAATGACAGAATATTCGTTTTTGGGCGAACTAAACCTTTAAATATAACCTATTTGTATGCAATATAGCAAGCAGGTTCCGGACCTCTGATCCTTCAATGACAATTTTAATGTCTTTTGGTGGATGAAGAGGATCCTCTTTCCCAGTGATAAAGATCGCCATGGTTGTTTGCTCCAGTTCTTCAATCTCATTTTCCTGCATAAAAAAGAAAGAGAAAATAAGTACATTATAGTTTCAGAACTCTCCCATTTTCAGCTCTTACACACTCTAAACTGAACTTGAATAGGCGCGTGACGAGTGAGAGCAAAGCGAGGCCGGTAAGTAATTGGATGATCAGTGCCAACTGCACGTCACACTGGTCTCAGAGCTTTCACAGAGGAGTGAAGGGAGAATAAAAGGAGGAGCGACGACAGTGAAGGAAGAGAGAGGACCAGGCATGGATTTTACATTGCATATAGGTGTTAAGTCATTTGCAAATGGATTCCTTTGGACACACTTATTTTGACAGTGTTCCAGGGAAGACAAGGAAAAAAAAGATTGTTTTGGTACGTCTGGACATGGTCTAAGTGTTCACAGCTCAAAATTCAGCATCAAAGATTTCTCATAAATAGTGTTAAAATCTCATCTTGTGAGCTGAGTTTCTCATCACACCCCTATTTATTAAAAGTGGCTAGGAAAACCTAGACTATGACCATGTTAGTCTGTAGGTGTTATTTGTGTGAGCAAGTGAGAGAGATGCCCTTACCTGGTATTCTTTGAAAAGGTGCGCAAAAGGTTCGCCGAGGTAGATCAGAGATTTGAGGATGCATTCTCTTCTGATGGTGATGTCTGCAGTCTGAGTAAGAACAATAACTATGAATTAAAATTAAACAATTACAAAAAAAAAAAAAAAAAAAAAAACACTATTCAGCCATGGATCCCAATGATTATCAAATTCATAGATACCTCATCTAAAACCTGCAATGTCCTGGTGGACTCCTCCCTTGCTCCTGATGACCTCCAACAGTTTGGTGGAGTGCTTGTCCAACTGCACCAAGAACTTGTAATCCAACTTGTCACCAAAGGAACTGTTGTAATTCGCATGAACTTAAATTGATCTTAAAAGTAGAGCATACAGAAATAAGTTTAGAAGATGGTGAACACAAAACAGAATCCCCAGCACAACCGTACTAAATTACAACAACAACAACTCATTAGTGAATCAACAGTTAGGTCTAAAAATGTGGAATGCCAGGGTATGGCAAATGCCATACGTAAACGAGTAGTCGTGTGCCCAGTCTATTCTCTGCTATATGCCGACCTAAAACATTCACTTTCATAAAATCATCATCAAAGCAGTCCATATGTAACATCAGTTAGTTAATTCGAATCTCGAAGCATCGAAAATACATTTTGGTCCAAGTATCACAAAAACTATGACTTTCAATCTACGACGTGTTCCTCAAAAAAAGATTAAAATGGTTCATGAATCAGTGAATTAATCAATGATTCGGATCGCCAATGTCACGTGATTTCAGCAGTTCGGATCGCGTGTCGAACTCCCAAACTGCTGAAATCACGTGACATTGGCGATCCGAATCATCGATCAATTCACTGATTCACGAACCGTTTTAATCTTTTTTTAGAAACACGAAAGAGAAGACAATGCTGAATAAAGTCTTTTTGATATTTTTGGACCAAAATGTATTTTCGATGCTTCAAGAGAATCTAATCAACCAACTGATGTCACATATGGACTACTTTGATTATGTTTTTATTAGCTTTCTGGAAATGGACAGTAAAGTGGGCATTGACTGCATATGCTCTGGGACTAAAATATAAAATATCTTAAACTGTGTGTGAAGATGGAGGTCTTAAAAGTAAGGAACGACATTAGGGTGAGGAGTTAATGACATTAATTTCATTTTTGGGTGAACTAACCCTTTAAGAGCTGGAATAGAGTGTGGCCCCTTTAAGAGCTGCGAGTTTCACTATTGAACTGCCGGTATTTTGTGTGTGTGTGGAACTGTGCCGCGATTCACGCAAACTGCGAGAAACACAGACTCGGGAGCACTCTTTTTCAGAAAAGTAACCTGCTTATTCGTTTTAGCCGATTGTAATGTATTTAGTTCAATACTGTAAGCAGTGATGGTGTTAATGATTTACCTCAGATATATGAGCAGGCGCTTCAGCGCGCTCGGACTGCAGAGAATGTGCTCAGCGAAAAAACACACTTTTCTTTTGAACTGGAGTCTAATAAAAGTAAAGCAGAAAATATTGTAGCTTATATAGGCTATAACTGCACTTGTTTTGAGAAATGTTATTGTTAACTCTTTCCCTTGACACGGTCAATGCCCCCACAAAATGAATTTAGATAGTTTGCATGCATTTAGGTTATTACTCACCCGCCCAATGAGGGGCTAAAATAACCGAACGTTATAGTTTGAATGAAGATTACGAACATTTCGAGTGCTATCTTAAAAGTTAATTTACACGCTATCAAGCGTTAGCGCTGAAATTACGGCCAGACTCAAGTCCCGTCAGATATACTTGAGGTAAAAACGTTAACGGTAGACAAAGTTTCTCTTACCTTATCAATGTTCCTCGTAGTTCTGTCTCGGAGCCTGGCTGGATGGGTCTGACGTCCGTTGAAATGTAACGTTACCGTCACGGCCACCGCTCAAGTTCGTGCTGTGTTCTTCTTCTCAGACAGTTCTCAGACTTTGTTTTTTTTTTTTTGAACCACAGAGAGCGGGATCTGCAAGTCAACAATGCGCATGTGCAAATCCTGCTTAATCTAAAAAAAATGCTCTGATCAAATTAATAAATTCAGTTTAATGTCCCGCTGCCCATTTAGATTCTATCAATGTAAAAAAATGGATTGAACCATAAATCTAAGCTAAAATGTTTACTTGACATGAAAAAATTAAAAAAAATAAGCTATTTCAATGAGAAAATACACATTAAACGAACAACACTAAAGTTATACTTTTTTCAGTGTAGTATGAGGTATTTGTGCTGATGTGCTCTTTTGGTTTTTACCAAACGTGGCCCTGTGAATTATGATCAAACAGCTCTACTTTGGTCTCATCTTCCAGAGGAGATTGTTCTAGAAGTCTTATGGTTTGTTCAGATGCAACTTTGCAAACCTAAGCTATCCTGCCATGTTCTTTTAAGAGAGAAGATGCTTCCACCTGGCAGCCCTTCCAAACCTGCCATACTTGTCTGGTCTTTTTCTAATTGTACTGTCATGAACTTTAACATTTCTCTTGATAACAGAGGCCTGTAGAGTCTGAGGTGTAGTTCTTGCGTTGTCTGCAGTTTCTCTGATCTTGGGGTGAATTTGCTGGGACGTCCACTCATGGGAAGACTGGTGTCTTTTTTGATTGTCTTCCTCCCTGCAGAATAATGGACCTCAAATAGTTTGGAAATAGCCCTGTAACCCTTCTTAGATTGATGGCAGCAACAATTGCTTCTCTAAGACAATTGCTGATGTCTTTCCTCCTTGGCAATGCTTTAACACATAGCCTACCTAAATCCTCCAGACCAGCAAACTGCCAAAACTTCTGCTTTTAAAGAGGTGATCACACTAAATCAAAGACATTTCATTGGCAGCTACTTACCCTCTTAATTCCTTTGGAAACAGAGTTTGTGTGTGTGTGTGAACCAAAATCATGCAAGATATAAGCAAGATGGTTTGTGGCTTATCCATTTTGGCCTAGTTATTGCTAAATAAATAATAACACAGTGTGATGCGTGCGTGTGTGCGTTCGTGTGTGCGTGCGTGTGTGTGTGTGTGAGAGAGAGAGAGAGAGAGAGAGAGAGAGAGAGAGAGAGAGAGAGAGAGAGAGAGAGAGGGGGAGAGGGAGAGAGAGAACAATATAATTGAGATAACAACAATATAACAACGATATAATTGAGTGTTTAGCGTCACATCACACATCCCTAGGACAGACTCTCAGTTACTCATCAGAGATCAAATACAAACTTTAGAAAACATATATTAAGAAACAAACAATCAGTGGTTATCTTGATTAAATAATATCATAACTGGAAAGAATCATTAAAAAAACTATTATAATAATATAGGAGGATAAATATTGATTAAGGCTTTAATTATGAATTTAATTAGGATATATACAGGTACATAAATCCAACCTTTCACTGTATAATTACTTAATTGTATTTAAATTGAAATGTTTTAAAACACTTACAAGCATTCTGATAGCCACACCACAGAAAAGGAAGTCTAAAAGGAGGCTGTTTTACACACATTGAATCTATTGTTTTTAGTTTAAAGGCCTATTTTTAAATAATATTAATGATAACATTAAATGTGACAGTATATTATCACAAGGAACACATTTTTGATTTGGTGTTGATGGCGAACCTTACTGATGGAGCTGTGGGGATGCATAAGGTAAAAAAAGCTTGCAGAAACTTGTATATGCAACAAACCTGCAGAGCACAGAGATATTGAAGTCATAATTCCTCTTCGAGCTCTCTAGGGTCTTTCTTAAAACCAACAGATACAGATCGCTTGGTGATTATTATATCTGTTGAGTGGTTGTGTTGAGGTGATGTTACTGACAGGCTGACAGCATGGACAAGATGAATTGGTCGTTCACTCTTTTGGCCGTGTGTACAGCAGATGTTTTATCCTAGTGTCCCCCTTTGAGAGTGTTAATTATGCTTGTAAAGGAGTTGCTTTAAAGAGGCAGAATGAGATGTAATCAATGCTTAAGTGAGCTGTTTGTGTGCAAAGAGAGACAGAAGGTGCAATACACAAAGCCAAAAGATTTCACGGTCTCTGGGCATCCATTGTTCTCTCTCTCTCTCTCTCTCTCTCTCTCTCTCTCTCTCTCTCTCTCTCTCTCTCTCTCTCTCTCTCTCTCTCTCTCTCTCTCTCTCTCTCTCTCTCTCTCTGTGTTTATGATAAAAAAAATGTTTAAAAAAAAAGGTTTCACACACATTCTGGTATTTCAAAGAGCTCATGATCTTGCATTTATGAAGATTCAGATTGCCGTTTTGTTTTATAGTAGTATGAGTAAAGTTTATAGTAGTAGGAGTGAAGTTTTATAATTACGCAATATCACACCAGCTGGGTGCTGTTGTTTTGTGACCATAGACACGAGGCTATAGTTAATCATAGTCGTGTAGATTGAGTATGATTGAAGAAGACAGGCGGATTAACTGTCTCACGTCTCAAGCTACAAATAGTGGAGTTGATGAATGAATCAGAGTTGAGAGAATGATTCAATGATTCACTCAGAAAGACATGGTGCGCTCCAATTCTCAAATGACTTTGGAGTGTAGCAGAAGAGTAGACAAGCACTGGGATATACCATCACATTTTAAAATTGTGGCTTTGTCGCAGTTACGGGGATCCTGTCACTGTAAATTGGCCTGTCAATCATCTTGTCAAAATCCTCCACCATTAATTTCCTACTGTATCAGAGAAATGCAGTAGCACGTTGTTCTGCCAGTCGCAGTTCTTTTATGTGGAGACCCTGCTCACGTTTGCAAAATGATGACACAGAGTACAGGCCAAAAGTTTGGACACATTACTATTTGTAATGTTTTTGGAAAAGAAGTTTCTTCTGCTCATCAAGCCTGCATTTATTTGATCAAAAATACAGAATTCTTTTTTAATATTGTGATATATTATTACAATTTAAAATAATTGGTTTTCAATTTATTATACTTTAAATGATCATTTATTTCTGTGATGCAAATCTGAATTTTCAGTATCATTCCTCCAGTCTTTTTTAATCAAATAAGTCACACTTTGGACTACCACTGCACTCTATCTCCCGCTTGCAATACATTCTTCTGCTGCAAAATTCTGCTGCAAGAATATTAACACGCACTGAACGATCTGCTCATATTACCACTATATTATTTAACCTCCATTGGCTCCCGGTGTCATCTTGCATTACTTATAAAAATCTTCTGCTTACCTTTAAATCACTCAATAGTCTCGCAAATGCTCTTAGCGCTCTGATCTACTGTCTTCTTATGTTCCGCCTCGATCTCTTCAATCATCTGGTTGTGAACTTATTACAGTAGGCAGATTTCTTTTGTCATCAAAGGGTGGCAGGTCTTTTTCCGTCATTGCACCTAAACTATGGAACTCTCAATGGCACTAAGTAACGTAACCTCACTCTTTAAATCACAACTCAAAACGTACTTGTTCACCCAATACTATCAGTCGGAATGTACTCCACATCCTACCAGCTGTTTCTTCTTAAATGTTTTTATGTTTTGTGTTCCACTTGATTTAGATTTTGTTTGCTTAACAATATGTGCTGTATTCTCTGCTTTCTGTTCATAATTTCATTATGATTTGCAACTGGGTCTAAATGTCTACTGTACATCTAATGATTATTAACTATATGGAATGACTATTACGACTATGTGAATTGACTGTATATTCTGTTACTACTTGTAAAGCATCCTTGAGTCTGGCAAAGTTGCTACATAAATTAAACATATTATTATTATTATTATTATTATTATTATATATTAACCAGCTGAGAATGTGTAAAGGAGACAGCGGCAGGAATCCCTCTGTCACACACACAAACGCCTGGTTCTGACTCCTGTACTGAACCGTGATGGGCAAACTCGTCATGACTATGATGTTACGGTGGCATTCACACATGCTCAAATGAACCACACTAAAAGAGCAATCGCACCAGGGTTCGTTTAAATCAAACCAAACATGCCAAGTGTGAAAACACTTTTTGTAATCTCACATACTATTTAGGATAAATAGAATGGACATTGGGACACAGGGACAGTCATTTGTTTTGTTCCTGAATCAATCAGTGTTGTTGAACGAATTGGTTAAAAACTGTAAAAAAAATAATAATAAAAAAAAAGTTGAGAAAACTTAAAAGTTTAAGGCAACCAGCTGCAGAACATTTTTGAGTGGATTTAATCCATTTTTTTGAGTTCTCTCAACTTTCATGTCAAATAGTTTAATAAACTTCAAAAGCTGAATTTGTCATACAAAACATAAGTTGGATTTTTTACAGTGAATGTAGGATTCAGTGATTCATTCATAAAGACAATCCCTTGTTTCTACCCACTGGCATAGTTAGCTATGTAACTTTTATAAAGCACGGATGTTAAATGATTCAAAGGTGTAGTTTGGCAAAAATTAAAATTCTGTTACTCGTGTCATTCCAGTCTCATGCGTTTTTGCATATATTCAACACATTCCCGATCTTATTGTGCATCGGCATGTTTAATGTCTGTTATGGAGTGTGATAAAATGACTCAGCTGCATGCAGAAATTTGCCCTGAGAGCTTTTGTTCTCTACCACTTTCATTGTCTACTGCCCTCAGGCCATCATTACGTATTCAAAAACAGCCTCTGTGTACACATGTATGCATGTTTAAATATGTTTCACAATGTTGCATTTAACTTTTAAGATGGACGTAGTCTGTTGATTTATGTTAGGAAGGACAGTTGACCCAAAAATGCCAATTCTGTTTACTCGCCCTCATGTTGTTCTGAGCCTGTATGAGACTTTCTTTGTTCTGGAACACAAAAGTATGTTAGGCAGAGTTTTCAAACTGTGCGAGTTTGTGTTTTTCTTTAAAAGCCATACAGTAAAAGTGGATGTTATTGTGGTTAGGAACAACATGACAGATGACAGAATAAATGATGACAGAATTTGGGTTCAAACTATCCCTTTAAACTCGATATACATGTGCCTGCATTCAAAATGCTTCGGGCTTGCTGTGCTTCAGAGAGTAGCCCATATTTGGGTAAGTTTCATGTTTTATGAGCTGTATCTACCTTTACTCCTATTCTACAGATCCCTTCAGGCAGCAGTTATCAGTCAAATGATACGCTGACCACCCTCATCCCTTTAAACTCTATTCCTCTCTTGTTGTCTTCCATCTTCTCATCTTTTAAAACAGGCAGAGTGAAAGGGAGAGGTACTGTGACGTTGCCATGGTGATGTTCTTGTCTTCAACATAGGAAATTCAATATGCTTGGTGTAATATGTCTGTGTGTTTGGACGTGTTTGCAAGAGCGACCGTGAGAGTGTGTTTTTGTGTACAGGGAAGTGTACGTATTGTAGAAGGCAAGGATGAAATCTTATGGTCAAAGAAAACATTGTGTAGCTATGTCATTTGTTTTAAGAACCAGACCGCTCACGGCTGTGCTGAACTATTGATGCACATGATAAGATGCATAGCAATCTTAAAGCTATAGTTGCCATGTGTCCTTGTCTTTAGTTTAATAGAAAATATCTTAAGAGAAACCTAGCATGATGATACAGCTGCCAGTGCCACAATTTATCACGCAGGTGATTGGATAATTCATACATCACATGGTCATCATTTGATTTGGTATGCAGTTCACAGATGCGTCAGGCTGCCAGAAATTCAGCTATTATAATATTCAGCGGCAGACTTTTGAGAGAAATATTGAACTGTGGCATAATGTGGTAAACATACAGGAGGCCATGACTAGAGCAGAGGGCCCGAGAGCCTTATTTTGATTTAACTTTGTTGTCTCACCGTGCAGTCCATTGCACAGAATGGTTGAGGACTCTGTTTTAGATTCATTTTGTGCTGCATGAATATTTCACTCTCTCTTTGGACTTTGTGTCAAAGCAGGCTGCAAGTCATTCTCTTTTTTTTCAAGAACACTGTTGAAACCAGGGTGGGTTTCAGTTCTGTAAACCATTTTTTTCCCTTTATAAACAGCTGCTTGTACTGGATGGATGGATGGATGGATGGATGGATGGATGGATGGATGGATGGATGGATGGATGGATGGATGGATGGATGGATGGATGGATGGATGGATGGATGGGAGACAGACAGACAGATAAGAGACAGACAGACATACAGACAGTTAGACAGATAGATAGATAGATAGATAGATAGATAGATAGATAGATAGATAGATAGATAGATAGATAGATAGATAGATAGAAAAGCAGACAGACAGACAGACAGACAGATAGATAGATAGATAGATAGATAGATAGATAGATAGATAGATAGATAGATAGATAGATAGATAGATAGATAGATAGATAGATAGATAGATAGATAGATAGATAGATAGATAGATAGATAGATAGATAGATAGATAGATAGATAGAAAAGCAGACAGACAGACAGACAGACAGACAGACAGACAGATAGATAGATAGATAGATAGATAGATAGATAGATAGATAGATAGATAGATAGATAGATAGATAGATAGATAGAGAGAGAGATAGATAGAGAGATAGATAGAAAAGCAGACAGACAGACAGACAGACAGATAGATAGATAGATAGATAGACAGACAGACAGACAGACAGACAGACAGATAGACAGATAGATAGATAGATAGATAGATAGATAGATAGATAGATAGATAGATAGATAGATAGATAGATAGATAGATAGACAGATAGATCTACATTTAGCTATACAGTCTGTGTTCTATTTATGTGTGTGTATATAGTCTTCTCTTGTGAAGGTTTGAGTCTAGTCATGTATAATTTAAACCCAGGCTCTTGGTTACATCACTAGATACGTTCATCGCAGACCTCTGCAATCAGACTCCCTGCAGCTTCCTTTGAAGACCAACCGTACCACAGTCCATTCACAGACCCAGTATTACGGCATCACACTTATTGCTCAAAGTAGGAGTATCAGCCGTTCAGCCCATGGTAATTGAGAACACCACCAGAACAGAGACAATTTGAACTCCGCCTCGTCACAAAGTAGGGGTCCCGAAGACCTTCACTGATGTTACGCCTCTTTTGTCCACTCTACAAAATGACAATTTAGTTTAAAATGATGTTAATGCTTTCAGGACACACTGCATTTGTAAACGTTAGTGTTCTAGTCTGACTGTGTGTGTCCATAGCTTCCTGGTTCATGCACTATATACTCTGATTTAAAATCTTGATTAAATCTTTTTTGAACCATTCACCAAATTTCACCCTAAGCCCATAAATACAGTGGGGTCATAATCAATCTATAACTCTTCAAAGTAGGCCAGAAGATAAATAATGGAAATCATAGCAGCAGATTTTTTAATCAACAAATTAAAAACATAGTAACCGAGGCTGTTAATTAAACATTATATTGACAAAAATAACCACTTTTTAAAAATGAGGAAGAAAGGAGCAATTAATCATGCCCCTTGATGTGCATAAAGTGTACCCAAAATAATAATGCAGCCTTTATAATAATAACAAATGCTTCCTGAGTATTAATGGGAAGTGTAAAGTTCCTCTTAACATTTGATTCATTCATAAACCAAATACATTTTTTCAGCAAAAGACAACAAAAAAAAATCAGTTCTCTCATTATTTGACTGTTCAATAATCAAGACGATTCCAATGCAGTGTAAGGAATCAGTCTACATTGGTTGAAATAGAACCAACTCAAGAGTCATTCCTTCGGGAATTGGATTAGAGGACCCAGCGACCCTACAGAGGATAAATGGTGTGGAGAATGAATGGATGGGTATCTGTGCTGTGTATGTTTGATTCACTAAAAACAACTGACTCAGAGTCGTTCGTTCCAGACTAAATGCTTTAGTTTTCACTAAAACTAGCAAACTAATAAAAGTAATTTGTGCCACAATCGGACTGTTCTTGCCATGCTATGTTTGCGAGAATATGTTTGTTTGTCAAAAAGAACAGTTTGCACACCAATGTCATTTGTCAATGCTATACACAAATAAATGAACCAAAATGAATAATTACGCGGCCAATCATATGTCTATCTGTAGATATAATGCAATTTAAGTGGCACCCCCCCCCCCCCTCTCTCTCTCCCCAATTAAGTCCTGTCATCCTCATGATTTTGTCTCTGTGACTTTGGTGATTTAGTGCTGTGAGAAAAATAGAGGCAGGGGACACCTGTGGAGTGTGTGATTGCTGTTATGGTGGAGAAACTGATAAAATGTAGGGGGGGAAAGTCCTCTCGGTCAAAGAACGGTCAAGCTGAGAAATAAATGCGGTGCTTAACTGAGGAGGAGGAGGAGGAGGAGGAGGACAATGAAGCGAGACAGTGCATAAGGAGAGAAAAACTGAGTATGTAAGAGGAGAGGAAAAACAGGGCAAATGAGAGCAAGAGAAAAGCAAACTAATGTACGCTATGAGTGTTTGTGCAAGCATTTGATGGCAGGTATGAGATATGCGTTATATCACAGCTGTGGCAGTGGTGTGTGTGATTGGCTTTGGCTAAAAGAGCAAATGAGCCTTGGCATGGAGAAATACAGGACGTGAAATGGAAGTCGGGCAAATATCCAAATATTTAAAAGCAGCCGTGCTAATAACGTCTGAACATATATGTGCCTGTGTGTGAAATGTATCAAATCCTGAGAGGGACAATGGGAAAGCCTGAGATAGAAGAAGAGAACCAATGGTATGGAGTTGTGCTTGGTCCAGCAGCGAGCATTGCATCTACTCCTGTGCCTCTAACTCTCTCATTAACTCGGAGACAGAGAGAGCAGGTGAAATATGAGAGGAGGAATGGAAAGTTATCGGCATGGCTGCGTGTCTGTGAATGCTGGTGCCCCAACTGCTAAATTAAGTTTCCTCTTGAATTGTGTGGCCCACATTTTGAGTGTGACAAAACCAATTAAAACTGTGAAGTATGAGTAGCAGTGATATGTTCAGTATGTGCATGTGAGTTAACTGACACACTCTAGAGAAGATTCTAAGCAGTCAGACCTTGCTGCTTCATAGAAGATCTTAAGATTTCACATTTAATCAAAGTGAATATTGGCTGAAGCTATTAAAATTACAAAAAAGCACCATACAAATCATAAAAGTGAAAATGTGAAATACCTTGAAAATGTGGAGACTTTTTGTTTTTTATCTTCCGATTGCATTGTGCATTGAAATAGAGGTCAAGATATTTAAAAATAAATAAATAATAATAAATCACCTTTCTGTTCCGCAGAGGAAAGTAAGTCAAGTTGGGGACAACATGAGGTTGAGTAAATGATTACTTTTTTTTTTTGTTCTGGTGAACTGTTCCTTTTAGTAGTAACTGTGTCCCAGTTGTTTCTCCTAGAATTATTTACAAAAAATGGTAACATATGACCCAGTATTACGGAATTAATTAATTATTTGTATTAATTATTTTTATAATTAATTAATTATTTTTTCCTAAACTCTGGGTAGTTTGTACAAAACCAGCTTGAGTACAGAATAGTTGTTAACAGTGCAACTGAAAGTACATCAGAAATGCAATTCCAAACTTTCTTTACTCTGTGGAACACGAAATTCCATCCAAACAGTAAAGAAGAAGAAAAAAATATATATAATTTAAAATTATTACCCGAAAATTGGGGGAGGGAAGAGAATCAATTTCAAATGTAAAAAAGTCTCCATTTGCTCTGTTCAATCTCATTACATCTATAAAAAAAACAGTTAATAAATGAAAGAGATCTAATTTGTGAGTGACAGTGGATACATTTCCATGCAACCAAATAATCTGTTAGTAATCAGATTGACAGCTTAATCGAACTGAGACGTTTACACCTTCATGTAAATACCTTAGTCGATCCCATTGAGCTTGAGCCAAATTAAATTTTGATCGGATTGAAAGGGGTGGTTTATTAAAGAGGTTATTCCTTTTCTAATCCTATCGAGAGGTCATGTAAACACTTGATCGTACAGAAGACCGAAACTGAAAGGACTGTGCCTATGCCGTAATATAGAAATAGCATAAGGATGACGTATGACACTGAACGAGCTGTTCTTCCTGACGAATAAAATGATTGTTCCGTCATTCTAAAATTCTCCTCTTACTCAGCATCTATGAAGTAGAGCAGTCCCACCAGTCCTTTTTTCGGATTCTCATCCACAGGCGACTGGTTTGGGCACGGAGGGGCATTTTTACTGTGTGATAAATATAAGCAGCACGGCACAACGGTTCGTATGCTCATTGCTTGCACATTTTGAGCAGAAATGGATAAATATTAAGTCTGCCATTTACAACAAATAAGGAGCCAATGTAGGATAATAACACCGGGAAACTCTGTATATTGGTGCATGTGTGCATGTCAAAAAAATCAATTCTGATTTAAAGTTTGTGACATAAACGTGCACATCAACCTGATCAACTTTGTTTAGAGTTTAGTAAACACTTTGTATGGCTATCACCAGACCAAGCTCAGTTTAAGATTGAACATTGGTCTGGGAAGTCTGCTCTGTATTTTCTTCTGCAAAAGAGGCATGATAGACGAGCATAATTCAAATGACTCTGTATGCAATTGATAGTCCTTTAACTAATCAGACCACAAGAGGCGTGATCAACAGGCATCGATCCTCTATCCGTCATCACGTTAAACCCAAGGGGGTAATCTAGCACTCGGAAAGGGTTCCACCCATTGCTAACCAAGCCATCACCTGCTGTTAGCATCCCATTGACTCCCATTCATTTTTGAGTCACTTTGACAGTGAATAACTTTACATCTGAGGCGTTTAAAGACTCCATTTGTCCATTGTTTATTTCCAAAGAAACACGACAATGCATTAAAGGCTCCGTTACCTTGTATCTTACACTATCGCCCCGCAGAAGCTGTTTTTGTAAAAATAGGCTAACGATTGCGTCATAACCAACGCGACTCTGTTGCACAGTTGAGAAATGACCTGAGGAGACATCAGAAATGACCTATAGACCTGAGGAGACGCTCGCAGGCAATCTTTTACTGTCTATGAGACAGTCGGTGGGACGTGGAAACAAAGTCTGTTAAAGTCAAGGGAGAAGAATGAGGAGAAGCCCATAGTGAGCGAAAAACAACCGCCGTTTAAGTCAATGGGAACACTCTGTCCATTTCTTTTACTGTCTATGGTTAAACCTGCCAATAGCATGCCAGGTGGATAAGCCAGTCTGTGATTGGTTCCCGCAAAAGTGTAACGGAAGCAGTAGAAATGAACGTACAGGTTTCCAGACTGAGCTGCAGGGCGAAATCAAATCGCCGGCAGATCGGGCTGGGTTTACCCAGTCTAGTAAACACTACATTCAGATTCATCAATCGGAATGAATTCAGTCCGATTGAAACAAAAGTTGTGCCAGTGTCTCACATGAACCCCTTCTCTCCGCCGTCCGCAACAGCTACGAAATCTCTATTTTTCCCCAGCCACAACGGGCCTCCTCTGATCCACACCTTAGAGAAATTGGTGAGAGATTGCTTCATTTTTTTTAAAGGAGAGCTGTCATTTTTCATGAGGCAGATTGTTTTTCCCCTGCCATCGCCGTCCATGTTCACAGCACGGTTCAGAGGGAGACAGTACGAGGAGCAAACACTTCTGCAGTAATTGGGTACAGGCCGAGAACTTTGGCGTGGCCCAGCGAAAGCCGATGTGAGCCTGGTAGGAGAAAAGTAAACATAAAAAGGAGGGGAGCCAGGGAGACTGTCGGGGTCCACAGGGACTCGCACGAGAACACAAAGCATTAACATAATGAAGCTGGGGGTTGCGTAAACAATCTACCGCCCTGTTCTACAGGTGGCACAACATCTCCAACAGTGTCCAGCCACTGGTTCTATTCATTCGAAACGAGTCTGCACACACTCTGACTTGATGATCGATAGGAAAAAAACAATGTTTTCTGCATTTTAAAATGTATGTCTTAGCTGGCTGCTCGTCTTACACAATATATGATTTTGTTGAGTCATTGGAGATGCATTCTGGAGCTCTGCTTGAATTTTTATCAGACAGCACTAGTTCACAGCCAGTAGCGGTCTCTAGCTCATAAGCGTGAAACGGAATTTGCTGAATTCTGCAATGTGGCGCATTATGCTGTGGCATTATAAAAAGAGCCTATAATATGATATGACCTAGTAGGGTCTAATCTACTCTCTAAGGATTCCCTACACACTGTGCCTCTGACCAATTCAGAACGTCTTGTTACAGTACAGAATAGCTTTTTTCATATGCATAAGGAATATGGAGATGCCTTTTAGGCTTAAAATAATATGCCTTTCAAAATAAGGTCTGTAGCGGCCACGACCATTGATCAACAGCGTAACGGTTCTCTGTAAAATAAAAATCTAACAAAACTGTTCATCACCAGATGTACAGTAGCATAATAATGCAGGCTAAATGCAAGTTAAAATGTTTTAGTAATTAAATAATTCAAGTTAAGGCAATGGTTCAAGAGTTTGCTACCAAATAGTACAGTATTTACGCTCAGAAAAAGAGGTACAGTGCTGTCACTGGGGCAGTACCCTAAGATACCACAGTGAAAAGGTACATCTTTGTACCTTACTCACCCTTAAATGGTACATATCAGTACTTTTAGTGCAAATTAATACCTTAAAGGTACATTCAGTATTAGTATATTTTCGGTTATTATAGTGTATTTCAAGGTACTGCAAAGAAGGTGCAAAACAACATGGTAGTTAGTGTTGGATATAGCCAACTATGTTTCAATAGGTCATAATATTAATTTAAAGGTTTACTTCACCTAAAAATGAAAATTCTGTCATTTAGTCACCCTAAATGTGGGAGTGGGGGGTTATATGATCATGATGTCAATTGCTGCCGAGAGCTGCTAGGTTACAAACATTCTTCCAAATATCTTTCTTTGTGTTCAGCAGAAGAAAGAAATGCATACAGGTTAGAAACAACTTGAGGGCGAGTAAATGACAGTTTTATTTATCGGGTAAACTATCCCTTTAATCACTACTGAAACTGCTAAACCTAATAGAGACTAAATACACAGCATCCGTTTCAGTCATTTTGCTTTTCTGTTCATTTTTGTCCAATACTACAACTCAATATTATTTCACATGCTGTGAAACAAATGTCAGTATAAGGACCTGAATAATGCGATAAAGGTTTTGCATCATTTTTTTCAGTGTATCATTATATTCCCTCAGAAATTGCTAGTAAATTTCACAAATAATTACAAAGAAACGGCAAGTAACACATTGAATAATACCTGCAATTTTGAAGTAGAAAATTGTATCCATTTTATTCCCCGCTTTTACAGTGTATATGATTTTATCAGGAAAGACAATATGTCCAAAAAAACGTTGTTTTCTTAGTGCACCAAAATAAGATAATCAAGATATTCTTTAAAATTGCTGTGAATTGACAAAGAAAGAAAAAAAGAAGGAAAAAACACAAATGAATCTGAATTTCTAAATTCCTCCTCTCCACCTGAGTCCAGATTACCAGCTAGCCTGCTGGTTTAAATGAATATCCGATCGAGTCTGAAAGGGATGCAGGATTTCTGCGGAGCACAGATGCTATGCATAATTCTCCCTCATCAGAAGCAAATGCATTATCGTTCGTTCTTTAATCAACGCAAAAACAACAAGTTCTCTGTTAAAGAGGCTGGATACGCATTCATCCTCTCTCCAGGCTTCAAGTAAAACAATATTCAGTAGATGCAAGCTAAATGACTGGCTGAGGTTTCCACAGTAACAGGTTACGAAGTGTGACAGACACACACACACGCGCACACAAACAGGAACGGCACACATATGGCATATCACTGAAAGGCAGACTTTGTTTCAGGCTAACGATATTCTGTTCAGCTCATGTTGGCAACATCTTCTCCCTCAGCCCATTGCGCCTTCAATCCTGTTCTAATTCTCCACATATAGTCCGCTGCCCCACTATCCTAAATTTCCAGCTTTAGAAAAAACAGGAATCGGTACAGGTGACAGATTGTCAGGCCTAGAGAAAGGGGAAATGAGGCGGGGGGTGGGGTAATGTCAAGGTAGGGGATCCCTTAATCGTCTAGTAGTGAAAAAGTAGGTTACTGGGGCTGCTGGGAATGGCGAACAACAATGTGGTGGAGACAAAACTAGAGACAATGGTGAAGACAAACTCTGGCCCAAAGAAAATAAGTGTTTGAGAGTGTTAATACTTGTCAGTACAGTGTCAAATTTATAGTAAAAGGCTCAGTTTTGAGTTTTAGATGTGGAAGATGCCTCAGAATACCAAGATCTGACATACTTTATTATGATTGTACAGCATCATTCCACCAATATGAGTGTGCTTGACTACAGCATGTACATTAAAGCCGGGTTATAATGTTTTTCTCTAATCTGATTAATAACTTTTGGCATAGTCAAGAGAATATGTACACAAATCTATTTTTATAATTTCTCAGTGTCTGATTTCCATGGGTGGTAAAACGTTATTTATTGTGGCAAGCAAAGAACATAATGAGCCCAATATAAAAGGAATGATAATGCATTGAAATACTCAAAGTGCAACCCATTAAATGCCTGGTTAAACTCAATTGCGGATGCTTCATAAGATGTAAAAAGCGCTGTAGACGTTCAGTGAATGTGAATCTCTAACATATACGATGAACTCATTTGACGGTTGATGAGTAAGCTTTCCCAAGCCTTTAGAAACCGGTCCCACTTGTTTTCATTCATTTGTAAAAATCGCCCACTTTCCATATTAACGGCTCAAACTGGCACACCTGCCATAACATGTTGTGCATGAGGACTCATGATTAACATTCTGACCTCGAAAAGACACACAAAGAGAATAAGCAGTAAGGGGAGTGCGTGGAATGAATACAAAACAGTGAACACACTAGTAAATCCAGAAAATATATCAACTAAATTCATTTGTCTAAATCCATGAATGCACAGCTCAAACAGTTACATTGTGCTTGACAAAACTTGTAACCTGCAGCACACAGATAAACGGCAAAGAATGGACTTCAGGTGAACTGGTTTTCAGAATGACTTGTTAGTTTTGGACAGTACAAGCTCTGTAAAGGGTCCAGCCACAGACCTGTGGGCCAATCAAGCCCCACTGAACATAAAGCATAAATGATCCCAGCTGCAGCCTACAGCCTCTAATAGGAAAACAAACAGAGCATGACCATATTTACTGGTGTTAGAGAGTGTCTATGTGCAGACACACTTATACACAGCTCTCCCATTACTTACTGCAAACCTTGCAGCCAAAAATTGAGACTGCAGTTAATTTGGATGTATGGTTTCTGGACCACAAGCAGTGCAGCCATAAACTTGATGTGTATAATTAAGGTAACATAGACAAATAACAGAATGAAATAGTGGCTTCGGGGTTTTGAAAGGACTTTTTTTTTTTCACTCGATGTCTCAGTCAATGTTAGAAACACGCTAATGACCATCAGCAGTAACAAGCCAGGAACAAAAGGACTCCACAGCTGCATACGGCATACTAATGCAGCAATGATTAAAAAAATAATTTAAAAAACGCTGCTAACGGAAATGAATCCACCGAAACCAAACGAGGGAATAGTAGATACTGTGAACAATACAGAAGGTTCATGTGTGAATTATAATGCATCGGTTAGGCACTGGCGTGAAGCTACCTCAGCCCAGCACGTGCTCTCTTATTGCATTTGCTAGGCAAAACAGCATGATAAAAAGAGCTAGAGACCAAAGCAGTTTTCATAGGGCAATCTACGTTTATTTAAATAAAAACTAACTGAAATACAAAAATATGGACTCCAAAAACAGAAGAATGTTCGCTGCGGTTGTTGATAACAGAATGAAAACAAAGGCTCGTGTGTTGTCGCCTGTAGGGGTTTAGAGGAACTAATGCAGCTGGACAGATGTAAATATAACGGAGCACCACGTTTAATGTTAAAGCTCTTCAGTCAAATAAGACACTATGGTGGCAACCTGTTTTACATGCATTCCTTTAAACCATTAGTTTTAAGGTTGTTAATTTTAATTAGTAGTAGCCCAAGTAGTCCAATAGTGGCTAGTATCTTTTCAATGTCACTAGCCTAATCATTCCTTCAAATAGTACTTTGCTACAAGTCACTTTTCTAATAATGACAAGCAACTATACCATCATATATATATTGCAAATTGTTGCCATTGGATTATTGGTGGATCAGATATGAACAATTTACTTCCAGTAACATTAGTAGCCATTAATTGGGTTACAGTGTCCATTTTTAGCTACGTTTAGATACTAGTAGCTATTGTTGTTCATCACAAGTGTTACAAGTAACATTGTTCATCTCACTTTGCTTTCCACTTGTCATATGTAGCCTAGGCTAATGACACGTCAGAACGGCTACTTTAAAGTTCAGACAGAAGTCCAGCTAGTACGATTAAAAATGTTACTAGTAACTTTTGGAATACACAATAGGCCTACTAGTATCTATTTAAATGCTGATAGGACAACGGTAAAATATACTAGAAACTATTTCAATAGTTACTAGTTAATAATGAAAACAATTCGTTTAAGGAATAAATGTCAAGACGGCTTGCCACAGACATATGAACGCATCGTGGTCACCATCTGCCGCAGCAGAGCTCGGGTGCGAATTTGAAGGGACTGTCATGGGCGAACTGTGATGAGGGCTCACCTTATGTTTTATCTTTTTCCTTTTTAAAGGTACAGGGTGACTTTAGTGGGCCATCGGTTCTCACAGCACAACCAAATGGGGCGTTGTCTTTGCCAAAAACATGTTCACACAAACACGCACAACCCTCCCAAAGTCCTGAAATAAAGGTAAGCAGCCCTTGCTCAAGGCATGCAGAGTCCTAATCGCTCATTCCTTCCCGGTCACCAGCGACAGCTCCTTCAGAATGCCACTGGCGTCCACGCGCCGTCTCTCGCGTATCATGTCCTCCAGGCTGCGGAACATGAGCGTGTGTGCGGTGCTCTCGGACAGGTGCACCTTCAGAAAGTAGCGCTGCTCGACAGAGTGCGCCTCCCCGCCCGCTTTAAACTCCCGCTTGCCGAAACGGCACCAGGCTGCGAAACTTTCTGAGTTCGTCCAGCAAATCTCGCCGCTGCTGAGCCCCACGTGCCCGCTCGCGTTCTGCATCACCAAATCAGCGGGCAGCGGCCGGTAGCGGTACCGATTGTTCACTATCCTGCCCTGTCGACCGCAGCTGATCTCAAACAAGCTGTCCTTGCGGATCTCCCCCTTGTAGAGGTGAATAACCTGGTCCTCCCCTTCAAAGATCGCCCAGTGCGGGGGTTGTGCGTTGGCCACTAACTCCAGTAGATCCCCGGGTTTGCACATGGTCAATAAAGTTTTCACAGAATAAACATTCAGGTCCTCGTTCTCTCGTAGTTTGGAGTATATACATTCCTGGCAGCAGAACGCCGAGTATTCGATCTCGTTAAGCGTAATCGGACCGTCTTTGCTCGGGCTGTTGTTGTCTTTAAAGCTGTCCGACTGCGATCGATCGTCCAGCTCTTCCTCCTCATCGGAAAAGAAATACGCCACACCAACACGCAACTCGTCCTTCTCGATGCCCGATGGATCCCCGGTGGGTAGCTCGCTGTAGTTCAGGTGGGTGATCCGGTCCAGTTGGTTTCCCATCAATAACAGGGCAGAGGAGAGACATGGAATACTGCTTCTGAAATACAAAAGGGTTATGTGAGTGTCATACTGGTGAAGCGTAATTATTCTGACGCACCCGAAATGCTGTCTAGGTACAAAGCCATACATAGTAGTCACCTCATAACACAATAAACCACGCGCACCTGGGTGCGTAAACAAGCCAGTCGGCAGAGCGCGGCACAAAGAGGAAAAGGGCGAGTCGATGTTGAACTGCTCACGAGGCGCATGTTAATAAGTTCACAACACCTCAAACGGACGCATACCTGCGTATTTCCCCAGGACTATGGCTAATGGTCCTTTCTCTCCATCGGTGCTTGTGCTGTGTGTCCCGCAAGGTCTCCAAAACAACGCGCTACCTCCCCCTTACGTGTCCTCCAAGGTACACTGGCTTCTCTAACACTTTGCAACGCCGCACTTTAAATAGTCTAGAAAACTCCGCCCCGACCAGTAAAACCTGCCCTCCTGATGGCGATTGGTTCAGAGCTATCATGAAAAACTTAAACCTTTGCTCCGAGGCTTATATTACAGATGTTTGTGTTGTTCACAGCCTTCAAGACCCAAAGGTTTTGGCAGATTTGTCAAATGTAACAATAGGCTTGAAATAGAGCTAGACGATTCATTATAAGGACATTTGGTTTCTGAATGGTTGGTTAGCACTGTCAAAACAAGTTACAGCTTCTGTATGCTTGGAGAACACTTTATTAAAGCAATATTTGGGGTTCAGTGCATAATGCTGGCATAAATTTGATGACCACGAAAACTATTTTGATTATTCCCTCATTTAAAAAAATTAAGAGAAGATCACAAATTAAGCTCTTACAATGGAAGTAGGGATTTTTATTATAAAAACATAACGAAGCTCATAATTACAAAATCACATTAAATCTTTAGTATTTTTAAGACTTATATTTTCACATAAACATAGTTGTAAAATTAGTTATAACATTAAACAGCTTAATTTTATGCATTTATAGGTAACACTTTACAACAAGGCTTCATTATGCTAGTTCATGCATTATAAGTTAATAAGTTAACTAACTGACTTATTAGATTAATTAATGCTTTAAAAGTAGTTTTCACTGTTAGTTCATGTTAACAAATGGAACCTTCTTGTAAAGTGTTAGCCATTCACCTCTATTGTAAGTGCCTCACTGTAACCCAGATTTTTTCATCTATTTTTAAATAAAAGGAGGGACAAGTCAAACATTATTTAAACAGAAATCAGCATTATAAAACAAATGCTGTTGACTGAGCTTGCATTAAATCTATATGATAGAATAGATGCTGTTTTCCTGTCAGATCTGGTGTGAACCTCCGAATCCTACTCCCTCACACGCAGAGACATATATAACACTCACACAACCTGTCATGAGACTCGGACAGTCGAGTGACTGAGTAATTCCTTGCGGCATCTTGCAGCCATTCATAATCAAGGATTTGCTGAAATGAAATTTCAGCCCTCATGCACACGCACATACACAGTATTGACACACAAGCCATTCTGACTACCATAATATGCCATATGCCCCACGCATCCCCACACAAACAAGGCACTCTAGTGGCAGGCTTGAAGTTGGAATGATTTAGATTATAATTATTCTGCAAAGACAGATCCAATTATCCACCAATGAAATGAATAGCCCTTGTGTCTTCCTAATACACCACCCATCTGTGGTTATGTAGTCTGCATGCATGTTTAGTATAGATGCTTTACACTTGTGTGTGATTGCAAGGAAGATAATCTATCTGAAAGGCAGATAAAGAGGACCCTGAAAGAATCCTGATGCTTTGGCAAACACACACATACACACTTACGTCAGGAGACTTAGGTGTCAAGTGCGTGAATACTTGCGATGCATATACGAGAGAGTGACAGAAAAGAAATGGAGAAGGATGTGAGAGAAATAAAGGGACAGCACACAATATCCACAGGGTTTCTGCACTTTTCTTCGAAATATAGAGATGGAACGTATTTGCAGTAAACGAGCACGCTGTAATCATATAAGAACACCAGGGAAAACAAGTCAAGCACAAACAAAGGAGAGGAGGAAAGAGGGATGAGAGAAGCAGAGAAATAGAAACCAGGAGAAAAATGGCTTTTGGTAACAATGACCATGTGGCAGTCTTGCATTCAATATATCCAACTGAAGGCTTAGGCTTTGAGAAAGCAGTATTTTTTGGGGCTTCATAAAAAACGCTGCCAAATCATTCCCTCTATAATATGATAAGTTTAGCAGTTGGTGTGTGTGAACCCCTTTTGCATGAATACAGATAAACAAGCTTAAATCTATCTTCTGCTATTGCAGGCAGAGTTTCTATGCCTAAAAGAGCTTCTTTTGTTGTTATTATTCCATAGAAAAATAAATCGCAAACATGGTAATATATACAGTGGGGTCCAAAACCTTGAGACTATATTAAAAATTTGGGATTTAGTTTAAGTAAAACTTTGAAATAAAAAAGCAAAACAAAGAAAGATTACAATAAAATAAGTTGAATTTATACAGCGCTAAAAAAGGACAAATACAAGAAACAATACATACACATCAAAGATGACCATTGAATCTGAGAGAGCCGCACAGTCTGGAATGAAAATATACAAATACCTGACCATTTCAGACAGAATGAGCAGCATAGTAAAAGTGAAGGAAGTAGAGTGGGGGAGAGCGGGGCACAGCCTAATGCTTTTTGACTGTTTCAGTTTGTGTAAATCCACTTGGGGTATTTATTTTTTCCCACATTCATTTCACACGTCCAGTACAAGTATGTGGTTCTGTTTGATTAATACATTGTATACTTTTTTTGCTTACTTTTTTTGCTTGATTTTTTTGCGTGTCGCACATGACACGGCGTTCTTAAAGGGATAGTTCACCCAAAAATTTTGCCCACACACCCTCAAGCTATATGACATTCTTCTTTCAGACAATCAGAGTTATATTAAAAATGTCCTGGCTAATCCAAGCATTATAATGACGAATGACTAGGCAGAGTGTATTGAACTGCGAGAGGCATTACACTTTCTTATTTGACTTTAGAAAGTTTTAAATATGGATATTTTTCTTACACAAAACCATTGATTCGCTTCAGAAGGCCTTTATTATCCCCCGGAGCCGTGCACTGTAAAAATAATTTGTTGGTTTTTGTTGGTTTAATGTAAATAAGTAAGTAACCTGGTTGCCTTAAAATCTTGAGTTTATTGAAATTAAAAATTTGAGTTGATACAATGAAGGAAATTTGTTTAATAAATAGAAACTCAAAATATTATTGTATCTGAACCACATACAATTTTTGATAAATCATATAGCACTATTTGGCATGTTTTACTGCATCATCAGAAATAAAACACACAATTACCCAATATGCTTACAAAATCTTTTAATAATATTTTAATAAAGGTTGTCGAATCTCAAAAAATGTTCATTGCATTAACTCAAAATTTTAATTTCAATGAACTCAAAATTTTAAGGCAACCAGGTAACTTATTTTCTAAATATTTTTTTACAGTGTGTGGATCACTTTTAATGGATGTACTTTTTTTATGGATGGATGCGCTTTTTTGGGATTCAAATTTTGGGCTCCTATTCACCGCCATTATAAAGCTTGAAAGAGCCAGGACATTTTTTATTATTATAACTGATTGTATTCATCTGAAAGAAGAATGTCATATACACCTCGGATGACTTGAGGTTGAGCAAATCATAGGGTAATTTTCATTTTTGGGTGAACTATCATTTTAAAATGTTTTAGTTGCTATACCTTGGTGATTTTTTATTCCATTTTTTTAACGCAAAACGTGTTCTGTGCGAAAGACCCCTGTTCTGACACATGATCAGTATGGGAAGTTTTGTTTAGAGGTGCACCAAGGAATTTAAAGGGATAGTTCACTTTAAAATGTAAATTCTGTCATCCTTTACTTAACCTTAAGTTGTTTCAAACCTGTATGAATTTCGTTCTTAAGCTGAACACAAGGGAAGATATTTTGAAGAATGTCAGTAACCAAACAGTTAACTGGAGCCATTGACTTCCATAGTATTTTTTTTTCCTACTATGGAAGTCAATGGCTCCAGTTTACTGTTTGGTTACTGACATTCTTTAAAATATCTTCCCTTGTGTTCAGCTGAAGAAAGAAATTCAAACAGGTTTGAAACAACTTAAGGGTGAGTAAAGCATGACAGAATTTTCATTTTAATGGGAACTATCCCTTTAAAACGTCATTGCTTTGTATCAAACTGCACTTTTTGAAAGAATTTCTTGTAAGACTCTTTGAAAAATTATTTCTTTTACAGTGTATTAAATTAGGAAAAACAATGTTTTGCCAATGATTCTAGACTTTTGGAGCACACTATTGCAATTCAAAGAGAGACAATTAGCTTCAATATGGCTTCAGAGGACAGGGAATTCCAAACAATACATCCCATCCTGCCAAAAGCCCTTATATTCTCTTGCATGTTCAAAAAGCACACTTTCATCATCATGTCCTCAGCTCAGTGACTATCAGGTATTTTTCATAGGCCTACTTTCAAGTGGTTTCACTAAAGCTCTCAAGAGGAAATATTAATTATGATTCTACGAGGAATGATGTTACTATCTCGAAAGGATGAGGTGTATCTGATTTATCTGGCTTGACCTAAAAATATCCCCTGCTCTTAAATTTGCTTTCACGCACACTTACAACAATAACGCTTCCAGTCTCTTTCAGTCAGAGTGATTTACAGGTTCTGAGAGCAGTGGGTGAGCGTTCCAAACCATGCCTGCTTTAAAGGCCTTGACCCTGCTTTAGACCGTACAGCAAGTTCAGCCTCCATGCCAAAATGACAATTTAATCCTCACTCTCACGGGACACCACGGATACTTTTTTTAGACCCGCAAGAAAGCGTTGTGCTTCTGAGATGGCATTATAGATTGTGTTCCCTCATCGGGTGGAGAGAGGGTATTGACAATTCTTTCACACATTTCCCTTATGGCCCTTTTGTAGAACTCCCACAACACTGTGCTATTGATGGAGCAGCTCACTGACAGTTCATTCTCCTCTTCTCTGCTTTCAGCGCCGCCGTCCTTACTCACCCCCTCTTTTTTCCACACTTCGATACTATTAGTAGGCCGTGCTCCCTGAGCCTTTATCTGAGAGGAGTGCGCTCTCAGCCCCACACCCTATCACTGCATAAATAACTATTATCAGGACCAGTTTCCTGTTATAGGCCAGATGCCTTCCGTGGCTTTTCATATGAGATTTTCCTTAGCATCACTGAAACTTTATAGGGCCTGGCCCGCACTGTCATATCCTGTCCTCCTGTGCTTCTAACCTAGTGCTGTGTGCTTATCTGCCACCAGACCCATTGGAAAGCCTGCTGAGGAACTAATGAAAAACAAGAGTTCAAAATGGCCGGTCATACGGAGAGAATGAGCTAATAACTAGCTGTCAGACAGAAGGGCTAATGCAGAGGCTGAGGTGGTGCGAGGATGTTTAGCAGATGGACGTTTTCTTCTGAGAAAGTATGGCAGACTAAGAGAGGCTGTTAAATTATAAGCTTTGGGTTTAGGTCGGTTCGATGATTAAATACATTTTCATGTCATCTGCCAAATGGAAAGTGTCTGAGGAAAAACAGCAAGATGGCATTTTAAGCAATCCAGCTGAGCTGTGGCTTTTTGGATGTTGAAGAGTGAACAACTTGACTAAGCACTGACAGGAAATGGTAATTGGTGTTTTCTATTTGGCTTTTCAGCAATAATTATATTGCCAGTTGTTGGTCAATGCACTTGTTTACCTTCAATCATTCTAAGTTTTTCTCAGACACCTGTCTAGACTTTTTAACATGCTGACATGCAAGTTCTGGTCGAGTTGGATCATGAAGCTGCCTCTTAAATATCATAAATCTATCAGAGTTGTGCGCCATTGAGAATTGAATTGAGAATGCCGTAAAATGTTTTGTTAAATTCTTAAACTGCAATGGAATTTAAATGAGGTAGCAAACAGGGTGTTAGGGAAGTACATTTCATAATTTTTAATTGATTAACTTTTCTGCACCTTGCTTGGGAAACAATTAATTTCCCAGAACGGTTATCAATTTTACATTTCGTTTGAATTACTCATCCTGTCCATTCCAATTCAATTTCAACTTTGTGGGCATCACACTCCACCTCATGATTTGAGACATATCCAGCTGCAGCCCCACAGCACACCATTCAGAACCCCATCCACAGAACCGGTAGTGAGCGGCGCTACCCATACACATTGTGGACCCACTTTATATTAGGTGGCCTTAACTACTATGTACCAACATTTTAATTAATCATTTGATACAGTGCACTTATTGTGTACATACATGTATTTACATTGTACTTATATGTTAAAAATACCTGCATGTAATTATGTCTGTAATTAATTTCTGTAGTTACATTTGTAATTACACAGTTGGCACTTCCCTTACATCTGACCCTACCCTTAAAATGACCCATATCACCACACCTGTCCCTAACTCTACCCGTATCCCACCTCAATATCAGCAAAAGTGCTCTGCAATACAATTTGAACACAGTAAGTACATTGTACTTATTTTTTGATGTAAGTACATAGTACTTAAGGCCACCTAATATAAAGTGGGGCCCACATTGTTTATAATATGGGTTTTAAAGGGTTAGTTCACCCAAACATGAACATTCTGTAAAAGGTACTAAACGAACATGTAAAAGGTACTAAAGACATCTTTAAAAAGTCTATCTTACTACATTGGCTCTACAATCATTTTATAAAGCGACAAAAATAGTTTTTGTGTGCAAAAAACAAACAAAAAACAAACAAACAAACTAAATAACATCATATATGATGGGCCAATTTCAAAACAAAATTTGTAACGTTATGAATCACTCTTATCGATTGATGATTTGGATCGCCAGTGTCACGTGATTTCAGCAGTTTGGCAGTTTGACGCGTGATCCAAATCATGAATCAATATGCTGACGTCTTGAGTGCCTTTTATGGATCTTGAGAAAGGAAATGACATTGATGTCAATGAAGGCCTGTCTGAGCCATCGGATTTTGACAAAAATATCTTCATTTGTGTTCCGAAGATGAACAGAGGTCTTACGGGTGTTGAAAGACAATAGGGTAAGTAATTATTGAGAGAATTTTCATTTTTGAGTGAACTAACCCTTTAATCAGATCGATGTCTACAATATTTGACAACAATTCTTTTAAATAAAGCTACTTATCGATTCATATCCTTGAACAAGAGAAACATGCATTTAAGCCAGTAAGATGCAGAAGACTGAAGGAGAATATGTTGAGTTGTGTGTGATAGTTCTGTCATGATACATGTGGTGCTAAATGAATATTGAATCTGTTCACGTCTTTCACGTTTTATCATTAAAGCCTTTTTGCATTTGTCAAAAGATATTATTTGTCTTAATATTAAATAATTATTAAAGGTGCCTTAGAATGATTTGAAACAATATGTTAAATTGTTCTCTGATATCTACATAGAGGGTGTGTACCTTATTTAAGGGCAACAATTGTCCAGATACAGTTTTACAGGTCCATTTACAACCCTAGAAATTGTCCCTAGGATGTAATGCTCTGTATTTGCCTTATTTGGAAGAGTCATGAATATTAATATTGAGCTCTGCTCTGATTGGCTTATTTCAGCAGCTCACAGCAGTTCAGCTGTTCAGCGAAGTGGCTTGTGAGTCCTGACCTTCCTGACAGAACACAGACCGGCTGAATGACACTTTAAGCAAAACATCTCAAGTGGAGATATTTGGAGTTTATTGGTGTTTTCAGATCATCCGCATGTGAGAAAGAGCTCGCGTTCGTGCGGTTGCCAGATTTCAGCAATTTAAATCCCCCAAACAGAGCTTTTCTGAAAAGTACAGGTATACTATCCAGTGTTTTATCTAAACATGGCCAATCTGGCAACCATATGCACGTGAGCTCTCTCTCGCGTGCGCACGGACGATCTGAAAACACCAATAAACAAGTAAGCTGCATTTCATCAATTTCCATTGAGAAGTTCTGCTTAAAGTGTCATTCAGTCTACATCTTAGACTTGTCTTCTTTCGTCAACGATTTTGCATGTTTATATAACGTTAGTCACAATGTAGGCGAGTGAACGATCTGTAAGCAACGTATCTACGGCTGTATTTTGTAATACAAAATAATATTAACCTTTGACACTATTTAGTTTTGTATGGTACTTGGAGTTTCCTATTGTTACTGTACTAGCATCTTGCGTCATCTAGACAATGCGGTCTCTCTAAGAAACTTTCAATTTAATCAGAAATTGTTTAAACAGTCAATAAGTGGATAAATTCTTACTGCTTGCAGGAATACAGTTGCCCCTTTTCTTCAGTTTAAGATGCTGAGCGAAGCTTGCTTGAAATGGGTAGAACAAACAAATGATTTTGAAATAAATTGTTGTGGTATCCGATTATAATAAACCTCAACCATGACTGTTGACATATTAAAAGTCCTCACGTCTCCTGCACAGCCTGAACATGTGTCATGAGAGCCATTTTTGCTATCCTCTAGTGTCTTGTTTACCTGCAGTCCCAGTTACCGTCAGTTCCGCCTGACAATGAACATGTTTGGACTGATGTAAATGTTGGGGGCATGAATATAAATTATCCCCAACGTTTGCATCAAGGTTGGCCTTATGTTGAGAAGCACTTATTTTCCCGTGGTGTTTTTGATTCACGGGATTTACATATGAAGGAGGAGGCAATGATGTTTGAGACTCACAGTATGTGATGTCCATGTACTGACATCTTATTATTTCACTATGGCAAGGTTAATTAAATTATTCATTCTAGGGCGCCTTTAATTAATAAAGCATATTTTTTGCATATGTTTTTATTTTTTATTATGTGCCGTTTAAATTAGTTGTAAACCTATTATTTTAGAAAATATTTAAATATGTCCTATTTGTTTTCTTTTTGTGATACACGTTTCACTTTAAGGCCTTGTAATAAATTAATTTTATTTGACATTTGAAAAAATAGAAATGTCACATTCTCTGTCTATTATTTTCAAACAAAATAATACAATTTAATATAGAGTCAAATGGGAAACTTTATAACATGTTATGAATGCATTAAGCCTAATACATTTTTAAAATAATAAAAAAGTTGTAGTATTGTTGAAGTAACAATAAACTACATTGTTTGTGTCCATTAACATTAAATCTCTGTTATTTTCTCTGCTATTTTCTGTCAGTATATCTATAGTCAAATGGGAAACACTTTACAACAAGCTATACATTTATTAATATGTTGTTAAATATTGTAGACATCGATCCGATCAAAATCCATGTGAAAACAGCTTATTTTTGGACAAAAGAAAATTACATATATGGATACCGCAACTAGGACTATTTAAGCCCCGCCCCTCACTTCTGGTTCTGTGAATGGGGTTCTGAAACTGGTGTGCTGCGAGGCTGCAGCTGGATACTATTACATGATTCAACAGTTCCTTATTTCAGAAAAGGCAAAAAAAAAAGAGGTCATGTTCACCCATACTTTTATCTGTGTGTTTAAAATGAACACCATGTCTTTTCCCATACTAGGGTGATATTTTGTTGTCAGCTGAATGTGCAGGAGGAAATACGGGCAGATCGGCACATTCCATTTCCTCTGACAACTTAACAGCATTCCCCTCCTCCCCTCTCTCCACCTTCATCGTTCAAAACCAGTTTGCTCCTGTTGTTTATTCTCCCACAACCCTTGACAAACGCGTTGATTCCCTGTTCTCAGATCAGAGAGCGTCTGCGCTATTCTCTCTGGAGGGGAAGCAGTTAGTGTGTGTTAAAGTGTCAGCGTTGTGACATGCTTAGAAACTAGCAAAGTTAACGATTAAATGCTGTTGAATGTGGTTCTTTGTATTCTGGGTTTGTTTGTCACACATTCTCATGTTCCACAAAAATGAGTGCTTAACTTGTGTCTGGTTAAACAAAAGGCTGCCTGGGTTGGGTAGCTATACAGTCTAACATCAGCCCTTCTGAGGTTTGTTTATGGCTTTGTTGCGTGACAGCAAAAAATGGTGCCCAGAACAATTTGACTGTGGGATGATTATGTTTAATTGGAAGTACTGTGTCTCTGTATAAATTAGGTCATAGACACCTAGAGCAAGTCATGTATCATTGTTGTATCTTCTGGTGCTTCCAACACCCTCTAGACCCGTTTAAATGTGTATGCAGCACTTAAGGGATCTCATTATGTGTAGGCCATTTCTTTGACAAGGGCCTAGGAGA